>NC_060129.1:184512945-185170445 GCF_021461395.2 Schistocerca americana | reverse complement strand
GAGGCTTCACTGATTCCGTACGATGATGCATTAACTGCTGTTATCTGTGCCAAAGCTAGGCATACCGGCTATTAGGTAGATGGTCACAAATGTTCTGGCTGATCAGTGTATACTTGCAGCTCGCCATCTTCATAGGATTCGTACACATTTTATTTTATCTACATTAATTTCATGTGCAGACTCATTCCACGAACATAGAGATCAATTGCTCAATTTAGACCTATGGAACTAAACACGTAAAATAAAAAAATAGGGAAAACTAAACATATTCAAAGATGGGCCTCAGACGTTTTGCAAATTATGCTGTTATCTAGACCAAAGTACTCACTGAAAAAAAGTTTCACACATATGTAGCCGGACCTTGATATGATTACACAGTGGTGCAAAGAATGGAAACTTATTTTTAATGTACAGAAACGTAAAACTGTATATTTGACAAAACAGGGTAACGCAGTATCCTAATCTCCAGCATGAGTGAGACACAACTGGTATCAGTCAATTCATACAAATGCCTCAGTGTATTAATTTGTAGGGATACGAAATGGAATGATAACATAACACCGAGCATCGATCGGCATCTTTGATTCAAAGGTAAGATACTGGGCGACGTCTACAAAGGAGGCTGCTTACAAATCACCAGTGCACTCCACCTTAGAAATTCACAAAATCAAAATTTGATTTATTGATCCATATTTAAGAATTTTTCATGCAATTGTTGTTGTCTTTTTATACACACTGTATAGTCGCATAATAAGTAACACATTTTGCACTTGTTAAAGTAATATTAACCGATCAGCCACAACATTATGACCATTGACCTACTATCAATACAAACTTGTTCAGGCGATAGCTGTGTCACCTGATGACGAATGACTGCTCCTCAGACACATGCACAGTGCATGTAGTATCAGTGTGCAAGCTGTCTGCGTGTAGAATGGGGAAGGCGCACAATGCAACTGTATTTGACCACACGCAGACTGTGACGGCCCAGAGGCTCGGCACTAGCATTTTGGAAACTGCATGACTTGTCGGGTGTTCAAAGAGTGCTGTGGTGAGTGTTTTCAACACTCAGCAAAACCAAAGTGAAACCACATCCAGATGTCATGGGGTCCCATCATTACAGTTGTCGGACTTCATAGGCTGGGCAGACTGCTAAAACAGGACAGGTGGTGGAACTAACATCAGACTTTAATGCTGGCAGACTACATATGAGTCAAAACACACAGTAGACTGAACACTCCTAATGACGGGCCTCCACAGCTGACAACCCGTGCGTATGTCAATGTTAACAACATGACATCGGCAACTGTGACTGAAATGGGTATGTGCTGGACATTGGTGCAATGGCAGAGCACTGCAAGGTCTGATGAATTCTGATACCTTCTTCATCGTGCTGATAGGAAAGTGTGAATCCATTCTCTTCCAGGAAAACATCACCTTGACACCTGTACTGCGGGACGGAGACAAGCTGGCAGCGGCACCACTTTGCTCTGGCGAACGTTTATGTGGGCATCTGTGGGTACAGTTTGGCTCATGCAAGGCACTATGATGGCCAAGGAGTATCATACAGTGGTCGCAGACCACATACAGCCCTCCGTGACGATTGTGTTTCCCGACAGCATGGCATTTTTCAGCAATATAAAACGTCTTGCCACAGTACCAGGAATGTGATGGAGAGGTTTGAGGAACATAGTGGTGCATTCCAATTGATGTGCTGACCCCCACCCCAACTCACCACATCTGAAGCTTACCGAACACATCTCGGGTATGATTGAACGTGGTGTCAGGGCTCATCGCCCCCCTCCCCGGAATTTACGGGAATTAGGTGACTTAGGTGTTCAGATGTGGTGCCAACTTCCTCCAGCGACCTACCAGGAACTCACTGCTTCCACACGATGATGCATTGCCGCTGTTATCCGTACCAAAGGTGGATATATCGGCTATTAGGTAGCGGGTCATAATGTTCTGGCTGATATGTGAATATGGTTTATACTAGGCATATGTAATAATCATTGAATATAAATGCATGTCAGAATGAAAAAAAGGAGAAAAAGTATGTCCAACCCATCCACATGCTGAGAAAAATATTTTGACAAATACAAATGAGTTATGCTTCATATGTGTTGATCACTGAGTATAAACGCATTATGAAAATCAAGCACAACAGTATGACACAATAAATGCTCAAATAATATAAAGGTCAAATCATACAACATACCATATAGAGAGCTTTTTGTTCAAGCCACTTTTCTGTAACGTTTCTGAACACATTCAGTGATGCACCGTGTGCTGTAGTTGGCAATATATTATGAGGGATATACTGAAAGTAATTTTCATCATTGTTTTTAAAAGAGAAGATGGTACAGTAGGTGATACAAACAAACATCATGTGAATCAATACTCATTACTAGTTCAATGGCAGAAGGGGTATCGGTGCAGAAGGAATGCCTGAGGTTCCCCAGCAAGGGATCAGCAACATGGCACACTACCACAAACCCTCATCAAACTCAAGTTCACCGTTCAATGAAAGAGACCAGGGCTCTGGCGTGATGGTGGTGTGCTCTTGGACGACAATGCAAAAGCACTCACAGCAAGGTTCACCCTGGATCAGATTCATCACTTCAGGTGAGAGAGATCTGATCACCTGGCCTACAACCCCACTGGTCTTTCAACTGTTCCGTGCATCGAAAGCCTCTCTTGGGACATCACTTACAAACCGACACTGAGGTGGAGGAGGCTGTGCGATGATTCCTTGCATCTCAGGGCGCATGTCGTACTTAAATATAGAGTCTCACAGTGTGTAGAGGCCTTGGTTTTCCTTGATAAGCACCAAGCAGCTGAGAATAAACAGAGATGCATTTGTTAGTATTTTGAGCTCTTTAAAGTGTTTCCCACATGATATGTGGTTTCTTACTCCCGCAATGCACCTATGGCCTTTTTATGCCAGAGAAAAATTATTTTCGCTGCAGGGGAATTGCCCCATAACAGTACTGCATACACAAGGTGGCTGTGAAAAAAAACCGTAATAAAGCATAATAAGAGTTCACCAGTAGCTTGTCAGTCACCCGAGTCCTAAGTTTACTTAGCAGGTAGGTGACTCGGGCTACATAGTTAAATTGAGTTTACAAAGTTAATTCTGGATCAAGATGAATTCCAAGAATCTTAACAGAGGCACTATAGTTCTAAAAAGAATATTTACAGGTTTAGAGTTGTTAATTTGTAATTCATTTACTCTGAACCATATAATGGATATTAGTTGTCCTGCACTTTTCTGCTTGTGCGTGTCTGAGGCTATATCAACTGTAACAAAGGTGGTGTCATTTGCAGATAATATAGACTCATATGGCATCATATTGGGCAAATCATTTACATAAAGTAGAAAAACCAAAGGTCCAAACAGAGAACTTTGTGGGACACCTCACATGACACCCAGGGTGTCTGGTTTCTTTTTGTTGAATTGTACAATTTATTTTATCTCATTCAGACACGATGACAAAGATAGTAATTTACCTTTAAAACCATAAAAGTGAAGCTTTTGCTATAGAATGCTGAGGCTGTCAGAATCAAAAGCTTTACTCAGTCTAACTCAGTCTAGGAGTGTGGCATTTACAGAAACTTTGGATTTGAATGCAGACAAAGTGAAGGAAACATTTTCCACTGCTTTCACAGACGATAATTCTGGTCTTAATCCATATTGAGAATCACTAAGAATGTTGTTAACAGACAGATGCTTATGGATTTGGAGTCACATGCAGTACTCCACGCTTTTGATAGAATAGGTATTAGAGAAACTGGCCGATAGTTACTTGGACATGACTTATCTCCTTGCTGGGAAACAACCACTAATAAGTATTAAGTTTACAGGTAAACAAGATGGGTATGCTATTATGTCTCCTATTTTCTTAATTACAAAATCAGATAAACCATAAATGTCTTCTGCTGTTGAGCTCTTAATTTTGCAGCTGATTTCATGATACCACTTACTTAGCATCTTTCCATTCATTTGTAGGACAAATGTGTTCAAAATGTTGTAGGAAAAAGACAGCATCTTTTGGATCCTGATCATATTTATAATTTGATTCAGTTACTGTAGAGGAACTTGCATCACAAGCATTAACAAAATAGGCATTGAATTCATCTGATGTGATATTAACTTTAAAGTCATCATTTTTATAGTCCTTGCTTCTCCCCACTTCAGACTTTACAACATTCAAACCAGTTTACACTTTTTGTGGGACTTACTGATGTAATCTGCATTCACCTTATATTTTGCTAACATGATTTATTTACTCTTTAACTTGATGTAACTAGCATTGTCTGATTCATAATTTTTATATTGGGTAAAGGCTCAGTTTCAGCCACTTCCCCACCTATGGCCACTTTAATATAATTAGTGTATTTTTAAACTTCTTTTGAATATCAGCCAACCTTACAATAGCTTATTACAAACAATATGAAGTGTGCTATTCAATTAGATATAGATATTCTTTGTTTGTTCTTGTTTGGAGACAAAATTTTGTGAAAATGTCTGTGTTGAACAAGTTGAGTTTCATAGAGTTTTTATTTAAGCAATGCATAATCAGTTTTTCATATTCTACACATTTAAATAAAATACCAGAAGAAATGTAATTTGTTGTGAGGTTTGATTAAGTATTACAGTTAAATATGGTAAACCAAAAAACATGCCATCACACTTCTGGTTCCCCGTTATACCACGCTTGTGGTCATAAGTAGACACAATAATGTTTCCTGTTCTGGTCACTTTTAAAAATATATATAAAACATCTATAATATAGATTTGGTTAGCTAAGTAGGCTAATTTTATTTAAGAAGGCTTATTTAAGATATATGTAGAATGTTTATACCAAGATAGACCTAATCAATAATCTTGCCTGAGCAATTACAATTACAATTAGCATTACAAACACTTGATAGTACTATTGTTTGTATCATTGACATTGGTGTGAGGAAAATGAAACTGTATATTTTGCATTAATATCATGTGACCTGGCATGTTCCTATTGTAGAATTTCCATGAAAGGTGGGGATCATCTGTTTATGCAAAAAAGTTATTACATTTAAAATTAGAAGAGATCTTATAGCATTAAGTGAAACAAACATTATGAATTATCAGGTTAAAATAAGAGAAAACAGCATGTCAAAAAAATTAATTGTATTCTATTTGTAGAGAGGTTGCAGTGGTAATATGGACTTTTTTTTTTTTCTTTTTCTAAAACTCAATCGGAGCTAACACAAGGCTCTACCCAGAATCAAACCTATGTCAGTTCTCATCCCAGTTACAACTTGAAGGGTGGGAGGTAGAGTGTGCAGAAATGAACATTAACAAAATCTTTGATAAGTTCGTAAGAGTATTTACGCTAAAATTTGACACTGCATTCCATTGGAGTTTCAAGAAAAAAATATATGGGTGATGAGAGGTATCAAGAAATCCTCTGAAACTCTAAGGCATCTCACATTCATCAATAATAGCCAGACTGACCCAGCCTTTTCAGAATTTTACAAAAATTACAGGAGAACTGATAGAAAGGTATTGCTAGTGGGAAAAAAATGACAAATAGTAAAATGTTACTTAAGACAGAAAACAAAAGTAAAAAAATCTGGAACATTATCAAACAGGAGACAGCAAATGTTGGACAAAAACATCTGGAAACACAGGTTAAAGGCAACGATGTTCAAATCAGCAAGCTAAAGGAACTAGCAACCACAGTGAATGAATACTTCAGGAACATTGCTAAGAAACTGAAAGAGGAATTTCCAGACACATATGTTCTACACCACCAGGACCACTCACCACACTCAATGGTGTTCTTTACAACGACAGAGAAAGAGGTATCACAGGCAATACACCAATTATACAATAAAAATCTACAAGGTTAGATTAGATCTCAGTCAGTGTCCTTAAGAGATGTATAGACAACGTAAAACCCCATTGATAGTAATAATTAATGAGTGTCTCAGGTCTGGCTGCTTTCCTGAATACCTTCACAAAGCAAAACAACTAAAACAATCAATTATTGATAAAATTATTTAAATGGATAGAGAAAAAATCTACTTACCAAGTGGCAGCAGAATAAACACATAAAAGACTGTTGTGGTTTGAGCCTTTCCTTCTCATCCCGTACGGTAAGTCTCCCCTGACCCACAGTTCTCGGTGACTTTCCCGAAATCTACCCCCTTTCCTAGACCACGCCAGTCCTTTTTCTTCATCCGTCTTCCTCCCCCTTCAACTCTTCTACCTGAAGAAGGAGCCTCCGGCTCCAAAATCTTGCAAATCACAACGGTCTTTTATGTGTGTTCTGCCACAGCTTGGTGAGTACATTTTTTCTCTATCCATTTATATAATTTACTCAAGCAAAAGTAATACTAATACTAAAAAATGGTGATGCAGCAAGAAAGCACAGAACCATAGATTAATTTCTTTGTTATTTTGCATTTCCAAAACAATAGAAACCATAATGAAAAATAGACTAATGAATTATGTGAGTAAATACAACCTTTTCTACAATGAACAATATGGTTTCAGGTATACGAGAAGTACACTGTCACTAGACATGGGCAAGAATGCAACAGGCATTTTTTTTTTAAATTTTTTATTTTTTTATCTATCAAAGGTAAAGCAATTGACACAGCTGACCACAGAATTTTATTACACAAACTAGAACTATTAGGAATAAGGGGTATCGCAAAAAATTGGTTTAAGTCACATTTGGAAAACTGAGTGCAAAGAGTTAAAACCTCATATATTTCTAAAAGATCGGTAGTGAAATACTTACCAGATTCGAAATGGTAATGTTTTGGTGAATAAGTGCTGGGGAACATACAGACTATTTTCAAGATAGTCAAAAGAGCTATTGGAATAGTAGTCACAGGGCACACTAGAAATTTCATTTCCATGTGAAAATGTCTATCACAACATAATGTATATCACAAAAAATCTTAATCTGTACATCACAAATAGCACAATATATACCATGGAACCAAATCCAGACACTATTTACAAAAACTAAAATTAGTGTATTATACCATGAAATAAAACTGTACAATAGACTGTCAAAAGAAATAAAGGATGTAAATGATCCCTACACTTTTAGCCAAAGGCTGAAACCAAATTTACTAAATAATGGCTATTACACTGAAAATGAATATTAAAATAACTATAGATAATAACATAATGTTCATGAACATTGTAGTATATAACAATTTTATGACATAATTAGAAAAGTAGGACTAAGCATAGGAGCTTATAAATACTCTAAGAAGTATGTTTATTTTAATAAGAAAAACTGTTCAAACATTTGTTGGCATACTTACAATGTGTATTGTTTTATGGATGAATAAATTACTCAATTAATCAATCTTAATTTATCTATACTTGTAAATGAGAAAAAATACATCACAAATTATAAAAATATAACATTTTTTTTGCTCAGGGTCAGCCAAGGAAATTTCAGTATTCTTCATGAAAAGTTAAAAATGCACTAGTGGCTATTGTTGAAGGAATGAAAGTTGTAACTGTAAGCAAGTTGAATAATACTCCAACAACATTAAGAGATAAAATTTCTAGGCTATCTCCACAAGCTGTGGCTCACAGTTAATCTTAGGAGAAAAATAAATAAAAAACATGGACTTGGATCTAGGTTGTTCCAACATGGGATTTACAGTTACTAAGACAATTCTCTATGTAAATGTGCAAAACGTTATTGAAAAAGACAGATTTCTGAAGTTCTAAGGCTGCACTGCAAACAAACAGCCTGGAAAAGTGTGATATCATGGCTTTATTAAGAGACACAAAGTTTTGTCACAAAAAGATGCTGAATGTTAATGGAGCCAGAGCTTCTGTTACAAGGGTAAAAAATGAACTGATGAGGAAATACCTAAAACTCTACTGACGACGACAGAGATTTTAATGTGGATGAAACTTTCTTCTGGATTCTAAAGGGAAATTAATCATAGATTGTTTCTGTGCCAAACATTACAACACTTTTTGTTGATTGTTTTTCTGTCACATTTATTTACTTTATGCATGTTTGTTTTCTTATGTGCTTGTATAAAGAACAAAGTACTTCCTAGCAAATTGGTTCTACAATTATTTAAAGCCCCAGTTTTATTATAATATGAAGTGACCAAAAGTGAGGAAATGATATATATGATTTTTTTAAAGAAATATGTAAACTTTTTTCCTGTAGTAAACATATAGCCTACACTGAATTGTCCTTAAGATGACCATAAGTGGTGCCTTGACCCATTATCATAGTAAATCATAACTAACATTCTAAGCCTCTGCAGAGTGGGTGTGAACCAGTTAGGGATGAATGTAGGGTCAAGTATGGGACTCATATCACATGTGACTAAGAAGTAATATTGAATGTGTACAAAGAAAGGGAGCTTCAATGGTCACATGTCTGTCTGACCCACAGGAAGAGAGTCCTGGAAATGCTGGAAGCTCTGAATTGGCGGAATATTGAAGAGTACCTACTTAAAAAGTTCTAAGGACCGCTCTCGAGGAACCATGAAGATGACATTAGCATAAATGCAGCATGTACAGATGCATTTAAACAGTCATTCTAGCCATGCCCCATAACTGAAGATTGAATGCATATCTCCAAAGTAGGCTACTTTAGGCATGAAATACTGCACTCTGCTGCAAGGATTCACAGCGCATAACATGAATAAAATGGAAAGAAACATAAAATATGGTATAATGGGAAATACCCTCTGCCATGCACTTCACAGCAGTTTCCGGAATATGGATTTAAATGCACATGTAAACTCATTACAGGGTTGAGATTAAGAGCACAAAAGACAAGAGAATGAAATGGAATGAGAGAATGGGGGCATTTGGAAGAAAACATGCCAAAAAAGTCATCCAGGAACCTAAAGCATCAAGATGGTAGGAGGTAAACATTTATCTGTTTAATATAACTGACAAAGAGACAGATTTTTTCAGAGGAGCAGCACTATCATTAAAAATACTGAGGGTAACAAACAGCTTACTGGTACAGCAGAAGGGACTAACAGGGGATATTGAGTGTATACAGAGAAGGTTGGCACGAATGGTCACAGGTTTGTTTAATCTGTGGGAGGACATCACAGAGATGCTGAAGGAACTGAACTGGAAGACTCCTGAAGATAGACATAATCTATCCTGAGAAAGTCTGTCAACAAAGTTTCAAGAACTGGCTTTAAATGATTACTCTAGGAATATACTACAACACCCACCCCCCAATGAATTGCTCGCGCATGGATCATGAGGGCAAGATTAGAATAATTAGTGCATGCACAGAGGCGTTCAATGAACCATTCTTCCCACCTCCATATGTGAATGGAACAGGAAGAAATGCTAACAGTTGGTACAATGGGAAGTACCCTTTGCCATGCACCTCACAACGGTTTGCAGATTATAGGCATAGATGTTGAATGATAGTCAATTGCTAATGCAGTTTCAGCAATGGTGTTACTTTCATAATTATAGACCCTGACTCATTCAGGTTTATGTGAATCACCATGTGGGCCATTTTAATATTTAATCATTCATGTCCTTCCAATTATAGGCATATGTTTATGCTAATGAAGCCTCATCTGTCTTATGGAAGCATTTTTAATCTCAATCAGGATGCATGTGTACCTATATGTTCCAGAACACTGTGCATAAACACGGGATTTTTCACTGCTCGTACCCTGGGTTCTGCCGGTGATAAAGAGGTAGGGTCAAATGTTTTTGCATATCCCTTGGGCTATGGACCATTTGTACACCCAACAGAAGGACTGTCTTACTGTCACTATCCGACAGTACAGGGTCCAAGTGTGAATATTACACATTTCCTCCTGGTTACACAAAGAGAGAAAATCAATTTTTTTTTCTTTTTTTTTTGCGTTTTATGTGGTCTACAGTGGACTTAATGGAACTTATGGAGGCACCATTAGTTCAAGGGCAGTTCATCACAAAACCCCACAAAAAAGGGTTTTTTAAGATGTTTTCACCATCACCTGCAGACCAAAATGTTATAACGTCAAGTTTAACACATATACTTCAGAACGACACAACACATATAAGTCACAGAGTAAGTTGACAAGCAAGACATGCGTACACGTTAGCATTCGAATGAGCACTGAGTCCCAGTCTGGCGGCCGCTGCTCGGCTAGCCGCTTAGGTGGCGCAGCTGCTGCATGGCTGGCAGACAGCGCCGCACGTAGAGGACGCGCGTAATTGCACGGCGGCGCTTTGAATGATCGGCGAGTCACAACACAAAACCCAGCTCAGGACTCCAAGACAGTTATGCACAGCAAGTGACTAAGTTTTTACAATATATTCCTAAAATTCCGATCTCAAACAACCTTGAAAATTTTCTTGATATCTTTATGTTTCCATGATACAGGGGTTGAACGTTACTCTACTACATGTAAAATATGGGTGGAAACACAGTTTATAAGGTGATATAGCACAGAGAAATATGCTCTAAAGTGTTTCCATTATTATCTGGAAATCCCATGCTGTAGTACTGAAGCACATGTGAAATTTTTTGTATATAAAATATGGTCTGAGGTGCAAAATTAGATTTGTGTTATTTCAATTTCACATAAGTAAACTACCTGAATTTTACTGACCAATACGTTTCTTTTCGTATGAGTTACAGCCCCTGCTGCAGTAGGCAAAAGAAGGAAACCAGCAGAAAAATGCTTCTATCAGAGAACAAAAAGTGTGAATGTGTTCTTTTTGATTTAAAAGACTGACTGAAAAGTGGGATATTAGCTGCCTTATTCTACCTACCTCAGTACATTTAAAAATTTTCGCAAGCAAATGTATTTGCACTTTTTTATGCAGAATGAGAAGAGGACAATGGCAGTGGTAAAGAGACAGAAAAGTAGTAAATACTGGAAGATGTGGACGATGGCAGTGTTATAGAAAGAGCAAAGGAGACAATGACCGTTCGAGAGAAAGAGGGGGACACAGTGGCAGTGGAACATAAATGTCAGTGACAGAATAGTGTTGGGAAAAGAGTGAAGGAGAAGTGATCCACAAAACTACCATCCAATATCCCTGACACTGACTTTTTGTAGAATCTTAGAATATATCCTGAGCTCAAATATAATGAGGTACATAGAACAGAATGACCTCCTTAATGCCAATCAGCATGGATTTCAAAATGTCGATCATATGAAACCCAACTCGCACTTTTCTCACATGACACACTGAAAGCTTTGGACCAAGGCAACCAGATAGATGCAGTACTTCTCGATTTCTGAAAAGCATTTGACTCCGTACTGCACCTACACTTATTGTCAAAAGTACAATCGTATGAGGTATCAAGTGAAATTTGTGACTGGACCGAGGACTTTTTCGTAGGGAGGATGTCACATGTTATATTGGATGGAGATTCATCATCAGATGCAGAAGTAACTTCGGGTGTGCCCCAGGGAAGTACGCTGGGACACTTGCTGTTCATGTTGTAAATTAATGACCTTGCAGACAATATTAATAGTAAAACCAGGCATTTTGCAGATGGTGCAGTTATCTATAATGAAGTACTATCGGAAAGAAGCTGCATAATATTCAGCCACATCTTGGTAAGACTTTAGTGTGGTGGAGAGATTAGGAACTTGCTCTAAATGTTCAGAAATGTATAACTGTGCACTTCACAAAATAAAAATAAAAATGCTGTATTCTATAACAGCAACGAGTCACTATTGGAATTGGCCAACTCATACAAACACCTGGATGTAATACCTTGTAGGTATATGAAATGGAATGATCATAGTGGTTCAGTTGTGGGTAAAGTAAATGGTAGACATCGGTTTGTACAATTAGTCTACAAAGGTGATTGCTTAAAATCACTTGTGTGACCGATTCTAAAATATTGTTCACGTGTGTGGGACTAACAGCCGATATTGAACATATAAAAAGTAGGGCAGCACAAATGGTCACAGGTTTGTTTAATCCATGACAAAGTGTCACAGAGATACTGAAGGAGCTAAACTTGAAGATGGACGTAAACTATTCTGAGCAACTCTGTTAAAAAAGTTTCAAGATCTGGCTTTAAATGATTACTCTAGGAATATACTACAAGTCCCCATGTATCGCTCACATATGGACTGTGAGGATAAGATTAGAATAATTACTGCTTGCACAGAGGCATTCAGACAATCATTCTTCTCATGAGAATGGAATAGGATGAAACCCTAATAACTTGTACAATGGGATGTATCCTCTGCCATGCACCTCACAGTGGGTTGCAGAATATACATGTAGATGTAGAATGCCAGGGGTGGGGGAATAGAGAGAAAGTGATAGTGAAAGATAGAGTATATGACCATAACAATGAGGAAGAGAGAGATAGTGACAGAGAAGGGGCAGCATCAGTATGAAGGAAGGAATGAACAGTGAGAGAGAGCAAGAGAGAAGCAGTGACAGTGAGAGGGTATGGTAGCAGTAGGACTGAATGGAGGAAATTGTGGCTGTGACACAGAAGACAATGACAGAGAGATAATGACAATGAGTTGGGCTGAATGAATGAGTGAGTGAGAAAGAGCAACTGCGAGTGGACAGGTGCTGGTATGAGTGACATGAGCGATGGACTAGCAGGTGTGAGCAAGTTACAGTTAGGGGAGCTTGTAAGTTAGAGGGGAGTTGTGTGTTAAAACAAGTGTGAATATGTTTGCTTAAAAAAATTGTGAAAATTTTTAAAGATGCTGAGGAAGGTAGAATAAGGCAACTGAGACCCCAATTTTCAGTCAGTCTTCTAAATAAACAGGAACATATTCACATTTTTTGAGCTACAATAGAAGCATTTCTTTACTGGTATGGATATGATGCTATATTATTGCTCACGAAACAGAAGAGACATGGGACAGTTGACACGTAATTAACCAGGCTGCAATACCTCAACATTAAGCAGTTCATTGTTTATTGCCCACTATCTCTCAATTATTGTGCAGTGATATATCTTCCTACATATATTATATTCACCCTGTATTTTCCACTGACAGACATTATTAGAATATTCCATTAACAGATTATGAAAATGGTGAAATTCTACCGAATTTCTTTCCAGTATTGAAATGTTAACTTTCACTGGGAGCTCTGCACGTGCCTGCTGCAAACCAGGTTGGCTTAGAGGCAAATGGGCATCAAACCAATTAAAAAATACTGCAGTCAATTCCCACACTGTAGCAATTTTCCCAATGTTTGTTGAACTGGCACCAGCTATATAAAGTCAAGGATGTAGGCTATCACTTCCAACAGTGATGCCTAGTAGAAGCAATGTGGTGTTAAAACTAAAATTTGGGCTCATGACGCCTTTACATTACTGTATAGCACATTCCACTTTGTCTTTTAATGTACGAGTCTATTTTACATACAAGAAAATTTTTATTAATCCCTTCAAAAATTTCTCTCTGAACTTACAAAGAATTAAAAACATACGACAAAAGACGAATTTTATGAATAGACAATAATTTCTGGTGTTCGGTTTCTTTCTGAATAAATTTAAATCATATTTTTACTAGGCTTTACCAGTTTTGGCAAATTGTCACCTTCAGAAGCTTAGTATTGGTTTAGCAGATGTCAGTATCTTCTTAATGCTATAAGTCCAGAAATGTACAGATGGTATGTGATTACTGACTGGCAATTTACAGTAAGCAAATTACATCTACGTTAATGTCAAGTTGTTTTAATCACAAATTATTAAACCTGTCGAAGGTCATCAGTGAACTTACTACTGATTTTAGCTGTGCTTGCTGTACTTACTTTATCACTAACGAAGTGTCAGTGGTTGAAATTAATGTGTAATCCATTTCTTATTTACTCTGAAGGGCGCTGCATTGACATGATTTGCTGCTTACTTACCATTCTTCCCAAAAACACAGTTAGCTATTTATATAAAGGGGCCTGGGAGGTTAAAATTACATGTCAGAAAAATAGTACCGTATTTATACAATATAGTAAATCATACAGCTAATTTTCACCCGGTACGTCTACATGACGGAATTTCACCATGAGCAACAACTGAGTGTAATGAGTGGCATGTTGCAACTTTTGACGTAGTATTTGTAATTTCCAAGCTCATAAATGTGTTTTTTCTGGATATAGGCTCGCTTTTGCACTATAAGTTTTGGTTTTTCTTGACTTTCTCCTTTCGTCATTGTTTATTATGTTGCATAATAACCGGCTCGAAGACACTTCTGCTTTCTTTTCCCGGCTGTGATGTAGGAGCAATGAGCTTATGAGCATGTGTTGGCGGAAGTCGCGCACTTCATATCGGTAGTATCAGCGATATTGAATATAATATTCACATAGTGTAGGTTCTGACCGAATACATCTATACCATTTATTAAATCCATGTTTAACTGAAGACAATAATTTATTGAATGATCTCTAATGGTTCTGTCTTCCACACCTAACTTCATTCACTTATATTTTCAACAAGAAACATTTTTTAGGCTGTGGTGTGCAATATCTCTATCGAACGTCTCTGGACTGCATTCGCACGTAATGGACGCCTGTATTCGGTGCAGGAAGTAAAAGATTGACGTAATTAAACTCTTGATAGTTGTGCTTCGTTGGGCAGCCGCCCCCCTCATATTATAGTATTTGTTGTGCTTTTTAATACACATTTAGGATTAGGAATTCTGAGACAGCATCCACGGAGTGTCCACACGCAACACACTGTTGCGAAATACTATTAGGTAAAATAGTCGTAGAGCCTGTGTAAAAATGACATACATATATTTTATTAACCAAGGCGTTCTCACATGAGTTTTTCGCACGCTTCACTGTTGCCTCGGAGGATTATACCCATATTGTTCATTTAATCACCATAACAAATAGTGTATCAGGCGCAGTGATATTGAATATAAAGGCGTGTGTATTACCGTCATTGGCATAGGTTTTCTTTATGCGGACGATGCTGTCGCAGGACAAAGTAACACATTACAGCCCACGTTACGCGATGAAATACGCTGCCGTTGTTTTAGGCGCAGTTCTTGGACTAACACTGTGATCAATACAGCTCGTGTCCAAACTAGTTAGCCTAACAAGAGGCGTGACGTACTTTGGTTTGTAATTTTAGACACAGTGTATGACACTTCCAAAAAAATTAAAGAAAGCCATTTGAAAAATAATAAAAAAATATAGAGGCAAACATAGCTTCGTAGAAAAATTGCGAATTTCCTTTTTACGTTAAGTGTTGGTATAGCCATTCCGCCTAATAAAAACAAACATCGAAATATCCATGTGCAGTAAAAAAACATCGTAATCTGTCAATTAGTATGATCCCGGGAAAGTCTACGGTTCTGTTTATCGCTTTGGTAGCTTGATTTATGTATTTCGAGTAAATGCCTTCTTCCTTTGAAACATAACTGGGAAAATTATCAGGTGCGTTATTTGTTACCTTGGTTAGGCCTAAGCTTAATAGTGCAAAGAAAGTTGTTAATTAGCAGTAATTTGAATTCGCAATTACAATAGTGGGGGAATAATATTGTGGAGGATAAAGTTTCCTGTTGATTGAAAGTTTCATAGCTTGTATGTGTGTGTGAATTAGGGCAGTATTATTGTGTGAGCAGTAAATCATCTGCAGAGATAATCATCTTGCAGCCTGTAGCAAGGAAGCTTCAGACCAGAAGAATAGGACTGAAGGACATTCAGCAATAGGAGATCATAAATTTGTTGCACTGGAGGAAGATCACATAATCACTGCACTGGACGAAGACGAAACGGATTCAGCACTGGAGGAAGATCAAAGCAGCCACCACATAGGAGGAAGACCAAAGCAGCTGACTACGCTGCCGAAAACACAGCACAGTCGTTTCAAGAGACCTGCCAACAGAATGTCCCTAGCACTTAAGTCTGGAGGAGGTAGTAGAGGTGGGCCCTCATCCTCTGGGGGGGCTGGGGCGAGTTCATCAGCAGCTACGCTATCTGCAGACTTAGCTTCCCTGTTTGAGTGCCCAGTCTGCTTTGACTATGTACTGCCTCCCATCCTGCAGTGCCAGTCGGGTCACCTGGTTTGTTCCCAATGTCGCCCGAAACTCACTTGCTGCCCCACATGCCGTGGCCCACTTGGCAACATCCGCAATCTTGCAATGGAAAAGGTAAATATGGTTTAAACATTGATTATACTATACTGTTTCCAATTGGACTTATTTTTTGTCCTCTTCAGCCAGAACACTTGTTATGAATGTATGTACCATATTTTTTACTGGTCCCCTTGTGGGCAAAAGCAACTTACACGAAACGATTAGGTGTGTGGATGTCTGCATGCATGCATTCGTGCAATTTGCTATCCTTACCTATTAAGTTTATTTTAAAAAGCATGAGTATCCCCACAATGTAGATGCATGATATGAAGGTGAAATACTAGATGTGGACATGTCCCACGAGTTTGTTTGTAGGGCTGTCAGATGATTTGAATGTATTTGTTACTCACTGCAGTCTTTAATGACTAGCATGGATAAAGCACAGCTGTTTGCAGTGATCACTTATCCTGACTATCAGACTTCTTATGTTCACTGAACAATTTATATTTCAGATGTCACATTTAGCATATTTTACAGAATGTACTTCTAGGTTTTTTGTTTCTTTGGTTTGGTCTAGAGTACACAAAATTTTATTTCTTGTGAATAATAAGTTACTGAGGTTTGTAACTAATTGCACGTAAAAATTGCATTAGTTTTTGAATAGTCCTGGTGTGTAAAACATAACTGGGATTAATACTTGGGAATTAAGTATGTATGTTCAGGATCTGCCAAGTACACTTAACTTAATACTGGCTTTCTAGCATATGCATTTTCAATGGTGGCAATAAGAAGAAGTAGTTGTTATTTTACTATTATCTCCATTGTTGTAATCCACAAGGTTTGAAATTAGTGTCCTCAAGAAGACTTAATGAAATTTGTTTAGTTTGCTGATGATACAAACATACCAATAAATTGCAAATCAAGTGTAGTCTTAGAATAATCGGCTAAAAAAATATTTGTGGACATTAATCACTGGTTCCTAGCCAATTCTTTGCCACTAAACTGTGTAAAAACACACTACATGCACTTCAGAACTTGTAAGGGGTGTCCCATGAGTATATGCCCAACACACGCTGATAAGCAGTGTTAAATTCTTGGGATTACAGCTTGATAATAAATTCAACTGGGAGCAGCTCACCGCAGAACTCCTGAAGCGTCTTAACTAATCTCTGTTTGCAATGTGAATTGCCAGACATAGAGGGGGTCGACAGAAGCGTCCGATCCCACGCATCGGCTTTGACCCGTGACGTAAGGGTGTTGTCGTGTGTGACGTCATGATGGCGCGGAATTTGGTTTGTGAGTGTGGCGTGTTTGTAGATGTCGTGTTGTGGTTTGTTGTGCTCTCTGTTGGTATGTTCCGGGTTTTCGTTTGTGTGGTGTAATGGAATCAGTTTGCTTTTGCTCATTATCCAGAACTGTTAGTGTCGGCTGTGTTTGTAGTGGAATTCGTTTCAGTGAGTTAACGATTTTGTGTGAAGGTTAATTTAGTGTTGTTCGCTGTACGTCGTGTGGTAATATTAGTAAAATTAATCAGTTGTTGTTTTTGTTCAGAAATGGATATGACGGATAAAATTAACAGTGCGCAGGTCAAGGGAAGTGTTCGATCCCAATGTGTGGCTGTGTATGTTGGTATTGGTATCGGGAGATGTTTCTGAGCTATATAGGCCAAGGGAAGTATTTGATCCTAATTTATGGGATCGGGAGCTGTTGTTGTGCTATGTAGGTCAAGGGAAGTGTCTGATTCCAGATGATATTGTGTTTAGTGGTATTTGGAAAGTTTTGTGATGACGTTTTCTTTTCGTCTTGTGTGGTTTTGTATGGGGGTGAGTGTCTAAATTTGTTTATATTTGTGTGTTTGGTTTTCGATGATTTTCGTCCTCATAATGTGTACGTAACGACTTTATATGTGCCATATTGGAATCGTGGTTTATGGTCGTTTCCGCCATATTTGTGACGTCATGGGTTAAAGCAGATGGGCGGGATCGGACGCTTCCCATGGGGGATATGAAAATGATAAAGCTGGCATAGTATGCTTACTTTCATTCCATAATGTCATATGGGATTATTTTTTAGGGTAATTCATCAAGCCAAGCTAAAGTTTTCTGGGTACAAAAGTGTGTAATAAGACTTATATGTGGTGTGAACTCAAGAACATCCTGCAGAAGCTTGTTTAGGTAACTGGGGTTACTAACTACCACTTCCCAATATATTTGTTCCTTAATGAAATTTGTCATTATAAATATATCACTTTTTCAAACCAACAGTTCAGCTCATGGAATCAATACTAGAAATAAGAATAATCTTCACAAAGATTTTATGTCACTTACTCTTGTACAAAAAGGTGTGCATTATTCAGGAACACACATTTTCAATAACTTGCCATCAGCCATTAAAAGCTTAACAAGCAATGAAATTCAGTTTAAGAGAAGACTAAAGGATTTATTGGTGGCCAACTCCTCCTACTCCCTTGATGATTTTCTCAGTATAACCAACTGAATGTGTTCATTGTAAATAAATATTGTAGTAGCTCTATTATATGTTTATTACTTTATAAATAAAAGATTTTTTTTAATTTTAAGTTCAGTGTATTAATGTGATTTTAGTAAATAAGTGTTCGTAAAATGATTCTTCCATATAGTGTTCATTAAAAAAATGACGATCATTCCACTTGGGACCCGTCAGAAGTACATTAGCTTATTTGTTTCAGTTATAAATTTTTGTCATGTATTATTATTGTTTTCCTGGCACGTTCTACATTCTGGAGGACCACCTCACTACAGATCTATTGGAATGAAAGTAAATCTAATCTAAAGTGCACCACTAACTCCCATAATAAATATGGTACACTGCAGATGTGGCATCATGAGAACAGCTTGGTGAAAATAAGGAAAAAAATACATTCTTAATATTTGCAACCATTCTCAATCAATTGCACTTTCAATACTGATTGTTTTAGATAAGAATAACCACTACTTTACTTTTGCAAATGAATGTTTGTTGTTGACAAACTGCCTATTGGCTTCACAGTTTGTCAGCAAGTGGCCACGAAAGCCTTAACAATTTTGTAATGTTTGTTGTTGTTTGTAAAGAAATATCTGCTTCATTTTTTATTATTTGTTTATGTCCAATGACTCTGGGCCCAACTCAACCAATAACGTAACACAATTTTGTAAACATCTCTATGGCAATGCCTCAGTGTCATCACAGCTCTGATGGGTATTTTTTGACTCGCAGCTGTCAGTGCTTCACAGTTTGAAGTTTGCAACAGCACTATGAGCTGCCAGGGATCTTCCTGTACCATCTCGACTATAGTTATTCAGATCAGTTTTTTCATCGCAACTGAGATTCGTATTTCGGATGAAGTCATTAGGTTCGATTCCCGGCTGGGTCGGAGATTTTCTCCGCTCAGGGACTATGTGTTTCATTGTCCTGATCATCATCATCTCATCCCCATCAACACACAAGTCGCCGTTGTGACGTCAACTGAAAAGTCTTGCACCAGATGACCAGCCTGCCTAACGGGAGGCCCTAGCCACACGACATTTCATTTCATTATTATTGTTTCAACATAAAAAGTACACAAGAAAACACACACACACACACACACACACACACACACACACACACACACACTTGTATGGTGATGTATGGTGACATTGTACCTTGTGCCGGCAGATTGAGCGCGCAGAGAGAGAGAGAGAGTTGTGGGTGGGGGAGCGGGGGCGGGGGGGGGGGGGGGGTTGCGATATAGCTTAAAAAAGCATTCAGAAGCTAGTAGTCTCAAGACTACTTTGTGTGTCTCTCAACAACTTGACACAATTTTTTTAACTCCTTAAATTGTTTTCATGAAAGTACCATGTACAAGTTTTTGTGGTGAAACTAAGTACTGCTATCTTTGTTATAAGAATAATCTCCACTGTCCTTAACGTTGGAGTACAAAGGCTTATTCACTTCACTTGAACCCCTGCAGGTTCGGGGGTTAGAATAGGCCCGCGGTATTCCTGCCTTTCGTAAGAGGCGACTAAAAGGAGTCTCAAACTTTTCGGCCTTATGTGATGGTCCCCTGTTGGGTTTGTCCTCCATCTCTCAAAATTTTCCGAAGAGCGAGCCGATTGGGGAAGGGCGTCTTACTTGGTGCATTGTGTCCATCTTGCGATCAGACCTTTCGCCAGCTTATTTGCCGTTGAATTGCAGTTCTGCCCGCTCTCCATCTCTTGGGCATGACTACGTTCCTGCGTGTAGATTACACCTTGCACTGTGCAGTGCCTCTTTCTGCACTGACGGCGACCATGGACCACATGTTACCTAACATCCAGCATGGTAGCCAGTCCGTTGTGGTGGGGCCGCCATGTACCCTGTTGGTTGTAGCCCCCTGACAACACAGGGATCGCTCTACTGATGCCTGCGCCGTTAACTCCCCACGTATGCCAAGGAGTAGATGCCCGTCTCCCTGGGGCATCGGGACTCCCGGCAATGGCCATCCTGCCAGGTGGCCCTTGCTGAGACTGGGTGGCACCCGTGCGGAGGGCTCTTGGTCGGAGTAGGTGGCATCAGGGCGGAAGACCCGCAGTGAAGCATGGTACGTCGTCTCTCGCTGGTGGCCAGCCGCCAGCAGTCTCTAAGTGTTCAAGGGCTCATTTTAAAGGTAATGTTTATGACCCCAAATCATTCCCCTCCCTGGTCACACCGTGGGAGGTACGAAAGGCAATGAATGACAGTAACAAGTATTCGCCCAGGTATCTCGTCTGTAACAGAGCTGATGGGGAATCCTTTGTATCCGTGAAGCCTCAGTTCTTTGTAGAGCATTTAGAGGGCAAGTTTGGGGAGGTGGAGGGCTTGTCCAGAATGCGCTCTGGGTCAGTTTTGATAAAAACGGCACCCTCTGCCCAGTCCCGCAGGTTACTTGCTTGTGACAAGTTGGGGGATGTTAACGTTACCATCACACCACATAAGAGTTTAAATATGGTCCAGGGTGTTATTTTCCATAGGGACCTACTTTTGCAGTCTGATGACGAGCTGCGCGCCAACTTAGAGCGTAGAGGTGGTCATTTTGTCCGGCGCCACCATTGAGCATTTATTGGCACAGCTCGATCTTTCGCTGTTAAATGATGGTTCCTTCACACACTTCAGTGTGGCGCATGGCACGTAATCTGCCATTGACCTTTCGATCTGCAGCCCTAGCCTCTTACCATCTGTCCAATGGAGAATGCATGACGACCTGTGTGGTAGTGACCACTTTCCGATCTTTGTGTCACTGCCACAGCGTGAGTCTTGTGGGCGCCCTTGCAGGTGGGCAATGAATCAGGCTGACTGGTACTTGTTTTCCACCATTGCCGCTATTGAGCCTCTCTCTAATGATGGAATTGATGCGGTGGTTCAATCGGTCACCACGGGCATCATTACTGCCGCCGAATCTGCCATTCCCCGTTCTTCTGGGTCCTCTCGGCAGCGGACTGTGCCTTGATGGTCGCCTGAGATCGCTGAAGCGATTAAAGATCGCCGGCGGGCACTCCAGCGTCACAAGCGACATCCTTGCATTGAACACCTCATTACCTTCAAACGTCTGCGTGCGTGGGCCCGCCGCCTTATCCGCCAAAGCAAGGAGGAGTGCTGGGAGTGGTATGTGTCCACCATTGGCCTCCATGTCTCTCCATCGCAGGTCTGGGCCAAGATCCGACGCCTGTATGGCTATCGGACCCCTGTCAGCGTCCCTGCGCTCTCACTGAATGGAGCAGTTTGTACAGACTCCGATGAAATTGCCAACAGCTTGGCAGAGCATTTTGCTCCGAGTTCTGCTTCTTCCAAATACCCACTGGCCTTCCGCTCCATTAAAGAGCGGATGGAACGTCGGAGCCTTTCTTTTCGCACCCACCATCCTGAATCTTACAATTTTCCATTCAGTGAGTCGGAATTTCGCAGTGCCCTCACCGCTTGTCCTGATACCGCTCCTGGGCCAGATAGCATCCACTGTCAGATGCTGAAACACCTTTCAGTGGATTGCCAGCGACGGCTCCTCGACCTTTACAACCGCATTTGGGTCGAGGGTGAGTTGCCGTCGCAGTGGAGGGAAAGTATTGTTATCCCCATTCTGAAACCTGGGAAGAACCCTTTGGAGGTGGACGGCTACTGTCCCATTAGCCTCACCAACGTCCTTTGCAAGTTGCTTGAACGGATGGTGAGCCAGCGGTTGAACTGGGTACTGGAGTCTCGGGGCCTTCTGGCTCCGTCTCAGGGTAGGTTCCGTAAAGGCCGCTCTGCCGCCGACAATCTGGTGAGTCTGGAGTCGGCCATCTGTACTGCCTTTGCCCGCCGTCAGCATCTGGTCGCTGTCTTTTTCGACATGCGGAAGGCTTATGATACGACATGGCGTCATCACATCCTTTCTACGCTTCATGCATGGAGTCTTCGGGGCCCTCTGCCGATCTTTATCCGCAATTTTCTGTCGTATCGTACCTTCCGCGTCTAAGTCGCAGCCTCCCATAGTTCCTCCCGAGTCCAGGAGAACGGGGTACCACAGGCATCTGTCCTCAGTGTCTGCCTGTTTTTAATTGCAATAAACGGTCTCGCTGTAGCGGTGGGAAGTTCTGTCTCCGCTTCCCTGTATGCTGACGACTTCTGCCTTTACTATAGCTCAATTGGCATTGCAGCTGCTGAACGTCAGCTACAGGGCGCAATCCGCAAGGCGCAGTCTTGGGCTGTAGCGCATGGTTTTCAGTTTTCGGCTGCCAAGACCCGAGTTATGCATTTCTGCCGGCGCCGAACGGTCCATCCTGAGCCGCGGCTTTCTCTTGACGGCGAACTTCTTGCTGTGGTGGAGACCCACAGGTTTTTGGTTGTAGTATTTGATGCCTCATATTCGGCAGCTTAAACAGGCGTGTTGGCGGCATCTAAATGCTCTGCGATGCTCGAGCCACACCAGCTGGGGTGCCGACCGATCTACCCTGTTACGGCTCTACCAGGCATTAATCCAGTCTCGTCTGGATTATGGGAGCCTGGCTTATGGCTCAGCATCCCCGTCTGCGTTGCGGGTGCTGGACCCAATCTTACACAGCGGAATACGACTTGCCACTGGTGCCTTCCGGACCAGCCCTGTGGACAGCATACTAGTGGAGGCAGGTGTCACTCCCCTGCGGTTACGGCGCCAACGTTTGCTGGCCGCTTATGCTGTCCATGTTTTTAGCTGTCCCGGGCATCCAAACTATCGTCTCCTGTTCCCGCAATCGGTCGTCCATCTGCCAGAACGTCGGCCCTGGTCAGGTTGTACGATCGCGGTCTGCGTCAAAGAGCTTATCTCTGGGCTTAGGGTTTTCACTGTTCCACCTCCTTTCCGGGCCACTTTACGTACACCCCCATGGTGTGTTCCTCGCCCTTGCCTTCGGCTCGACTTGGCACAGGGCCCGAAGGACTCAGTCCCTCCAGAAGCCTTCCACCGCCGCTTTTATTCCATCCTGGCCCCGTATCAGGGCTAGGCGTTGTATACACTGACGGTTCGATGGTTGCTGGTCATGTCGGTTATGCGCTAACACTAGGGGACCATTCCGAACAACGTTCCTTGCCGGATGGCAGCAGCATTTACACTGCTGAGCTGGTCGCCATCTTTCGTGCCCTAGAGTATATCCGCTCCTGCTCAGGTGAGTCCTTCGTTATCTGTAGCGATTCCCTGAGCGGTTTCCGAGCTCTCGACCAGTGTTTCCCTCGTTCTCGTCTGGTGATGGCTATCCAGGAGTCCGTGCATACTCTTGCCCGTTGCGGCCGCTCTGTGGTCTTTGTTCGGACCCCGGGCCATGTTGGGATACCCGGAAATGAAAATGTTGACCGCCTGGCGAAAGAGGCTATCAGTAAACCATCTCTGGACGTTGGCCTCCCAGAGACGGATTTGCGAGCAGTCCTCCGCCGAAAAGTTTTTGCGCTTTGGGATGCTGAATGGCGCGATCGGATCACGCCCAATAAACTCCGTGCCATTAAGGAGACGATGACTGTGTGGCGGTCATCCATGCGAGCCAACCACAGGGACTCAGTCGTCCTTTGTAGGCTCCGCATTGGCCACTCCCAGCTGACACACAGTTACTTCCTGCGTCGGGAGGACCCTCCTCTGTGTCGCTGCGGGGCGGCTTTGACAGTGGCCCACATTTTGCTGGCCTGCCCCCTTTTAGCTGTGGTCAGGCAGACATTTGCGCTGCCTGATACGCTCCCTGCCCTTTTAACTGATGACCCTGCTATGGCTGGCTTAGTTTTACGTTTTATTCGGGCAGGGGGTTTTTATCATTTAATATGAGTGTTTATGTTTTATTTTATTGTTTTGTGTTGATTCTGGCCTTTGGCCTACGGTTTTAAACAGTTGTTAATGTGTTCTCGGTGGTTGGCTTTTCCTTTTTTTATTCTATGGTCGGCCAACCACCGCCACACTCCGTGTGATTTTAATTTGCTATGTCTGTTCTTTGTCTGAGTTTTTCTTGTCCTGTGTTGTCTGTTGTCTCTATTATCTGTTTTTTTTTTTTTTTTTTTTTACTCTGTGTGGTAGTTTTTAAGTTTTGAAACAAGGGACCGATGACCGTTGCAGTCTGGTCCCTTTAATCCCACAAACCAACCAACCACTTCACTTGCGTTCACTCCACTACCTCCTATGGTACCCTATTTTGGGTCAGTTCTGCGCACTCCCCAGTAATATTCTTTGCCCAGAAAAGAGCAGTCACACATATCTGTGTTGTCAGTATGTGTAATTTGTGTAGGTTATTCTTCAGATGTGTAGGAATTCCAGCTCAGCAAACTCTACTTACATACGCCATCATGGGATTTGTTGTATGGAGTATTGACTCATTCAGTAGAAGCTGCTAGATTGATTCGATGAACACACAGGAAAAAAGATTTGCACTAAGGTAAGTTGCCCTTGAGCATTTTACTGAAAGTTAAGCACTATTTACCAGATTTCAGTTTTAATACACTCCTTGCAGACCTAAAAGAACTGGAGCTGTGGATTCGGGAAAACCCTTGATAGTCAAGATCGCTGTCTTATTTGATTACTAGTTTCAGCTTACACACAAGCCACTTTCAGATAAAAACAAAATAAATTGCTTACTATAGAACTGCCAAATGGCAGGATGCGTCTTCATAATTTGTGTGAGCAGTATTGTTTGTTGTACAGCCATGATGTAGGTTATCCCAGAACATCATTACTCACGACAAAAGTCTCTGTAAACCAATATGTGCCCATGTTGATGCAACCAGAAAATTGAATCTTCCGCCTGCTTTAATATGGACATTTCCTTCTTTACCGAAACTTTCCACGAGCAACACATATTTATGTACTCTGTCATTTAGATACTTCTTTATCTTCAGTCATTTTTGCAATGTCTTTCCTGTGGCCTCTTCATCACAATAAACTCAGTACAAGCTTCCGGGCAAAGGTGGGAATCCATAGCATACTGCTTGCATGTTGAGGCCACGTGTGGACACAAGAACGTACATGTGCTCTTTCCACAAATTTTTGTGCATGCCCATTTATTCCTGTGCATCTGCGATTACGCACATGGAAAGAGGCTTGGTGTGGCCGTACATTTAGGTGCATGTCAACCAAAAGATTTCTTAATGTATCATCTTGATGGAGAGAACAACTTTCCGAAATACATGGTTCTGCAAAAAGTCGTGTTTAACAGCGAGTGAAGAGAAATAATTTATTTTGGTTCTGTGTGTGCTAGTGCTGGTGAAGAATTGAGGACAGGTTGTTTGTAAGGATGTGAAGCATTTAAGCATAGGGGAAGTGGACTACATTTAGAAATTGGTTGCAAATGCAGAATGTTTGGCACAATTAACGTTGTTAGTTAGATTGAGTCACCAAATAAAATGTGGGTTCAGAAACATAATGAGTTATGAAGAGTACACACACATTAAGCACATCATGAGAGTACCTAATGTTTTGTAGATTTCCATCTGTAAATGTCTCACACATTGCACAAAATGAACTTCTTGACTGAATGTGTTAAGTTTACATATTAAAGCTGATTAAAGGCATTACTACTGCCACTTTTGTTTCTGTGCAAGCAGACAAAACAGCATATTTTGTGTGTTAAAGTCAGTTTCTCATTATACTGTAGTACACTGAAGTGACAAATTGCAAAATACCCCCTAATTTAGTGTCGGATCCCCTTTTGCCCGATGTAGTGTAGCAACTTGATGCAGCATGTGCTCAACAAGTTTGCACATTCATAATGTCTATATTCTTGACGTTGCATTCACTCGTGCCACTCTGAAATAATGTAGTTCACCACACACACACTTGAGAGAAAGAGAGAGATAACTTCTTTCATTATAGAAGTTTTGGACAGCGTTGGGTGAAACTGAGTTTTTGAAGGCTGCCGTTAATCATTGCAACTGGGTTACCAGAGTCATCGATATAATAACTTTCTGCAGAGTGATTGTATGGAGCAGCAATTAGCATGTAAACCTGACATATGGAAGGTCTTAGCTTTGAATCCCATCGAATGCATTTATATTTTTTATTTTTCTAAATCTAATGAAAAGACATCTTTTAGTATTAGTTTTGGTCATTAATTGGCTTAAAGTTATTTTTTTATTTCTGGTGCTTTTCTGGATCATTTTAATCATAATATTAACTTTTTACTTGCTCTTAATTTTTCTTCCTATCATTCTTCTTTCGTTTCAAATCTGCTTGTGTCGCCTATAATCTGCAACAAAGTACCAACCAGGCCTGCTAATTGCTTGGTAACGTGGCAACCTATGTAGCCAGTGTGAGGATAGTTTTAGATAACAAAGTACAGTGAGAAATTAGTTTTCGTTTACTGCTGAAGCAGATTTTTTTCTGTTTTGAGTTTGCTCATAGAAGTTAGCCATTAACAAAGTGATTGTGACTTTCGCTCTGCCACAAATTGTTGAAAACAGTTTTCTCAGATACATTGCACATCACGAGGTTGTGGTTAAGTTCGGACTCAAATTTAATGAAATTTGGTCTGCTGCAGTTCAGTCATTGGTCATTTAAATGAGCTGCCTACAGAACATCTGCCTTCTCAATCATACCTCACAGCCGGTTCTTCCAACATTTCTCCATGTTACACATTAACGGCATTTTTTAAGTGAAGTGGCCCACTTTGTTTGCGTGGCACCTGTTAGCGTGGTGCACGGTAGCTGGCAGCGATTGTGACTACACTGTAGCAGCAAGTGATAGATATCAGCTGTCAAATAATTTTGATCGCACTACAGCCACAATTTATTTTAATTTACACTAAACTTTTTGAACCATGAACCATGGACCTTGCTGTTGTCGGGGAGGCTTGCGTGCCTCAGCGATAAAGATGGCCGTACCGTAGGTGCAACCACAACGAAGGGTTATCTGTTGAGAGACTAGACAAACGTGTGGTTCCTGAAGAGGGGCAGCAGCCTTTTCAGTAGTTGCAGGGGCAACAGTCTGGATGATTGACTGATCTGGCCTTGTAACACTAACCAAAACGGCCTTGCTGTGCTGGTACTGCGAATGCCTGAAAGCAAGTGGAAACTACAGCCGTAATTTTTCCCGAGGGCATGCAGCTTTACAGTATGGTTAAATGATGGTGGCATCCTCTTGGGTAAAATATTCCGGAGGTAAAATAGCCCCCCATTTGGATCTCCGGGTGGGGACTACCCAAGAGGATGTTGTTATCAGGAGAAAGAAAACTGGCATTCTACGGATCGGAGTGTGGAATGTCAGATTCCTTAATCGGGCAGGTAGGTTAGAAAATTTAAAAAGGAAAATGGATAGGTTAAAGTTAGATAAAGTGGGAATTAGTGAAGTTTGGTGGCAGGAGGAACAAGACTTTTGGTCAGGTGAACACAGGGTTGTAAATACAAACTCAAATAGGGGTAATGCAGGAGTAGGTTTAATAATGAATAAAAAATAGGAGTGTGGGTAAGCTACTACAAACAGCATAGG
Source organism: Schistocerca americana (assembly GCF_021461395.2). NCBI lineage: Eukaryota > Metazoa > Arthropoda > Insecta > Orthoptera > Acrididae > Schistocerca > Schistocerca americana. The sequence goes on along the minus strand of NC_060129.1, from coordinate 185,142,493 downwards.
TGAACGCATTATTGTGGCCAAGACAGACACGAAGCCCACGCCTACCACAGTAGTACAGGTTTATATGCCAGCTAGCTCTGCAGATGATGAAGAAATTGATGAAATGTATGATGAGATAAAAGAAATTATTCAGGTAGTGAAGGAAGACAAAAATTTAATAGTCATGGGTGGCTGGAATTCGAGAGTAGGAAAAGGGAGGGAAGGAAACATAGTAGGTAAATATGGATTGGGGGTAAGAAATGAAAGAGGAAGCCGTCTGATAGAATTTAACACAGATCATAACTTAATCATAGGTAACACATGGTTCAAGAATCATAAAAGAAGGTTCTATACATGGAAGAATCCCGGAGATACTAGAAGGTATCAGATAGATTATATAATGGTAAGACAGAGATTTAGGAATCAGGTTTTAAATTGTAACACATTTGCAGGGACAGATGTGGACTGTGACCACAATCTATTGGTTATGAACTGTAGATTAAAACTGAAGAAACTGCAAAAAGGTGGGAATTTAAGGAGATGGGACCTGGATAAACTGACTAAACCAGAGGTTGTACAGAGCTTCAGAGAGAGCATAAGGGAACAATTGACAGGAATGGGGGAAAGAAATACAGTAGAAGAAGAATGGGTAGCTTTCAGGAATGAAATAGTGAAGGCAGCAGAGGATCAAGTAGATAAAAAGACGAGGGCTAGTAGAAATCCTTGGGTAACAGTATTGTATCTCCCATTTCATCTTCATCTACATCCTCTTCCACTTCCATAATGTTGTCCTCAAGTACGGTACATCGCCTTTGTATAGACTCTCTATATACTCCTTCCACCTTTCTGCTTTCCCTTCTTTGCTTAGAACTGAGTTTCCATCTGAGCTCTTGATATTCATACAAGTAATTCTCTTTTCTCCAAAGGTCTCTTCAATTTTCCTGTAGGCAGTATCTATCTTACCCCTAGTGAGATCCTTACATTTGTCCTCTAGCCATCCCTGCTTAGCCATTTTGCACTTTCTGTCGATCTAATTTTTGAGACGTTTGTGTTCCTTTTTGCCTGCTTCATTTACTGCATTTTTATATTTTCTCCTTTCATCAATTAAATTCAATATTTCTGCTGTTACACAATGATTTCTACTAGCCTTGTCTTTTTACCTACTTGATCCTCTGCTGCCTTCACTGCTTCATCCCTCAGAGCTACCCATTCTTCTTCTACTGTACTTCTTTCCCCCATTCCTGCCAATTGTTCCCTTATGCTCTCCCTGAAACTCTGTACAACCTCTGGTTTAGTCTGTTTATCCAGGTCCCATCTCCTTAAATTCCCACCCTTTTGCAGTTTCTTCAGTTTTAATCTACAGTTCATAACCAATAGATTGTGGTCACAGTCCACATCTGTCCCTGGAAATGTGTTACAATTTAGGACCTGGTTCCTAAATCTCTGTCTTACCATTATATAATCTATCTGATACCCTCTACTATCTAGAAGAATATAATAATTCCAATCCCAAAAAAAGCAGGTGTTGACAGATGTGAAAATTACCGAACTATCAGTTTAATAAGCCACAGCTGCAAAATACTAACACGATTTCTTTACAGACGAATGGAAAAACTGGTAGAAGCCAACGTCGGGGAAGGTCAGTTTGGATTCCGTAGAAATATTGGAACATGTGAGGCAATACTGACCTTACGACTTACCTTAGAAGAAAGATTATGGAATCGCAAACCTACGTTTCTAGCATTTGTAGACTTAGAGAAAGCTTTTTTACGATGTTGACTGGAATACTCTCTTTCAAATTCTAAAGGTGGCAGGGGTAAAATACAGGGAGCGAAAGGCTATTTACAGTTTGTACAGAAACCAGATGGCAGTTATAAAAGTCGAGGTGCATGAAAGGGAAGCAGTGGTTGGGAAGGGAGTGAGACAAGGTTTTGTAGCCTCTTCCCAATGTTATTCAATCTGTGTATTGAGCAAGCAGTAAAGTAAACAAAAGAAAAATTCAGAGTAGATATTGAAATCCATGGAGAAGAAATAAAAACTTTGAGGTTCGCCGATGACATTATAATTCTGTCAGAGACAGCAAAGGACTTGGAAGTGCAGTTGAACGGAATGGACAGTGTCTTGAAAGGAGGATGTGAGATGAACATCAACAAAAGCAAAACGAGGATAATGGAATGTAGTCGAATTAACTCAGGTGATGTTGAGGGTATTAGATTAGGAAATGAGACACTTAAAGTAGTAAAGGAGTTTTTCTATTTGGGGAGCAAAATAACTGATGATGGTCGAAGTAGAGAGGATATAAAATATAGACTGGCAATGGCAAGGGCAAGGAAAGTGTTTCTGAAGAAGAGAAATTGTTAACATCGAGTATAGATTTAAGTGTCAGGAAGTCGTTTCTGAAAGTATTTGTATAGAGTGTGGCCATGTATGCAAGTGAAACATGGAAGATAAATAGTTTGGACAAGAAGAGAATAGAAGCTTTCGAAATGTGGTGCTACAGAAGAATGTTGAAGATTAGATGGGTAGATCACAAAACTAATGAGGAGGTATTGAATAGAATTGGGGAGGAGTTTGTGGCACAACTTAACAAGAAGAAGGAACCGGTTGGTTGGACTTGTTCTGAGGCATCAAGGGATCACAAATTTAGCATTGGAGGGCAGTGTGGAGTGTAAAAATCGTAGAGAGAGACAAAGAGGTGAATAAACTATGCAGATTCAGAAGGATGCAGGTTGCAGTAAGTACTGGGAGATGTAGCAGCTTGTACAGGATAGGGTAGCATGGAGAGCTGCATCAAACCAGTCTCAGGACTGAAGAGCACAACAATAACAACAAACTTTTTGAAGGGTTAAACCTCCGCCATATAGATTTGTGTCAATAAGGCAGATATGTCTTGTGTGTGTGACTTGAGTAGCACGTGACTCTGTCTGGGTAGGAGAAGACAGACACAAAACACTGCTTTAGCACACGGCTCACAGTTACGTGGAGGTTCTTGATTGGGCAAGTGAACCATAATGTAAATATCTTACAATAGTCACAGAAGCCTGACTTTCCTTTGTCACCTGGCTTGAAGGTGGCATTCTGTCAGCTTGTAAATCACTTACTTATTTACCTACTTATTCAGTGCTCACTGTCCCTATAGAACATGTCGTGTGTCAATAGTCTGTGTCCACTGCGCTCTGTCCTTTACTGTTTCCTCCCGATTGACTGTATTCAAAGCCTCTGCGCCTTTCTTTGTCATCTTTCCATTCTATTTCTTGGCCTCCCCAGTATTATTTTTGTTGTAGTGTCAAGAATGAAAGCTTGTTTAGTAAATTGGGCCTCTGGCATACAGGTGATGTGATTTGCCCATTAGACTTGTCTGATCTCTCGGTATTATAAAACATTGGGTTGGTTCGTGATCGTATAAATTTTAGTTTTCTTCCTTGTTGTCAAAGTACACTTTGACAAAAAGAGACTCAACATTAAGGAATGATCCTAATGGAACGGAAGTCAGTAGGGGTGATGTAAATGTACAAACAAATGATTACAGTGTCAGAAAAATTGGATGATTCATTCAAGAGAAAGACCTTTACAAAATGAGCAAGTCAATAATGGAATGTTACATGTCTGGTCCTTATGCAAGCAGTTATTTGACTTGGTATTGACTTATAGTTGTTAGATGTATTCCTGAAGGACATGATACCGAATTTTGGCCAGTTGGTGCATTAGTCAAAATCCCGAGGTGGTTGGAGGGCTCCATAATGCTCCAGACATTCTCAATTGGGGAGAGATCTGGCAACCTTGCTGGCAAAGGTAGGGTTTGGCAAGCATGAAAAAACGCATTAGAAACTCCCAATGTGTGCAGATGGGCATTGTCTTGCAGAAATATAAGCTGAGTATCGCTTTCAGTGCAGGGCAACAAAATAGGGCATAGAATATCTTTGATGCACCACATTGTTGTGATGGGGTCATGGATGAAAACCAAAGGGGTGCTGCAGTGGAAAGAAATGCTACCCCAGACCATCACATCCTGTTGTCAGGCCGTATGGCGTACAACAGTCTGGTTGGTATCCCTCCACTGTCTGGGGAATCTCAAGACACGTCTTAGACCTGTAATACCATTGACTGGAGCAGAATTGTCTTCAGTAATGAGTCCCACTTTGAATTGAGCTGTGATGACCAGTTAAAACCTGTCTGGGTATACCAGCCTGTCTGTCACCCACTTTACTATCCAACAACCAAGACTGATAGTCCGGGGTGCCATTTCATTTCATAGAAGGGCCCATTTGGTTGTCATCCTCAGCACTCTTACAGCATAGCAATACATCAACAGTATTCTACGCCCTGTTTTATTCCCCTTCACGCCAAGCTATTCTGGACTTACATTTAAGCAAGATAATGCCTGATCACACACGGCGAAAGATTCTGCTTCTAGTCTTTGTACTTGCCAAACCCTACCTTGCCTAACAGGGTTTCCAGATCTTTCCCCAATTGAGAACATTTGAACCATTATGACAGGGCCCTCCAACTAGGTCGGGATTTTGATGATCTAATGCACAAGTTGGACAGAATTTGGGCTTGATTTGTGAAGCTCTTTCTCTTGAATAAATCACTCAGTTTTCCTGAACTTGTAATCATTTGTTTGTCTGTACGTTTACATCACTTGTACCGAATTCCATCCAATTCAGGTAATTTCTGTGTGGTGCATCATTTTTTAGTCTTGGAGTGTATTTCAGTTACTGGGCACTAGGTTCTCTTTGTCACATTTCTTTCAAATGTTAAAAGCTTCTGCATCACCCTGTTATTTAGTGTCCAACTTTGTGCACCATAGAGGACAGTGGGGTGTGTAGTGGCATTGCAGATTTCATATTTGCCAAATGTGTTGTGGCTGTAGACTTTATCTCTGAAGGAATATAGACATAAGGAGCCATAGGAATTCTTTCAGTTACACCAAAGGGTATTTGAATATAACAACTGTACCATCTTCCCAGATACTTGAACAACTGATCAGCAGCCTGAACATGTCATCATAAACTGTGAAGTGCTGTTGCGCGTATTTAGTTCTGTCTATTTGCGTTGGTTCTGTTTATTGACAGGAAGTCCTGCATTACTTGCTACTGTAGTGACCCTTTTGTGCATCTCACAGAGATCTCCCTCACTTTCTAAGTCTGTATCGTCTGTGTGAAACAAATATCTGAATCCTGCCAGTTTTCTTTTGTAGCCCATTACCCTCTCCAAATTTCCTGTTTGGATTTCCTCTGTAGTGAGAGTAAACAGTACACACGATGATGCACCTCCCTGTCTTAATCTAGTTCTACTTCAGTCTGTAATATTGCTCGATTCACTATTGCATACTCTAAATATTACAGAGAGTTTATTTGGGATTTGCAAATCCTTCAAGGTTTTATAGAAGCTATCTTGATAAATACTGTCATAAGTTCTTCGAAAAGTTGTGAACATTAACTGGACTGTCACTTTCTCGATATTTCTCAAGAATTTGAATAAGAGCAAAAGCATTGTTAGTAGCTGAATGCTGTGGACAGAGTCCAATCAGATATTCTCCAGTTATATTTTCTGCAAATGCTTTTAGCTGTTCTAAACTAATTATAGAAAGAATCTGGTTTACCGCGTTAAGAAAGCTGATGCCTCGGTAGCAACAGTGGTCTATCTTTCTTCGTTTCTCATATGTTGGACAAATGACTGGTGTCTGGTAATGCATCAGTTTTCCAAATGAGCTGAATAAGTTTGCATGGCACATATTAGACAATTTTAAGCAAGTTTTATGCTGTGCTGCCACAAATGTTACTATTTTGAGGTATATGTAAAACACCATATCTTTCGTTGTTAAGCTATAATTTTTACTGTTTGTTGTGTTCGTGGAATGTCTTCAGGTGACAGGTGTCTAGAATGTTGCTGAGTGCTTTCGTACACAGGAAAATAGTTTCAGTAGCACATTGTCTCATCTACCAAACACTCGGCAAAGTCTCAATTGCCTGCCACCCGAAGATGTTCGACGAACATTATCTGTAGTGGAAAGCATTCCGTAGTGGCCGGGGTGACGTTTTACTTGTACTTTGACTTCAAGTGCCGTCGTGTGTCGGCAGTTGAGAGAAACAGAGTGCCCGTGCCCGCAGGTGGCATCGACGGTGACATTTCCGTGCCGCTATCAGACGACAGGATGCCAGGCGGCGCTGCTGCACTCTGAGAAGGGCGACCACGAGGAGGGGTGCGAGTTCCGGCCATACGGCTGTCCCTGCCCGGGTGCCTCGTGCAAGTGGCAGGGTGCACTGGACGCGGTGATGCCACACCTGGTGACGTCACACAAGTCGATCACGACGCTGCAGGGTGAGGACATCGTCTTCCTCGCCACAGATATCGGCCTGCCCGGGGCCGTCGACTGGGTCATGATGCAGTCTTGCTTCGGACACCACTTCATGCTGGTGCTCGAGAAGCAGGTAATGCTCACACAACCCCAGCTACCTTATGCTTGGATTGTCTGAGTCAGATCGAATATTTGTGTTATTTGTTGTAAAACAGTGTATTTTTGTTGTATTCAAATAGGTAAAAAACCTGTTCGCCAAGCGGCAGCAGAACATATTCATAAAATAATGTTATAATTAGGCAAGCTTTCGGAGAAGTCTAGGAAAAGGGTTAGATTTCAGAAAATTCGCCCAGAATAGTGGGTCAGGAGATACTTACTGGATGGAAAGAGTGTTAATATATTTTTATTGTCAATCTTGATTGCTTTAATGTTTTTAAATTGCTGGTATCAGTTCAGTGGGCACTGTCCTCAGATCCGTAGCTAAAGGAAAAATAACTTACTAACAAATACTTTAAAAAATGCAGCATTGCTTTACACTATACCACCAGACATGAAATGTACCAGAAGGTACCTGATTGAATCAGCTACAAGAGTAATTCATCCAACATACTAGCAAAATTGACATGCTATATCACAGGATGAAATAGTGGTTTGGCAGAATCCACATTATTTGCATACAGCTCATTGCAACTGCCAACAGGTGGCATCTGGTACATTTGTCACATATGAATGAAATTCATATTCACCCGTTCCGAATTAACTCTCCAGCCACGGGCAACACTGATGTGGGCGTTAAGCTCTTTCCAGATAATTTTGCGGGGTCCACAATTATCGCATCAGAAGTAATTTCTACTCTATTCACAAGTCGGAAGATGTAACTTTCCTTTCAAATATTTTTGCGTTGCTCTGGAACACAGGCTGCTATTTTATCAAATCTTTTTCTGTTGCACTGGAACATTGAAGGTTACCATTTTCCTGCTTGAAACAGCAGGTGTTGTTTCTCACTTCTTCCAGTCTCTCATGTACTTAAAATGTGGCAGCAGCTTTGTGACCACATTCCCCAGCTTGTGTGTGGAGCCTTGCTTTAAGATACACAATACTCAGAAAATTTATCAATAAGTTTATTCTGCTTTTATAACATTGAATGACACGTTTCCTGCATGTCAATTAAAAATCAACTCTAAAATGAGTTTTTGGTTTTCTTGTTGCATTGCTATAATTCTATCCTTATCACTATTCTAATTACCAAATAAAAATGCACCCCACTTTTGTATGGAAAAATTGGAAAATTGCCCACAGTTGGAGGGTTATAATTAATATTGTTTGTTTGTTGAGAATATTGTTCTAAAAATACTTGATTAAATTTGTGGTTTGCCAGAGTTACAAGCTGTATAAAAAGTCACAAAAACTTGTAATTTGAATGGCAGTATCCGTATCCGTGGTGTTGTCGCAGACCTATGTTAATTTTCCATGTTCTCTCTTGTGGTTGCTGCAAGTGGTCAGGGATTTTCTCCAAGAACATTGTTAGTTTTTGCATTTGTTGCAGGTTTTGCATAATTACTGCAACCTATAATATGTCTAAGAAGTCCCTGTTCCTCTTAAGAAAATGCTGATCAACGGGTGTTCCTATTTCCAAAGTGCTGTTCTTGTTGGTTATCCTTGTCCACATGCAAATCAGGCCTGGCTACACAATTTCAAATAGGTGCAGATGAAAAAACAAATGCAGTGTAGTGTTGACTGTTAGTGTGAGTCCCTTTCAGCAAACTTACTGTATGGTAGTTGAATTATTCACCCAGAGTAAGAAAATGGACAATTAACTGACGGTCTAGTTAAGTGTAGAGACTCTCCACCTAGTATTTCAAAGTTCGAACCACAGTAGACAATTACAGTTCATGGAATGCCAAAAAGAAGTAAACTCAGGAGAGAGTAAAAATTTATGAAATATATAGCAAACAGAAAGACACATAAAACTGACATGCATTTTCTTTGTTATAGAAAGCTTGAAGAAAACCAACAGTTGTTTTTCCCACACACTTGTAGCGCTGTAAAACATAGTTATTTTCACTCAGAAATACCAATTTTGTATTACTTTCACTTGCTGGCAGCAAACCTTTTAAATAGTGTTTTTTTTTTTTTTTTTTTTTTTTTTTTTTTTTTTTTTATGATAGGTCTAACTTAAAAATTTGTTGCATTTTGCACAGCAGAAATATTGCCATGCTGATTGTACCTATTATGAGTATGATCACCAAATAATATCCCATGCAATTTTTTGAATATTCAGAAAAGATTTATAAATCATAAAGAATCCAAAAATTTCTCTCATTTTTATGAAAAAATTTGAGGGGTGCTCAAATAAGTAATGGAACACACTTTTTCTCAGCCAGTTTTGCTTGAAAAAATATGGAACTTATTGTGGGACATAGTGGTATATTCCAATTGCAGGCCCTATAGTTTCATGAAATTCGGTAGGTGGTGGCACTATATGTAGCCTTTATGTCTGTAATGGAGGTGTGTTCCAAGCAGTGAGATGTCATTGAGTTTCTTTTCGCAGAAAACCAGAGAATTGTAGATATTCGTTGGTGCTTGCAGAATGTTGAGAGACCTGGCTGAGAACAAAAGCTTAATGAGTCATTGGACAAGGTGTCTGTCATCATTGCAAGTTTACCATATTTACTCGAATCTAAGCCGCACTTTTTTTTCCGGTTTTTGTAATCCAAAAGACCACCTGCGGCCTAGAATCGTGTGCAAAGTAGTGGAAGTTCTGAGAAATGTTGGTAAGTGCCGCCACAATTAACTTCTGCCGTCGAGTATATGTAGCGCTACACAGGCATGCTTTGCAGGCACAAAGATAAATACTGGCGCCAAAACCTCTGCATCAGTAAATAAATTTAAAGAAAAAAAGGTGGAAGATGAGCTTTCTTCTCCGCCCCAAGTTTCGACCACTGCATTTTCATACATTGTCCAATGTAGTAAATACAAATTCCGTATTGTTCATCTTTGAATGTAGCAGAATTTCAATGTACTACGAAAATCGGACTGGCAAGACTGTTTGGGGTGTTTGTTAATATGACCAACTCTATGTTCTGAATTCTTTCCTACCTGTGAGAAGAGATGGTTCCTAATAGGAACTTTTATGAATTGTGAATCACATGCATTATTCTCTTCACCATAGGAATAATACGAATATAAACATTTTGCCATGTGTTCTTTCATGTTTGCTGCTATCTCATTAAATCCTGTCTGCCTAATAAACTACGAAACTAGAGTGAGACAACAGCAAACGCAGAAGAATATACATATAATGTCATATTTTTATTCGTATTACTCTTATGCCTAATAGTGGTACAGTCAGAAATGAAGCACGGCAGTTGACTAGATTTTTAAATCTAAGATGACTCTAATTTTTGTACAGAATGTAATGTACTAAAGAGGCGTCTGCAAAGATTTTCAAATGGAGAAAAATTTTCGCTAAACTCTCGTTCAGAACCTCTTCTGTCATACGCAGTTTATTATTTGGTTCTTGTTGATCATTATCAAACAAAGCAGAAGTGTAAGTAACAACAAATAGCAGTCTCTTGCCATTATTTCGCTATTGAGACGATTCCTCTTTTTTATTTTTTTTATTTATTTCTTGTAAGCGGCGGTACCGTGCACAAAAGCAAGCCGTGCGGCGAGCGGCGACAGGCCGGCGTAAACACTCTTTATTAGAAAGCGACAAACAATGCATGGCACAATACAGTAATGCATTTTCAGCTTAGAGTGATGTAAACCCCTATAACAAAGACAACGGCACTTATCAAATTGAAGAAAAATAAGCAATCAATTCAAACCAGACCAACCATGTGAAAAAGGCAGGGTACCCGAATAAACACGGATGGAGTGCCTGACGCATAGCAATGGCTACCTGGTAAAGCTTAACTGCTAAGCTTAAGACTCGAACCGAGGTACTATAGCTGTATCGTCATTCATTCAACGTAAATTGTGTCTCGTATTACAATGGACCAACTTTTTCAATTTGGAGATGCGGCCTAAAACTTTTCTCTCCCCTTGAATTGAGAGTCTCATTTTTCAGGTGCAGCTTAGATTTGAGTGCGGCTTAGATTCGAGTAAATACGGTACACAAATGTATCTGATCTCCTGTGCACTGGCCAGCTGCACACGCTGTGACTCCTGCAGTGTTGGAAAGTGCAGACACTCCCATTTGAGGCGATAGATGGATCAGAGTGGATAACCTCGCTGCTAGACTGGACATATCTGTCGGTAGTGCTGACAAAATCGTCCACTAGTTGGGGGCACTCAAAAGCTGTGTGGCTGCTGGGCTCCTCGCTGCCTAACAGAAGACCGTAAAGAGCAGTGATGGTGGGCCATCTGTGTGGAAGCAGTATGTGGGTGGTTGGGAGGTGCTGACACAGCAAGACGTTGGCTTCAGCATTGACCAGTGGTGTGGTACCGTGTGAGGATACAGGCCCTCGCAGTAGGGGGTGTAAGACCATTGCATTGAACACAGATTACGTTAAAAAATAAGATTTTGTAGCTGAGGTAGTTAGGAATAATGTGGTGTATCAGAGTCTCAAACATAGCCATCATGCTCTCAGAAAAAAAAGTATTGCATTACTTATTGAATGAATGACCCTCGTGTAAGTTAAGGCATTAGTGTTATTTCTGACAGTTAGGTGAGTTTCCACAGTATAATTTCTCAAGACGATTAACATCCTATGATTGTTCATTTTTGCAAAACAGAATTTTGCAAAAAGTTTGGTATTTTTTCCCAAATTAGAGATGAAAAGACAGCTCAGAAGTTTGTGTGTGTGTGTGTGTGTGTGTGTGTGTGTGTGTGTGTGTGTGTGTCTGATAATATTGTGAACGATGTTTTAATTTAAAAAATAATTAGATCTCTATAAATTTTACTTTTTTAATTACAATTTCTTTATTTTCCCTTTCAATAAGAAATTGTCACAGATACCATCCATTAGGTAAGTCTGTAACATTTTAACCAGTCGACAGAAAATTGAAATATTTTATTTTTTGATAGCTGTCATATGGAACCTCAACATATATTTTTTCACATATTTTAAAATTTTGGTGTGACACATTCTTTCTCGACCTGTGAAATTAGCGATTTGCAAGTAGGCAATCCCTACGGCTGATACAGTGTGTGTGTTCCTGTTGTGGACTGTGGGAACTGTCTGAAGGTTCAAATATTTTACAAGTACCGCATAAAAAAAAAAAAAAAAAAAAAAAAAAGTATGTGGCACTAGCCTGTGACGGGGCTATTGGCCTGTGGAGTGCAGCCTTTCTATGCTGGGGCACTAGGAGGGGAGGGTGGCAAGCCCACTGCCCTGGTCAGCTTATACCCCTGAGAAAGGTCACTGGTATTCGTTTGGTAGCAGTTAGAGTGGACCTGAGGCCGTCCTGGAGGGACTGCAATTAGTAGTAGTAGTCTGCTCTCCTTTGAGAGATTGAACGCAAGACCTCCAGGGCCAGAGTCTACAGGTTTGATTGCTAGACCACCATGGAGACTTAACACCATAAGCAATGTAATAAAACTAAACTTTGTTTTTGGGAACCCCACACTCGGACTGCTTGAAGTATGACATAATAGCTGTGTTTGGTTATATCTACATTTATACTCCGGAGATCACGTTCAACTGCGCAGCGGAAGGCACACATCACCTGCAGCAAATGTTAGGATTTCTTCCCATTTGCAGATGAAGTGTGTTTGCACATAAACGCATCTGCACATGTTGTATTAGTTTGATTACATCTTCGCGATCGGTACGGGTGATGTACGAGGGTGATTTGGTAAGTCTGCTAAAAAAGCAAGGAAAAATGTTTGTTTCATAAATAACTCGCTTTACTTCTCGACATAGTCCCCTTTGACAGGTATACACTGGGTCCAGCGATCCTCCAGTGTATCTATTAGGTATATTACATATGTAGAATTGTGAACAGTTGGGAATGTGGGTCTCACGGGAAGCGTGCAAGGGATAAGTCCCTGCAGTCGCGCTATTCATCTGAGTCCTCGGTGGCTCAGATGGATTGAGCGTCTGCCATGTAAGCGGGAGATCCTGGTTTCGAGTTCCGGTCTGGCCACACATTTTCAGCTGTCCCCATCAAGGTATATCAACAACACCTGTCAGCAGCTGAAGGTTTCAATTATCATTTGCATCCCTTTGGAAAAACAAAATTAGATCGTGTCAAACCCTACAAAACACTCGTTGATTGCAGCTATCATTTCCTTCCTCCCAGCAAACCTAAGTTTTAAGTTGGGGAACAGAAAGAACTCACTTGGGGCTAAGTGAGGTGAATAGGGTGGATGAGGATCGGATTCAAAGCCCAGTTCATGCACTTCTGCAATTGTTATTGCTGATGTGTAGGATGATGTCCTATCCTGGTGACTGAGCACTTTTTGTGTACTGACCTTGGTCTTTCTTCAGCGAATGCAGAGTTACAAATGATCCAGCTGTGAAGTGTAATAAGGTCCACTTATGGTTCTGCCTTTTTCTGTGTAATCTATGAGGATTATTGCTTGGTAATGCCAAAAAACAGTAGCCATCACGTTAGCAGCTGACAAAATAGTCTTTGCCTTCTTTCATGCATTTTCATCAACCTTTGCCCACTGTTTTGACTTCCATTTTGACTCCGGTGTTTAATGATGGACCCAGGCTTCATCAGTGGTCACAAATTGGACCAAAATGTCTTGCGGATCAAGATTAAACATTGCCAGACATTGTGTCGAAATGTTGTGCCAGATGTGCTTTTGCTCGACTGAGAGCAATTGTAGCACCAACCTTGCACACGTCACCATCGTAGACAATTCCCCATGTAGGATGTTATGCATTCACTCATTTGAGATGCCTACAGTCTTGCCAGTCTCAAGAACGTTTATTCAGTAGTCTTGCATTACCATGTCATAGAGTTCACAAATGGTTTCCTTTGTGGTGACTTCAGTTGGAAGGCTGGAGTGCACTTCGTCTTCAGTGCTTGTCTGATCATTTTTAAATTCATTTATTCAGGAGTAAAAAATGGACTCCAGTGATGGTGCCGAGCCTGCCTGAACTTCATACAGTTCTGTTTTGATTTGTGCAGCAGTCCAACACTACAAATGAAAATATTTAATGACGGTGCAAAACTCTTATTATCTCCCATTTTCTATCACAGTTAACTCACTGACCAATTCAGATGGCTGTCAACAATGAACTCTGTGATGTACATTGCTGAACTTCTCTATATGATCCTTGAAATAATCAAGCTTCCTAACTGTAAAGGCTCAACCAAAATGTTTCAGCCTTTCGTGGAAATTTACCAGTCTTATCAAACCACCCTTGTGCATAGTAGGCTGTTGGACGTTTGAAGATTCTTCGCTTGATAGTAGTTCTTGAAACATTGTAAGTGGGCTGTCTCAGGATAGGTTGGGCCTACCTTTGAAAGTTGCAAGTTTAATTTTTCTGTGTCTGTGGGGTCACATAAACCTGTGACTATTTGTGCTGCCCTTCTTCATATACATCAAATATCTCGTGTATATCCTATTTGGTATGAGTCTAAATTCTAGGATCTGTTGCAATAGTATTTTGTAGCAATTCTCCTTTAGAGACTGACTGCATTTTCCCAGTATGCTACCAGTGAACCAAAGTCTGACACCTGCGTTACCTATGACTGTAATAGTTCCATTTTATACCTCCACAAGTTGTTGCTATCAAGTATTCGTTTGAGTTAACGTATTTTGATTGTGATTTATGGTATTGTTGTTATAGAATACCATACTGTTTTTGTTTTGTGGCGCGCACAATTTTGCATTGCTAATATTTGAAGCAAGTTATCAGTGTTTGCACCAGTTTGATACCTTACCAAGATCTGACAGTACAGGATTTTTTATAAACAAAGATGATGTAACTTACCAAACAAAAGCGTTGGTTTGTTGATAGACACACAAATAAACACACACACACACACACACACACACACACACACACACACACACACACAAAATTCAAGTTTTCGCAACCCACGGTTGCTTCATCAGGAAAGAGGGAAGGAGAGGGAAAGACGAAAGGATGTGGGTTTTAAGGGAGAGGGTAAGGAGTCATTCCAATCCCAGGAGTGGAAAGACTTACCTTGGGGGGGGGGAGGGGGGGGGGGGGAAAGGACAGGTATACACTCGCACCTGTCCCTTTTTCCCCCTAAGGTAAGTCTTTCCACTCCCGGGATTGGAATGACTCCTTACCCTCTCCCTTCCCATATCCTTTCGTCTTTCCCTCTCCTTCCCTCTTTCCTGATGAAGCAACCGTGGGTTGCGAAAACTTGAATTTTGTGTGTATGTTTGTGTTTGTTTGTGTGTCTATCAACATACCAACGCTTTCGTTTGGTAAGTTACATCATCTTTGTTTTTAGATATATTTTTCCCACGTGGAATGTTTCCCTCTATAATATTCGTCAAAACTAGAAAAAAATTCCTGTGATACATATGGGACCCCCTCCCACTCCCCTCCCCACCCCAGGAACCATGGACCTTGCCGTAGGTGGGGAGGCTTGCGTGCCTCAACGATACAGATGGCTGTACCGTAGGTGCAACCACAACGGAGGGGTATCTGCTGAGAGGCCAGACAAACGCGTGGTTCCTGAAGAGGGGCAGCAGCCTTCTCAGTAGTTGTAGGAGCAATAGTCTGGATGATTGACTGATCTGGCCCTGTAACACTACCCAAAACGGCCTTGCTGTTGTGGTGCTGAGAACGGCTGAAAGCAAGGGGAAACTACAGTTGTCTTTTTTCCTGAGGGCATGCAGCTTACTGTATGATTAAATGATGATGGCGTCCTCTTGGGTAAAATATTCTGGAGGTAAAATAGTCCCCCATTCGGATCTCCAGGCGGGGACTACTCAAGAGGATGTTGTTATCAGGAGAAAGAAAACTGGCGTTCTACAGATCAGAACGTGGAATGTCAGATCCCTTAATTGGGCAGGTAGGTTAGAAAATTTAAAAACGGAAATAGATAGGTTAAAGTTAGATATAGTGGGAATTGTGAAGTTCGGTGGCAGGAGGAACAAGACTTTTGGTCAGGTGGATACAGGGTTATAAATAAAAAATCAAATAAGGGGTAATGCAGGAGTAGGTTTAATAATGAATAAAAAAATAGGAGTGCGGGTAAGCTACTACAAACAGCATAGTGAACGCATTATATTGGCCAAGATAGACACGAAGCCCACGCCTACTACAGTAGTACAAGTTTATATGCCAACTAGCTCTGCAGATGATGGAGAAATTGATGAAATGTGTGATGAGATAAAAGAAATGATTCAGGTAGTGAAGGGAGACGAAAATTTAATAGTCATGGGTGACTGGAATTCGACAGTAGGAAAAGGAAGAGAAGGAAACATAGTAGGTGAATGTGGATTGGAGCTAAGAAATGGAAGAGGAAGCCGCCTGGTAGAATTTTGCACAGAGCATAACTTAATCATAGCTAACACTTGGTTCAAGAATCATGAAAGAAGGTTGTATACATGGAAGAACCCTGGAGATACTAGAAGGTATCAGATTGATTGTATAATGGTAAGACAGAGATTTAGGAACCAGGTTTTAAATTGTAACACATTTCCAGGGACAGATGTGGACTGTGACCACAATCTATTTGTTATGAACTGTAGATTAAAACTGAAGAAACTGCAAAAAGGTGGGAATTTAAGGAGATGGGACCTGGATATACTGACTAAACCAGAGGTTGTACAGAGCTTCAAAGAGAGCATGAGGGAACAATTGACAGGAATGGGGGAAAGAAATACAGTAGAAGAAGAATGGGTAGCTTTGAGGAATGAAATAGTCAAGGCAGCAGAGGATCAAGTAGGTAAAAAGACGAGGGCTAGTAGAAATCCTTGGGTAACAGTATTGTATCTCCCATTTCATCTTCATCTACATCCTCTTCCACTTCCATAATGTTGTCCTCAAGTACGGTACATCACCCTTGTATAGACTCTCTATATACTCCTTCCACCTTTCTGCTTTCCCTTCTTTGCTTAGAACTGAGTTTCCATCTGAGCTCTTGATATTCATACAAGTGGTTCTCTTTTCTCCCAAGGTCTCTTTAATTTTCCTGTAGGCAGTATCTATCTTACCCCTAGTGAGATAAGCCTCTACATCCTTACATTTGTCCTCTAGCCATCCCTGCTTAGCCATTTTGCACTTCCTGTCTTGAGATGTTTGTATTCCTTTTTGCCTGCTTCATTTACTGCATTTTTATATTTTCTCCTTTCATCAATTAAATTCAATATTTCTTCTGTTACCCAAGGATTTCTACTAGCCCTCATCTTTTTACTTTCTTGATCCTCTGCTGCCTTCACTACTTCATCCCTCAGAGCTACCCATTCTTCTTCTACTGTATTTCTTTCCCCCATTCCTGTCGATTTTTCCGTTATGCTCTCTTTGAAGCTCTGTACAACCTCTACTTTAGTCAGTTTATCCAGGTCCCATCTCCTTAAATTCCCACCCTTTTGCAGTTTCTTCAGTTTTAATCTACAGTTCATAACCAATGGATTGTGGTCAGAGTCCATATCTGCCCCTGGAAATGTCTTACAATTTATAACCTGGCTCCTAAATCTCTGTCTTACCATTATATAATCTATCTGATACCTGTTAGTATCTCCAGGCTTCTTCCATGTATACAACCTTCTTTCACACTTCTTGAACCAAGTGTTAGCTATGATTAATTTATGCTCTGTGCAAAATTCTATCAGACGGCTTCCTCTTTCATTTCTTACCCCCAATCCATGTTCACCTACTATGTTTCCCTCTCTCCCTTTTCCTACTCTTGAATTCCAGTCACCCATGACTATTAAATTTTCGTCTCCCTTCACTACCTGAATCATTTCTTTTATCTCATCATACATGTCATCTATCTCTTCATCATCTGCTGAGCTAGTTGGCATATAAACCTGTACTACTGTGGTAGGCGTGGGCTTCGTGTCTGTCTTGGCCACAATAATGCGTTCACTATGCTGTTTGTAGTAGCTTACCCGCACTCCTATTTTTTATTCATTTATTATTATTTATTTTATGGCCTTCATTGGACCACTGTAGTCAAAAATACAAAGTTCTAAACAAGTTGTTACACATGGATACAATTTGGTTCGACAATAACTTAATATATTTAGGTAATATAATTATTAGAGGCTATTCTTATATGAAAGGTGTTTTGCTCTTCTGTCTGCCCAATATTTCTTCATTCTTTCAGATATTTTCTTTCTTTCTTCATCTGAGACAACTCTTCTTGTACTCTTTTTATTGATTTTCATTTGTAGTCTGGTTTGCGGGTCTTGCAGTATTCTGGTTTTCTCTGTCTTGTTTTTTAGGTCATCTACTGTTATTTGAAGTTCTTTTATATCTTCCTTAATTTCTGTGATCCATTTAATGTCGCTCTTGCTATTCCACAATTTTTGTATTATTTTTTTACTAATTCTGTTTTCTGGAGTTCTCATCAGATGTCCAAAGAATGAGATGCGTTTCTTCCTGATTGTGCTCATGACTGGTTCTATTTTCTTATATACTGTTTCATTTGATGCTATTCTCCAATGTCCATTTATTTTATACTGTTTATTTATACATGTCCTAATTATTCTTCTTTCTACTTCTAGTATTCTGTCAATTTCTGCTATATTCATTATTAAACCTGCTCCTGCATTACCCCTATTTGATTTTGTATTTATCACCCTGTGTTCACCTGACCAAAAGTCTTGTTCCTCCTGCCACCGAACGTCACTAATTCCCACTATATCTAACTTTAACTTATCCATTTCCATTTTTAAATTTTCTAACCTACCTGCCCGATCAAGGGATCTGACATTTCACGCTCCTATCCATAGAGCGCCAGTTTTCTTTCTCCTGGTAACGACGTCCTCTCGAGTAGTCCCCGCCCAGAGATCCAACTGGGGGACTGTTTTACCTCCGGAATATTTTAACCGAGAGGACGCCATCATCATTTAACCATACAGTAAAGCTGCATGCCCTCGGGAAAAATTACGGCTGTAGTTTCCCCTTGCTTTCAGCCGTTCGCAGTACCTGCACAGCACGGCCGTTTTGGTTAGTGTACAAGGCCAGATCAGTCAATCATCCAGACTGTTGCCCCTGCAACTACTGAAAAGAGTGCTGCCCCTCTTCAGGAACCACACGTTGTCTGGCCTCTCAACAGATAATCCTCCGTTGTAGTTGCACCTACGGTACAGCTATTTGTATCGTTGAGACACGCAAGCCTCCCCACCAACAGCAAGGTCCATGGTTCAGGGGGGGGAGGACGACTTATCTTAGAAGAAAGATTAAGGAAAGGCAAACCTACGTTTCTAGCATTTGTAGACTTAGAGAAAGCTTTTGACAATGTTGACTGGAATATTCTCTTTCAAATTCTGAAGGTGGCAGGGGTAAAATACACGGAGCGAAAGCTGTTTACAATTTGTACAGAAACCAGATGGCAGTTATAGGAGTCGAGGGGCATGAAAGGGAAGCAGTGGTTGGGAAGGGAGTGAGACAGGGTTGTAGTCTCTCCCTGATGCTATTCAATCTGTATATTGAGCAAGCAGTAAAGGAAACAAATGAAAAGTTCGGAGTAGGTATTAAAATCCATGGAGAAGAAATAAAAACTTTGAGGTTCGCCGATGACATTATAATTCTATCAGACAGCAAAGGACTTGGAAGAGCAGTTGAATGGAATGGAAAGTGTCTTGAAAGGAGAGTGTAAGATGAACATCAACAAAAGCATAATGAGGATAATGGAATGTAGTCGAATTAAGTCAGGTGATGCTGAGGGAATTAGATTAGGAAATGAGACTCTTAAAGTAGTAAAGGAGTTTTGTTATTTGGGGAGCAAAATAACTGATGATGGTCGAAGTAGAGACGATATAAAATGTAGAATGGCAATGGCAAGGGCAAGGAAAGTGTTTCTGAAGAAGAGAAATTTGTTAACGTTGAGTATAGATTTAAGGGTCAGGAAGTCGTTTCTGAAAGTATTTGTATGGAGTGTAGCCATGTATGGAAGTAAAACATGGACGATAAACAGTTTGGACAAGTTGAGAATAGAAGCTTTCGAAATGTGGTGGTACAGAAAAATGCTGAGGATTAGATGGGTAGATCACATAACTAATGAGGAATTCTATTCAGAATTGGGGAGAAGAGGAGTTTGTGGCACAACTTGACTAGAAGAAGGGATCGGTTGGTAGGACACGTTCCGAGGATCACCAATTTGGTACTGGAGGGCAGCGTGGAGGGTAAAAATTGTAGAGGGAAACCAAGAGATGAATACACTAAGCAGATTCAGAAGGATGTAGGTTGCAGTTAGTGCTGGGAGATGAAGCAGCTTGCACAGGATAGAGTAGTGTGGAGAGCTGCATCAAACCAGTCTCAGGACTGAAGACCGCAAAAACACCAACATTTGGAAAACAATACTTGTTGAGATATTGGCCTATCTGTCCTTTCATTCTCGCTTGTCTGTTATCTAGAAGCAAACACTATAGGCAGTGCTGTGCGTAGCTACCATGCACCCTGACACACTCTCAGCAATGAATTCCTCATGTAACAATAAGAATGGTAGTCCAGTAAACATGGGCTCTAAATTCCTAAAGATCTATGAGCACATGTTCATCTTCGATATTATAAAGCACATCTCTCCAATTGCAATCCCTTTGGTTCCATATTTTGGGAGGAGGTAGTATGGACCAAAAGAAGGAAAAAATGCCCAATAAGTATAGGCTGTAAAATACATTCCTTACAAGTTACGAGCACTTCTTCAGTAGAAGACTTGTCATTCCCAGTAGGGAAGATTAACAAGTACTCGCAGTTCTAATGGCGTGCATTTTAGACTCCGTGTTTACTACACCTTTTTCTTGTTGTTGTACGAGGAATTAATTCCTGAAATTTTGCCTTTGAGTTTTGAAGGACTTCATCTATAGCTCATCCAAACATTTATAGAAATTACAGTTCCGGTTACACAAATTGTGAAACAGATAAACGTACTACACTTACTATAGTAATACTATGAAGTGCTGTGTATATTACTTTCTTATTATTTGTTTAAAAACATTTTTGCAGTTCTTATTGTGAATAGTGTATTGTGGTGGGTTATATAGATAACATGCCTGAACAAATTCAGAGGTGGCACGGAAATCATTAACGAAAAGTGCACTCCAATTGCTCTGCAGGGCTTTATGTAGTCCACTGTCAGTGTCAATGTGAGATGAAATGTGTAGAAAATACTATGTCTGAAACATTCGTTTATGGCTCTCACATTGTTTTACAGTTTCATCAATAAGGTAGACATAAATGGTTTTGTGATAGCAGACGAGTAACTACGAAAATAGTCACCTGCTTTCCATACCTGCAAGAATGGAGGTTTGTGGTAGCAGGATGTTCTATTGACTGTTGCATATTGCAACAAAACATACCGAAAGCCAGACTTCTCAGTCTTCCAGGAAAGTCCTTGCAACCTGTTGTGTCCATTCGTGGAGAAGTTGGCTGCTCTTTCTTTGTAGCAGGGCTTGCAATCGCATCATACATAAACAATTCTGCACATATACGAGATCCGTTTGCAGTGATTATCGGGCATTCATGTGTTTTTTTATTATGAAGTGCACAGTTTTACATATGCTAACATTTAAAGCGTGTTACCAGTCCTTGCACCACTTTGAAGTTTTGTCAAGTTCTGAATGAATATTTGTGGAGGTTTATTGAGATGGTGCTTCGTTATACGTAACTGCATAATCTGTGAAAAGTCAGAGGTTACTATTAACCTTTTTTTAAATTAATTTAGTTTATTTATTTATTGTTCCGTGAGACCAAATTAAGGAGAAATCTCCATGGTCATGGAACGAGTCGATACATGAAATTACAACACGACAGTAGAAACAGATAAAATGAAATATAAAAAACATATTCAGGCGACAAGTTGTAAGTTTAAATAAAGAAAATCAACAATGTAACACTGCAATTTGCTTAATTTTTTAGCTCTTCCAGGAGCTCCTCAACAGAATAGGAGTGAGCCATGAGGAAACTCTTCAGTTTAGACTTAAAAGACTTTGGGCTACTGCTAAGATTTTTGAGTTCTTGTGGTAGCTTATTGAAAATGGATGCAGCAGAATACTGCACTCCTTTCTGCACAAGTGTCAAGGAAGTGCATTCCGCATGCAGATTTGATTTCTGCCTAGTATTAATTGAGTGAAAGCTGCTAACTCTTGGGAATAGGCTAATATTGCTAACAACAAATGACATTAAAGAAAATATATACTGTGAGGGCAATGTCAGAATTCCCAGACTATTGAATAGGGGCCGACAAGAGGTTCTCGAACTTACACCACATATAGCTCGAACATCCCGTTTTTGAGCCAAAAATACCCTTTTTGAATCAGAAGAATTACCCCAAAAAATAATGCCATACGACATAAGCGTATGAAAATATGCGAAGTAACTACTTTTCGTGTTGAACTGTCACTTATTTCAGATACTGTTCTAATGATAAATAAAGCAGCATTTAGTTTCTGAACAAGATCCTGGACATGGGCTTTCCACAACAGCTTACTATCTACCCGAACGCCTAGGAACTTCAACTGTTCTGCCTCGCTTATAATATGCCCATTCTGTCTGATCAAAATATCGGTTCTTGTTGAATTGTGAGTTAGAAACTGTAAAAACTGAGTCTTACTGTGATTTAGCATCAAATTGCTTTCCACAAGCCACAGAACTTATTTCATTAACTACATTATTTGATACTGTTTCAATATTACACACAAGATCCTTCACTACCAAGCTGGTGTCATCAGCAAACATAAATATTTTTGAATCACCTGTAATACTAGAAGGCATATCATTTATATAAATAAGAAACAGCAGTGGCCCCAGCACTGACCCTTGGGAACGCCCCACTTAACAGTGCCCCATTGCGAGTGAACATCACTACCATTCTCAATATTGCGGAGAATTACCCTCTGCTTTCTGTTCTTAAAGTAAGAGGCGAACCAATTGTAAGCTACTCCCCTTACTCCATAATGGTCCAACTTCTGCAGTAATATTTTGTGGTCAACACAGTCAAAAGCCTTCGTTAAATCAAAGAAAACACCTAGTGTTCGCAACCTTTTGTTTAATCTGTCCAAAAGCTCACAGAGAAAAGAGAATATAGCATTTTCAGTTGTTAAACCATTTCTAAAACCAAACTGAACATTTGACAGCAAATTATGTGAATGTAAATGCTCCAGTAACCTTGTATATACAACCTTCTCGATAACTTTGGCAAACACCGATGGCATAAAAATAGGTCTAAAATTGTCAACATTATCAATGTCTCCCTTTTTATAAAGTGGCTTCACTACCGAGTACTTTAATCGGTCAGGAAACCGACCACTCCTAAAGGAAAAGTTACAGATATGGCTGAGAACTGGGCTAACATACATAGAACAATACTTCGGTATTCTGCTAGATACCCCGTCATATCCATGAGAGTTCTTGGTCTTTAGTGATTTAATTATTAACTCAATCTCCCTCTTGTCAGAATCATGGAGGAGTATTTCAGGTAACTGTCTTGGAACACTTTTTTCTAAGAGCGCTATATGATTCCCTGTTGGGACTAGGTTTCTATTTAGTTCACCTGCTATATTCAGAAAGTGATTATTAAATATTGTACATATATGCAACTTATCAGTAACACGAACATTCCCACTATGCACTGATTCTATATCCTTGACCTGTCTCTGCATACCAGCCACTTCCTTTACGACTGACCATATGGTTTTAATTTTATCCTGAGACTTAGCTATTCTATCTGCATACCACTTACTTTTTGCCTTCCTAATAACATTTTTAAGCGCCTTACAATACTGTTTGTAATGAGCTACTGCATTTAGATTTTGACTGTTTCTAACGTTTTGATATAATTACTGCTGTGGACATGGATATACATCCTGCTACACTGTTTCTGAGGTGCTGTGGATGCACCTGTGCCCTGCTTGGATTTTCCTACAGTGCTAAGGATGTCTATATGCATCCTGAGTTGCCTGCCTCTCACTGCTGCAGACAAGTTACTTCCATATCTTGGTGAATAAAAAACAATTAGAGTATATGTTGTATGATATGTGCTCCTCATTGTGTGCTATCATTTGCAGAAAATTTCATTAGTCTTCTGAATCGTTGGAGATACGATTGTTCTGACCACATGGTTCGTTATGCGCAAGAATGTGAATGGGCAGGTCACAAGTGACCATCCATTGGATAAAACCCAATAATTAGAGACTGAAATGAGATATCATTCTGCTCTAAATTTTAAATGAAAATTTGATATCTTACCTACATTTCATCCACTGAAAATCAACCATAAGCAAAGTTTACGCAATGCGTTTCTGCTTAAGCAAACTCTTTGAAATTGTGTGTAATGTTTTACTTAATTTGATGCAGTGCATGAAGTACGATGGATGACAAAAAGAAACTCAGTTCCTCAAAATGAAGATATCAGACTGCAAGATTACAAAAATAAAATTTTTTCACCTAAGAGTCTCTAAAAATTTGGATAAGTATTTCATATCGACTGGAATGCCATCTCTCGACACAGGCACCAGCATTTAGTGAGCAGTACAGCCAAAACAAAAGCCACACTCAGCGCAAACTACAGAGCGTCTCTGTAACGGCAAGAAGGTTAATAGTGTTTACAGTGTCATTAATATACAACATGATCATTGAGGGACCAATACACTTCCCCGGAGCTCAGTTATTTCTATGTGTGTCGAGGAGTTCCCATGCGACATAACATGCTGCAACCTCTTTACCGAGAAATCCTCAATCCAGTTACAAATTTCATTCTGTACGCCATACGATCTAGCTTTTACGATAATGTTGGAAGCTGAAAAAGTGAATTAAAATTTGTCCTGCTGCTGGGACTCGAACCCGGGTCTTCTTGCTTACTAGGCAGATATGCTGACTATTACACCACAACAGCATTATGGTCAACATAGCTGGGGTGCTATTCCAATGTCGGAGAGCCTTGGTAACAGTGACAAATAAGGGAAGATGTGAATTGGAGTATGTGTTGGGGAGGGTATTTGACTTGGGTAGTTTGTGCAGCTATGTTGACCATAATGCTCTGATGGTGTAATGGTCAGCGTGTCTGCCTAATAAGCAAGAAGACCCGGGTTAGAGACCCGGCCACAGCACAAATTTTAATTCCCTTCTTCAGCTTCCAACATTATCGTAGATAAATTGGAGACTTAAATGTCTCAGGGAAAATTTAATTTAAGATCTAGCTTTTGATAATGTAAGATTGGTATCTAGGTATTTTAGGAAATAAAGAAATAGTGCGTTTACCTGACTGTCTTGGTACTTGGCTTTCAGGATGTTATGTGAAAAAAGTGCGTGTTGGTTTTCTCATGGACACTTAAGGAATTGGGAAGGAGTGGGGTGTTACAGTACGCCACGTAACATATGCTGCAAATCAAAGTTATTGCAGTTTTTGCTAAGTAAAATTCGCAACAAACCTCAGAAAGTTTGTGTATTTTTCACAAAAGGAAACTAATTTGTAGATTATGTGGAAGAGAGGCTTCCAGATCCTTCTTATCATTACCAACTTTCCTTTATTGAGGCTAATTCTCAAGTTTAGCCATTGTTTAGGGCCAGATTCTCGTACCACATTCCTCAGCTTAATCCGATGTGTGTGCGCACCACTCGAATTTGATCCCGAAATCTATCCTTTGTGTGGTTTTCAGAACTTCACTCCCTCTTTCCCTGCATCTCATAAGAATAAACAGGGATATGTAAGGTCTGGAGAAGGTGTGAGAAACTGAATTGCCCCTTGTGTCCTACCAGCTGCATTGAGATACAGGTACTCTCATACATATCTATGATAGTCTGGCAGGCTGCTGTCATTTTGGTAACAAAACCTATCGTTACTTTGTATTGTATGTAGGGAAAATGCAATTGGCAGAAATACAACTGAACAAGCTGGGAGCAACTCTGCTGGTATGTTCAGTTTTACGAGGGTATTTTTTTCTTTTAAGTAAGAACCAATTGCGTATAGTGTCCCCACAATGTCAGGTAAGGCCAATTCAAGGTCAGTCACTGTCAGACAGCCACTACACAGACAGTAAGTTTCAGCTCTTTGCCACAGAATTTTTTGGTGAATGATGACAGGAAAATGATGACAGCTTGTAAGCAACTGTAACTAACTGTTTAAATGAGCTGGCAGCAGTTCTATGAACATGTGTTTGGACATCAGTGGTGGCTATGTAGAAAAATAAAATGTGTACATTTCCTATAAAAAAAATTGCTGTTCTAGTTTGTCCCACACACGTTGACTTCCTAAGAAGAACAATGTGTTGATTCCTGTTGCGACTTTTCTGAACTGAAAAATTGAACAGTTATTTTCTGGGAAAGCCATCACAGGTGACGAGACTTGGTGTTATCAGCCTGCCATGACAGTGCAGAAATTCCTCTGCAGGGGTCAACATTTTGGCGACATAATGAGCCAGAGAGATATGAGTGTTAAAATACATCTGAAAGAGAAACATTACAAGGCATAAAAATGGGTGATGTCTTCAGACTGTATTGTAATTAGTAAGTTTTGAAATGTGAAAATTTAAGATAAGCTAATTACTTTCTTTACATCGGGGAAAGTCAGTCCCCAAAACTGACTAGGTTCTTGTTCTTATGCTTTAGTTTTGACACATGTATTTTTGCATAGAAATGAATTTACATCTTCAAATCATATCTCCTGTACTAAATTTAACTGAAAACAATTTCCCCTCAATATTCAGGCTTGAAGAAATTATGTCTGTAATAATAAGAATATAAAGCGATTTACCAAGTGGAAAACTTGCAAATATGTATGTACTTGTGGTATTATCAGGAATCTATAGCTATGATATTGAGATACTGATGGGTGGCTGTAGCGTGTTAAATGGATTGGATTACACGTACTACATTTCATCTAGTTACTATGTTTACTATGCAATGTGCTCATGGTGTTAGTGACTTTCTAACAAATTTAAACTGGTTATAATACAATTTGTGGGACCTGAGCTGAATAAAATACAATAGAATGGTTTTCTTTTGTGCTACATTACTTTGGGTTCAGCCATTTATTGCTTAGCCGGTTTGTAGTAACTTTGCTGAAAACAAACATTCCGTTCTTCAGGTATCACTGTAGTTTAATCAGTGTCTATCTTGTGACCAGCTCTGTGCCATTCATGCATCACAAATTTTTGTGTGGTGTCGTCACTGTCAAATGTGTATATTTACTTCATGTTAGCATCTTCTGTATGGTTCTCTTCACAGAGGAAACCCCCCCCCCCCACCACACACACACACACACGCACGCACACGCACGCACGCACGCACGCACACACACACAGAGAGAGAGAGAGAGAGAGAGAGAGAGAGAGAGAGAGAGAGAGAGTGTGTTCTTTCTCACAAGGGAACCTCCCCATCGCACCCCCCTCAGATTTAGTTATAAGTTGGCACAGTGGATAGGCCTTGAAAAACTGAACAAAGATCAACCGAGAAAACAGGAAGAAGTTGTGTGGAACTATGAAAAAATAAGCAAAATATACAAACTTAATAGTCCATGTGCAACATAAGCAACATCAAGGAGAGTGCAGGCTCAGTAGCGCCGTGGTCTGGTGGTGTGTGAGCAGCTTTGGAGTGAGAGGTCCTTGGTTCAAATCTTCCCAGGGGTAAAAATTTACATTCTTTATTTTCGCAAAGTTATGATATGTCCGTTCGTTCATTGACTTCACTGTAATAAGTTTAGTGTCTGTGTTTTGCGACCGCGATTAGTAGACGAAAGGACGTGCCTCTCCAACGGGAACCGAAAACATTTGATCGCAAGGTCATAGGTTAACAGATTCCTCCACAGGAAAACACGTCTGATGTATTCTATATGACACTGGTGACGGCATGTGCGTCACATGACACGAATTTCTTGTCGACCCACGTAACTTGTACACTTGGCGAATGGGTAAAAAGATTCTTCTACCTTGCCTGATTTAGGTTTTCATGTCGATGTGATAATCACTCCCAAAAAACTGATGAAAACATAATAGTTCATCACATAAACTGAAAATAAAAGTTAAACTTTTCACTCGGGGGAAGATTTGAACCAAGGACCTCTCATTCCGTAGCTGCTCACACTAACCACGAGACCACGACGCTCCCCTCCTTGTGTTATCCTTGTTGTTGCATATCTTCCACATGGACTACTCAGTTTATATATTTTGCTCATTTTTTCATAGTTCCACACAACTTTTTCCTGTTTTCTCGATTGATGTGTGTTCAGTTTTTCAAGGCCTAGCCACTGTGCCAACTTATAACTAAATCTGAGGAGGGTGCAGTGGGGAGGTTCCCTTGTCAGAACTTTGTCAACAAAGCAGAGTTTTCCATTTACATTTCTTACTACTGATTTTATGCATTTTTTTTGTTTCACATCACTGCTTACTATTACTCTTAAATATTTGACATGTGTGGTGGTAAAGAAAGGTTGGATATGCACTGAGGCTTGCTGCAAACAGACATCTCTGTGGAAGAAAGAATTCTTAGTGACTGGGCAGAGTACAATAATTCCCTTACTTAAGGAGAAGAGTGGCATTCAAGATGGTAGTAATTATAGAAGGATAAAACTAATGCCACATACTATGAAAATATGGGAGAATGTAATAGAAAGATGGCTCTTAAAAGAGTTCAACGTTTTGGACTTGCATTTAGGAAAGGAACAGTGGATGCAATCTTTGCACTTTCCATGGTGAAAACTTCCTCATCTGTTAGATGTGCTCCTGTCTCTTTCCTTCCTTTAGCAAATATTTTCAATCTAGGTCTCTGCCTAGGAGAAGCGTTTCAGTTTTACTAGTACAGTATCTGATCATAAGTATCCAAACATAATATAAATGAACATTAATATGTGGTGTGTCCGCTGTTCGCCATTATGACAGTTTGAACTCTGCTGGGGACACTTTCAGTGAGGTGTGTGAATGTCTGTGGAGCAATGGCAGCCCATTTTTCTTCAAGAGCAGGAAACAGAGAAGGTATAGATGTTGGTCACTGCATCCTGGAGTGCAGTCAATGTTCTGACTCACTTTGGATGTGTTAAAGTTGGTTCAGATTGGGGCTTTGGGCAGGCCATTTCATTTCAGGAATGTTCTTGTACCATTGCCTCGCAGATACTGTTTTGATATGCTGCTTCATCACGCGAATATAGTTGTCGACTCCAAGTTGTTTCTATTATGTGTACAATACACAGTGCTGTAAAAAGTGTTCATATCCTCCTGGATTTAGTGCTTCATTAGCACAATAAGGGACCTCACCCTAGCCTTGAAAAATGCACCCATACTGTAACTCTAGTCCTCTGGTACATCACTGTTGATACTGCTTGTGATGGCATGTAACATTCTCCAGGCATTCGCCAAATGGCATGATCCAGATAACTCATTTCCAGTCATCTACAATCCAGTGGTGTGTGTCTGTACACCACCTTGAGTGTCACTTAACATAGACTACAGAAATGTGTGAATTGCGTGAAGCTACTTGACCATTGTGCCTCTTTTTTTTACTTCCCACGCACAGTCATTGCACTAGCTTGACTGTTGGTGGCACTTTTCATTGATCTCGTGCATTTTTTAGAAGCACCCTCAGCAATATGAGAGGTCTCGGTTTAGCTACAGTTGCTCATTTGTATGTCCACTTCACAATCATATCACCTACAGTCAACTCAGGTAGCTTTAGAAGGGTTGAAATGTCTCTGATGGATTTGTTACTCAGATGGCTTCCAATGACTAATGCACGTTTATCACTGAGCTCTCTCGACTGACTCATTTTCCTGTAACGGCTTCTCTGCTGACAACACAAAATTCTCTGGCCCCTGTTATTGTGACAGATCCACTCCTGGTGGCATCCAGTGGTCGATTTCGCATTGCGTATAATAAACAGAAAAGCTTCTGTCCATAGATTGGCACGGATTTAGAAAACATTGCTCTTGTGACACTTGGCTTACTCTTTTCTCACAAGATATCTTACAAACCATTAATAGAAGACAACAAGCAGATTTCTGGAAGGCGTTTGACACGGTGCCACACTGCAGATTATTGTAGATGCAAGCATACAGATTACGTTGCCATATATGTAAGTGACTCAGAGTTTTTAAATAATAGAACCCAATGTGCTGTCCTCGATGGGGAGTGTCGATCGGAGACATGGGAATCGTCAGGAGTACCACAAGGAAGTCTGATAGTAACACTCTTATCTCCAACAAAGGCCTTATTGGCCAAAAGCTCATTTTCTGACGGGGGCTCTCTCTCTCTCTCCCCTCTTTTTTTTTTTTTTTTTTTTTTCCCCTCCGCAATTCGGCATCTCTACTATATGGTGAGAAGCGACTATCCTTTTCGAAGTATTGTTACATTACATCCTGGATTTTCCAATTTCCTTTTTCATACTTTGGGTCTATAGAGTTTTCAGTTTCTCTGTGTATTCATATTTAACTGTTTCATAGTGTTTATGGCAAGGTACTATTATGTGTAAGGACATCCAGTTTACACCATCATATTGTGGTGTCTCAGTATTATATTGTAGCAGGCAGAACTTAACTACAGTGCAGTGCAAGTTGCACGGTTTTTGTGCGTAATTTTGTAACGCTTTCCAAGTGCATCTGTGCCAGCCCACCAGAGGTGCTGCATTCTATGCTGCTTGTGCACTTACTCTTAGGGTAGTTTTTCATTCTATTGTTAATTAGTTATGGAGTTAATTTGTCTATCAGATGTTCTAGTTGTTGGGTTTATGCTTCTTTCATGTAAAACGCCTCATTCTAGTATTAATTGTTAACCCAGTTCATGTGCAGTTGAATAAAGTGAATAAGTTGATGTAAAAAGTCTCTTTTGCTGTATCAGCAGCTGATAGTCCACACACAGTAATTTATTCGAACAGCTGCTGACACGAGGCAACTCGGACAGTATTAATAGACCAGGATTTTTTAATTGTGTGTTCTGAAGGGAGTTTACATGTTCTTTATGAAGTGGAATGCCATTGCCATGTCTTTCCTGGATCTATTTATATTAGCTGCTATGTTCAGATCATTTTGCTGGATCATTTCTCCCAATTATTTAATTCTGAAACTTTATTTATTTTTCGATATTTTGATTCCATAGATTTTGGCACACCTTTAACATAGGTTTCGATTATTGTTTGTCATATAAATTTTGTAATTCAGTTTTCTCTGCTACAGCTTAAAAATGTTTTATGCTTTGTTGCATTGTATAGGTTTTCAGTTAAGACTGTAAATAATCAGCCAAAGTTAAGCAAGCAGTTTCAGATTTCTCTCTTTCTTCTAAGTTTCAACTTATTAAGCCGCTATTCTTTTGTTCTTTTTCTCCATTCTATACTGTTTTCACCAACACACAATTGGATAATATGTAAACAGTCCATTGTCCTGTCTCCTGCCTCTTTTTTTTTAAAAAAAAAGGTTGCAAGTGAACTAGACTCAGAGAAGTTTTAATAATAATAATAATAATAATAATAATAATAAAATACTTCACACAGCAGCAGACCATGAAACCTTTATGGGGATGGCTTTGATAACTTAGTTAAGTAATATTGACTCTGAGGTGTGCACACACAGCTATTGTGCTCTTTATTGATTAGTCTGTTCAAATTCATTAAATAAGTAACTTAATATTAGATAAGTCATAACATAGTAGATGGAGTGGAAAGTACGTCATTTTTTACAGTTCCAGAATTGCAAGCTGCACTCTGTGTCAGTTCTTTATCATTGGATTGATTCAATTTGGATGCTTGCTAAATTAAATACTCAGGCACCCTATTCCTAATTCTCAAAATGAGAGAATTAGATTATTATGTCTGTAACACTGATGTATAGAAAACTGATATCCTGATTAATTTTTTCCAATACATATCTCACTAGCTGTACATACTTACAGTTTAATGCTGCATGGAAAACTGTTAAAGGTTAATGTATTATTTACCCAGATATTTTGAGATGTGTTGATAAGTCTTAATTTAGTTGGCAGTGATCTCTGCTTTTAAATTGAACGTAGTATTAAGATTTTTGCAAGAATAGCATTTCATCCAAGTTTGTGTTTTTAGTTATAGTGCTTTCCCACACTATGTATTACACCATCTGTGTTCCTTTGTTCTCTTACCTTTAGTAGCTAAGTAAGTTGACTTGACCAATATAGTTGAATTAGATCCAAATCTTCAAATTGTATATCAAATTTTTCTTCAAAATCATGTTTCTTGGTACTCAAGATTTCTGCATCTATTCCTAAGGTCTTCTGTTTCGGTGATGTTTTGCTGTTCCAGTGGATACATTTCATTTCTATTATTGTAAGTCAATAGCCTGTTCCTATATTTGCCCCTTAACTTACACATTCATCACTTCCTTCTAAACTTGAAATAACATGGACAGATGTTCAATTTGAAATCCTCCTAAATGTAGGTTTGGCAGTATCCATGTTTTCTGTTGACTTTGGAGTTTTTAAAAAGTTGTGAACATGAACATGTGGTTAAATTCTTTTTTTCACAGTTCTGTATTAGATATCATAAGGTTTACCAGTGGCGTGATTGGTATAGGTGGTTGCGAGTTTACAGCAGGGACAACTTTGTGCTGAGGAACCTGTGGTAAGGTTAATGTTAGGGAACATGTGATTGGTTAGGATGTCACAGAGGTTAGGAGAGGAGAGTGACCCATAGCAAAAGGGGGAAGTGGGAAGGATATCTGGGAGAGAGGATTTCATTTCAGGGTTATACTTGCAAAAGTCTTGGTCTCGATAGAATAATGATTTGTTGAAAATGAGTTAGTATTTTGCCAGGAGTTTGAACTGAACAAATATTTTTGTGCAGTACATCTGATGGAAGAAATTGCAATTTAACGCACTAGCAAAATATATTGCAACTGTAATTTACAACATCCATTACATTCTGCTTGTTAAACACCATATTATTAAATTACACAGACCACTAAACTTGGATTTCAAAGAACGGTGGTTTGAATCCCTGTCCAGATTTAGGTTTTTAAAGGTTTCTCTAAATCACTCAAGGCAAATGCTAGGACAGTTCCTTCCTAAAGGATATAACTGATTCACTGTATACCCCCATCTCTTATGATACTGTAGTCAAAGGCACATTAAGGGGTCCCACAACCTATCAAGAGGACATCCAAAAGTAAGTTGTACATCAGTAATAACTTTTATTGAATGCTACACCAAAATTCAAAGCGACACAGATAATGACACTAATTTCAGCAGAGTCACCACACGTCTGTGTAACCGTTGGTCATAACATGCTACCAGTAGTTCAATTTCCTGATGATAGTCTGCTCCAAGGCGACAGACCCATTTGAGAATCGCTGTGTGAGCATCCTCGTTGTGGAAAATCAGTGATTGCAGCAAAACATTGTCTGTGGTTAAGATAAATAGTTTTTCCTCCCAATCAGCGTCAGCCATGCCTATGTAGCCTTGGTCAAATTGTAGGCACTATTTCACTGTGGCTGGACCCACATTGCATTTGATCCATATACTTCAGAATTTCACAGTGAACCTTTGGGTCAATTCAACATTTCACCAACAAGATTTGTACTGTCTCACATTCCTCTTCTTTGGAGTAAGTTTTCAGTTACTATGCCATTTCACTTCAACCGTATGGTACACTGTTATCCATACTGCTACAGAACTGTGTCTAGGGAACATGCGCTACTCTTGTTGCGCACTGGTCTTAGCACGGTATGACGTGTCACTTTTTGACGTCTTATTGTATTTAGTAGCTTACACATTGGTAATTATTCTTCAGATAATAATTTGTATATAGCATGAAAAATAAGAATATCATTTCCACTGACTTTTGTCAGTACTGGTTTTTATTTTTCGACAGATTGTGTAAATGGTAATGTTGTACAAAGAATAAAAATTATCTGTAATAGTTCAGTTGACATTTTTCCTTACTGGCATGAAAGATCATTTGTGGAAAATGACGTTTGAAATTTTGACAACAGCTGGAAGTCGGACTGTTTATTGAGATTTTGTGACACACTGGACAATTCACCATCTATGCTTAATGTAGCAGCTTTTGTGCTATATGTAGCTTGCCTCTTCAAACTCCTCTGTTACCTTTCAGCATTCCTCTTCCTGTCATTGTTTATGAATGACTTAGCACTGATAGGTATTTTACAGAGCCTGTGGCACTTTGTAATACTTCCTTTATTGTATGTAACTGTCGCATCATACACTGCAAATTGTGGAGTATAGTAGTTTGTCTACAGATCTTCAACCTTTATGAGGATTTTGTTCAAAGTGACCAGATGCTTTGTGCAAATATAGGATAATTAATTTATCAGGAAACATATCACCCAACTGCCTGTCGCACTCTAGATGTGTCATTACCAATTAAAGCTAGGCATCTTTCGCTGATGTGT
Organism: Schistocerca americana; assembly: GCF_021461395.2. Lineage (NCBI taxonomy): Eukaryota > Metazoa > Arthropoda > Insecta > Orthoptera > Acrididae > Schistocerca > Schistocerca americana. Next base: position 185,108,802 of record NC_060129.1, on the reverse strand, counting down.
TATAAATAAATGTTGATGTGTAAGGTTCGGCTGAGACTTGAATATTGCTCGTCATTGTGGGATGCATGCTAGGTAGGACTAGTGTAGGAAATAGAGAAGATCCAAAGAGGAGGACCATGTTTCGTTACATGTTCATTTATAGTTCAATTCTTTTATCTTGCCAGTTGCACGCGCCAAGCAAACTTACGTTTAGGGGGGAGCGCACAGTTTATGAAGTAAAGCCGCCACGGCCGGATTAACCCTTTCGCTGCTACAGAGACGTGCTCCCCGCATTTTGTCATCACTGCACTGCTCCCCTGTGCAGACACATGGTGTACTGACTGCTTTGACACTCTTATCATTCGATTTCACAAAAACTATTTGGCCCAAAAATTTGAGTTTTACACATCTTCTTGACTGATACCTTCCTCCATAAGTGACTTAATTTTGTTTCGAGGTTCAACACAGTCATTGTGCAGCATTAAATGTAGTAAACCACTGCATGAAATTTTGAAGAGTTTGCAGAGGTAAAAGTCCATAGCATATACTTTTCATATGGTCGATTTTAGTTGCCACAATGTTGAGAATGAAATGTGGACAAGATACCTAAATTTCATACAAAATTTACCATGTAACAATATCTCATTTAATTTAAGTACCAGATAGGTGTCGTGTGTAATATTGAGAAATATTCTGTCTTGCGAGACTGTAATAAAAGTTTTATTTACACCAGGCACGTTTGGCTTTATTTTAAAGCACTTCAGTCAATCAAAAGGAAGTAGACAAAATACATTAAACAAAACTGTGGACTTACAAAAGCATGTCCCCAGTTAAAATGAACACCCTTTATAACATAAACAGTGTTTATAAATTGGGAAACTTTTATTTATACCAGAGTCATTTTGCTTTTTTCCAAAATGTTCTGATTAAAACAAATTTGGCGTTCTACACAAAACTGAATTGTGGACGTAGTGAAACATAGAAACTAAAATATATTGTCAGTAAGGCGCAGTGCACAAACAATTTGTGTTTGTCACAACGGACAGCAAATACTTGCCAAAACATAGATCATTCGACGAAAACATTGAATATGATGTTGCCAAAGCAGTGAAGCAAAGAATTGCGTCAGAAAAACAAGTAGTTCGGCAATGTACGAACCAAAATTCTGCTCTAAATAATACTTTAAATACTGGATAGAACTGGAAGGAAAATCAGCATTGGCCGTATTTTGTTGTTTTATTGTCAGCAAAATTGATTTTCGGTCACTTAGTGACCATCCTCAGTGCTGTAATATACAATTAAAATTGGTAGGCACTGGTATCAAGCTATAACAGTTTATGTAATTGCTCATTGGACCACTCTAGTCAAAAATACAAAGTTCTGAACAAGTTGTTACATAGGGATACAATTTGGTTCAACAGTAACTTAATATATTTAGGTAATATAATTATTAGAGGCTATTCTTATATGAAAGGTGTTTTGCTCTTCTGTCTGCCCAATATTTCTTCATTCTTTCAGATATTTTCTTTCTTTCTTCATCTGAGACAACTCTTCTTGTACTCTTTTTATTGATTTTCATTTGTAGTCTGGTTTGCGGGTCTTGCAGTATTCTGGTTTTCTCTGTCTTGTTTTTTAGGTCATCTACAGTTATTTGAAGTTCTTTTATATCTTCCTTAATTTCTGTGATCCATTTAATGTCACTCTTGCTATTCCACAATTTTTGTATTATTTTTTTACTAATTCTGTTTTCTGGAGTTCTCATCAGATGTCCAAAGAATGAGATGCGTTTCTTCCTGATTGTGCTCATGACTGGTTCTATTTTCTTATATATTGTTTCATTTGATGCTATTCTCCAATGTCCATTTATTTTATACTGTTTATTTATACGTGTCCTAATTATTCTTCTATTTTTAGTATTCTGTCAATTTCTGCTGTATTAGTTGTTTTGAAGATAGTTTCAGCTGCATACGTTATTTCTGGCTGTGTAACTGTTTTATAGTGTTTCAATTTTGCATCTATAGATAGGCTTTTTTTGTTGTATGTAGTTTTGGTAATGTAATTTGCTTAGTTCAGTTTTTTTATTCTATTCTGCCATGATGGCTCCTCATTTAGATTGTATGTTATTATTTCGCCTAAATATTTAAATTTATCAACAATTTTGATTTCCTGTTCTCCTATTGTAATTTTGTTTGCAAGTGGTGGATCAGTTAGCATAATCTCCATTTTTTCAAATGATATTCTAAGGCCTACTTTCTCTGCTATTTCTTGTAGTGATTTCACTTGTTGCCTGGCTTCTTGAACAGTGTTGGTTAGGAGAGCAAGATCATAAGTGAATCCCAAGCAGTTTAAGCTAATATCATCTTTTGCACTTCCAATTGTTATCCTCTTTGGATTGTCATTGTACCATTCTCTCATTATGTATTCCAGTGCACAGTTGAACAGTAATGGTGATAAGCAGTCACCTTGTCTTAAGCCTGTTTTTATGAGGAATGGTTCCGAAATTTCTCCTCTAAACTTCACTTTTGATTTGGTGTTGGTTAGAGTGAGATGTATTATTTTAATTAGTTTTGGATGGAGTCCTGGATTTCTTAAAATTTTTAATGCTGAAGGTCTGTGGAGACAGTCATATGCCGTCTTAAAATCTACAAATGTTATTGCCAGAGGTTTGTTCCATTTCTTGTAGTATGCCATGATCAATTTTAAACTAATTATCTGCTCTGCACAGCTTCTCCATGGTCTGAAACCTCCCTGATATTCCCCTAACTCCTGTTCTAATTGCTCCTTGATTCTTTCATACGGGATCTTGGATAGAAATTTGTATGTGCAATCTAGGAGAGAGATTCCTCTGTAGTTGTCTGGGTTGCTCTTATCTCCCTTTTTGTGTAGTGGGTGGATGATAGCTGTGGTCCAATGTTCGGGAAATCGTTCTGTTACCCAAATTTTTGTTAGAGCCATGTGTGAGGTGGTCTTGACTGTGTCACTTGCATATTTCCACATTTCAATGAAAACCTGGTCTTCTCCACATGCCTTATAATTTTTTTGTTCTTTAAGAATTTTTTTCTACTTCTTTGAAAGTTGGAGGGTCTAGTTCGTTAGGTTGATTCCCTTTAACACTGGTTTTGTTAGTGATATTTTCCAACAAAACTTGGAATCCAGTTTTTCTACTACCGCAAAGAGAATGTTTATCTGTTTGTTTGCATTTTGTAGGTTTTCTATTAACATTGCTAAATAATCAGCATAAACTAAGAAGTCAGATTCAAGGTGGCCTGTTTCCCAAGTTTCAACTTACATAACAACCATTCTTCTGTTGGTTTCTCTTCATTTTCATACTGTTTTCTTCAATACACTATTGAATAATAATAGGTTGCATGTGAACTAGATTTAGAGCAGTTTTAATAAAATAAAAATAATAATAAAAAAATTGTCATAAAACCGTGAAATGTGTATGAAGGTAGATTTGCTAGCAATATAATTTAGTTAATTTAATTGAAATAGGCCCTGAGGCGTGTGCTCATCACTGTCTCTCTGTTGATTATTCTGTTTAAGTTTTTTAATAAAATATCATTAAGTAGTAAATGCACTGGAAAGTGTATAGCATTTTTTACAGTTTCAGAATAGCAAGCTGCACTCTGTGTCAGTTCCTTATTAATGGACTGGTTCAATTTGAATGCTTGCTAAATTAAATAGCCAGGCACCCTATTCCTAATTCTCAAAATGAGAGAATTAGATTATTATGTCTGGCACACTAACATGTGGAAAACTGAAATCTTGATAGCATCCTCTTTTAACTCGTCACAAGAATGACAAAAACCCAAATCAGAATAAGAGAAAAGGAATAGACAGGCAACTGAAATAGCTCGACAGTGAAAAGTTCACCAGACTTGATGGGATACTAGTTTGATGATACACAGAGTATACAAAAGACATTGCCCATATTCCAACAGCAGTGTGCTGTAGATCTCTAGAGGAGGAAGCAACCTTGATGATAAAAAAAAAAGGGCACAGGTCACTCCCTTTCCACACTTGGTCTTATTAAGAAGAGGAAAGAGGTACCCCATGGTGAACGGACTTCAGGCGCAGGCAGTAAAAGATACTGCCAGCACACATTCCAGGGCACAAACTGAAGACAGAGTGTTGTGTCAATAGAAGATAGAACTCAGAGATATCGAGTCGAGGGGGGGGGGGGGGGGGGGGAGATGAAAGTACTGATGCACAACAGTCAGCACACCTGGTGATGCAACGTAGTTGCTGGCTGAAATACTGTTCCTGTTTAACACTGACATCCAGCCATTCATGAACTGTTTCATTTTGAATTAAGCAGGGAGAAACTGAAGCTTCACAAGTTGAATATTTTTTTTTTCAGCCTCTCTTTATCCATTCTTTCCTAGTGCCCATAAAACATAATTCTCCAGTTTATCATATGATATGTACAGGGTGACATTGAAAAACGGGAACATTTCCACAATCCAATAAAACTAGAAGTGATTAAGGAAAGAAATTTCGTTCATAATAATTGAAACCTTACTGCTTTGCCATTTACCAAACATTGATGGCATTTATCATTTTTTTAAAATTAAGTCCTTTAGATGGTGTCCTCCTGTATAAATACATTTGTGAATCCTGCTGCTGAGATTCCTCAATGACCGTTGCAACATCTCAGCTGGGATACTCTGAATTGCATCCCAAATTCTCTGTTTTAACTTATCCAGGATTCTTGGTAGAGTCGTGTAGACTTTGGTCTTGAGGTAGCCGCGCCAGGAAAAAATCGTGTATTAATAAATCTGATGATCTTAGGGGGCCAGGGAATGTTACCAAATCGTGAGATCACATGGTTGCCAAACAATTCTTGCATATGTGCCATTGATTGCCGACAATATGTGATGTCGCTCCATCTTGTTGAAACCAGGCTTCTTGAACATTTGGAAAGTCGTTCAATGCAGGTGTAACGAAAGTTCGTAACATCTCCACGGCATTGACAGTTAATGCTTTTCCCTGTTCATTTGCGAAAAAATATGTTACAATAATCCCATGTGATGAAACACTACGCCATACTGTCACTTTACTAGTGTGTAAAGGTCACTCGTGAATGTCATTAGGATTTGTGTTTGCCCAGTAACAGTAGTTATGTTTATTCACATAATGTGTGAGAGGAAAATGGGCCTCATCTGTCATCCACAACTTGTTAGGAAATTCATTGTCATTGTTTATTTTTGTTATCATTTTTGACAGAATCCTAATCATAACCGATAATCGTTGTCTTTCAATTGTTGCACCATCTGTAGTTTGTAAGGATGAAATTTTAAATCATGATGAAGAATCCTGTGAACACTCTCCCATGACATTGCAACCACTGCTGCTTGCTTATGAATTGAATGCCGTGGGCTCCGTAAGACAGACTCACTTACAGACTTCGCTGGACAACGCACACTTCTTGGTCGACCTGTTGGTTTCTTCTTGAGGGCAGATCCAATCTCTTCAAAGTTATTAATTCAACATTTTATCATGTTTCCATTGAATGGCATAAAGACATCGCAAATTATAAAAAGGTCAAAATTCCCTCTACGCGGCTACCAAACTATCATTGTTTTTAAGAAACATTTTTATGGCTAACGCATGCTGTTGTCAGATGCACTGATCTAAGATTACTGAAATGGCAGACTGTTCACTCGCCAAATGTCACGAACCTGCAGTGCTGTCACTACTCATTTGAAACATTCGTGTTATTCTGTGTCACCCTGTATATATTCTCATTATCATACTTCAGATCTATAAGATTTTCTGTCTTTCTTTTCCAAATTATTTAACTGCCTGGCTGCATTTACAGTATGACAGTTTGAGGCATAGAGACACTAGCTTTAATCATAATATTGTATTAATAGATACTCTTTTTATTGTATGTGTTCTTTAAGGGACTGTATGTTTTGTTTATTAAGTGGAATGCCATTTCCATTTTTCTAGCTCTATTTGTATTAGTTGCTGTGTCCACAGCTTGTGGCTGGATTGTTTCTCCTTAGTATTCAAATTCTGAATCTTGATTTTTCCATGTTTTGATTCCCTTTAACGTTGTGGTTTTTTTTTTAAATAATAAAATTTGATAGCAATTTAAATTAGTTAATTTAACTGACATTTGTTCTGATGTGTGCACTCATCACTGTCACTACCTATTGATTACTCTGTTTTAAGTTTTTTAATTTTTTTTAATGAAACAGCTTTAAGTTTGATAAGTCATCGAAATTGTAGATGTACTGGAGAGTGTAAAGCATTTTTTACAGTTCCAGAATAGCAAGCTGCACTCTGTGTCAGTTCCTTATCATTGGACTGGTCCAATTTGAATGCTTGCTACATTAAATAGCCAGGCACCCTATTCCTAATTCTCAAAATGAGAGAATTAGATTATTATGTCTGGCACACTAGTGTTTGGAAAACAAATCTTAGTAAATTCCTCTTTTAAATCGTCGCATGAACGTCAAGATAGAAAATCAGGATAAGTGACAAAGGAATAGAAAATCGACTGAAATAGCTCGACAGTGGAAAGGCCACTGGACTTAATGGGATACCAGTTTGATTCTACACAGAGTATATGAAAGACCTTGCCTCTCTTCCAACAGCAGGTCTCTAGAGGAGTGAAGCTCCCCTAATGATTAAAAAAAAGCACAGGTCACTCCCATTTCACACTTGGTCTTATTAAGAAGAGTAAGGAGGTACTCCACAGTGAACCGACTTCAGGGGCAGGCAGTGAAAGATACTGCAGGCACACATCCTGCGACACAAGCTGAAGGCAGAACCGTGTGTCGATGGAAGACAGCAGTGGAGAGATGCTTGGCATGGATCTGGGAGAGAGCAAGTCAGAGTGGTGGGAGGGCATAAAATGTAATTGTCCACTTTCTCATTTTATATATTATGTTCCTAGTTCTTGCATCCTTGCTTCTCAGTTTCCAGATCCCATTTTCATACCCTGGAGCTATAATTTTCTGAATTTCTCTCCTTCCCCTCCAAATTATTTCACTTCCTTGGCTGCGTTTACGGTAATACATTTTGAGGCATAAAGACACCCAGTTTTAATCACCTCGTCATTTTTCCATCATATTGTAATAACAGATAAGGACTCTTTTTTTATTGTATGTGTTCTTTAGGTGACTGCATATGTTGCTTGTTAAGTGAAAAGCCATTTCCATTTTTCTGACTGTGTTTGTATTAGCTGCTGTGTCCAGGCATTTGGCTGAATCATTTGTCCTGAATATCTAAATTCTAAAAATTGATTTTTCCGTGTTTTGAATCCCTTTAATGTTTGTTTTGTTTATGGTTTTTTCGAAAAAGTTTGAAATCCAATTTTTCTGGTTCCACTTTGAGCATATTTATCTGTGTTATTTATCTTCGTTATTTATCTTCGTTGTTGCATCCTGTAGGTTTCCTGCAAATTTTGCAAAATAATCAGCAAAAACTAAGAAGTCAAGTCCAAGTTGGTCTGTGTTTCCCGAGTTTCTACTCACATAGTCACTATTCTTCTGTTCATTTTTCTCTCTTTTCATACTACCTTCTTCAACATGGAATTGAATAATAATCCTCACGCATCTCGTGTGTGGATTAGTTTCTTTTCAACAGATACAGGAACTTCTTGAACATCGTGTAGAGCTTACCTGAATCAAATTGTGGTATATTGCAAGTGAACTGGATTCAGAGCAATTTTAATAAAATAATAATAAACTTGACGTATAGAAGCAGACCATCAAATGTTTATGAAGGTAGAATTGATGGCAATTTAATTTAGTTAATTTAACTGATATTGACTCTGGGGTGTGTTCTCATAACTGTCACTCACTCTCTACTTGTTATTCTGTTCAAGTTTTTTAATTACATTAAGTTAGGTGAGCCATTAAGTAGTAGATGTACTGGAAAGTGTGTTGCTGTTTTTACAGTTCCAGAATTGCAAGCTGCACTCTGTGTCAGGTCTTTATCATTGGACTGGTTCAATTTGAATGCTTGCTAAATTAAATAGCCAGGCACCCTATTCCTAATTCTCAAAATGAGGGAATTAGATTATTATGTCTGGAACAATAGTATATGTGTGATGAAATCTATTTTACTATACGTAACTATTTTCCAATATGTATCTAGCTAAGTGTACATATTTATGGTTTAATGCTGTACATCTATAAGGAACAATTCATTACCCAAACACTGCATTTGATGCCATCAAATAAAGTGGGGAAACTGTCAACAGGTAGAAGTATTATTTAACTGTGTATTATTGTCTGTTGTTTAATTCTGAGTGGGATTTTCTAATTTTATGTTGTGTACTTGAGTTGACATATTGTTACTAATACTCTTTTGTTTAGTACAGAGGAAAACACACTGTCACATTAATAGCTGACATGCCCATGATTCTTCACTGTTATTACTATATTGTATCATTAGGTTAGCTGTAAGTGATTTGTGATTGCCAAATATTAAACTTAATTGTGGCTTTAATATCTTCAGTGATATATTCACTGTGATGAGGTATTGTGTGGGAACAAAAATCTCATTACAATGAGCATTTGTCAGGGATCTAATAAAAATTTTCAGTTCTCTGCTCTAGAAAACACACACACCGAAAAAAGCTTTGCATCACCTCGGTTCTGAGAGTTCCGGAACCTGTACAGAAAATTGGAATACAGATCAAGATAAACATCATTTCCACTCTTTTTTATTGCTCATGAAAACCACACAGTGCACGTTGTACCACCATACAGAAAGACCTTCATAGGGGATGGTCCAGATTGCTGTACACACTGGTACTTCTAATACCCCGTAGCACATCCTCTTGCATTGATGCATGCCTGTATTATTCATTGCATACTATCCCCAAGTTCATCTAGCCATGGTTGGTCCACATTGCCCCACTCCTCAATGGCGATTTGGCATAGATACCTCAGAGTGGTTCGTAGGTCACACCATCCATAAACAGTCCTTTTCAATCTGTCCCAGGCTTGGTCGATAGGGTTCATATCTGGAGAACATGCTGGCCACTCTAGTCGAGTGATGTTGTTACCCTGAAGGAAGTCCTTCACAAGATGTGCATGATGGTGGTGCGAAGTGTTGTCCGTGAAGACAAATGCCTCGCCAATATGCTGCCGATATAGTTGCACTATTGGTCGGAGGATGGCATTCACGTATCGTACAGCCTTCCATGACCACCAGCAGCATACGTCGGCTCCATGTAATGTCACCCCAAAAAGAGCAGGGACTCTCCACCTTGCTGCATTCATGGACTGTGTATCTGAGGTGTTCAGCCCCCAAACAGGTCTCCAACGATAGTCTGGTTGAAGGTATATGAGATACTCATCAGTGAAGAATGTGATACCAATCCTGAGCAATCCGTTTGGCATGTTGTTGGGCCCATCTATACCGCGCTGCATGGATTCATAGTTGCAAAGACGGATGTCGGGAGTGAAGTTGCGCATCATGTAGCCTATTGTGAACAGTTTGAGTCATAACACGACGTCCTGTGGCTGCACGAAAAGCATTATTCAACATGGCGTTTCTGTCAGGGTTCCTCAGAGCCACAATCGGTAGGTAGCAGTCACCCACTGCAGTAGTAACCCTTGGATGGCCTGAGTGAGGCATGTCATCAACAGTTCCTGTCTCTCTGTATCTCCTCCATGTCTGAACAACATCGCTTTGGTGCACTCTGAGTTGCCTGGACACTTCACTTGTTGATAGCCCTTCCTAGCACAAAGTAACAATGTGGACATGATTGAACTGCGGTATTGACCATCTAGGCATAATTGAACTACAGGCAACACAAGACGTGTACCTTCTTCCTGGTGGAATGACTGGAACTGATGTGCTGTCTCACCCCCTCTGTCTAATAGGTGCTGCTCATGCGTGATTGTTTACCTTTTTTGGGTGGGTTTTGTGACATCTCTGAACAGTCAAAGTCTCTCTGTCTGTGATACAATATCCGCAGTCAACGTATATCTTCAGGAATTCTGGGAACCAGAGTGATGCAAAACTTTCTTAGATGTGTGTATGATAGATTGTTGATAGAGTAAATAATAATAAAAAAAATAATAATAATCTTTTAAATTTGATACTGCTCCCAATTTCATACTTACTTTCTCCACCAAATGGTTGCCCCCACCCCTAACCTTCATTTTTGCGTGTAGTGAATGAGTAAGTGCTATTTTCCAAACTTCTGGTATTTGTTCAGTCCTCCAGATGTTTTGGATTTCTTTTTATAGTTGTCCGACAGTTCAGTCATTCACATTTCTGCAACAAAATTGTTCTCCCCTGAACTTTGTTGTTTTCTAGCTCACTAATGATCTGTTGGATGTCCTGAAAATTTTATAGTTGTGGATCTTCAAATTTATTATGTGGAACTTGCATTGGGAACTTCTCTCTCAGTTTTTCATAGTTTAGAAGCTTCTGAAAGTTTGTTGTTGTTGTGGTCTTCAGTCTCGAGACTGGTTTGATGCAGCTCTCCATGCTACTCTATCCTGTGCAAGCTTTTTCATCTCCCAGTACCTACTGCAACCTACATCCTTCGGAATCTGCTTAGTGTATTCATCTCTTGGTCTCCCTCTTCGATTTTTACCCTCCACACTACCCTCCAATACTAAATTGGTGATCCCTCGATGTCTCAGAACATGTCCTACCAACCGATCCCTTCTTCTAGTCAAGTTGCGCCACAAACTCCTCTTCTCCCCAATTCTGTTCAATACCTCCTCATTAGTTATGTGATCTACCCATCTAATCTTCAGCATTCTTCTGTAGCACCGCATTTCGTTAGCTTCTATTCTCTTCTTGTCCAAACTATTTATCGTCCATGTTTCATACATGGCTACACTCCATACAGATACTTTCAGAAACGACTTCCTGACACTTAAATCTATACTCGATGTTAACAAATTTCTTTTCTTCAGAAATGCTTTCCTTGCCATTGCCAGTCTACATTTTATATCCCCTCTACTTCGATTATGATCAGTTATTTTGCTCCCCAAATAGCAAAACTCGTTTACTACTTTAAGTGTCTCATTTCCTAACCTAATTCCCTCAGCACCAACAGACTTCATTAGACTACATTCCATTATTCTCATTTTGCTTTTGTTAATGTTCATGTTCTGAAAGTATCCTGCCCATATTATACAGCCTTCCTGATTATTTAGCAGCAGCTTTTCTTTTTCATATTTGAAACATAGATTTGGTCCTCAGTATTTTTGTAAGGCAAATTTAAAAGTTTTATAGAAAGATCTCGTATTATTTTTCTAGAGGTCCTCATTAAGTTTTCTAAATTTGGCACTGTTTAATGAAAGGAACAACTTTAGCCCGCAGTGATCTGTCTTTTAAATGAAATCTTCAGATTTTCTGCAAGAGAACCATTTCATCCAGTCCCCCCCCCCCCCCCCCTGCCCCCCCATAGTTCAAGTCTTGCCTGTATTGTTTGCTATGCTATACCACCTGTTTTTGTCAGCACAATTGGTGATGCAATGTAGTTGTATGCTGAAATATTGTGCCTGTTTGACACTTACATCCTGCCATTCACAAACTGTTTCATCGTGAATTCAGCCGAGAGAAACTGAAGAATCACATTTTCAGTATTTTTTGTCAGTCTCTTTTTATCCATTCTTTCTTAGTTGGCCAGCAAATGTAATCCTCTGTGTTTTCATATACCCTGTTCTTGCATACACGTCCTTGCTTCTCAATTTCTAAATCCCATTTTCATGCTTTGGATTTGTAATTTTTTAATTCCTCTCCTTCTTTTCCAAATTATTCAACTACTGGGCTGTGTTTATGGTAAGGCATTTTGAGGCATAACGACATAAAGTTTTAACCGTCACTTTTAGTGCCTTAGTGTTGTATTATTAGATGTGGCTTTTTTATTGTATGTGTTCCTTAAGTGAATGTATGTGCTGTGTATTAAGTGAAATGTCATTTCCATTATTCTTGCTCTATTTGTATCAGCTCCTGTGTGAACAGCATGTGGCTGGATGGTTTCTCCTGAATATTTAAATTCTGAAACTTGATTTTTCCGTATTTTGATTCCCTTTAACATTGGTTTCGTTTATGATTTTTTTCCAACAAAACTTTGAATCCAATTTTTCTGCTGCCGCCTAGAGAATGTTTATCTGTTTGATTGCATCCTGTAAGTTTTCTACTAACATTGCGAAGTAATCAGCATAAACTAAGGAGTCAGGTTCAAGTTAACATGTTTCCCAAGTTTCAACTTACATAACAACCATTCTTCTGTTGGTTTCTCTTCATTTTCATACTATTTTTTTCAATACACAATTGAATAATAATAGGTTGCACGTAAACTAGATTCAGAGCAGTTTTAATAAAATAAAAATAATAATAAAAAATTTGTCATAAAACCATGGAATGTCTATGAAGGTAGATTTGATAGCAATTTAATTTAGTTAATTTAATTGATTTGGGCCCTGAGGTGTGTACTCGTCATTGTTTCTCTGTTGATTATTCTGTTAAAGATTTTTAGTAAAATATTATTAAGTTAGGTAAGTTATTAAGTAGTTAATACACTTGAAAGTATATAGCATTTTTTACAGTTCCAGAATAGCAAGCTGCACTCTGTGTCAGTTCCTTATCATTGGACTGGTTCAATTTGAATGCTTGCTACATTAAATAGCCAGGCACCCTATTCCTAATTCTCAAAATGAGAGAATTAGCTTATTATGTCTGGCACACTAGTATGTAGAAATCCAATCTTGATAACTTCCTCTTTTAAATTGCCGCATGAATGACAAGAACCCAAATCAGAATAAGTGACAAAGGAATAAAAAGGCAACTGAAATAGCTTGACAGTGAAAAGGGCACTAGACTGGGCTGGTTACCAGTTTGATTCTACACAGAGTATATGAAAGACCTGGCCCCTCTTCTAACAGCAGGTCTCCAGAGGAATGAAGCAATCCTATTGATAAAAAAAAAGCACAGTCACCCCCGTTTCACACTTGGTCTTATTAAGAAGAGGAAAGAGGTACCCACAGTGAATGGACTTCAGGCTCAGGCAGTAAAAGATACTACCAGCACACATTCCTGGGCACAAACTGAAGACAGAGCAACGTGTCGATAGAAGACTGACCTGAGATATATCGAGTCGGAGGGAGGGGGGGGGGGGGGGAGGGGAGTTCTGTGAGCCATCCCTAAGCAGTCGGTCAGTACGCCTGGTGGTGCAAGATAGTTACTTGCTCAAATATTGTTCCTGTTCAACACTGACATCCAGCCATTCATGAACTGTTTCATCATGAATTAAGCAGTGAGAAACTGAAGCTTCACAAATTGAATGTTTTTTGTCAGCCTCTCTTTATCCATTCTTTTTTAGTGTCCATAAAACATAATTCTCCACTTTATCATGTGATATGTACAGGGTGACACAGAAAAATGGGAACATTTACACAATCCAATAAAACTAGGAGTGATTAAGGAAAGAAATTGCATTCATAATGATTGAAACCTTACTGCTTTGCCATTTACCAAACATTGATGGCATTTACCATTTTTTAAAAATTAAGTCCTTTAGATGGTGTCCTCATGTATAAATACATTTGTGAATCCTGCTGCTGAGATTCCTCATTGACTGCTGTATCATCTCAGCTGGGATACTGTGAATTGCATCCTGAATTCTGTGTTTAATCCCATCCACGATTCTTGATAGTCATGTAGACTTTGCTCTCGAGGTAGCCCCACAAGAAAAAATCACAAACTGATAAATTTGGCAATCTAGGGGGCCAGGGAATGTTACCGAATCGTGAGATCACACGGTTGCCAAACATTTCTCGCACACATACCATTGATTGTCATCCTATTGAAACCAGGCTTCTTGAACTTTGGAAAGTGTAACGAAAGTTCATAACATCTCCACGTCACGATTGGCATTGACAGTTATTGCATTTCCCAATTCATTTGTAAGAAAATACAGTCCAATAATCCCATGTGATGAAACACCACACCATACTGTCACTTTACTAGCATGTAGAGGGCGCTTGTGAACGTCATTAGGATTTGTGTTTGCCCAATATCGGTAGCTCTGTTTATTCACATAACATGAGAGGTGAAAATGTGCCTCATCTGACATCCACAACTTGTATAGAAATTCGTCGTTGTTTGTTTTTGATACCATTTGTTGGCAGAATCCTAATCCTAACCGGTAATTGTTTTCTTTCAATTATTGCACCATCTGTAGCTGGTACGGTTGAAATTTTAAATCAGGGTGACAAGTTCTGCGAACACTCCCCTGGAACATTCCAACCACTGCTGCTTGCATACGAATTGAATGCTGTGGGCTCCGTGAGACAGACTCGCATACAACATCAGTTTCGCTGGAGAATGCACACTTCTTGGTCGTCCTGTTGGTTTCTTCTTAAGGGCAGATACAGTCTCTTTAAAGTTATTAATTCAGTATTTTATCGTGTGTTTTGGTGGAACCGCATCATGACGTCCTAAATTTTAAAAACGTCGAAACTCCCTCTGCGCTGCTACCAAACCATAATTGTTTTTAAAACATTTTTGTGTCTAATGCATGCAGTTTTCCATTCCACTGATCCGTGATTACTGAAATGACGACCTGTTTACTTACTAAATGGTCACGAACCCACAGTTCTGCCACCTGCCCATGGCTCCCACTACTCATTTCAAACATTCGTGTTATTCTGTGTCACCCTGTATGTATTCTCATTTTCACACTTCGGATCTATAAGATTTTCTGTCTTTCTTCTCCAAATTATTTAACTGCCTGGCTGCATTTACCGTATGACAGTTTGAGACCTAGAGACACTAGCTTTAATCACCATATTGTAATGCCATAATATTGTATTAATAGATAAAGGCTCTTTTATTGTATGTGTTCTTTAAGGGACTGTATGTTTTGTTTATTAAGTGGAATGCGATTCCCATTTTTCTGGCTCTATTTGTATTAGCTGTTGTGTCCACAGCATGTGGCTGGATTGTTTGTCCTTAGTAGTTAAATCCTGAAACTTGAAACTTGACTTTTCCATATTTTGATTCCCTTTAACGTTTGTCTTGTTTATGTTTTTTCCAATAAAATTTGATAGCAATTTAATTTTTTAATCTTGTTAGTTTAACTGACATTCGTTCTGGGAGGTGTGTACTCATCACTGTCACTCTCTATTGATGATTCTGTTAAAGTTTTTTTTTAATGAAACAGCATTAATTTCAGAAGTCATCAAAATAGTTGATGTACTGGAAAGTGTAAAGCATTTTTTACAGTTCCAGAATTGCAAGCTGCACTCTGTGTCAGTTCCTTATCACTGGACTGGTTCAATTTGAATGCTTGCCACATTAAATAGCCAGGCATCCTATTCCTAATTCTCAAAATGAGAGTATTAGATTATTATGTCTGGCACACTAGCATGTGGAAAATTGAAATCTTGATAACTTCCGTTTTTTTCAAATACGTATCTTGCAAAGCGTAGTGTTAACAGGTAAAAGGTTTATTTACCTAGGCTTTTTTGTGTTTATAATTTTGCATGAAATTATATAATTTTATGTTACCTGATTGTGTTGTTATATTGTTAGTGACACACTTTTGTTTAGTATTGAATAATATGCACTGTCATGTTGAACAGTTGTAACGGATCTGTCCATGTTTGGCCACTGTTGCTGTTCGTATAATTTGAGTAGCTGTAAATGATTTGTACTTATCTGTAAATGACTTGTGCATACAAAGTAAGACACATCAGTCGTTACCATAAAGATGACACATGAAGTTGCAGGCAGACACAATTAAGACACTTACACACAAGCTTTCAGCCACAGCCCGTGTCAGAAAAAGAAAGAGAAACACACAGCATTCACTCACACAAGCAAGCACACCTCACGCACACGTGACCGCCCGCTCTGGCAGCTCAGACCAGAATGGCTTTGCTGGTGCCTGGGCTGAGAGATGGCATTCCAGCCGATATGAAATACTTATCGTCTGATTTTTCGGAAACTATTTGGTGAAAAAATTTGATTTTTGTACATCTTACAGTCTGATGTCTTTGCCCGATAAAGGACTGAATTTCTATTTGGTATCCATCATACTTACTGCGCTGCATCAAATTAAACAAAACAGTGCACGAAATTTTACAGAGTTCACAGAGGTAAAAATGCAATTGCAGTGAACAAAGTGTGGGTGCTGCAACCTTATCTCAGAACTCTGAAGAAGTTCGCACAATGATAAATAATGAAATGTGTAGTGGGTGAAGTTTACTGATCTGTCTGAATCTCCACACAGAAGTTGTCATTATTTTCTGATGTCCAGTTTTATGATTGAGTGCTAGCTGTCTTGAGTAAATAATAAAGAACTTCACACATCATCAGCAAAGTTGATTTTCATTTTATATTAACTTACACCTGACAGAAGAAATTTCCAAATTTTGCTTTAATGAGGCATTGAAATAAGTCAATGGTGAAAAATGAAAATTTGTGCCAAACCGCAATTTGAACCTGTAATGCATTGACTACATTCGTATAACAATCGGTTTAAAATATAATTTTCTTTCTAGGTGATTAACATTTAAAATTGCCATATTACAGTAATTTTCGTTGTTTATTAGCCTGTTCATTGCCTAGTTTGTCATTTTTCATTGAAAAATGATAAATGTTGTTTAAGTTTTGATACAATGGTTTATTTTCTGGAATGTCATTTATTAGTCTGTTATTGTTGGTCGCAAACATTCACCAACATCAATTGAATAATTTAGTGTTGAGCTGAATTTGTAATAAATTTTAGTTTTTATAAGAGAATTTGAAGGTTTACATTTCATAAACAGTATGCTACCTCATACTTAGTGTTTTTACCCAACATCATTAACTTTCCCAAGTATGTAATCTAATTACTAAGGAGAGTGAAAATCTCATAATGTACTCAACAAATTTTAACTACTTAGTGCAAACTGTATGACAGCAGTAAAATCCTGAGAAGATAAACTATTAATAAAAAAATATGCCTGTGTTTGTTGGTACATTAAAACAGGGTAATGCTCTCTGCATTAACACACTGCTGAGGCAGCTACTTTTTAACAACCAATGAGATTTGTCAAATATCTTACAGCTGTAAATGACGACTTACAAACAGTTTTGTAAAGTGTGAACGACAGTGGAACCTGGCTATAACAATATTCAAAGATCCTCGAATATTATGATGATGATGATGTAAATGATTGTCATTGTGATTGAGATTCATATTTTTAGTTTATTTTGGTGACAAATGGCAAAGAACAAATTTATTTAACCTTTTTTAGTTTTACATACAGTATTCATTCTTAAGCACTGTACATGCAGCTGTATATACTGTATTCACAATATACACAGCAGTACGTCAAGTTCTCACCAAACTTCTTTACTTAGGAGTGAAGTAATCAGTCATTTTACTCTGCTGTCTATTTGCCCAATACCCACATTTCTAAATTACATTCTGTGTTCATTATTTCATCTGCAATTTCATTGCCCCCTCCTCTAGTTTCAAAGAACAGGTTCACAATTCTGATGGCTTCTGAAGTGTCACTCACAATAGGGATAGGCACTTCTTGCAGTTGATTTCTGGCAGCAGTGCAGGCAGCAACAGATAATCAGTGTCAGCAAACGTGTCTTCAGTTTCAGCAGCATTTATTCCTTCAGTAGTGGTTCCTGCATGACACAGCTCTTGGTAGTTTGGGCTGTGCCCTGGCGCCAAGCTTTGGCAATGCATCTGATCACATCCATCAGTGTAATAGTATAATCCTGTCTTTTTTTTCAAGGCATTGGATCACTTTTGGTGATATGAGCGAAAAATAGTGGCATTTCGGACTCATAATTACTCCTTGGTCCATGGGCTGCAATAAGTTTGTCATATTTGAAGGAAGAAAAATGAGCTTAATATTTTCCAGGCCAGAGTGTGCAGAATGTGCTGGACAGTTATCAACAAGAACAAGTAGCCTAAGCTTCCCATCCCAATGCCTTATTTCAGCTTCAAAGTGTTCAGAGGTCATTCTGGACTTTTTATTAGCATTGTAGTGAATAAGCAGATTTTTTACATGCTTAAAATATCTTAAGATTTTCTGATTTATCTATCGTGTGCAATTTTTTCTTCTCATTTCCATCTGTGTCGGCGCAAACTGTAACTATTATTTATTCTGTAGATAACATGCCGCCAACACATTTTTTGCCCTTGAATTTCATAATCTTGTCTGATGCCAATTAACAGAAAATGGCAGTCTCATCTACATTAAGATGTCACAGTCTGCATATCCTTCACAGATGGTAGACCACGTGGTAGAGAGCCATTGTTGGATTATTTCAGTTTTTACTCTATGGGATTCATCGCTCATTGCCGAAAATAATGCCGTGATGTTGCTTGAATCTGTCAATCCAGCCACTGCTGCACAGAAATTCCTCATCTTCTAAATTTCTTGGCAAATTCTTCACTTTCACCGTAAGGAGAACGTGAATGCTTCTCTGATGCTTAAACCACTTAAGCAGTGCTTTGTCCACATCGCTTTATTCAGCCTGTTGTAACTGCTTAATTTTAGGTCAATTTTGTTCAAACACAGTAACAATTTCGTACTTGTTTTCCAAATTGTTTAGACTGCGGAATTAACAATGCCAAATTTGACAACCCACGTCATCCTTTTGAGTTCCACTCTCGATTTCATGAATCACTTTCATTTTTTCGTCCATTACGTAAATATTTCTTTTACTGGCCATGCTGCTCAAAAATGCTTTTGCTTCATAGCAGTTGTTATGGACACTGACATCACATGTACTGTTGGTGTGTGTTCTGTCATCGTTACCAGTACTGTAGTGTGAATGAACTAGTGTAATAATGAGGTGAGGAGTCTATATTACACCTATTGTTGATGAGAGGGTAGAGGAGAAGACAATGCCAGGTCGCTTATTAACAAAAACAGATTGCCTTCTACAGTTCATTGATTCTTGTAAAATCTTGTTGCTAAGTGAAGCTGAAAATGTCATGTACGAGGTACATTTGTCACATTAAATGAGGATTAGAAGTATGTTCCTTACGAGGAATATGGCAGTACTACAGAAATTACAACGTTATAGCCGAGTTGTCACTGTAACCGATATTGTCGTTTTAAAGTTCAGCTGTATTGGTCGACATTTTAAGTGTTTCATTTTTAAATGCAACCACTGACACTGAAACGTTTCTGCACGCAGGAGAAGTTTGACGGCCACCAGCAGTTCTTTGCCATCGTGCAGCTGATCGGGTCGCGCAAGCAGGCGGAGGGGTTTGCCTACCGGCTAGAGCTGAACGGGCAGCGGCGCCGGCTCACTTGGGAGGCGACGCCCCGCTCCATCCACGAGGGGGTCGCCTCTGCCATCCTCAACTCGGACTGCCTGGTGTTCGACACCTGCATCGCGCAGCTGTTTGCCGACAATGGCAACCTGGGCATAAACGTGACGATATCGATGGTGTAGCGAGGTGGGGGCGGCGGCAGGAAGGGTGGTGCTCGGGCCGGGGCAGAGGAGGGCGCAGATGGTGGGGGGCGGGATGCCTGCGGCCCTGTGGATGGTGCCGGAGATGACTGTCCGGTGTCAGACGCACAAGAGTTGCTCCGCCTGCTGTCCGGTGACTGACTGATGGGAGTGACTCCTGCCATCCCCACTCGGGAGGCTCAACAGACTGTGACCGGGGCCCGTGACAGGCCGATCCTGCAGACACTGCCGTTCCCATCTCCCACTCGTGTGTTAGTGTATGTGTAAGATTACTCTGGGACTGAAGCTGTATTCCTACCGCAGCACCCCTCTGTGTGACAAATTACTATGTGACAACTCCTAAAATTGCACCTGTTCCCAGTATAATTTCTTCACTTTGAAAAAAGTATAATACAACGGTGTGTCTCCGTAATGAAGCCTAGCAGTGTGTCATCAACGTGGCAAGTGCTCAACAGATTCCCATCGAGTCATTTTGAGTATTATATTAGCCCTGTTGTGCTTATAGTACACTTGTAAACACCATGTGAAAACTCTTTTAAAAGTCTTTCCGGGAGCAGTGTCGGGATAGCGTACGATTTTGTTACTTTGAGGCTAGATCTCTTGCATTCCAGAATGTGATTTGCTCGTTTTCCCCGCTCAGCAAGAGTTAAATCTTTTGGGCCAGCGAGTTAATCTGGAATGGTGTAATTTACAAATAACTGTGTTTGTGGGCCAGACATTGATTAATGTTTTTAGTATCTGACTATTTGTGACTGCTGAAATTCTTACAGTTCCAAAGAGAAACTGATGTCTGTGTTGTAAACGGCAGTCTGATTAATACACATATGTGATAACCATTGCAGTTCCTGTAATATTGTAGATGATGTTTAAAATTTGTGTGGCTGTGGGTCAGCCTATTCCTGTAACACTATAATATTTAAGTGTGTTAACTGAATCAAAATTTTTTGATAGGCACAAAATTATAGTTAAATAATTGTACTCAATGCTATGGAGGCAGATATTATAATCATCGTCATATAGTAACACTTACTTAGTTTAAAGTGCAGTGTGATTCTGTTTACTGGGATATATGTGGAGTCCTAAAATCATACAATGAACGACACTCCTACATAATAACAACAACTATAATTGTCTTTATTTTTATTTTTGTAATGATCAGACATTCTTGTGTAGCGACTTGCTTCTTTAATCTTCCTGTGAAATTTAAAGCTCTTGTTTCATGGTAATAACCATCATTTTAGTCTCATGAAGTTAATTTCTAGAAACATTTAATCACAGTAATTGCTTTGTAGTTCCATGGTGCAAAAAGTGGTCTTTTAGGTACTTTGAGCATCATGTAAGCGCCCACAAAGAATGCTCACCGGCTAGATGTTAAATGTAAATTTTCTCATATGACTGCACAAATCAAGATTTTTTTTTATTAATTTAAAAATAATATACATAGTAGAAAGACACTTCGGTTGTTCCTTTTATCGCTGATTTGCAATCGTGTAGCTGTGTTCTTTCATTCCTGCTTAATACAACATTTCAGTGTCAACTATTCTCAAATCAACATTTTTAATTATTTAAAATATTATACAGATTAGAAAGACTTTGTTTTTCTCTTTTACTGATAATTTGCGATCAAGAAGCTGTGTTCTTCCTTTATTGTTTAATCTGACATCTCATTCCAGTGCTCTCGCCACTTGATTTGAGGTTTGTTTGTTTGTTTGTGTTGACGTGCCCCTGACATTTGCACCATGTGAACATCTGCTGGTTCAAATAATAAATGAAGTAATCTTGCTAACTGTTCATTAGTTACTTAGAGTAAGTTACTTTAAACATTTGGCAGCTTGTCACATAAATGTTGGACGTAAACTGGGCATTGGCACAATTTGTAGATACTGGTCTGTTAAATTAGATCAAATTGTGTGAAATATATTATGTGGAAGTAATCTGACACAAGTGAATGTATTTTTATAAATTGTGAGACGCTTCTTACCTCCAGAAGTATGTTAGGAACATGAATTTTTGCATCTAGGGTTAACTTCCAGAAAGCAGTGCAGTTGCAGAATGTAGGCGTGTGATCCAGCCTTAGCTAACTCTCAAGAACTCCCGACCCGTCTCCAATAGATTGCTCTACCGAAGATGTGGCGGACTGAGATACGTGCGGCACGTAAGGCGATACTGGAAGTAGCTCCGAACACATTCCGCCTCTGCAGTCTTACTGGCATGATGAACGTGTAAATTCTGCAAGTGGGAGGATACCGTCCATCCCGGTGACCCCTTTTCTGGACGGTAAGTTGAGGATTCTCTTTGTAATTGTTCAGCACAGTAGGGAATGTCTGAAACGGAGATGTTTGTGCCCACCTTTTTTGTGCTTGGGTCATGTGGGTTTGTTCTGTCTTTCAGAAAGCACCAGAGCATGCAGTTTTCATTCATATTTTTAGCAAATTATATCTCTGAGGACCAGGGCCAGATTTCCAAGCATTACACCCTAGGCCGGAGACTTTTCAGGGCACCCCGTCCCTCTGTCACTCATTGATTTTAGACTTTCGACATTTTTATTTTTTGTTGCTCTAAAGAATTAAGATTCTCTACTACAAAAATGTAATCAGTAGTGGAATTACTTAAAGCAAATGTATTGTGGATGTAGAAATTAAAAGTTATGTTGTCAGCTATTTACTTTTCTGCTCAGAAAATGAAAACTATGTTGGAGTAATTGAAAGGAGTAGGCTCAACTTTGGCAGTTTGCAGTTTGGTTAAGGAAAAGTGTGTATGCAGAGGGGAATGCAGAAGCTGTTCTCAACCTAGAATGACAACCAACGAATCCACTGGTTCACTATATCTGCAGAAAGAAAATAAGTAAATGTATTTTAATATGAAACCATAAATATATTAACCTAGAAAGTTAGTGTTAGACTTAAGAATCTTTCATTGAGACTTGTTTCCAGTCTGACTGTCAAACCAATGTCATCTAGTACATAAAGCAATGCAAAATTTGCAAATCGGGCACTTTATGACTAGTTGGCATTAACAGTTGACCTACAACTGAACTCTACTCATGTGTGGGATGATGAATATTCAGATCTACGTCCAGCCAACTTGCTTTAGATTTTCCATTATTTCTCTAAACCAGTACAGCCAAATGCCAAGATAGTCCCTTTTGAAAGGACATGACCAATTTCCTTCCCCCATGCTGGAAACAATCAGAACTCATGCTCCATCTTAATGACTTTGATGTTGATGGGATGTTAAACCTTAACCTTCCTTTCTTTGTTTTACTACTGAACAATCAACCAAATGCAATGCCAATGACAGTGCTGCTGACATGCTGTACAAGTTTTCAGGTGGTGGGGAAGAGAGAGCAAATTTGTGGAAAATACAAATACTGATTGAGATCTCTTGGCAACACTGTTCCTTGTACCCTGGTCTTGGGCATGGGCATAGCTGATACATGTGAAAATCCTGCTCTGCCAAAGGTAACTTAAGAAAAATAGAAATTCACAGATTCTTTAGATTCAGAAAAAAATGTGTGACTGTGTTGTGTGAAATACACTTACTGAAATTCTGAAGTTATTAGAGATAAAAAGCAGTGGACTGTTATCCACTGCTTCTACAGAAATAAGACTAAGTTACAGGAGTTGGACACAAAATGGAGGGAGTGGTTGACAACAGAGTGAGTCAGGGTAGCAACCTATTCCCCATGGTATTCAGTCTTTACATAGAGCAATCTGTGAAGAAAAACAAGGAGAAATTTGGAAATGGAATTGAAGTTAATGTATTAGAAATAAAAACTGTTTGAAGGTTTGTTGATGGTGTTGCAATTCTGAAACAGTAGGGGACTTGTGTTCATCTTACATCTCTTTTCCACGTATTCATTCTGACCAACTTAAAACAGAAATTTTAAAAATGGTATAAATATAGTTTAGTCAAATTAAATCAGGTGACGCTGATGGAATTAGATTAGGAAATGAGATGCTGAAAGTAGGTGACTGCTGTTTTGGCTGCAGAAAAACTCATGATGGCTGAGTAGAGATTATGTAAAATACAGATTTGCTATAGCAAGAAGATAATTTCTGGAAAAGAGGAATATGTTAAAATTGAATCTAAGTGCTGAAGTATTTTCTGAAAGTATATTTGTCTTTAGTATAGCTATATGCAGCTGTAGCATGTGGTTTGTATACCTGGGAAACTGCAAAATTTGCCAATCTGAACTAACCTAGACCTCGGGCTATGCTGCAGATCAGCCTGTGACCACAACCAAGATTTTTGAGGAGAGGGGACAAAAGCTAGCCAAAAGTTTGCTTACTGTATCTCCTCTGTGTTCCATACACAATTACTGAATCACACCAAAAAGAAACTCCACGATGTAATCTTCAGGTATCGTATTTATTTGTCGATGTCACATTTCCAACATTTTTATTGCAACAAATTTTAACTAAAAGATGCATTTTGAAGATAGCTCTTTAATGCAGTGTATGTTTTCTTCACTGCATGCTTAATTTTTTTCATGTTTTCAAATCTAAGCCTGGGACGTTTATTGTTGTGTGTATGTTCAGTTCGCATCTTTTATGAGTATGCGAGACAAAAGCTTGAAGTTTTCGTGACATCACAGGTCTTGCGCTGTGACTGGTGGCAGAGGCAAACCGAACAGCTGCCATGTTGATTTGTTTGCGAGCTAGTGTATTATATGTGTCAGGGTTTTCATATTTATAGTTCTGTTTAAAGAAAAATATGCAGTATAAGTGACAAACGACTTCAAAACACACAATTTTTTGAATGGTTTGTTTGCTAAAGTATTGGAAAATGTGACACCTGTGTAGAAACATGTTACCACCCATTTTCACTTCATTTAGTAAGCTACATGGGTAGTTACAACAAATGAATTACTTCTTATCACCTGTTAATATACGTTTGCTTACCATAATTCGTTTGTTTATTGATGAAATCAGCTCGTCTCCCATTGCTCGCTACACAATAGTCTGTGACTATTTAATTAAAATTTGGACGATTCAGTAGTTCTTTTTCAAGCTCATCTTCAAAATTTTTACCTTATAAATTGCAGACTGAATTAATATTTTCCTTTTTTCAGACTCACTGTATGCTGCAGTTATTGGCAAGAAAATAACTCGAGCACAGTTCACTCACAAAAATAAATTTATTATACTGAAACGGGGGCTTTTTCAAGGGCATATTTCCTGTATACATTCATGAAATCCCCAC
Organism: Schistocerca americana; assembly: GCF_021461395.2. Lineage (NCBI taxonomy): Eukaryota > Metazoa > Arthropoda > Insecta > Orthoptera > Acrididae > Schistocerca > Schistocerca americana. The sequence goes on along the minus strand of NC_060129.1, from coordinate 185,084,187 downwards.
TAGATGATAACAATGTAACTGTATTCTACTGCTGTCTAGCGACACACGTACAAACTTATTCTCGCGGTGTATAGGATTGCCAACAACAGGGAAAAAAACTATCTAAAACACTGTCAGTTCATTAATACTAAACGTCGATTAACCATATGTCAAAGTACAGGGTAGCGCTGATAAAAGTAGCTCATGGAAGTATAAAGGAAATGCAGTGAAATTGTGGAAACAAAGAGCTGAAATGGACTTAACATTTATTTCCAATGAAAATGCAACAAAAAGTTCGTTTATAGATGGTGCTGAAAGCAAACCCTTGCAATATCAGTACACAGCTGAGCACATCTAAGCACATTCAGATACACCCGTCGTGAAGTTCGGATATCGATTGCGGCTGTCACAGCTGGTGATGTTTTTCAGTTGATGTATCGTGTGTGCATTTGTTTCATAGACCTTGCTCTTCAAATGATGGCCACAAGTGTTTGCCAACAGTTCGTTCCTCAGTGAAGGCATCACGTATTCGTTCCAGGGATACATTAGATGTATGGCTGTTGCACCATCTTGCTGGAAGAGGCTGTGTTGTCCTTCATTTTCAATCAGTCAAGCACAAAATATATGAAACAGTTCCACATATGCAACATCGTTAATGGTAGTGTTGAAAAATATCAGTCCGGTGGTGCAAATTTGAGTTACACTGCACCAAACGCCGATTTTTCATCGTTGAGTGGTTGCTGACACAATGTTAAAGGTTCTCCATTGCTTAGCACCTCGTGTTCTGCGAAGTCGTGCGACCAGAGATATGAAACGGTGCTCCATCACTCATGATATAGTCGAAGGGGGTCCAACAAACATTATTCAAAAGCCACATGCAATAATTTTTACATTTCTGACTGTCATCCTTTATCTCACACGGCATTAGTTCAGATTAAGACTTTTCAATATCTGCTGGCAACTCCTCCTTGTTACATGTGCCTGTTGGGCAAACTTACATATAAACTTCTTTGGGCCCTCAACAATTCTTTGATGAAAACCTGCAATGAGTTTTGGTGTGGAAACTGAAGGAATTCTTTGTTTTCTTACATTTTGTACAGATCCGCAGCATGCCAGTTTTATATAGGCTCTGTATTGTTCTCTCTGCTGGTAATCCTCTGTCTTGATACTTCATCCTGAAAGTTTCACAGGTTTCCTTAATTGAACCTGTTTTCACATGTGCTTCTACAATTTCAATTCTTTCTTCTGTTGAGAAAGTCATTTTGCAAACTGCAAAGAGAAGTTTCTAACCTCAGTGATGAAATAATGTGAAATGCTGACAGAAGAATGCTAACAGTTGATTATTGCATAAAACCGTCCATTGTTGTAGCTGGTTACTTTCTTTCAGAAGGTGAAATATTACATTCTCATTCAAAAGGGAGCCGGGCTACTTTTAACTGTGCTATGCTGTATAACAGAGATTCACAGAGACAGGCGTTCAGTAGCTAAGTTTCAGCCACTCTGCTCATTCCCTTTCAGTGTAATGTCGGAACATGAAAATTGTGTGGAATTTGGTAGGGCACCGTCAGGTGAAATTATCAGAGCATGTGGGAGACCCGTAAGAGCTGTACTCTGTATAAACTGTACCCCGAAGCCTCTGTATGTGATGCTAACATGCATTTCAGGGCTTAGCATTAAAGAGTTGCTACTAACTGCTCAAAAACATGAGTCGTATTGACAATTCCAAAAAATGTAGACTGTCATTTGTGGGGGAAATATTCCAAAAAAAATTGAGAAAAACATATTTTTTAATAGTTCTGTCTTGGAACTATGGCTAGCCTCGTGGGGAAGTAGTTGGTGGGCAGTAAATGGTAAAAGTAATGTAGTTGATGCGTGATATATTTTTGTAATATGCACGAATGTTCTTATCGGAAATTTGTCCATTAATATATGTATACTGAATTTACTCAGCAGTTTTAGATTCTGTATCAAATCGTGTGTTAAATGTAGTGCGAACATAGACATCAATCTTTTACCAAAGCCGGGGAGGTCGGAATAGGTTCGATTATCATGCTCTAGCCCGTTAAACATAATGGTGGTGGTGGTGGTGGTGGTGGTGGTGGTGGTGGTGGTGATAGCTTTTAAAGCATGAAGTTACAGAAGAATACTGAAGGCTAGGTGGTTAGGAAGTAACTAATGAAGAGGGGCTGAATGCAATTGGTGACGAAAAACTTCAACAGAATTTGATTTAAAAAAAAAAAAAAAATAGAGAAGTGTGGGAGGCTGCAAAAGCAGAGAATGGGATATCTGGCAGTATCATTTTTGAACAGCAGAAAATAGTGACAAAAGCAGTACAGCTGCAGAAGAATGCAAGACGTAATGGGTTGTCTTGAAAGAGGTTTTAAGACACATACAAACAAAACGAGGATAATGCAGTGAAGTTGATGTGGAGGGAAACAGACTAGGAAATGAGGCACGGAAACTACATCCTTACTTTATTTTACATGTCCATTGTTCGTGAAATCTTCCTTCTCCACCGATCAGCAGCTTTTACAGCATTGTCCTTTGTCCTGTGTTTTGTAAATTGACTGCTCCATCCAAGAGTGTGTAGAGGAGCAGGTGGTGGTGTGTTCGGATTTTCCCACATTTGCACAAGTTGTCATCTACATGTTGTCATTTCCTTAGGATGTTTTTGCATTTGGAGACTCCTGATCGTAGAAGACTTGAGTGTTCTCGAGGATGAGGCGATGTCACAGTGAGGCCCCAAGGAAATTCCTCTTTCAACTTGTAAGAAAGATTGACTTGTGCCTCCTGCTGTAGATTTAAGTGTCTGGTCTCTTGGTGCAATAGTTAAGGGAGTAATTCTCTTGAGGAAATACTTTCTCGACTTCAGGTGTCTAGTGACAATAGTGAGGTTATATACAATATGTTGTTGGTCTTCTGTTTGCATCTCTCTCTTTTTCTGCAGCGACTGCTCTTCTAATTTGGGGTGTAGCTATACCTATGAGGGATTAAACAGCGGTCAAAGGTGTAGTCTAGCATCTGGTTAACAAATAGTGCTGCCTCATCTACTTGCTGAGAGTTAGCTGACACTTGCCACACAGCAATGCACACTCTCCTGCAGCAAAATATAGCTGCAGTAGTAGACAGGTTTTGCTATGTACGCAGCAAAATAACTGATGGTAGAAATACAGAGAATATAAAATGCAAACTGTGTATCTTGAAGATCAATATGTTGGCATTAAATCTAAATAAAAGTGTTGGGGCGTACTTTCCGAAAGTATTTGGAGTACCAAAATAGTATAATGAGGAAATGGGTTTGAGAACAGAAGCTTGACAAAAAGAAGCTCCATGCAAGGCAAGTAATTGAGTACACTCAGCTGACCACAGATTTACTTTCCAGTGTTCGCCTGCACTCCATTTTCATGTCATTGTCCTGTCACCCGCATACAACACACGCTGAAGAACCAGTCACACTATGTCGGATATCCGTGGACACTATTTTGTGGGATACTCTTAGTTCTGTAAAGCAACAATGCTAACGTTGTCGCATTCAACCACAATGTGAAATATGTTCCAACTTACACACTTATGTTTCGATAGTCAGAGCAACTATCCTCAGTTAGACAACCATTATAACACACAGTCATCTCCCACTCAGGAAACACACAGTTGTGCAAAATGTAAGACATTTTACAGTGGGTTCAAATACTACAATAGTATTATTGTTTGATAAACAACAATCACAACCTCTTTTACTAAAAATGGTTAAAATAAAATAGTCGTGGAGAGTACCATTGATATCGTCAAACAAATGTCCTCAGTCTCCATCGCAATGAACGTGTATGCACAGCATTCTTCTGTACCGGTTGGTTATAATTCATAGAGGTCGACTGTGGACAGTAATTATCATATGGCAGATATTCTAATGCATTAATGGGGAACTGATTTACGCTGGAAAAAATTTTGTTCCAGTTTCGGACACCTCAACAGCCTTGCCACAGTGGATACACCAGTTCCCGTGAGATCACCGAAGTTAAGCGCTGTTGGGCGTGGCCGGCACTCGGATGGATGACCGTCCAGCCACCATGCTCTGTTGTAATTTTTCGGGGTGCACTCTGCCTCGTGATGCCGACTGAGGAGCTACTTGACCGAATAGTAGCGGCTTCGGTCAAGAATACCATCATAACGACCGGGAGAGCGTTGTGCCGACCCCACACCCCTCCTATCCGCATCCTCCTCTGAGGATGACATGGCGGTCGGATGGTCCTGGTCGGCCACTCGTGGCCTGAAGACGGAGTGCTTTTTTTTTGCCACCTAGTGCAAATAGGGTGCTGTGAATGCAAAAAAGACATATAGAAATGTTTACATGTGAAATGGGTTAGGAACACAATGTAGGCAGAAAAGTTCAAATGAGGGAGAAAAACATAGATTTTGTTGTTAACCACCGCCTACACAGCTTATTCAGTATGTGCGCCAGAGATTTTGACGATGCTGCGTCCATAAAACAAAATTATCAACAGTTGCTTGCAGCAGTTCCAGTGGAATTTGAGCAACATTTTCCTGTATACTGGCCTCAGATCACCTAGAGACTGAATGTGTCACTGGCAAACGTGTTCTTTATACCCAGTACTAAAAGTAACACGGATTAATGTCAGGTCACCTTGCACGCCAGCACGCCACAGAACTGGAAAACCTCTGGAGATAACAGGTTCGTCAAGTTCACGGAAGGTTGCACTAAGCACTAAGCAGATCTTTCAAGGGGGGGGTATATGAGGTGTTGCTCCATATCGCACGAAAACAGTGGTTTCCACACAGTTGTGCACTTCCAGAGGGGGGAATCACATGTCGTACAAGGGGGTCTCGATAAGGTGCAGATGGCACGGTACAGGCCTTTTCGGTGTATTATCTTTAAAGAAGGAACTGATAATAAAGGAGCTTGTGAATTGACATTACAGTCACATGCAAGAGTGTGCATTAGCTCTTTGTGCACAACATGTGGTTTAACAGAACCAAAAATTTGCCAATTAAGTTTTTCACTGCACCCTGTAATATGAAATGTGCCTGGGGGCTAAATGTGAACAGCTCTAGCAGTTTTGCCAGGATTTGCATAGGAACATCCCCATTGTCGGCCAGCTTCGGTTCTTATTTAATCTTCAAATGGTAGTTAATGTGTGCACAAACACGAGCTGCTCAGCCACCAGTGTACGGTGAGTGGACATGTAGCTTGTGACAGGTAATGGTATTTACAGTTGGTTTGAATGTTTGTAAAAGTATTAGCTCAAACAAAAAAGACTGTCACGGCACTGGTAGTGTAGCAGCTGCAACAACTTGTAGTCGATAATCAGGGATGTGGCAGTGGTGCTGAAATAAAGAGGATAACCAACAAGAACTGCAGCACACCAGCCTTAATGTTGACGACGGATACAACCGTCGTTTGGCTGTGCGCATCAAACTGTTTTCCACATTACTGAGTGGCTAAGAATCTTTCATGGTCCCAGTTGCAGATTGCCTATTTAACAGTTTCCAAAGCCAACAGAAATATCATTTTCAGTATTTCGTATAGTTATTGACCACATTTAGAAATTTAAAATGCTGTCTCGTACTCATTAAGAGGTGCCAATTCAGAAATTATATGTCTTGAGGCGGCATAACTCAAGGTGCAAAAATTACCCAGACAATATGCATCCAGTGTCTTAGAATGGGAGCACTTGGTGACTTCTAACAAACTGTACACATGTGAAAATCTTTTTGATTCCCACCCCCCTCACTAATACCACCATAAAGACATTAAAAGAAACATAGTTTATCACTTCCTGCTTTTCCACTGTTCAACATTAGGCATGACTTTTTAATATAATAATTCCTTATTATTAAATCTTTCCGCAACACATTTTGCAGATAGTATCCACAAACACCACTAAGTCATAGTACAATATGTAGTTCTGAAGATATGGTGTAGTATTATACACGGGACATCGATTATTTAAAGAATTGCGGATTTGGGGGAGGGGTATTTGTATCATTTTATCACAGAGCAGTTGCCACATATCCTGTGTGTGTTTCAAATTAGTTTGGCCATCTTGTTTAGACTGTCTCTCGATTTCTTAATGTTACTGAGTTTAGTAATATAATGTTTGCAGCTGTGTGAAAGGAAACTGGTGCAGTACTGCTGGATCTTCCATAGTACAGAAATATTTGAAAATATAGTTCTTGCTTTTGCTTTCCGCATTCATTACTAAAAAAAATTTTGTTCGTGAACATCATTTGAGGAGGAGTAATGGGAACTCACTTAAACAGCTGTGAAGTTTTAGCAACACTGACGTGGTCCTAAAGACCCAACAAAAGAGAGAAAAATTGCAGTGAAATAAGGATTGACATTGGAATTGTGTCTGAGATTTAGTGGAGTTTACTGTGGTGCAAGGAACTTCAGTGTTAAGGACACAAAGCAGCATTTCTTTCATTAAAAAATAAATAAATAAATTAGAAAGGTGTTATGTGTTAGAAGTTCACGAGAAATACTTCAAGATTTTATTGAGACTTTTCTATGAGAGAATAATATAAGAATGGGTGCAGTTGAATACAACTAGTTCCCAAAGATTTGAAGTAACCCTCTGTTATGGAGCTCAAAGAGTGGGACTGTGGAGACGTAAACGTTTGCTGCTGTCTACGGACAGAACCAAAACATGAGGTGTGTGTAAGATTGATTTGCACTTTAACTTTCATTGACATTACAGTGCGCTATTTTTCCTTATTGCCTCTCCCCCATTATACCCTTACACACACACACACACACACACACACACACACAGAACCCTGAAACTTGTCAATAAACTGTTTTAACAGCTGTCGTTTGCTGAAAGCATGGTAGTAATACAGAGAAAAGATATCTCAATGTGCACATAATAGCCACTCTAACATGACACTGTTGGATTTAATGCCATCTTATGTACTACAAATAGCGCTAATTACTATTGAGAGTTGAGAAGTTCATAGTATGACTTGTTTTCACCTTCTTAATGTTCAAATCGCACTGGAGGAGAAGACAGCCTCCATTAGACGTAACGAAGAGCCCATAAATGTGCATAGAATCAAAGTGACAAAATTGGAATGGTGGGGAAGATATTACATGTTTGAACTGTTTCTGTTGTGGTGAAAAGATTTGTGAAAAAAGAAAATCCTGATCCTTGTTTTGTAGTTTCACTTTGGAAGAGAACATTCAGAATGTGAAACTCTCGTCAGAAAATATGGTACACAATGAAACCCACACACGGTGCCACACTTGTTGTGGAAAGTTGTATAAAGTGGAGAGCTGGCAGATAGAACTAAACAAACTGTACTTTCCATTGTCCTTGGTATGCCTTTGGAAAACTTTAAAGGGGCCAAAACTGGTTGGTTCAGTACGGGGGGAAGGTTTATTTTGCCTGAAATTCCTTGGAAGAATGCTAAACTTTTACTTTTTTTACCGTATGTATATTTGTCTCTCAGCTGTCATATTTATTCCGATCTTCAAATTATATTGTGCTAGATTTTCACTATCGGGCAAATGCAGAGGATGCACATAGTAATTGAGAATACACATCTCTGTCGAGAAACTAACAATGGTGAAGGCATCCACGGCCTCTGGGATAAAAACTGGGGTGTACAAAGATTTATTGTAGTTGTGGAGCCTGTGGTCAGTTAATTCCAAATGACGTCTTAAGGATCTTCTTAAAATTATATTAGCAACTGAACCTGGCTCCGCACAGGTCACACTGTGGATCTACGGCCAGACCACTTATCTGGTGTTGTGATAATTTTGTTTATGGGCCACTGTGTGATTGTAATTAAAAATCAGAGGAAAATGTTAGGCAACTGAGTATCATAACTTTCGTATGATTTAATCTATTTAAGCTAAACCCTGCGGGAAAGTTCTTGGCAGTGCAAATGTCATCTGTTCCGTATCTTAGCAGTGCTTAGAGTTACACGTTGTGGTAATGATGGGCGCTGGGAGCTATTGCACGTCCTGGTCTGCCAGACTGCAGTGCCAGCTCGTAGTGAGCTACATTTTGTGTGACAACTTCCTGGATTTCCCTTCACATCCCTTAAACACTATACACCAAAGTATTTATTCTTATCAACTTAATATGTAATATGTACAGCCTGCTCTGCAGGTCATTTAGGATGTCATTGGTAGCTCACACTGGCCTCCCAGTTGTGGTAGCTCGTGCCAGGCTGCTGCTGTGTCCTCAAGCCTTCCTTGCTGTCAGTCAGTCAGTCATTGAAAATCATATCAGGAAATCTGTGGTAGCTTCTGATATTACTGATATTAGCCTTAACATACAGACAGAAACAGTGATGGAGGGCTTTAACCCCATATCGTCTCTCTCTCTCTCTCTCTCTCTCTCTCTCTCTCTCTCTCTCTCTCTCTCTCTCTCTCTCTCTGAACCGTTGTGAAGTGCAAGGGAGAGGGTACTCTGTGCGTGCTGTAATTAATCTTACCCTCACAATTCCTATGTGAGCGAAAGGTACAGGGCTGTTGTATATCCTTAGTCATTGTTTAAAGCCAGTTTTTGACACTGTGTTAGTATAGTTTCTCCAAATAGTTTCCATTTATCTTCAAGAGTCTGCCAGTTCGAGTCTTTCAACATCTCGGTGACACACTCTCACAGGTCAGACAAACGTGTGACCATTCGTGCTGTCCTTCTGTGTACACGTTCAATGTCCCTGTTAGTCCTATTTGGTGTGGGTTGTACACACTTGAGCTATTCTAGAACAGGTTGCACAAGTGATTTCTAAGCAATCTCGTACATAGACTAACTGCATTTTCCTAGTATTCTATGACTAAACCAAAGTATGCTACCTTCTTTATCCGTGACTGAGCCTATACGACTGTTCTGCTTCGTGTCCCCACCACAACCAAGTATTTGTGTGTGTTCACAGATTCCAACTGTGAGTCTTTCACACTGTAGTCATAAGATACTCTGTTTTTTAGTTTTGTGAAGTGAACGATCTTATATTTTTGAACATTAAAGCAGGCAGCCAGCCATTGCACCACTTTGAAATCTTATCAGTCTGACCGAATATTTGTACACCTTTGTTCAGAATGTATTTCATTGTAGGTAACTGCATCATCTGCGAAAAGTCTGCATTCACTATTAATATTGTCTGCGAGGTCATTAATGTATGACATGAACAGCAAGTGACCTAACACAACTCCCTGAGATACACCAAAAGTTACTTCTTCGTATGTCGGTGACTCTCCATCCTCGATAGCATCCTGCATCCTCCGTACCGAGAAATCCTCGATCCAATATTATTGGCAAGAATACACGAGCAGAGAAATTTAGAACTTCATCCACGCTGACCGCATCGGTATCTAGCAGGCCCTGCCCTCAGCCGGAACAGCAGAACTGAGTGGCACAGTGTGGTCCGATGCCCTGCAGCAGAGGGGATTCAGTGACGCAATTGATGTGCCAGGCGCAGTGCCACAGACCCGTCCGATAGCCCGTATGATCAAACATTTGATAATAAGCACAGGAGTGGTACTGAGGCAAACGCTTCCCAGAAATAGAGAAATACTGCGTATATGTCGAGGATATTGGATAGTAGTTTTGTGGAGCACTCGTACTACCCTTCTTGTAGACACCATTGATGCTAATCTCTCTTTCACTCAACTTTTCAGTGGTACGGAGATTAAATTGGGCCAATACTCCTGCTTTTTCCTTTGTAAAGGAACATTTGAAAACTACAATTGACACTAATTATTATTTCTGGTGTCACATTCTGTACATATTTCACCGGTAGATATGATTATACAGTCTCTCTCATTATTTTTCGTCACTCTTCTACGTTCCTACATAGTCAGGAATATCCTTTTCCCTCATTAAATCACATTGTGTGAATCTAAGCATTAATTGTACACTCCTTTAGTCTTCTTCCATTCGGTGTGGACCCCATTATACTCTTCACAAGCTTTTGTTCTCGCATTCTTTTGATGTGCCCAGATGTGTCAACAACTGAATTTTGAACTTTTATCCTGTCTCTGACTACTTTTTCTTGTCTTTTCCATCCTTAGATCATTGCTGGGTGTCTCCAGAAATACATATTTGCAAAGAGGAATTTTGGATTTGGATGGCAGTCCTTTGTCCTAACTTCTGAAACGTGCATAAAAATACATTTTTCTAGTGTTTAGTATCATTTCTTATGTAGTTAATCCTGAAAATTCCATTTAATAGAGAGATAGTCTTCTTTCTTTAATTTATCTTGCCCTAATTTCTTTGATATTTCCCGTTATTTGCAGTTTACAGTCTTTAGTATTTATACTTGCTAATAGCTGTTGTTCCCAGTGCTTTTTCCAATAATACATCTTCATTTATAGCACCAGTGACCATTTATTTCATTTTCCTTATGTTTACATTTAGGTATCTGAAGTTGCCTGGTAATCTGCAAATTGTAATGAGTTCACTGTATTATTTAGTTAGATCCCAATATTTTTACATTTTTTTCTGTCAAATTTTGTGGTCTAGATGTAAAGTGTGCAAGCCTAGAGACAATAATCCTGGTCAAACACAGACATTCTTCATTTGCCTTTACTCGAGCTTTCACCTCTCAAAGATGTGAAGGTATGCCAGGAGGAACAGTGATTTGGATTCTACGTTCGAATATATGTTTCATCTTCTTAGGAGGATTACCAGGTGAGGTTAAGCGTGTGATTGTCACCAAAGTGGCATCCAATTGAAAGAACTTGGAAACAAAGAGGACCTCCCAGTAAATCATGGCATATGAATTTACTTCTACATTTTTTCATTCCACTGCTCTGTAGTTTAGCCCGTGTATATTTTATAATGGCTCTAAACTTTGATAACTCATTTTGATTTATTCATTTAATTTAAAATACATAGTCCCCCCCCTCCGATTCAATGTGACTTCCATTGGATATTCGTCACATGTCTAGATCCCCAAGCCTACATACGATCTCCACTTGTCTCTTTTTCATTTCCACTGTCTCCTCTCTCTCTGGCTCCCTCTGTCATCCAATTCTGTTTCTCTTTCACTGTCACTTTCTCTCTCCCACCATTAGTGTCTCCTTCCTCTTCTGTCACTGGTCTCTACTATTCTCTTTCAGCACAAAAAAATGTGAATATGTTCACAGACCAAAATTTTTGGCGAGGATAAAAGAATGAAGATTAAGGCAGCTGGTTCCCCACTTTTCTATCTTTTAAAGAGGAACATATTTGCCTTTTTTGTGCCTTGGGAGGAGCATTTTTCAGCTGGTTCCATACTTTTCTGTGTTACAGCAGGACGTACTGCTTATATAAAACAAATTATATAGGTCAGTAAAGTTTTGATGGTTTGTTTATATACTTTGACATGTTTACATTCTCTGAGATATATAAACAACAAATGAGTACACACAATAGTCACCCATCCAATCACCCATCCAATGCAAGTTCACTTTACTCTACCTAACATAAAAATCTTTAAGATTTTTTACCCTGCACTACACAGTATACCAAAAAATAAAGTGTTTGATTTGCAACTATGGAGAATTTTGACAAAATGTTTTCTAAAGTGCTTGCACCACCAGGTGACACAATCAGGTAATGTCTACTGCAAGATAACATGTATAGATATGAAATGCTCATTACACAGAGACAGCACATCGTAGTTTACTGGTATTGGTGGAAAAAAAGCATAGTTTGGCGACCTCAACCCCTTTCACTACGTCAGTTGAAACTGTATTTACACCTCATGCGGGATATTTCGTGCATAAGTACGGTAACTTTGAATCTGTCAGTCTCTGAAACAAATAATGATATTGAAAAAAGCTTTGAAGTTCCGTGAGAATATCACCGTAAGAAAATACAGTAAAAATTTTGATGATCTACCATAAATAGAAATTAAAGACTCTGCCATTCCCACAGTTGGTACATATGGTACCCAAAAAACATGGTTTTTAGGGTTTTCTCAGGAGCCGCCCATGGACAAATGGTGTTTTTTTTATAAGCCATCTAAGACCCACCTTAGACCACATGTAATGCAAAAGAACCATCCTATTTGCTCAGTCTTCCTGGGTTGGAGGGAATGTGTAATGTGTAGATTGTGACACTGTCCTATAGGATAGCTACAGCATGCTTCTTCTTCCAATAGATATGTGAATGGTCACTAGGCCAAGGACTATCCAAAACACTTAGCCCTTTATCGCATTGATCAATAGAACCCAAGAAATGACCCCTTGAAAAATCACATTCTCACACGCAGCTTTTTGGAACATGTTGGTACTGTGCACAGAGTGATCTTCAGCCTCCATTGTTTTGTATTCTTGTTGTAACAAAGGTTTAGTAATTGTTCCGTAAAGCCTACTTCTGGTACTGGTAACATAATTTTTGTAAAAGTCTTCATTTCTTGAGTGGTACTGAAAGACTCCTATTTTCTAGCCATTTGATGTCTAAATAGTTCATAAGAATGTATCCAGGATCTGAGTTGCATTAGGGAGCTGGGCTAGGTGGTTTGGAGCCAAAGTGCAAAATTTGTATGCTGCATAAGGTCCAACATTGGAGAAGAAAAACTTACAAACAGAAAACATCCCAGAAAAAGAGCTGTAATTGCTTCAGTAAATCAGTAGATAACATGTTACAGAAAAGTGACTTCGTAGACTGTTAAAAGTTTTAAACATTATTTCAGTTTGGTTAAATAGTCCTGAAAAACATTTGAAGTCATCGGCTTATGAGGATTGCATTGCTTCTTGGTGTACTGCTCGCACAGAACTAGCCCACATTTCTCTTTCCCCTAAAGAAAGTGTAGACTGTAGTGTCTTGAAGATTTGTGTGTTATAAATCCAATTCCTCGAAGTTTTTGTGTTGGTGCTGAACAGTTACTGTTTTTTTTTTTTTTTTTCTTGTCCTGACTGTGACTATGTGTTTTCCCACTCCTCATGTACATACCTGCCTCTCTGCTTTACTTTCATCAGCTGTGTTAATGATATGAGTGTTTATTGAAATTGAACTTTTCTTTGTTTTTGTACTTGTGATTTTTGAAACCGCAAGTGAATTTTTTTTGTTTAGTAGCTATTAGGAGACACGCAAGTTGCTATAGTGTGTAGTAATTTAATATTTTGGTGAGAGTCATTCACATATTGCCCATTAGAGCCCACTTTGGAGATATTCTTCAGGAATGACAAATGGAGGGAAGATAAACAGCTGGTACAAACCACTGTTCTAGGCTAACAGTTTACTACTACTAATGATTGTCTCCTGAACATGTGGTAATCAATGTCATTCCTTTCTTTCGTTAGGTACTAACAGAATATATCGCAGATGACCTTTTAATGCATACACAGAACAAACATTACTTTAAAAAGGCTACAGTTTTTCCAGTTGTAGTGTAAAGTTGGTGCTAATCCATGGCACATTCCATCTTTAGGTTGTTGCCAAGAAGCATTCTGAAATTTATTTTACAATAACAATATCCATAATTTTTTGACACCTGTGTCACAACTGAGGGTATCTTTACTATATTAGCTAGAAATGTTGATCGTAAGGTGTCGTTATACCTCAATGTGCCGGTGTGCCCCACTCTTCTTTGTCACGATAAAGTTTGACTGCACCTTTGAAACCTGTTGAGGGTTACAGTTAAGCTTTTACTAAACAGTCACAGTTCTTAATTGTACTACATAACACTTTTTCATGAATTCAGAGTTTGAGGAAAAGGGCATTGTTAGAAGTTATTTTTCGATGAGCAAGTGTACCACAGCCTGCAAATTTATATGAGAATGATAAGAGTCCCAAAGGGATGATTGAAATGAAAAGGTAAAAGTGTAATCAGCCCAAAAGGTCGAATTGATCACCACAATCCTTTTTTTTTTTTTTTTTTTGCACAGTTTTATTGGAAGTGGTATGCCTTGCCTTTGTCTGGTCTTGATGTACAAGGGGAGGTTCCCAGCGATGGGATTGACTTTTTGAAACCACCTATACAGTGAAGTACGTTAAGGTCCCAGGCATCACACCCTGCAAATCTTTATCGATACGTCTTTGATCATTTGTTTTTATTCAGTTAATTGCTATAAGTGTAGTTTTTTAGTTGCTGTTCCTTTGTCACAGTATTTTAATCACTGTATTTATTTTAATCACTGTATTAACTTTCTCAGTTGCTCTCAATTTTTCTTCCTATATTTTTTCACTTGGAATTTTTTGCATGTGATTTTAATTATTTCAGTGTATTAACATTGATTTAATTTCTTCCGTTTCATCAGCCTGCATTTGCGTCCTTGTTATTGCATCCATATTTTGTTTTTTAACCGAAAACCAGCACTTTCAAATGTTTAAAGAACACGATAGATAAACAAAAATAATTAAATGCACAGGCACAGATATACCAACTTCAAAAAGAATAATCAGAAGAAAAAATGAGAGCAATTAAAAAAGTTAATACAGTGATAAAAATGATGACCAAGGAATAGATATTAAAAAAATACATTTAAACTAACTAACAGAATACAAATAAAGATCAAAGTCATTTTGATAAAGGTTTAAAAATAAAAAAAGTTCAAAGCACTTGAAATTTGAACCTACAACCTCCTGCATATGACTCTTGTACCATAACCATTATGCTTAGCAACCAGTCTCTAGTCATGAAGCACCACACACAATTTTGGAATTTTTTCTTTGTTGATTACTCACAAATGAGGGCCCACCAGAGAGTGAATGGTTGCAGTGTGTCATACCTGGGACTTTACCCTACAATACCTTATAGATGGTTCCAAAAAGTGGTGACCTCTCCTTGTTAGCCAGTTATATGGGGACCTACAATTTTTACACACAGTCTGAACTAAGATTGCATCTAGGAATTGTTTACATTGGTGAAGGCGAAAGAAATGACGAAGGTGAAAGAAATGATGATTAAGACTGAATAGGGATTGAACCCGTGACCTTTGTATCTGTAGTCTGGCACTGAACCACTAAACCAACGAACCACCATAGGAGTGGAAGGAAGCCAGATGTATTGAAAAACTCACCTGTAGTGTAACCAGAGGCCTCTGTTAGTTTGGAATGTGACAAATTGCTTGTGAGCAGGCGAAGCCATGTAGTCTCAACATGAAAACACAACTGTCATAATCTACACCTACATACATATTCGACAAGCCATAGTGTGGTGTGTGGTGGTGGGTACCGTGTACCACTGTCATTTTGTTTCCTGTTCCACTCACAGTTAGTCCACATGCCTACATATGAGCCATAACATCTGGTATATTACCTTAGTGGTCCGTATGCTAAATATATGTTGGCGGCAGTAGAACCATTTGGCAGTCAGCTTCTCAATGCCAGTTCTCTAAAGTTTCTCAATAGTAGCCTATTGCTCAAAAACATCATCATCTTCCCTCCAGGGATTCCCATTGGAGTACCTGAAGCATCTTCATAACACTTGCATGCTGTTCAGATCTACCAGTCACAAATCTTACAATAATAGGTAGGTGTGCAGTAGAGCCCAGAATAAATGTTTGTCATTCGTTTGTATGTCTTATATTTCAATTTTACCAAAAAATTCACACATTCTGTTCAAATTCTGACCGAATACAACAAAAGTACCAGGTAACTTAATGTACAAACCATAGGAAATTATGAATGAGATTGTAATTGGTTACTGTCAACTGACTCAAAATTGGTCATACTCAGTTCCTGTCATTCATCGTTCACGTCATTACCAATATCTTTGTGCAGTGCAACTGCAGCAGGCACTGCAGATGGGCTCTGACTATTTCTTGGAGGATATATTAACTTGTAATTAGGTAATAGTATGTATTACTTTCAAGAGAGAACAACACACAAACATGAAAATAAATTTCACATCATTAAGCAGACCAGCTATCCTGTACCAAACATCATCTATTTAATCTGATTTCTAACTTGTAGCTTCCTCCCATGTCATGAAAATCTTCTAGAATGTTACACATAACGGATTGTTGTAAACTCTTGTTTACAGTGGAGTGAATGGAAGTGAATACAAGTGAATGATCATGTGCAGACAATTTGCCAGTGTCAACTATCATTAACTCGTGTCTGTGAACAAGTGTAAACACAGAAGGGGTTGGAAGAAAATACAGTGGAATAAGTGTAGCACGAGAACATCGCAATTTTTTTGCACAAGTAATTGGCACAGAGGACACAATGCCATATACACTGAGGTTATGAAAGTGGATTTATGTTGGACAATCTGGGTGGCCAATAATTCACTCGAATTACCTAGAATGTCCTTCAAACCATCTGTGGTCTGGTGACATGGCACATTATCATCCCTAAAAATTCCATTGTTGTTTGGGAATATGAAGTCCATGAATGGCAGAAAATGATCTCCAAGTAGCCAAACATAACCATTTCCAGTCAGTGATTGGTTCAGTTGGACCAGAGGACTCAGTCTATTCCATGTAAATACAGGACACAACATTATGCAGCCACCACCAGCTTGCACAGTCCTGTTGACAATATAGGTTCATGACTGTGGGGTCAGCACCACACTCAAATGCTACCACCAGCTCTTACCAACTGAAATCTGAACTCCTCTCACCAGACCATGGTTCTAGTCTTCTAGGGTACAACCAATATTGTTACCAGCCCAGATCAGATTTCCATTACTGGTCTGCTGCCTTAGTCCGTTAACACACAATTTCGCCGTACTGTCCTAACATATATGTTCGTCGTACGTCCCGCGTTGATTTTTGCAGTTATTTCGTACAGTGTTGCTTGTCTGTTATTACTGAGAACTCTGTGCAAATGTCACTGCTCTTAGTTGTTAAGTTATGGCTGTCAACCACTGTGTTATCTGGTGAGAGGTAATGCCCAAAATTTGGTATTCTTGGCACATTCTTGACACTGCACATCTTGAATTATTGAATTCCCTAACAATTTCTGAAGAGGAATGTCCCACGCATCTAGCTCAATGTACCATTCTGCATTCAAAGTGTTACGGCTTCTGCACCACTTGTTAGCAGCAGACACAGTGGCTGCACCAAAGACTGAGACGGCGTGGAGTTTTACAATTATTTATTGAACTTTCTTTACGATTTCT
The DNA here is from genome assembly GCF_021461395.2 of Schistocerca americana. Taxonomy (NCBI): domain Eukaryota; kingdom Metazoa; phylum Arthropoda; class Insecta; order Orthoptera; family Acrididae; genus Schistocerca; species Schistocerca americana. Next base: position 185,067,186 of record NC_060129.1, on the reverse strand, counting down.
CCCTTGTTGTTGCTGCCCAGCCCTGCAGATCCCTCCGCCTGGCTGCTGCTGTGTAGATTCTCCGACAAAGTGCGCAGCGCGCGCCACTGATCGTACTCGGGAGCCTCCGGCCACCGGTGCTCCGCTGAAGCCAGGACGCCCTGTGGTTGAGATGAACTCATCGCCGCGAGGTCAGATGCCGACGCCTGCTGCACCGGTGGCTGGGAACCCATCAATCCCGATGTCCGTGAGGTCCCGTCACGGACGGACCATGCGCTGTGGCGCCGGGTTGCCCTGAAGTCCGGACGTCAGTCCCCGGCAGCGCCTGTGACACAGACCGCCCTGCGGCCGGTCCTGCTGGAAGTTCTCGCTGGAAGTTCTCGCTGTAGTTTGTCAGCCGTGGTGCCGACCAAACTCGGGCTGACCTCCAGAGCTGAAGTTGACATCTGGCGGCGAACGCATGACTCCTGCGAGCGGGAACAGGCTTCCGGAATCGTTACCTACGAAGATTGAACATTCGGAAACAGACCACATCTGTCCTCAGATCCAAACTGCTTCCTAATGGCTTCTGTATGTTGCTGCCTGCGCTCCACTATTTATATCCGGTAGGAGGACGTTTTTTACCCTCGGTGGTAGCTTTTTGTTATTACTCCCGCAGTATATTGCAGCGTAACTTAGCGTGCTGGCCTCACTTCCCACAGCTCTCGGTCTGTCTGCGTCCTTGCGTCAGCCGGTTGGTAGACTGCTGCTGTCAGCAAGCTATCTGTGCTTGCCTACTTCGCAACACCTCGGTCACCGGCGTGCCTCTGTTTTGCCATTCTCCACTGCGTGAAGCAACGCTTACTACATGTGGCCGCAACACTGTCTCCTCCTAAAAATTAAATCCGTCCCCAATTTCACCCTATACGTTAACTCTAGTTCTATCCTATATTCTACTTCCTCCCTATATACATACAGGTTGCCCTGACTCGTGCCCTACTGGTAATCCATTCTACAGGAATGTCAAGGAGCAGTCTTGCATTAACATGCTGAATCCTCCGTTTTAGTAACACATATCCCACACCGATAAATACAATCAACACGGTAATAGTACTAGTTGAAATACCAATGGTCACTATGCTACGTTTCTGCCTGGTATCGTATTCCTCCACATGCCTTAATAATTTCTGCATTGAAACTTGACCTTTCTCCGAATCTACTAGTTTATCTGTTGTTTGCAATAGTGTAGCATCCAAGGTGTCGTTAATATACGTCAAAATTTCTCCCGGAGTGATGCTGAATGACGCATCTTGCCAGTACAATGTCAGATGAGTATCTGTAACCTTGGTGACTCCCGTGACTGTCGCTGGTAAGCTGAAACGATCCCCTACTATTTCACAATTTGTCCTGTCGATTAGCAAACCACTGTCCCGTAATTCCATCTCCGTGGTTGCTGTCCAATTCCCATTGTCATATCACTTGGCTGATATCCTCTCCGTAGTGAATACTGAATACAACCAATGCCTCCCAACTCGCTGAAAATGTGGCATAGGCTTCGCTATTATTCTCCGACACTTCTGCGCTAAATAACTGAATCTCACACGACCCCTTGCCCGTGAAAACAACCTGCGATGGACAAATGGAAACTGACTCCGTTAGACGTCTACTCAACTCTAAACTAAACATAGTAGCATGAGTATCCCCCTCCTTAGAAATTAATAAAACCTCCTGTGTCCTGAACTGTACGCCCTTCCCCATGCACTCACATCTGATCGGATAAGGATTCACTGTGTAACAGTGATACTGTCTCCCCACACTATTTACTGGAAATCTAATCTCTATATACATCTTATCTAGATCCGTTGTTACCTTAATCCTAGACATATGATAAAAAAGTTACATACTCGCTTCAATTATCGGCACTACGTGCTCTACCCCTTCTGGAAACTCTCCCTCCGCCCGCTTCAGACTCCATCTGAATTTTTCTGGTGACATCACGTCATACTCACCTGCCCGTGCAATGCGTGATGTACTGCCTCTTGCAATTCATCCATCCTCACTCGTGCATCATCAATGCTGTTAAACAGTTTCTGCAGCAATTTACCATTTCCAGCTAGCTTTCCACTATATCCAATCGCGTTTGTACCTGTTCTAGATCCGTATTTAATAATTTGTGTGTTTGTTCTATGTATGCTCGTAACCCTGTAGCCATCCCATGCACCACGCGTGTCACATTCAACAACTCTGTACCTAATCCCCATATCTCTGTTGTGTGTATATCCAATAACTTCTCTATGCTTTCCTCCCTGTCGCGAATAACTGTTAAAGAATTATTCAAACACTCAATATCGTCTCTGTCCGCTGTCCCAACTTCCTACCTGCATTCAACCAACCCCTCTTTACTCTCTTTCTCCTCCCTGGAATCATGCTCACGACTTGGCGCAGTTGTTCCCTTATTTCCTTACATGACCTATCCAAAGCCTCGTACTCTTCTTGCACGTCCCATAATATTCCGTTCTTAGATGCAACCGTTCCCACACTCGATACCACCTCCTGTAGCTGCCGCATCTCGTTCCTTACCTGCAGGATGTTGAGTGCCAGCCGAAGCGTCCACTCGTGACTCGTGGGGACCACATCCTGTTGTTCCCCGAACAACATCCCACTTCGCAACGGCACATCCTGTACCTCGCTAGTTTGTGTTAGCTACCAGAGGACTACGCCCCATACTATCCACTTGTACCCCATCCTGCGTCACATACATAATGGAGAGAGAGAGAAGGAAAAAACTCCCATCACTACCCCTTAATACCAATAAAATAACCCTAGTCCGTGCACAAAAATAATACACACAAGATAATTACGTCTAACTAAACATCCCTCGAACGCAACTTATACTTAATACTTGGTTTACTGTCTGCTTCTGGCACTTCTTTTCACTTTCTGCCAGAAGGGGAAGTATATATGCACAGATCTACTACCCTCTGGAATGGCTTAACTCTACTAACGTGAACCACCGTTGTCTTGGTAGCCAATTGTAATTTTAAATTGACAGGTGATGTCATTTCCACTACCTGGTATGGTCCATGGAACTTGTTTATGAATTTCTTGGTTCTCCCTTTTGGAACATACGGATTAGCTAGTAGCACCCAATGGCCTACTCTGTACTGTGGCAACTTCCTCATTGTACCTCCCATCCATTCCTGTTGTTCCAACGCTTTCGTGTTAGCTCATCTAACTCTCTGCCATACTTCCTTAATTGTTTTTGCAAATTGTCTTACATGCTCGCCCTCTGCTCCCAGCCTTGGACGAAGCATGTCAAAAGGAGATGGCATCTTCCGCCCATACACCACTTCGTATGGTGACAATCCTGTTGACCTATGTACCTTACTATTTTATGCACTGGTTACGAATTGCAAGTATACATCCCAGTCGGTGTGTTGACTATTTACATAGTGACTCAACATCTTAGCAATCGTGCGATGCACTCTTTCCATTCGTCCGTTTGCTTGCGGATGGAATGGACTAGTCCGTAATTTCTTTACCTTCAGTAACTTACACAGTTGCTTCATCAGATCAGATGTGAAATTAGTACCTTGATCCGAGATTATGGACTGAGGTATGCCATACCTGAGTAACCAATTATTAACTAAAGCCTGTGCCACCGTACTTGCTTTCTGATCTGGTAATGCGACCATGACTAAATACCTAGAAAAGTGGTCAATCACTGTTACACATACTTATTCCCTGCTGCACTCCTATTACACGGGCCTAATACATCAATTCCGATTTGTTGGAAAGGTCTGTCTGCCTCTGGTAATCTTTGAAGCTGAAACTTTTGATGGCTCAAGTCCACATGCTGTGCGCATGGCACACAATTCCTGATGTACTCGTCCACTTCTCGCTATCCGCCTATCCGTAACTCTTCTCCCGCCTATCTGTAACTCTTCTTCCGCCATGTTCTGAAAGAAAATGGTCATGCGCCTAATGCAAAACTTCAGATCTTACCGCTGCTGGTACGATGACGTGTGGGCCGCATTTCGTCGACCTACAAAGTAACCCGTCCTGTACTAGGAACTGCGGTTGCTTTCTGAACAATTGGCAGTCACTATCCACGGCTTGTGCCCTTTTCCACTCATCTTCAATCACCCCTGTTACTTGTAATACTACCACTTTCCTGCTCAATGCGTCAGTATTGGCATGTTTCACAACTGGCTTGTGTATTACCTCATAATCGAACTCACTGAGTTTCAGCGCCCATGTCACTAGCCTACTCGCTGGGTCTTTCAAACCTAATAACCATTTCATAGCTGAATGATCAGTCACAACCTTAAACCTTCTACCGTACAGATAACATCGAAAGTACGAAATCCCGTATATTACCGCTAACAATTCCATCTCCGTTGTGGAGTAATTTTGTACCGCCATGTTAAGTTGACGAGACGCAAACGCAATCGGATGTTCTTTGCCATAAATTTCTTGCCCAAGTACAACCCCAAGAGCGTGATTAGACATGTCACATTGTATTATAAACTCCTTCGAAAAGTCTGGAAGCTTCAAAACTGGATCTGATGTCAGTATCCGTTTCAACTCTTGAAATGCTGTCTCACACTCTGACATCCACTGGAAGGTAACACCTTTTCTTAGCAACTTAGTAAGTGGCCTCGCTTTTTCTGCGAACCCCTGATCGAATTTTTGATAATAGCTCGCAAGACCAATATACGATTGCAGTTGTTTAACCATTTGCAGAACCGGAAAATCTCATACTGCAGAAGTGAGACGAGGATCTGTCCGTACCCCGTCCTGACTGATAAATGCTGCTCTATATCTCTTGAAAAATCTATAATGTCATCCAGATACACCATGCATTTTTCGGTTGCGAAGGACTCCATCCAACAACCTCTGAAAAGTTGCTGGAGCGTTTTTTAGTCCAAACGGCATTATTTTATACTCGAAGTGACCACAATGTGTCGTAAATGCTGTTTTTGGTCTATCCTCCGGACGTACTTCAATCTGGTGATAACCGCTTCGCAAATCCATAGTGGAGAAAAATTTACACTGTCCTAGGTTGTCTTAACGTTTTTGTGATATTTGGAATCGGATATACGTCCGCCACTGTCCGTTCATTCAATTGTCTATAATCACAACAGAAGCAAAATTTTTTCAACCCGTCCGGTGTCTTCTTCGGAACTAGGACCACACTACTAGACCAAGGACTATTACTGTGCTGGATTATCCCATCTTCCAGTTGTTGCTCTACTACTGGTTGTAATTGTTTTGGTAGTCTGTATGGCTTACGATACACCGGAGCATGATTCCCTGTCGGAATACGATGCTGTGTTATCGGTGTAGCACGTAACGTACCCTGTGCTTCAAACAATGCTTTATATTTTAGTAATAATGCGTCCATACACCGGAGCGTGATTCGCTGTCGGAATACGATACTGTGTTATCGGTGTAGCATGTAACATACCCTGTGCTTCAAACAATGCTTTATACTTTAGTAATAATGCTTCCATAACCAAATGATCATTTTCTTTCAAATTATTTACCTTGTCACGAAGTGCAGACGTGCTGACAGTTTGCGTTGCATCATAGTCTAGCCTCAAACTATTGATGTCCTCTTGATCCATTAACTCTAATGTGGCTATTACTAATCCCTTCGGCAGATCGACATCATCGTGCCCGAAGTTATCTAAACTCAGCGGAACCATAAACTGCCCATTTATTTCTGTTACCCCTGATACACTCCTACAAATAAAGCAATGATTTTTGTCTAAAACCTCATTACTCGGTAGTGGCTCTACCAAGAATAACCCCTGCTGTGGCACATTTACATCCACCGGTACCCAGATTAACTTCCCTGTACCTGTTCGTACTTTGTCACACGAGATCACCTTTAATGCACTTGTACGCAGTTTAGTTGGTATCACCTTAGCTATCGGTGCACCTTGCGACTCTGAAACATTTGCAACAGCTGTACCCATTGAGAACAAGTTCTCATAGAGTTCTAGCGTACGTTGTGAAAGGTCACTTTTGGCGTGATGTTTAATCAGGAAGTCCAACCCAAGTATAGTTGAAAATCCCTGTCCCACAGTTGACAACACCTCCATTTGCTCCCGGAACCACATGTTCCCTATCTTAAACTTGAGCTGTGCTGTCCCTAGTGCATCTACTTTTTTATCACCTACTGCGTGCAATCTGTATCTCAGAGCTTGCAATCTGTATCTCAGAGCTTGCAATCCTTTCTTGCCCACGAGGTCCATACTGACAACTGATACATGCGCTCCAGTATCCACTAAAACTCCCACTTATCTTTTATCCAAACCATCAAACTACAATCCGCCTCTTCGTGCACTCTCTGAGTACCTCTTTTTACTGGGAATGCCTCCCGACGGCATTAACCCTTTTCTTGGCTTTACACTGCCGTGCCTTGTGCCCTATTTTCTGACAATTGAAACACTGTGGTTCCCGACATTGTCCCACCTTGCTTCCCACGATGGTAACACTCTTTGAAAGACGAAAAAATTTTCTTGTCATTGTGACTTCTAGTGGCGCTATCAACTTCCTGCAAATGTGTAGCTATGCGCAATGCTGCTGCTAAGTCACTTGGATTTTCCATCCGTACCTGGCGTGAAAAATCCGGCGAGACCCCTCGCAAAAATGCATCTGACGCTCTATTCTCTGCTTTTTTCAATAGAACTTCATTGGCACTCGCATCTTGCGTTAACTCTTACGTGTGCGCATTCGTTCTCCTAATTCTGTCTGAAAATTCTTCTACTATTTCACCCGTTTTTTGCATCATCCTCCCCAATTTTTCTCTAAAATATCTGACACTGTTTTGTTTCCTAAACCTTTGCAATAATCCCTCAGCCAACTCTGTGAACGTAGTAACATCCTGTAATCTTTCGTGGTATGCCACATAAGTCTTAGCATCACCTACTAACCGTAACCTTGCCATTTGCAAAAGCATTTCATCTGACAAGCCACACAGTCTAGTCGTACTACGTATGTCACCAATGAAAACATTCACATCCTCTGATGTTTTACCCAAGAAGGAAGGTATCAAGTTAGCCGCTGAACAATCTGCCACACCGGAAAAGACAGTACCCTTGCATTCTACACTATCGCTTCCTGAGCCTGATTGAGTATTTTGCAGCAATTGTTGCTCCATCCTCTGCATGTGCTGCTTTTGCAACTTATTTTCTTCAATCCGTTTCTTAACTTGCTCTGTCATTGCGATTACGGCGTCACTTTTCCCAGTTGCACGTGTGTCTGGCATTTTCCGTGTGGTATCCTCACCTCACAAAAATAAAATTGTATTACCCAGAAGCAAGTTAATTCCTAGCACGTCTAATGGCAAGCTATCTAGACTTACCACATTGCCCCGTTACATGACCATAGAAGCCACACACATCACAAGTGCTTGGTACAAATTTATTGCAAGGAGCGACGTGACCTGTTAATCCACACACTACACGTTTAGATGGTACTAAGGTAACGTGACTATCATTCCCACGAAACTGCGATAAGTCTACAGGGCTACTAGGCCTTTCAAATGACACTCTCACATCCCTTAACGTTACCCTCGACATGTCTAACTACACAGAAAACGTAGAGAGAAGGTAGTTGCTGGACTCGCCCTATTCGGTGTTTCTCGGTTGCTCCGCACGGTGCTAGTCAAAGTCGTGGCGTAGGTGCGCCTGACACCACTTGTTAGCAGCAGACACAGTGGCTGCGCCAAAGACTGAGACGGCGTGGAGTTTTACAATTATTTATTGAGCTTTCTTTACAATTTCTCCCTCGTCGTCGCTGCCCAGCCCTGCGGATCCTTCTGTTTGGCTGCTGCTGTGTAGATTCCCCGACAATGCGTGTAACGTGCGCCACTGATCGTAATCGGGAGCCTCAGGCCACCAGTGCTCCACTGAAGCCAGGATGCCCTGTGGTTGAGATGAACTCGTCGCCGTGAGGTCAGCTGCTGACACCTGCTGCACCGGGTGCTGGGAAGCCATCAGTCCTCCAATTTCCGCAAGGTCCCTTCACGGATGGACCACGCGCCGTGGGACTGGGTTGCCGTGAAGTCCGGACGTCAGTCCCCTGCGGCACCTGTGACCGAGACCGTGCTGCGGCCGGTCCTGCTGGAAGTTCTCACTGTAGTTTGTCAGCCATGTGCCGACCGAACTCGGGCCGACCTCCAGAGCTGAAGTTGACACCTGGCGGCGAACGGATGACTCCTGCGAGCTGAAACAGACTTCCGGAATCGTCACATATGAAGATTGAACATTCGGACACGGTCCATGTCCGTCCTCGGATCCGAACTTCTTCCTAATGGCTTCTGTCTGTTGCTGCCCGCGCTCCACTGTTTATATCTGGCAGGAGGATGTTTTTTTACCCTCAGTGGTAGCTTTTTGTTACTACTCCCGCAGTATATTGCTGCGTAACTTAGCATGCTGGCCTCACTTTCCTTTACTTGGCACTCTCCAGGCTTCGCTCGGCACTCGGTCTGTGCACGTCCTTGCATCTGCCGGTTGGTAGACTGCTGCTGTCAGCAAGCTATCTGTGCTCGCCTACTTCACAACGCATCGGTCGCCGGCGTGCCTCTGTTTTGCCATTCTCCACTGCGTGAAGCAACGCTTACTACATGTGGGCGGAACAAAAGTATGTTAGTTCCCATCGTGCAGCCATAATCACATTGGAAACCTATTCACATCAATCGCCTGAGTACAAATGACAGCTCTGCCCGTGAACTGTTCTTTTGCACCTTGTGTACACAATCTCTCTGCGATCTGTATACGTGCATATTGCTATCGCATGACTTTCGTCACCTAGAGCCAGGATGCAAAACTGATGTACAGAGAGCATTATATTGCATGGTGAGTCTACTGGTCTTGATGAAGAGAGCAAATAAATGTAGGGAAAGAACAACTTAGGCATCTGAATTTGTGAGTGAATGTGAAATCAATGAATGCATGCAGGTAGTTCACTTTAGCACTGAATTGCAGCTCCAGCTTTCCTTAGTATTAGGTAGTTTGTTAAAGGGCAGATAGCATGATACCGGGTGAACCATTCATCATTAAAACTATGTAACATGACAGGGATGTAACATGACAGCAAAGTCCAGAGGGGAATGATAGAAAATTATTGAGGAGGCCGCCCGTCCTGGTATGTAGTGCCAGTGGAAGGAGAACACATGTCAGTGATAACATCAGCCATGTAATTTACAGTTACCACAAAAGTAAGCAATGACAACAACTGGGTCATTTGTATATTTTTAATTTTAATTACTGTAACAGGTAAATTATGTTTCATATTTCTTTTACTTCAGCATTTTTGCTGGGTGTCTCTTGGATCCCAGAAGCTTGTATGACGTTAGTGTACTTCCGTTAGCAACACTATATTCTCTTCACACCACTCCATTGCTCACTAACTAATGTCAATAGCAGTAGTATTCAAAATAAGCTTTCTGTAATGTTAGTGCCAAAACAGAGAGGATGCGAACTTTGTTTGATGCTTCACTAAAAGATTGAGAGCCACGAGCGAACACTAGTGCTTACTAACTGAATATGACTGCAAGCAGTTTGCCTCCATTCACCTGTTGTTTATACCAGAGAGAATTATCATTTGTTGATACTTGTTTGCTCGTATTCGTTCCATTACAAATTGGCTTAAAAGTGTGCCACATTTGAACTGATTATTGTTCGTAGGCTGACAAAGGGCACTGAACAGTGTGACATGAGACCTGACTTCCATTTTAAGAGACAGTTGGATGAGTTTAGCAAAGACATTAAAATTGTATGAGGAACAGCAGTTTGCCCTTAATTGGGGGGGGGGGGGGGGGGGGGGGGCAGGCAGACTTTAATGTTTGAGTGGCTGGTGCCTTCTAGTTTTTTTTCTCCTTTCTATTAGTAGGCAGGCAGTCACATGTATCAGGAAAAGTTTAGTATATTTAACTATTTAATCTTCATTTTGTGAATCAGTATACTTTCCCAATTCTATTTAACTGTGACAAGATTTGCATGAGCATGGGTGGTGACATGCATGTTTTATTCCTTGTTGTAATATACATATGAATTATTTTAAAATATAAGCAAGCTTTATTGTTTTAAAAGTATCCTCTGACGTATATCAGATTAATTCATCAAATATTATTTTCAGCAGTAACATAACTTTTAGCACAGTCTAGAAAGCTGATAACAACTAAATTCAATATAAATATTGTAAGTGTTCTGTTATTAAGTGTCGTACTTGGTCAGTTAAATTTTGCGAGTGGTTACCCATATAAATTTGTTTAAAATTCTTTGACTGAATAGTAGTTTTTACAATATACAGATGTATTACTACTTGATATGTTAGGTATAACACAAGTGTAATATTCCAAGACTTAAAAAATAATATAAAACTGTAAAAGTACAGAATGCTTGGGACTCATCCACTGCCAAATTACTGAAAATGCTGGACTATTGGCAGTACCCCTCACTACTGGTATAGGCTAAGCCGATCAGCGAACACAACTGTAACGTGGTGTTTTGCAGTAAAATGTTGATTAGCAGAATCATTAGGTTAATAACTTAAGCTCAAAATTAATTCAGTATCAAATATTTATTCAACACATTTAGTTTATTTACATGTTTTATACAGTATTTTACTTTGAGTTAAAATAATCTCAAATATTCCCGCCACTCAAGACCGTTGTCGCTTATGTAAAAAGTTACTTCTAATGATATATAAAAAAGTTCAGAGGCATTGTAACTAGCATTACACAAAGCAAAAGTGTTGAATTTATGTAGGTGCTCTGCAGCTTCTGGCCAGCCAGTTTTCTCCTTTCTATGATTTCCACGTCTGAGTGTATTGAGGTTTACTACACTTCGGATAATGTCCCCATTGGTTAGCTCCAGTTCAATAGGTTCATTGCATCCAATTGAATCTACTCCACGAGTTCCCCTTCGAGCACCTTCTCCAAAGGGTTGCTGTTGGTTACACTTCTTACGGCATCCAAAACTTCAGGTACTGATTCAGTATTTTGTCCCCCCTGTGATGAATCAAATGTAAGATCTGCAGTTGTCCAAAGATCTCCCCCACACTGTTGTAAAATACCTTTTTGTACTTGAGCCCAAGACAGTATGACAGCATAGATGGATAGCATCTTGTTCATAAGACTTTTTTTTTTTTTTTTTTTTTAAGTCAGTTAAATCACACTCGTAATGTAACAGACTGTGAGAAAAAGATCTCCTATAAAAGCATTTAACATTCTGGATTATCCCTTGAACCACTGGTTGAATCAGTGATGTAAAATTAGGTGGGAGAAGTGGAGCAAATATGTTTTCATAAATGAACTCTGCTACTGGCGGATGTGCTTTATAGTTGTCTGAAAGAATAATGGCTTAGCTGTCACCTGGTAGGATAAGGATTGATTATCACATTGAACAGGCAATCTCATAGCATTCTTAAATGCCTGATGTGTTACAGATTTACCAATTACAAGAAGAGTTACTTGGAAGCTTCCAGAAACATTTGCACAAAGCATAACTGTCAGTATTTGTTCAGCTGCCTTTTCACCTCCTCCAGCTGGAATAGATGTTGATAAGCAGTACCACTGTAGGCATGTTTTATTGGCATTGTAAATCTGATCTGCTAGTTTATTATCTGTGATTATTTCTTCAAACTTTCCATTGTATTTAACAATGGAAAATCCAGGATGGAATGTAGTTACTACTCACCATATGTCAAAGATGCTGAGTTGCAGTAGGCACAATAAAAAGGCTGTTGGAAAGCAAGCTTTTGGCCAACAAGACCTTTGTCGAAAAACACACACACACACACACACACACACACACACACACACACACACACAGAGAGAGAGAGAGACGACTAGAGTGTCTGATAGCTGAAGCCAGACTGCGAGCAGTAGTGCAGAGCATACTACACTGAAATATTTCTACAGTTCGCTTTCTAACTGTTCAGTTTTGTTTTCTGTAATGGTTGTCAGTTTACATTCCAGACAGTTGGATGCCCCAGTAACGGAAATCTGCTGTACTTCAAATTCCAAAGAAGGCAGTTGCAGACACTTGTGAACATTACAGAATCATCAGTTTAATAAGTAATGGGTCCAAAGTACTGACCTGAATTATTTACAGAAGAATGCAAAAACTTGTAGAAATTGACCTCGGGGGACATCGGTTTGAGTTCTGAAGAAACATAGGAAGACGAGGGACGATACTGACTCCATGACTCGTCTTATAAGATACAGGCATTGGGCAGAAATACGGAAACACTGTGAGGAATGTACGCTTGAAGCGAATCGTGCCAGTTGCGCAATTGTATTTGACTATCGACAGCACGTGTGCAGGTGTCATGGTGAGAACAGAGTTCTGTGTAGTTGTGAGTGCATTAGGCTGAAGCTAAGTGAATTCAAACATGGATCAGTTGTCGGTGCTCGTATGATGGGTGCTTCCAGCACCAAGGGGCCGAAGTATTTAGTGTGTCAAGAGGCACAGTTTTGAAGATTTATACTGCATAGCGGGAAAGGAGAAAAACATCATCTGCTACATCACAACACGTGCTTAAGTGATCGTGACACAGTCACTAAAGAGGAATGTGACAAAAAATAAGATGACAGCTGCAAAAGTCTTGTTCTCCAATTGTGGAGGTGTGTTCCAAGACGTCGCGGCCCCTTTTGACACAGCTCTCATTGTCCAGTATTGGGTCTGTGAGTGCAAAGATGAATTATCGCCTCTCCCATGCCCACCACGGTCATGTGATCTCGCTATTGAGTCTTTGTGGTGTACCTCAGAGAGAAGGTTGCGTGGTCGCTGTCCACCTCCCATCATTGTTACCTGAACGTTCCAGGGTCATTCCATGCCAAGTGGTCTAGAGGCTCCCACATGACCCTCATGGATTTTGATGAAATTTTGTATGAACATTCACACATGTTCTCAATGAACACTGGTAAAGTTTCAGTTTCAGAAATTCAATACTTTCGGAGATACAGTCACTTGTTTAAGACCATAGCACAGCTTTCTATAGTGCGTCCTTGAATTTTCAGCAATTTTGAGAGGAAATCTCTCTGTAGCTATTTGCATGAAAGAAACAAAACTTGGCCATCTTATACAACTTTTAGAGCTCTTTAAAGTAAAATATTAAGAAAAGGATATCTGAGCAATTTTCATATAGATAATTTGAAGCAAAGTTGGGTGAAAAAATAGCTGTTTAAAAAAAAAAATGCGAACTTTAGTTTTTCATATCTCCAAAAGTAATTGTGGGATGTACATGAAACTTTGCAGACCATAACTCACCAACACAAGGTCTTAGAATATAAAATTTCATTGTCCTATTGCTTTCCATTATTTCACAAATCTAGGGTGAAGTTGACGATTTTTCAAAAAGGCTAAAAATGGGTATTTTTAGTCAAAATTTTCAAAAAAGTGTTTTCTCCAAACTCTTTTAAACCATGGCCATTAGAAAGAGCATATTCTAAACTATCTAGAAAAGTGAATTTGGTTTTGCAATGCAAGAATATAAGGCCCCAAAAAGTAGCATCATCAAAGAGGCGCACTGGAAGTTTGAACACATTTTTCTGGCACTCAAATTATACCTGAAATCTTTTATTTTGCCTTATACATGTTTATTAATGTCTGGGATAAATGAAATAAGAAGTCCTGATGAATAGCTTAAGTCCGAATAGCAAAAGAATAAAAATAGAAACAATGTTATTTCTTAATTGTCACCTCCCCCCCCCCCCCCCCCCCCCCCCCCCCTCTCCTCTTCTCTCTCTCTCTCTCTCTCTCTCTCTCTCTCTCTCTCTCTCTCTCTCTCTCTCTCTCACACACACACACACACACACACACACACACACACACACACACACACACACAAAATTATTACTAGGAATGAATGTAAATCGTAAAATTTATTTGCACAATCATCTAACTATTAGTTGCCTGTTTAATGAACAACGCTAGCTTACTGATGGAAAAGAAGTGTATAAATGAGTTGCTATGGTCCATGGTGGCTTATCCACTGCTAGTTTCATTTCACCTGAGAAAACCAGCATTCCCATTGCCATAGGGGCCACGCCCGATAGCTTAGTCACAACAGCCAAGGGTGGGTTTCTTTACCACAGGATCCCAAGCCTGATAAGGGTTTCTTTACACAGGTTCCCAAGCCTGATATTAAAATTATTTAAGTGCCCTGTGTAAAATTAGAAGGCACTCTTGGGTTCCTTAGATTGTTTCCTCTAACCTATTTCAATTTTTGATGTGCTATATTAATTTTCTGATGAATATCAAGAGGAATGGTGTATTGCCGGCCAGACGAATTTACTGATGGACCTGGAATAATTGCAATAATGTTGTGTTCCGGAACCCAGCACTTGTCACTTCTTGGTGGCCAATAAAATGAATTTGCTGGACCATGTGGATGCATAAAGTTTATTAATGCATCCCTTTGCTCTGTGGAGGTCTCACAGATATTCCCAATCCACCACACGTTTTCATAGATGCATGCAACATCTTGTCCTGGTTGGAGAGCAGACATTAATATGCTTCCTTCATTACTGGGACCCATTTTAGCTAGAAAAGGTGAACAATCATTTGAAACTCCGCTGACCTGAATTGTTGTTTCACCAATAGGTAAAAAGTGATTTTCTCTAGTGCCTGCTACAGTTTGCCCAAGTTTAAACCTCTCTCCTTGTGACACAATATTTTTTTCAATTTCATCTTTACTGACGAAAACAAATTTAATTCCATTAATGTTTTCAGAGCAGAAGTGAAACAGATCTAGGGGTGTAAGAATTTGTCCATTAAGTGGCTGTTGCAAGCTTGCTCTTGCTGCTAACCGCTTGGTTGTACCTCCAATCCCATCACAAGGTGATTTCCCGTGACTAGCAGCAAAAAAATTCCATTCGGCTGTTATTCCAAAATCACTCTTATGATAGCACAAATTTAGGAAATTCTTGAAATTTTTATATTGAGCACTGGAGCCATCACCGAAATAATGAATGTGGGATATCTGTGCAAACCGTGCTTTTATATATTTGACGAGCTCCTTGATAAAAAACGTGAACTCTAATAGTGTCATGCTGCAAACAATCACTGATAATGCAAAAACTTAAAGATTCTACTTTCTCATTTTGACGAAAATAGATAACAAATGGATGAATTCTTGCTTGACTGTTGTCCCAGTGGAAGCCTTGCACAGCATCCTGAATGATAAAAGAATAATTTTCTGCAAAATCCATTAGAACAACAAACTCTTCGTCTTTCAGATGACATTTAAGGCCTTTAAGATGCAAGCTTTGATGCTTGGCAATGTAATGATGGCATGACAGACTCCATATTTTATTTTTTACATCTTCAATAAATTCATCCACTACCATTTGCTTCGTGTCCAGTGTGGCCCTTTTCAGTATGTATCCATTACTTAAACACAATAACTTCCTGTGGCTCATGATCTAGGAAAAAGCTGGCAATTTCAGATGCTATAGCTTCGGGCCCAGGACACCTTTCACAGCGATGTAGCATGCACTGTTTAGAGTTCAAACTGCAAACTGCCTTGCTGAGAATCTCCTTATAATTTTCACGTATACCAGCTCCGCTAAGCATAAGCTTAACATTTTGGTGAATTGCACAGACGCAAACTGCATGCATTCCAGCTGATCCTACTGTTAAACACCATTTGGGTCTAAGTTCACAAAACTTTGAGAACCCTATTTCTGGACCATTTATATTCTTATAGATAACATACATTTCCCATAAATTGCAAAGTAACAATCTTTTCTGCATGTATGTCTTTCTATCTAAAAGTCTAACTGAAATACTACCTTTTTTTTCCAGGGCACACCCTACTATACTCATCATCTTCAAAAAAATTTCGCACTCTACTAGCAACTTCTGCTGGTAATTTCCTGCTTTGCCTATTTTCAGGAATTGCCAGAATGCCCTTCTCTGCCTTAAGCTTCCGAGCATTCTTCACCATTCTTTCGGACACGCCGAACTGAGCTGCTGTTTGTCTGACTGTCCAACTTACAGGTGCCAAGGTTAAAATTTGCATCTGTTCTTTATGAATTGCATTTGGCATCTTGGCTTTCAGTTCAGTCAGCAAATGTGCATACTCAGCACAGTTTCCACATTCCTTAATTTCACTAGCATCTTAAATTTGTCGGTTTACTGCCATTGCATTTACAATACTGTTTTTTAATCACATTTTCAACCTTTTGAATTTTCTTCTTCACATATTGGGGCTTATCTCTGTAGCTTACTGTCCTCTTCAGGGGTGAAATACCGATAGACAATAAGCTACTATTTAATTCTTCTTCAGAATGTGATGATGAGGCTGATAAAGCTTCGTCCATGTGTTTATTTAAGGTAGTCCTGCAAGCCGGACAAAATTTTCTGACCTGGATTTATGTTATTAACTAGCTGCTTCTTCAACTTATCAGAAGCCTTATTAGCTGTTTCAGTATCAAGAGTGCAACTTCCTGCCTTAACATTATGATTCACCTTCCCAAAGGGATTGAAGCATTTTTTTTTTTTTTGTAACCTCTCATAGTGTGTCAATAACAGGGCTTCATGGTGTAGGCAAACTTGACAGGTATTGTCCAGCTTTGCTTCAATACCAATGAAAAAATCTAATAAGAGATATATGCTATAAAAGACACAATCAAAACAATTTTTTTAAAATTAGATTGCAGACTAAGATGTTCTCACGAATCACTTAACAAGCCACACTCAGTCAAGAGAACCCACTCACTATGCTGCAAACGCACGACTGAAATACTGATTATTCAAACAAGGCTCACAATAATGAAACAATCTGATTGTTAAAGTAATTGTTCCCATTATATTTTCTATAAACAGTGAATCTTGTGAATTTTCTCTGTGAAACTAGTGGTTACGTATTTACCAAGGTAGTAGACTACATTTAAGTGTGATTAAATACAAAATTAAAACTCTTAGATGTTTAACCAACCAATTTCACACGTTTCCTTAATAACTTTAAGACAAAAATTCACAGGTTACAACACCTAGGTATTAAAATCTCTGCAATATTGATTGGAAAATTTACATCACTTGATGCATGATTCAAACAAACCGATTCTTTTTTGAAAAATGTTTTATACAGTTGAATCCAAAAATTAGGTCTTCATTTTCCACTTGTAAATATTTACAATTTTGAGAAGTACAAAAAATATGAAGCTATTATTCATTGATTTCTGTATGATATATCTCTCTCTCTCTCTCTCCCCCCCCCCCTCCCTCCCCCCCCCCCCCCCCCCGCCTTTTTTTTTTTTTTTTTTTTTTTTAAGTGAGAATAGTTTTATGCAGATGTACACTTGCGATAAAAGTAGAAGGGCTACTTCTCATAGTTTTCAAGTTTTTCTGACAGTCTCATTGCCTATTTACCAGATCTTTTTATTTCAATTATTCAAGGCACTAATAAACATTTATTAGGCGTAATAAAAGGTTTCAGGTATAATTTGAGTGCCAGAAAAATGTGTTCAAACTTCCAGTGCGCCTCTTTGATGATGCTGCTTTTTAGGGCCTTATATGCTTGCATTGCAAAACCAAATCCACTTTTCTAGATAGTTTAGAATATGCTCTTTCTAATGACCATAGTTTAGAAGAGTTTGGAGAAAACACTTTTTGAAGAATTTGACTAAAAATACCCATTTTTAGAACTTTTTGAAAAATACACACGCACATGCAGACGCAACTCGTACACACAGGACTACAGTCTCAGGCAACTGAAGCCACATTCCTTCAGTTACCTGAGACTGCAGTCGTGTTTGTGTTGGTGTTGGTGTGTGGGCGCGCATGTGTGTGCGTTGTATATTGTTACAGGAGGACAAAAGCTTTATTTGTGACAGCCTTTTTGTTGTGCCGATCTGCGACTCAGCATCTCCGCTATATTGTGAATAGCAACTTTCCTTTTCATAAAATTGTTACAAACTAACTTCTCCTTGTCCATGACAACACAAGGCCCTATACAAGTCTGCACACCCGAAAGGATCTCGCAGAACTTCATTGGACTCTTCTTCGTCATCCCTCCTACAGCACGGATTTTGCACTTTGTGACTTCCATCTGTGTGGCTTAATGAAGAATGCACTCCACCGGAAGCAGTCTGTGGATGATGAGGAAATTGCTGCTGCAGAAAGACATTGGATCTGACTTCGACTAGTAGAGTGGTGCTATGCAGGCATATCGGGCCCTCGCAGTAAGATGATGTAAGCCCATCGCACTGTACGAAGATTATAACGAAATAATAAGGAACCAGTTGGATATAAGAAATTTAATTTATTTATTGGTTTGAGGCACTTAAGTGCCTTTCCTCAGAAGGTCATACCTATCACATTATTTGTGAGTGCCAACAATAAGATGCATAAAACAAAATGCCATGGTCATATGGTCTGTACAAAATTAGTATAAAGAAGTGAAACACAAAGTGCAGTCGACATGACAGAACAGGAGCTATTCTACTGTTAGCTCCTGTTCTGTCATGATGCCTGCACTTAATGTTTCACTTCTTTATACTAATTTTGTACAGACACCTTGAGCCACATGACCATGGCATTTTGGTGTATGTATATTATTGTTGACACTCGTAAATAGTGCAATAGGAACACTATGTGATCAGAAGTATCTGGCCACCCCCAAAAAAGTACATTTTTCATATTAGGTGGATTGTGGTGCCACCTACTGCCAGGTACTCCACATCAGCAACCTCAGTAGTCATTAGACATCGTGAGAGAGCAGAATGAGGTGCTCCGTGGAACTCAAGGACTTTGAACGTGGTCAGGTGATTGGATGTCACTTGTGTCATACATCTGTACGCGAGATTTCCACACTCCTAACCATTCCTACTTCCACTGTTTCCAATGTGATGGTGAAGTGGAACTGTGGAGGGACACACACAGCACAGCGTACAGGCTGACCTCATCTGTTGACTGACAGAATGCTGACATTTGAAGAGGGTTGTAATGTGTAATAGGCAGACATCTATCCAGACCATCACACAGGAATTCTAAACTGCATCAGGACCCACTGCAAGTACTATGACAGCTAGGCGGGAGGTGAGAAAACGTGGATTTCATGATCGAACAGCCACTTGTAAGCCACACATCATGCCTGTAAATTCTAAACAATGCCTCGCACGGTGTAAAGAGCGTAAACATTGGACAATTGAACAGTGGAAAAACAGTGTGTGGAGTGACGAATCACAGACACAATGTGGCGATCTGATAACAGGGTGTGGCTATGGCAAATGCTCTGGGAACGTCATCTGCCAGTGTGTGTAGTCCCAACAGTAAAATTCGGAGGCGGTTGTGTTATAGTGTGGTCGTGTTTTGCGTGGCACTATCACAGCATAGGCCTACATTGATGTTTCAAGCACCTTCTTGCTTCCCACTATTGAAGAGCAATTCGGGTATGGTGATTGTATCTTTTAACATGATCGAGCACCTGTTCATAATGCACGGCTTGTGGCGGAGTGGTTAAACGACAATAACATCCCTGTAATGGACTGGCCTGCACAGAGCCCTGACCTGAATCTTATAGAACACCTTTGGGATGTTTTGAAATGCCGACTTGGTGCTAGGCCACGCCTACCGACATTGATACCTCTCCTCAGTGCAGGACTCCGTGGAGAATGGGCTGCCATTCTGGAAGAAACCTTCCAACACCTGATTGAACGTATGCCTGTGAGATTGGAAGCTGTCATCAAGGCTAAGGGTGGGCCAACACCATACTGAATTCCAGCATTACTGATGGAGGGCACCACGAACTTATAAGTCATTTTCAACCAGGTGTCCGGATACTTTTGATCACATAGTGTATTACCTTGTGAAGAAGAGCATTAACTTCCCGAAACTGGTAAAGAAATTAAATTTCTTTTATGCAACTGGTTGCTTATTACTTCTTTATATATGACTACAGTTGCTGAGGATGGGCAAAATACTGAACAAAGGTTATTAAAAATAGGATTTTGTAGCCATAAGAGTGGGGAATAACATGTTGTATTGCAATCCTGAATAAAACGAATATTTCAGACAAAATGTGTTGCATTACTTATTAATGTCTCTCATAAAAACTTTGCAGTTTGCTGATGATTTTGTAAGTCTGTCAGACAGCAGATGACGTGGAAGAGCAGTTGATGCAAAAAATGCCCTAAAACGAGGTTATAAGATGAACATAAACAAATATTAAACATGGTAATGAAATTAGTCAAATTAAGTTAGGCAATGTTTTGTTATTTACATGGCAAAAAATTGAGGGTGGCTAAAGTGTAGAGGAGCATTGTTGAGAACATTTAGAGAACCTGCATTTGAAGCTGCCTCCAGAACAATTCTGCTGCCGCCAATGTACATTTTGCATAAGGACTACAAAAATAATTGGAAAGGAAATGGAAATAATTGAGTGGGCATAAGAAGATCCCTGACGACTGGCAGCACTATTGCCAGCATTCAATTGTAGGCCGCTAACTCCTGCAGATGAAAGCAATAGCTGTCTATAGACCTGTGACAACACTGAGGTGAGGTGTTGCTGTAGGTTTGTTTACAAACTTGGGTCACACAACTGGGTGAGTTAGGTGTGCACAGCTGCCACACCCACCCCATTGCAACTGCCAGAGACCTTCTTACTCCAACTTGACTGTAGTAGTCAGTCAAAGTACCTGCACTGCACACCATGCAGTCTCTTGCGGATTATGTATGTAGATGCAGATGTGAATATAAAATGCAAAGTGGCAATAGCAAGAATTGCATTGCTGAAGGAGAGAAATCTGTTAAAGTTAAAGGAAATCCACAATTGTAGCATTCAGAAGCTTCGAAAGACCAGTTGATAGTGATGACTGGAATGCACTTTTCATATTCTGAAGGTACGGGGATAAAGGACTTTCGAAAACTAGTAGTAGAACTATACCCCAGTGATAAGAGGTGAAGGACACAAAAATATGAGTTGAGAGTGAGTGTGTGTTGCAGCCTATTCCCAACGTTATTCAGTCCGTACCTTCCCCAGACTGTGAAGGAATCAAAGGAGGTATTTGGAATATAGTTTTAAGGGTAAGGGAGGTGAAGTAAAAACTTACATTTACAGATGGCAAAGTGAAGAGTAGGAAGGTAGATTAACTAACAAAGCACTGAATCAAATA
This sequence comes from Schistocerca americana, assembly GCF_021461395.2. NCBI lineage: Eukaryota > Metazoa > Arthropoda > Insecta > Orthoptera > Acrididae > Schistocerca > Schistocerca americana. The sequence continues at coordinate 185,046,089 of NC_060129.1, read as the reverse complement.
TGGAAAAAAAGAAAATTATGGTAAAAACTGACTAAAAGAAGGAATCAGTTGATTAGAAATATCCCAAGCAATTAGAAATTGTCTGTTTGGTAAAGGAGTGAAGTGTGCTGACCAACTCAATTATTGCGTGTGGTAAATTTAGTGTAAATACATAGGGATTATACTTTATTAAATCCAAAGATACATTCATTTTCATAGCAAATATACAAGGTGTGATCAACAAGTAACTGGAATTTTTTTAATTTCAGAGGCTTTATACATCCAGTTTTCAATTTTTTTTCATTGTTTTGGTACAAACATTCCGATACATGTCTGCATTTACAGCTGTTTTGGATATATAGTTTGTTGTTGACACTTGAAAAGGTTATACAAGTTTTTGAGTGATTGGCAAATTTTTACTTTCAAAAAAAATTAATCAAAGTATTTGGATTAAATTTTGCTTGAAAAATGGAATAAAGCGTAGTACTGCATTCAAAATGTTGACTGGCTTTTAGCAAATCTACTATGAGTAATACGACAGTTTACGAGTGGTGCAAGCATTACAAAGAGAGTCGAGAAGATATTGAAGATGACTCTCCTGGATGCCCCAGAACATCAATTATTGATGAAAATGTGGAAGAAGTAGAGAAAACGGTTGTGGTAAAAATCGCTGAATCACCACTAGAGAGGTTGCTGATGATGTTGACGTTTCATTTGGCTCATATCAAGCAATATTTTAGGATGTTTTGGACATGAAACTTGCAGCAACAAAGTTTGTTCTGGAATTGTTGAATTTTGACAAAGCGGCATTGCGTAGATGTTGCCCATGAATTGCTGAATGAAGTCTAATGCTGGCACACGTGGATTACATTTGGGGAGGTTTGCTTTGAAGGGAAAAAGTTGATATTGATGAATAAATAAAGATTCTGTAAGAAAAACAAATTGCTGTTACTTTTTGATCATGTCTCATAAAGTAGTATCCCTCACTATGAAACATGTCCCAAATTTTTAGTTGTTGCAGTGATGAAATGTGACGGCAGTATGCTTTAAAACACAATGTATTTACAAGCCTTACATTGGTATTGCATGCCTGATTGTTGCATAATGTACTCCAGGAAGATGTGTGCAGCTTCGGCATTAGCAGTGTGAAATATCTTCATTTTTCTCTCTTCCTGTGTGCTCTTCTTTGTCACTTTCATCATAATTTTTCTGTATGCTTCCGATTGTCTCTTCATCTGTTAAAGTTTAGTCATAAATAATTGCTCATCCAACTCAGCAGCAATGACTTTCTGCAAAGAACCCTAGTTCAACTTACCTCTAATTTTAAGTTTCTGCTTGATGTTTAGCACGACCTGTTTCCTTTTAGAAGCTGTGATACTGGACTGTAATGGGTATAGCATTGTTTAGCATTGCAATTAACTAACAACATTGTTGCACATGATAATTAGTTATTGTACACTTCATTTCTGCTTGAGTGGCTGCAGACAGGATGTGGCCAGATTACTGAGAGACTGGACTGCAGAGAGCCGGAGTAGTGAGAAGTTAGTGTAATAACATCTGTGTAGTCGTGCTTAATTGTAACTTTGCTGTTTCCTTACTATTATCTTCCCAGCAATGAAAGAGATCATCGTGAAATGCCATCAACCACCTCACTATTGAGTGCAGATTTTGTGAATGGAAAGTTATACTAGTTGTCAAATCATTTTTGTGGAACAAAGTACAACTAAAATACTAGTTTTCATGATTCTGCTATTTTTGTGGAATTTAAAAAAACAAATCTCTTTTGTGAAACAGAGGTACAGTTTGCCTTGATCACACAAATGTAAAACCCTTACATCCAGGCAACCTACATCTGCAATGACTTTCCTGGGTTTTATTCACAATCTCGGGTAAATGCATCACATTCCTCCTCTTCCTCTTCCTCTTCTACTCGCTTCTTCCTCTTGCATTCTGTCTTATGAATGTGAAAGTATAGGTCATTACTGAATAGCATATGTTTTGCCAGGCTGTGTGACTGGGGAAACATATTCAAAGGGAGAGCCACTTGTGAAATGGCACATCATATACTAGCTGCTATATGAACACAGGGTACAGACGCTGGAACTAATTCTACAATACATCCAAATTTCTCGGCACCCACCTGACCTTAATTTACATTAATTTCTTCTGTGTGAGCATTTATTCACTATAACGATTCCTTTCTTCATTCCCTTTTAATTTTCTACATCTTTCATGTCTTGACCTGTCTATCACTCCTTCGCCCCCTCCCTTCCCTGCCTCTGCCACATGCTATGCACATAGCTTTCCGCTCTTGTTAGCTCATACATGGTGTTATGGCAGTAATCCTGCCTAGAGTATTGCCCTACTTTCCACCTGTAATCTCTAGGGTTTTCAAATCTCGTCTGGTACGGTCCCCAGTAATCAGTCTTTCTTTCTCATCCTGTCCGGTATGTCTCCTCTGCCCCAGGGTTTTCAGTGACTTTCCCGAAATCTCCCCATTTCAAACCCTCAACAGTCTTTTTCCTTCGTCCCTCTTCCTTCCCATTGAATCCTTCTGCCAGGAGGCGGCACCACTTGCTCCAAAAGCTTGTAAATTTAAATAACCTTGTGTGTGTGCGTCGTCCTGCCACCATTATATGAGTAGATTTTTTATCTATCCAGTTACATTATATTTTCAAAAATTGATTTTTTCACTAATGTAAATACTGACTCCTATTTATAGTACTAGTCATGCAGCTTTCTATGGTTTTTAAAGTGGTTTACAGTTATCTACCTTACACAATATTCTTTCTGTTTGCTTCTACTGAAAAAACCCACTATTTATGTTTGGTGCACTGCTGCAGAAGATAATTCCGTAAGGCAACAGGGAGTGAAAATATGCAAAATAACCCAGCACTCTTGTCTTTATGTCTAATGGTAGATGCTTCTAAGGGCTTAATATTGAATTGAGCTTCTTGATCAGATGATCCATGTGTTGAGCCCATTTATCTTGTTATCTAACTGGATCCTCAAGAATTATATATAAAAACAATGATGAGGTGACTTACCGAACAAAAGCGCTGGCGGATCAATACACACACAAAAAAACACAAACATACACACAAAATTCAAGCTTTCGCAACAAACTGTTGCCTCATCAGGAAAGAGGGAAGGAGAGGGGAAGACGAAAGGAAGTGGGTTTTAAGGGAGAGGGTAAGGAGTCATTCCAATCCCGGGAGCTGAAAGACTTACCTTAGGGGGAAAAAAGGACAGGTGTCTGCTTGTGTCTGTATGTGTGGATGGATATGTGCGTGTGTGCGAGTGTATACCTGTCCTTTTTTTCCTCCTTTTTTCCTCCTTTTTTCCCCCTAAGGTAAGTCTTTCCGCTCCCGGGATTGGAATGACTCCTTACCCTCTCCCTTAAAACCCACTTCCTTTCGTCTTCCCCTCTCCTTCCCTCTTTCCTGATGAGGCAACAGTTTGTTGCGAAAGCTTGAATTTTGTGTGTATGTTTGTGTTTGTTTGTTTGTGTGTCTATCGACCTGCCAGCACTTTTGTTCGGTAAGTCACCTCATCTTTGTTTTTATATATAATTTTTCCCACGTGGAATGTTTCCTTCCATTATATTGGATCCTCAAGAAGTTTCACACAATATGTTTCATGTAATTTGTGACCATTAACATCTATTTTTGGTGCCAATATGTCACTACTGTTTTTCTGGCAATACATAGTATGAGTCTTTGTTTTAGAGTAATGGTTAAATTGTTAGCTGTGAGGCCTTTAGGTGTCTTCAGCTATCATCTGAGCTGTATCTGGTAAGGTTGAGTCTAAGCCCTTGATTAGTATGCTCGTGTAATCAGCAAACATCACAGTTTTTGAACCACTCTGTCATCAGGGGAAGATTATTTGTGTAGTTAAGAAAAAGAGATGGCACAGTGCCGATCCTTGTGCCAACCCACATGCTGCTTCTTGCTGTTATTTTAGGGCTGATGATCAGACAGCCATCTTCTAACATTTTTTACAATTGGAGATTAGTAGTGTGTGTTGCTATGTTTATACTAAGCACATGCTGCATAACCACCACATCTGAGGTGTGTCAGTGCATGCCAGTTTATTGCATTTATATCGTCTTGTAATGTCTCTTGCAGCTGTCTCTCCGTTGTATTTTCAGAAATTTTATAAATTATATAACTCTGTACATATCTCGAAATATCTCTTCTTATCTTACCGATTCCTAAACTTTAATATACGATGATTATCAATGCAAAGTAGTTTCAAGCCCTATTATTCCTTGGAGCGTCCGTTTACTCCATGGAATAGCTTCTTTGCTATGTTTTCTCTTATGAAAAGAATGAAGGAGATCTTGCCGATTAGCCGTGAAAGGAGGAGGATGTATATGTATGTTTTGTTGAGCTAGTCGCCATCTTGATGAGATTCTGTATGAGAAGGAATTTAATACATGAACTAAACTAAAGTAAGTGTGTTCGCGTATTATTTAACTGATTATTATAGTGTCTGCTTACTACGCTGTGTTGCACAGGATCAGTGGAGAACGTCTGATTTACACTGGACGAACCTGCCGTTTTGTATGATCAAGATATCCAGTTAGTTCAAATAAATGGGCTAACACGGTCTTACCAACAGATCTCCGGTCTTCCCCATGTGATCATCGAAAGTTAATAATTATTACAAATGTTTTCAGGAGACCGACTGACAATTTTCGTCGCACCGAGACTTCGAAATTGCTTCACTGCCTTATGGAATTTAAGTTAAGCTCAATTTAATCAGGATAGAACAGTACTGAACTGTGTGAATGTGATAAGCCTGCTTTGTGAATGAAAATTCCCTTAACATACGCATGTTTTTACTATCCTGATGAGTGAAGCTAAATCAGGCCGGTGTGAGAGAGGTTTTTAAATTTTTTGAATACCACAAAAAAAAAAAATTAAAATCTGTCAGATTGTGGGCCCATAGAGTTAAAACGTGATAGTCAAACTGATAAAATGAATTGTTGCTGAATAGGCACGAGACACACAATTTTGCCTTTGTTAACAGTACACTCAGTCGAAAATGACCATCGTGATCCCCTGTTGTAGAATTCTGATGAAGATTGCTCCCTTGCTGTAGTAAGAAAATATAGAGGCGAGAAATCATTCATCTGAAATATTGAAATATCAATGAAGCATTTTTTTTCCCTTCCTCTGTAGGTTTGGCATTGAAAAATATTGGTTTTTGGCAGTGTTAGTGGCATTTGGTAGCCCGATGCCATTCCTGACACTACCAGGAAGGACTCTGAGCACCCCATCTGTCTGCTTCTAGTTTATCTCTTTTTCAAGTGGGATAATGTTTTCTAAATGTTTGCACAGTGTGTGTCTGGGAGGGGCAGTGGGTACCAGCCTGAGCACCGCAGAATGTCACTCAGTGTCCCAAGTCTCAGCTGTCTGTGGTACAATGTCAGCAGTAAGTGACACGTGGCGACTCACAGTTGGTCATGACATTCTGCTTGTAACACCTGTTGTCATCCATTTATTCATCAGAGCCAGTGGAGCAAGCCTGCGATCTTCCTGGTGTGGTTCTTCTGGAAGGACATGTCCCTACTCTTCTTATCATACTGTTGTCCATCTCATCACCAGTCATTCTGCCATCATTGCACTATGCCAGTAGTCTCTGCACTCTCTTGGTATGATGCTCCTGTGCCTCTTGGGCAAACAATTCGCGAAGTCCGAAACGTAGCAATAAGCTGCTTCTTGTGCACATCTTCTCGGAATGCTATGTTCCGACATCCAGTACCCAATATACTCACACTGACCTTCATCTATAGGAATGCATCTTCTTCTGTGGTGAAAATAGTCATTCATAAGGATGAAACTGTAATCAACGTATCCTGTTGTTGTTGTTGTTGTTGTTGTTGTTGTTGTGGTCTTCAGTCCTGAGATTGGTTTGATGCAGCTCTCCATGCTACTCTATCCTGTGCAAGCTTCTTCATCTCCCAGTACCTACTGCAGCCTACATCCTTCTGAATCTGCTCAGTGTATTCATCTCTTGGTCTCCCTCTACGGTTTTTACCCTCCACGCTGCCCTCCAATGCTAAATTTGTGATCCCTTGATGCCTCAGGACATGTCCTACCAACTGATCCCTTCTTCTAGTCAAGTTGTGCCACAAACTCCTCTTCTCCCCAATTCTATTCAATACCTCCTCATTAGTTATGTGATCTACCCATCTAATCTTCAGCATTCTTCTGTAGCACCACATTTCGAAAGCTTCTATTCTCTTATTGTCTAAGCTATTTATCGTCCACATTTCACTTCCATACATGGCTACACTCCATACAAATACTTTCAGAAACAACTTCCTGACATTTAAATCTATACTCGATGTTAACAAATTTTTCTTCTTCAGAAACTCTTTCCTTGCCGTTGCCAGTCTACATTTTATATCCCCTCTACTTCGACCAAAATCAGTTATTTTGCTCCCCAAATAGCAGAACTTCTTTACTACTTTAAGTGTCTCGTTTCCTAATCTAATTCCCTCAGCATCACCCGACTTAATTCGACTACATTCCATTATCCTCGTTTTGCTTTTGTTGATGTTCATCTTATATCCTCCTTTCAAGACACTGTCCATTCCATTCAACTGCTCTTCCAAGTCCTTTGCTGTCTCTGACAGAATTACAATGTCATCGGCGATCCTCAAAGCTTTTATTTCTTCTCTATGGATTTTAACACCTACTCCGAACTTTTGTTTTGTTTCCTTTACTGCTTGCTCAATCCTACAGGCATGTAAATATTTGAGTATCAGTTTGGTAGCATTCAGTCAAGAAGTTCATGAGAGAATGTTATCCATTACCTTTTGTGTGTACTGCCATACTAAATAATAGAGTAAAAGCATTCAAAGTAAACAACTTTTGTGTTTTAGTGTCAGAGGCAGTAGAGATTATTATTATGGAAAAAATATTAGCATTCAATTTTGCACATCATTCTGTATGTGGTACTTCCATGAGAGCTTTTAATCTGTCTTTGCTTTAATTTTTTTATTTTAATTTATTTTTTTATTTTGTTTCCGTCTTCTTACTGGTTTGATGCAGCCCACCACAAAGTCCTATCATGTGCCACTTTCTTCATCATAAGAGTAGCTCTTACACCCAGTGTCATTTGAGTATATTCCACTCTTCGTCTTCCCTTACACTTTTTACTACCTGTAGCTTCTTCTAGTACCATGGAAAATATTCTTCTGATGTCTCAGGATATGTTCTTCATTTTGTCCTACGTATAACTATCATCGCTGATTCTGTGGTGAACCACCTCATCTGTATTACTAAATTAATAACTTGTTTCACGGCTCATTGTTCATGGTCCACACTCCTAGATGTGAGTTGGCCATCCAACAGATTCCATGTTCGACAAAAATTATTTCTTATTGTTATTGACCAAATTTGAAAATTTTAAATGCTGCCATAATCTAATCATTAGAAGGGTTAACCTCATGTTAAAGGTGTAACACAATAAGACAATTACACAATTATTATACATAATTTCAAAGCTTGGTAGAGCACTTGCCCGCGAAAGGCATAGGTCCCGAGTTCGAGTCTTGGTCCGGCACACAGTTTTAATCTGCCAGGAAGTTTTAATAAGACAAGTGTTAAAGATAGAGGCAGTGTGACTCATGATGAACAAATAACCCAAGCTATATTCATCCAGTATTTCAGAATGAGAGGACTTAGCAACTTCCAACAAAGTTTATTACACATAATTTCAAAGCTTTATGAAGCCTTTTCCTTGCTGATCTGACCTGACCCATTTCACCTTCCTCCCCCCCCCCCCCCCCCCCCCCCCATTACACACACACACACACACACACACACACACTGGTGAAAGGAACTAAGTTCATTGTTTCCAACATTTTCACTGTTTGTGCAGTAAAACTACTGCATCAGGCATGACATTATAATATATGAGGGTCATTCAATAATTAAAGAAGCAAATTGGTCTGGAAGAAAAAACTGTTAGTAGGGCAAGTTTGGTACTTGTATGGCTATAAGTTGACATCACTGGAATGAGCCCTGATCAACTGATGTATCAATGTTGTTTTGTTTATAACCTCAAAAATACTTTTGAAGATGGCGAGTCCGCTTCAGATGTCCACATTAGTTGAACAACGTTCTGTTATTTGTTTTTTACTTTCGGAAGGTGAGAAACCTGTGACTATATACTGTAGAATGTCTAAAGTTTATGGCGAAGGTTGTATGAATTGTGCAAATTTTTACAAGTGGGTTGAGTAGTTCAGTTGTCGTGACTCAGTGACTGAAGAACACCGCTCTGGCCGAACAGTTGCAGTTTCAACTCCCTCACTTGAAAGTCAAATTGATAAGATTATTCGTGCTGGCCACTGTGTGACTGTGGAAATGATTGTTGATGAGGTTCAAGTTCGTACTGGTACAGTTCAAAGCATTATCTGTAACAAGCTGAAGTACTGTAAAGCATGTGCAAGATGGATCCCAAAGGAGTTGACACATTTGCTCAGGAAAACAAGGATGAATGTGTGCACAGAGCTAGAGGAACATTGTGAAAGAGAATGTGAACACTTCCTCAACAAAATTTTAACTTGTGATGAAACTTAGGTTCACTATTATGAGCCAGAAAATCAAAAAGACAAAGCTTTGAGTGGAAGCACACCACCTCACCTGTCAAGAAAAGTCATGTTGACGGTGTTTTGGGATGCTGAAAGTCCAGTTTTTTGTGATTATCTCAAAGAGCAGTGTACAATGAACAGCTAATACTACTTGGATTTGCTTTTAAACAAGGTGAAGCCAGCTTTGAGAGATAGATGTCCTTTATGTCAGAAGAGAGATGTGATTCTCCAGCAGACAACACACATCCTCATATTGCTCAACTAACCCATGAAGCCATCAACAAAATGGGTTGGGCAGTACTGCCCCATCCCCATTACAGTCCTGATTTAGCACATAGTGATTTCCATTTGTTTGGTACACCGAATGAGGCAGTACTTGGGAAGAGGTTCCAGGATGATGATGATGATGTGGAAATTTTTGTGGCAAATTGGTTCAAACATTAAGGTAAAGAGTTTCTTGCAGTTGGAATAAAAAAGGCTTGTAACCCATTGGAACAAGTGCATAAATGTTCAAGGGGATTATGTTGAAAAGTAGAAAAAGTATTGTTTTGTAAAAATAAATGCTTTTTTTTCTCCAGACTAATTTGTCTCTTTAATTATTGAATGACCCTCCTATTACTTCTTACTGCTAACTCTGTTTGCAACACATTTTGCCGAAAGCATCCACATGCCTGCAAAATTGTAGTATGACACATAGTTTAGAAAAAAAAATTCGACATGTGTGAAAAACTAGTTGCTCTAAATAGAGCACAAATTACCCAGACTATACTTACCCAATGTTTGATTATGAGAGCACTTAGCAACTTCCAACAATCTTTAAAGATATTTTCAAACCTTTTCTTAACTGTTTCTCACATACATTCCTAACATTAAGTATTTGAAATGTTAACTCATCTGTAAGTAGAAGTTTGAAACTGTTTGTTTTAAACATGAGAGTTCAATGCTTTGGAGAATCAGTGGTTTACTGGTCTTGTATTATCGGTCCACCAATTTTCAGCGTTCTTCTAGAACACCACTTCTTAAACTCTTTCTTTTTTTTTTGGTTTTCCTCCACAGTCTATAATTCACTTCCACACAATGTTGTGTTGCAGTGTATATTCATAGAAATTTCTTCTTCAAATTAAGGTCAGTATTTTATTATATTAGACTTCTTTTTAATGAAGAATGCCCTCTCTACCTGTGTTCATCAGTTTCTTATATCATTATTACTTCTACTAACATGCATTATTTTGCATCCGAGGTAGCAGGACTCCTTCACTTGCTCTGCTTCGTGGTCCCCCAATTTTGATGTTAAGTTGATTGCTAAAATTGTTTCCGCTGCTCCTCCATTAGTCCTAATTTCTTCCATTTTCTCTCAATCGGTATTCTGTCCTCACTAGACAGTACATCCCAAACATCCACTCTTCAGCACATTCCGGTATATTCCATGGTGAAATTCTATCACTTGGCTGTGACTGTCCTTCATATTATGATAGAGCCACAGTTTCCTCCTTCATGATGCTCTAAAGTAATTAATTGTGTTAACTGTTGCAGTGGCAGGCTTTAGAAAAAATAAAATAAAAATAATTAGACTTAACAAGCAGGTTGTCTCAGTGAAACTAAGGAGTAAGCTGTTGAAATGAGATTGAATGCAGAACCAGAACAAGTAACGAAAACTGTGGGACAGACTATGAACAATGTTTCAGAGTAGATGTAAAAATTATTCCTCCTCTTCAAAATGTTGCAATCCTCTCCACAGTTTGCTGCCATAGTCAATTAAGGTGGTCATCTGTGGTAATGCAGAATAGTGATTCTTCCTGAATACAGCAGAATGCTACAAATTTTTGGGTGTACATATTGAAGAAAACCTGAATTAGAAGCATATTACTGAGCTGCTCAAACAGTGAAGTTCCACTACTGTTGCTCATCGTGTAATCGCTGATCTTGGAAACAAAAATATCGGCCTCTTCACATATTTTCACCCAGTGTCTTACGGAATAATTTACTGTGATAACTCCAGGCACCAATGGAATCCTTGTCGCATTGTATACTGAATTTGAAGCTGAGTTAGCCCCTCATCTAAGCATAACCTATCTTAGATCACTCGAATAAAAAACTGTGCCCAGTTCTTGGAAAAAGGCACAGGTCACACCCACCTACAAGAAAGGTAATAGAAATGATCCACAAAACTACCAACCAATATCCTTGACATCAACTTGTTGCAGGATCTTAGAACATATTCAGAGCTCAAACATAATGAGGTATCTTAAACAGAATGACCACCTCAATGCCAACCAGCATGGATTTCGAAAACATTGATCATGGGAAACCCAACTCTCACTTTCCTCACATCACGTATTGAAAGCTTTGGAGCAAGGCAACCATGGAGATGCAATGTTTCTGGATTTCCCAAAAGGATTTGACTTAGTACCACACCTGCCCTTACCGTCAAAAGTACGATAACATGGGGTATCAAGTGAAATCTGTGACTGGGTTGAGGACATTTTGGTAGGAAGGACACCACATATTACCTTGGAAGGAGAGTCATCAGATTTAGCAGTAAGTTAGGGTGTGCCCGAAGGAAGTGCATCATGTTGTATATTAATGATCTTGCAGACAATATTTATAGTAAAATCAGGCTTTTTACAGATCATGCAGTTCTCTATAACGAAATACTATCTAAGAGAAGCTGTATAAATATTCGATCAGCTCTTCATCAGATTTCAATGTGGTGCAGAGATAGGTAACTTGCTCTAAATGTTCAGAAATGTAAAATTGTGTGTTCACAAAACAAAAAAAATAAAGCAATCTACGACTTTAATATCAATGAGTCTGTTGGAATCGAATGGGAATCGGCCAACTCATACAAATACCTGGGTGTAACACTTTGTAGGGATATGAAATGGAATGATCACAAAGGCTCAGTCGTGGGTAAATCAGGTGGTAGACTTCGGTTTACTGGTAGAGTACAGGGGAAGTGCAGTCAGTCTGCAAAGGAGATTGCTTACAAATTACGCGTGTGACTGGTTCTAGAGTATTGCTCAAGTGTATGGGACCCATACAAGATAGGACTAACGGAGGATACTGAATGTATACAGAAATGGGCAGTATGAATGGTCACAGGTTTGTGTAATCTGTGGGAGAGTGTCACAGAGATATGAAGGAACTGAACTGGCAGACTCTTGAAGACAGATATAAACTATCCCGAGAAAGTCTGTTAAGAAAGTTTCAAGAACCGGCTTTAAATGATTACTCTGGGGATATACTGCAACCCCCTACATGTTGCTCACATAGGGATTGTGCGGATAAGATTAGAATAATTACTGCACCCACAGAGGCATTCAAACAATCATTCTCTCTGCACTGCGTACATGAGCGAAACAGGAAGAAACCCCAATAACTGATACAATGGCACATACCTTCTGCCATGCACATCTCTGTATTTTGGACAGTATAGATGAAGACTGAAAAAAAAAAAATTGGGCAGTAAGAATATTACGTGGTATTCAGCCATGAATGTCGTGTAGGTACCTCTTTTAAGGAGCTGGCATTTTAATTTTGCTGTCACAATACATATATTTGCTAACGAAATTCGTGATAAATAATCCATTATAGGTTGAGAAGAACAGTGATGTCCATACCTAAAACACTAGAGGGAAAAATGAACGTCATTGTCCATTAGTTGTCAGTGGCTAAGGAAGGAGCTCAATATATAAAAAGAAAAAAATTTGATCATTTGCTCAGTAAGATAAAATGTCAGGTAGCAAAGCAAGTTTTAAATCTGAATTAAAATCATTTCTCCTGGACAACTTGCTCCACTCTATTGATGAATTTCTGCTTAAAAACTGGTAGCCAGTAAAAAAACTTGGTAAAAGAATCCTCCAAATGATCCATGGAACATGTAATTAACTAACACAATGTGACTCCATTCATCAACAGTCTATGTTTCCCAGTCATGACACCACTCCAAATGCAGTTGTTTGTGTTGGAGGGCATTCCTGCCCAAGGGAATTGTACTAGTATCAAACGTAGGCTTTAATTTGAGGAAGAAATTTTTGTGACTGTACATTTGGAGCACAGTAGTGTATGCTAGAAAAACATGGACTCCGGGAAAATCGGAACGTAAGAGAATCAAATCATTTGGGATGTAGTCCTACAGAAGAATGTTGAAAATCAGTTGAAATCAAACAACGGAAACTCCAGGTAGGGATATCAACAATGTAGGAAAAGATAGATTGCTACTTACCATTAGGAAGACACGTTAAGGTGCGGCCGGGCACAATTAAAATTAGGTGGACTGATAGATAAGGAATGAGGAGGTTCTCTGCAAAATCGGCAAGGAAAGAAATAAATGGAAAACACTGACAAGTAGAATGGATGGTATGGTAGGACATCTGTTAAGACATCAGGGAGGGTAAAAACTGTAGAAAAAGACAGAGATTAACACCCAGCAAATAATTGAGGATGTAGGTTGCAAATGCTACTGTGAGATGAAAAGGTCGACTCTGAAGGGGCATTCGTGGGCAGGCTGTGGCAAACCAATGAGAAAACAATGACCAAAAAAAAAAAAAAAAAGAGTTTACATACCCATGAATGGTGTGGTGTATTTGTATGAAGTTATGTTGACATCCAACAATGTCCTTTTGACACCTCTTTCTTTTGTTGGGTAATGTGCGTATCTGCTCTTCACCCACATTCCATTAACTCCTGCCACCCATCTGCTGCCCCCCCCCCCCCCCCCCCACCTTTTTATCTTCATTTGCCAGTTCATCACACTCACCAGTTATTTTGACCATATAACGTAATAATCTGTATCAGTAGTCATGTTTTGGTCTCTATATTATACTTTTATCTTGAGGTTTATTTGCTCACGTCATTATGCTTGGATCTGTTGTATAGATATATAGTCATAAAAGGTCACATACCTAAAAAAAATTGTTTTTATAGCAACAAAATCTTCTTGTTGTTGTGTGGATTGTCTGTTCGATCTTACACGGTTTGAGAATGGCCTAGAAAGCCAAAAAGCGGTTTGCAATGAACTCTAAAATATATATTATTGTGGAACATCGGTATTGTGAATTTCAGTTTTTGTACTCACCTGTAGATGAATAGTGGATAGTGCAGTTTTATGGAAATTAGTTTCATCAGGGTCACCACATTTATTTTATTGTTATTATTTCCAGTTTGTCGCACTGAAAATTTCCTGCAGTTCAACATTAAATGTGCCCAACTGTATATAATTTGTTTTACATTTTACTGCTACAGGTTACGCTCTGAATACGATCTGTGACTTGGGCTCAAAGAGAGAAGCAAGCTATGAAAAATAAAAGGAAAAATAGTTGTAGTGTGATATTTGTCAGAGTTAATTTTAATTAGATTTAATTGAATGTGTGCAAATTGTTTACCCACTCTACCTCTGCATCTACATAGATACTCCACAAGCCACCGTAGGGTGCATGGTGGAGGATACCCTGTGCCACTACTAGTCATTTCCTTTGCTGTTCCACTCGCAGATAGAGCGAGGGAAAAACAGCTGTCTATACCCCTCCTTATGGGCCCCAGTTTCTTGAATGTTATCTTCATGGTCCTTACATGCAGTGTATGTTTGCGACAGTGTAATCATTTGGTAGTCAGCTTCAAATGCCGGTTCTCTAAATTTTGTCAATAATGTTTCTCGAAAAGAATGTTGCTTTCTCCCCCCCATTTGAGTTCCCAAAGGATCTCCGTAACACGTATGTGTTGTTCAAACATACCGGTAACAAATTTACCAGCCTGCCTCTGAATTGGTTAAATGTCTTCCTGCAATCCGACCAGGTACTAATCCCAAACACTCTAGCAGTGCTCAGGAATAGGTCACACCAGCGTTCTATATGCGGTCTCCTTTAGAGGTGAACCACTCGTTTCTAAAATTCTCCCACTAAACCGAAGTCGACCATTCACCTCCCCTACCACAGTTCTCACATATTTGTTCCAGTTCATATCGCTTTGCAATGTTGCAACTAGATATTTAAACGACTTGCTTATGTCAAGCAGGACACTAGTAACACTGTATCTGAACATTAAAGTTGTGCGCTCCCTACTCATCCACATTAATCTGAATTTTTCTACCTTTAGAGCTAGCCGTTATTCATCACACCAACTAGAAATTTTGTCGAAGTCGTCTTGTATCTTCCTACAGTCTTTCAACTTCGACACATTACCGTACGCCACAGCTTCATCAGAAACAACTGCAGACTGCTGCCCAACCTGGCAGCCAGTTCATTGTGTACATAGACAACAGCAGCAGCCCTGTCACACTTCCCGGGACACTCATGATTCTCTGATGAACACTCACTGTAGAGGACAGTATACTGGGTTCTATTACTCAAGAAGTCTTTGAGCTCACTCATTGAGGTGATATTGAGACTTCCTGTCTGTTCTGTGTAAAAGTTTGATGGGATTTCTGCGTTCTCAATATATGCATTGATAATTGTAGCTGTGATGGTTTTCGTTGCATTTGTATTGACTTTTCAAGCTGTACTTTTGAATATGATCTTGGTGTTAGTGAAACAAACGTGAAAAATTTTAATAAGTTTCATCGAGTAGGGCAGACAGTCAAGCAGTTTGTCAAATTATTTGGCAGTGTGTAGTTTCGTGTGGTGCATTTGTCAAACATATATCATGTTATAAGAAATTTTGATTGACGTCAGATTTGACAAGATGGAAGATATTGCATGTGTTGTTTTGCCATGCTTCCATAACGAGAAAGAGATTTTATTACAACTTATGTCCCTGTATGGTTAGCTTCCACAGTTGTAGAAACTACAATTGAAGAACAAAAGATCACTGGCAATTATCGATATGTTTGGTTGAATTTCTTTTATTTCGCTGATGATCACCAAATTTTTTTAGTCTGTACACTACCGGCTTCGGTCAGCAATGACCATCTATGTATCTGCAGCAAAACATGGGAAATGAAGTACAACTGAACAGATTACGTCATAGAACAATAAAATATGCCATATCGACCAGTTACTTTCAATATAGGGCGTAAGGGGCATTTACAGGTAAGTAGCAAAAATACCTTTGGGCTGTACTTGGCAGAAACTGATCATTCCGTAGGGAGTACTGGGGGGGGGGGGGGGGGGGGCGGATTGTTCTACAAGACCTTAAAAAGGACTTGCTCTCGATGTATTGCAAGAGCTTGAAATTTTTAGAGCCAAAAGGCAGGAGATGGCAGAAGTGGTTTTTGGGCTACGCGATTTCGTATTCATGCCCACTTTGCTTAATTTGACAATGTTGATTGAACGCCTGTCTTGTGTGCATCTTGCCCTGTCATTACACAGTATTGAGTGCGTCACTTTTTGCTCCATTTTCTTATATTTTTCGTTTCGCACTCGTGTTAGATTCCCCCTTGTTTATGTGGTAAATATCATTAACAAGATAATCTTCGTGACTGTTAAAATGTTTTATTATTTTTCGAACAGCATGTTGCAGGGTGCTTGAAGCCCTCTGGCGGTAAAGTTTTTCCGACTTCTCGCCTTTGCTGCATTCTGGAGGCTACGCCAACAGACGACGCTAATCATTTTCTGTAGTCTTTTGTTTTCATCTTTTTCCGTTTCTTTCCCTGGTTATTCTGTCAACTTTGTTATTTTATTAGCTCCAGGAGCTTGTTCTCGTTACGTTATTATTTTTATCTAAAATGACTTCAAGAGCCTCTCAGAATAATTCAGTCACTTGACCATTCGCTTTTAACAATTCTAAATTTAACTTTATCCGTGTTTTTTAAATATTACACTTTATCACTGTAGTAACTTATTCGTTGGCAAGTTCACTATGAACTTAACGCACCGTACTCTTCATTTATGCGTACTATACAATTTTATAATTGACGAATAAGTTTAGATGTGCAGTAGCGACATCTATCGAGCGTACGGCACAAACGCGTTATGGATACTGTACTGCAGTTTATGAACAGTAGCGGCAGATAGTACAATTCCACTAGCAGTGTGACCTACCTTACACCATATTTGAAAGATGTGCGACGATGATAAGCTGATTTTGTAACGATGCCATTATGGCTTTATTCTATTAGAACAAGTTATTAAACAGGTATGCCTCGTCATATTTTAAGCGGATGTTTTTACGTTCTTGAAAGTAATCATTTTTCGCTATGACACTTTTTTTGTTGTGAGACTTAATCTGGCCGCTAGTTGTATTTCATCTCCCATATTTTGCTGCAGACGTGAAGATAGTGGTTGTTTACCGAAACAGGTCAGATTTGTTGTTATTGGCGGAAATAAAAGAAATTCTACACATCATGGATCACTGTTGCAATCCGCGACCATGTTGCCACTTATCAAAATTTAGGTGTTTCCTCTTTCCCAGCAAACATATTGAGCAAAAAGACGTAAGAAGAAATACACAATTCTCAAATCAGTGCAAGAAATGTTTTACATTGGTAGCTATCTCCACCAGTTTGAAAATACTTCGCAACACAGACACACTGTGACAACTGTTTCAAAGTAAGGTTAAATTTGACAGACGTGGTTAATATGTCGGAGCGCGCTTGTTTAACAAACCTGTGGGTAGAAAACAGCTAATTCGACAACGTTTGACTTTTACCAAGACATTAGCTGTCCGTGTAACATGATTCCCGTCTTTTTCATCTGCCGGTCGACAGTAGGGTTGCCAACTTGTAAAGCACAGCATTACGAGACAGCAATGATAAAACCAAATTTTTACGTCGAGCAGCTGTTATTTTAATAAGGGATGACATGCACAGTGTAATACTGGTAACCAAAAAACTTACGTTAATCATTTTAATGAAAAATGCTGTTAATTACTTCGAATTAAATACTACGATGTTTATTTGAACACACATTGTTAAAAATTAAGATTTATCATGATATTAATCTCTATTGTTAAAAATTAAAATTTATCATGCTACTAATGTCTGACAGAATCGTATTTTAGGCCACAGCCACGTTTCTCATCTTTTCAGATACGCATGTATCAGTTTTAACCCACTCGGGAGCTGAATTACATGTTATTACTTCGCTGTTTAACTTATTCGCACAACAGACGACTGACGTATGTCGTTTACTCGTAGTTCCCGCTGGTTCTGACCAGCAGGATTGGCTCGTTTGAACAAAGCATGCTTCGTTGTTGGCATTAGTTTCCAAATATAAAAGTATTCTTTAGTTATACACAGACTATTATTTTAAGTTACTTATTGCCCATGAGACACTGGAGTAGGTTTACGGTCAGTTGTGGAAAAGACAATTTTTTATTCTTTGTGGGAGCACTCGGTCGGTTGTACAAAGGACAATTTTTTTATTCTTCGTGGAGGCACTATATCTGCACATGTATTCAGGATACATTTTTAACAATCAGTTTTTTATTTATTCATTCAGTTATCAACTTCTCAATTAATTGAAACCGAGCTATAGTCTGTCTAACTGGCTCAGGGAAGAATATGTAGTTTCCACACGGTAGGTCGGGGAGGAAGGGAGACAACCCTCACCACTCATACGCAGGGCTGGCACCGTACCTCTTTGTCCTACGCTGCTGCGAAAGCAGAACCACCAATCCCTTTTTGCATTGTGTGGGATGTACTGAAACCCCGACATGGACCAGAATTACTCTCTTCATTCATTGCAAAATAAAACGAGCAACGTACAGCACAAAGCAATGTGGAGTACAGAAATCGTTCGATAACAACTACAGCGCAATATTTTTTGAAGTTTGCAGGTGTCGTAAATGTGGTGGTAGTTCAGGCTGACCTGTACCGGTATCATCTTAAGCAACCACACAAAACTACCTCCCCCCCCCCCCTAACTGCCGCCATACTGTGTCGCATAAATGGTAGTTGTCCCGGACTTCCAGAATCAGAAGTCGTTAACAGGCCATAGTGAAGGAAATCGCCTTTTTTGTATGTGCATCGGCAGACTCTAGTTTAGAATGTTATTTATTGTGAGGACAATTAAAACTGAGCATACAAGTTACGCATCCTTAAAGGCGTAAGTTGTCAGTGTGAAAGTAAGAGTTTGAGCCTAGTGGCATCCTGTAATATGCAATCGTATTTAAGCACTGATGTGACAGTCTGTGCAAACTTAAAACACTCTTGCCCGCTGTATAATTATTACGGCACACTGTAAAATAATACCAATTGTGCAGAGGGTAACAAAGGGAGATAATGCAGAGGATAATACAGTGAAGGGACTTCTTTTTTTAAAAAAAAAAAAAAAAAAAAAAAAAAGCTAGTTTTCAGTCTGTTCTTTCAGTCCTTTTACTTACGCAATTTTTGTGTGTTTTCTATTTTTGTCTATGCCTGCTGTTTTTGATTCGGTACCAGTCAGTTGGCACAACTTTTATTTGGGTTTCGCATCAGTAGGCTTCGCCAAGTCTCAATCATATTGTCACCTTCCAACCGAAGCTAGAACTTGGCCCGCATAATGCATCTGTCAGTCACTACAAACAAGATATCGAGGGGAGGGGGGTTCGGTACCACGCATTTTCACTTTAAACCATGTGTCATTTATCAATACAGATACTGTGTTGGATAATCCATTCAGTTGTTTCATTGGTGGTACTTAATACATGGTTGATTTTGAAATTATACAATTTAATATTCAGGTGCGTTTATTGTAGTCTAGCTTGAATGAGGCATTGAGTAAAGTGATCCAAAATGTTGCTCTATGTTTGACATGCAAGAACTGGGATGTTTTATGCATATTGTTGCACGACTGGTTTCTGATGTTGTTATATTTTGGGATCACTTTATGTACTTCAATGTTTTGACAGATTTGGACTCCCAGGTGAATTATGTTTTCGAAGTCAGTTATATGAATTAGGCCTAAATATGATCAGTAAAGCAGCTATATAGGATTATTGAGCAACTGAATATTAATGATATACAACCACTTGTTGCACCCAGTGAGCGAGCTGAGGATGTATGCCACAGTCTAATAGTAGCATAGTTAGCTGCTGATGTAGATTTGAATGATTTGATTGCACAGATTTTTCTTTGTTGGGAAGGTCTGGAAGGAGGAGCCGTGTACCTAATTATGCCAAATAAGATTCTCTCTGAAACAATAAACAACAAAATTGTGGCATAGGCTAGTCAGATTACCACAAGACATTTAATGAATCTTCGTCATATCTGCAGGTTCAACACAGACATCATCCTGAAGCTATCACCCGTATACCATCTGTATGTAAAGTACATATTCACCTTTGGAAGTACCCTGAAAAATGCAGTTTGGTTTCAGTGTGTCTGCACACGATTGAAAGACATCCCATCTCCTAGGGTCAACATTATGTGTTTTGGATTCGTAACCATTAACCACTACTCCTTAATACTACTCACATTTACAAGGGTACCTCAAAAAGTATCACATTACTATGGCAGGCCACGTTGCTTTTATTGAGTACTGCACTACACTTCAAAGTGACACAGGTACATGACACTATTTGTCAACATAGTGCCTCTGTAAACAGTTGTTGGAAGGTGCTACCAATCATTCAGTTCCTCACTGATAGAAATCAGCTCATTAGTCACCAAGCCATCTGAGAACTACTACAGGAACTTCCACATTTTTGGAAAATCTCTTACACTCCCTCTCCTGCCCCCTCTGAAGATGTTCTTTCAGCTTGCCGAAATAATGGGAACTGCACGGTACAAGATCTGGATTTCCTGCCATCCACATCTTGGTGGCCTTGGTCAAATTGTTGGCACCATTTCACTGTGGCTCGATGTGACAGTGCATTTAGTCCATATACTGCCAGAATTTCAAGAGTGGATCAGTGCACACTTTACACATTTCACTCATAAGGGTGATATGTCCCACATACTTAAACTTTTGAGTGTTTCCAGCTGCCGTGCTATTTTGCTCGCACATTATGATCCACCTCTTATTTGAACTGCAGTGGAACTCTGCAGGAACCAAGAGACACATACTTTCTTCTGGCAATGCGCCACATTTGTTGCACAATGGTTCTAGTGTGGGGTGACACGTGTAAATTACTTTCTGAAGCCCCCACTGAAGACCTTTGCCGTATATTACACTCACCCTGTACTGAAGTTATGCACTGCCGTCTTATTCCTCTTCCGTTTATGGATGGCTTGCAGGAAAAAATGTTCCTGGTACCAATCTGTATATGCCTAAACATGTGTGTTTCTATTCTTGCCGCCATTAAGTGAGATGTGCAGCGGAGGAAGGTGTATGTATATCTTGAGTTGTATTTGAACATATTGTTGTTGTTATTGTTATCATTAGTCCAATGCCTCATTTAATGCAGCTCTTCATGCTGCTCTATCCTGTGCAATCCTCTTCATCTCTGCATAACTACTAAAGCCTACATCCACTAGAAACTGCATACTGTATTCATTTATTGGTCTCCCCGTCTACAATATCTACACCCCCTCCCATCTCATCTCTCTCTCTCTCTCTCTCTCTCTCTCTCTCTCTCTCTCTCTCTCTCTCTCTCTCTCTCTCTCTCTCTCTAACGTCTCAATGCCTCGTGTGTTGGTCTGTGGGGAAGCACAGTGCCGACTGGTGGGGGAACCGTGACACCTCTGGCTGCGAACTGGGCAGATGCTGTGCGAGGGAGGGGGGGGGGGGGGGGGTGAAAGATTGTATAGGATTGGTACCCATCTGAGATCAATCAGACTCCTGGAATGCCAGAAGATGGCAACAAGTCATTTTGCAAAAATATTGCGCCTTTGAACAACAGCACCTGGGTGAATACCCGAGAAATATTCAATTTCCTCCTATTGCTGGTCTGCATTTTATATCCTCTCTACTTTGGCCATCTTCATTTATTTCACTTTCCAAATAACAAAACTCTTTGACTACTACTGTCTTTTTTGCTAATCTAATTCCCTCAGTATCACACGGTTTGATTCAATCAAATTCCATTATTCTGGTTTTACTTTTGTTGTTGTTCATCGTATAAGGGGCGTTCAAAAAGAAATCAGCCAGAGGCATAATTACAGAAACTAGTACTTGTATGTTGGAAGTATTGACCCTGGCTGTTGAGACACTTGTCCCACTGTGACAAGGCAGTGAATGGCTGTCTCATAAAATTCCCAGGGCTGCGATGTTAACCAGTTCCGCAAGTACAGCTGGACGTCATCGTCCGAGGTGAATCGTTTGCCCCTCAGAGCTGACGTTCTTCTTTGACCAAGATGTCCCTCTTCTGATTCATTTCCAGCAGCATGGGACAACAGTGAATGGCCAGTGTTACTCGCAAATCTTGACCACCATTTGCCAAATGATAAAATCAAAACAACCAGGCTATCTCACCCGTGGGGTCGTTCTGCTCTACGACAATGTAAAAAAGTCTCATACGGCCCACAGTCATGGCACTCCTGCAGGTATTCAAATGGGAGGTTCTCTGCCACTCTCCATACAGTCCGGACCTCTCTGTGATTTTTCCATTTTTGGTCTCCTTAAAAAGACTCTGAGGGGGCAAACGATTCACCTTGTAATGACGTCCAGCTGTACGTGCGGAACTGGTTAACATTGCAGCCCTGGAAATTTTATGAGACAGCCATTCACTGCCTTGTCACAGTGGGACAAGCGTCTCAACAGCCGGGGCCAATACTTCTAACATACAGGTAATGGTTTCTGTAACTATGCCTCCAACAAGTTTCTTTTTGAATGCCCCTTATATAATCTTTTTTCAAGACACTGTCTGTTCCACTGAACTAGTCTTCTGAGTCCAGCACATTCTCTGACAGAATTACCACGTCACCAACAAATCTTATGTTGAAACTTCCTGGCAGATTAAAACTGTGTGCCGGACCGACACTCGAACTCGGGACATTTGCCCACAAAAGGCAAAGGTCCCGAGTTCGAGTCTCGGTCCGGCACACAGTTTTAATCTGCCAGGAAGTTTCATATCAGCGCACACTCCGCTACAGAGTGAAAATCTCATTCTGAAATCTTATGTTTTTTGGAATTAAGTAATTAGTAAATTAGCCTGCGAGGATGGTTTCTTAATGTCTTTATTGCATAATCGATATCAGGATTACCAGCCTAATCTTCAGATGCACCTACTCGTATAGCAAGACTTTCCAAAAATTACATCATGGCAGTGCAATGCAACATAACATTACCCATGTATTACATGTAACAAGTTGTCGAATATCTACTGGCCATGAGATCAGATATAAATTCTTGTACATAAGTCAGATTATACACAAAATTACAATTAATCATACTCGTAGACCAAATATTGTGATTCAGTAATCGTACCAACTCTTCATCTCAGAGAGCCAATTAAACTCAACATTTTCATTTATTTGTAGGACTTATTCCAGTCTCTGTGTTCTCCTGCAGTGTTTACTCTGTACAGCTCCCTCTAGTACCACCTAAGTTATTCCCTGAGACGTTAACACATGTCCTGTCATCCTGTCACTACTTCTTGTCAAAGCTTTCCTCACATTCTACTCAACATGTAGTCCATCAGATTTTCAACATCCTTATATAGCTCCACATTTCTAATGCTTCAGTTATCTTCTTTTCCATTTTCCCAAACTGTCCATGGTTCGCTGCTGTACCATTGAACGTACTCCAGACCAGTGATATCCTTTTGCTTTGAATTTTAATCCACTCTTAAACCTTTCTTTTATTTCCGTCATTGCTTCCTCGATGTATAGATCAAGGAGCAGGGTTGAAAGACTGCATTCTTGTCTTACACCCTCTTTTGTCTGAATACTTCGTTCTAGGTCTTCTGCGCATACTGTTCCGTCTTGGTTCTTGCACAAATTGTGTATTACCCATCTTTCTCTATTGCTTATACCTATTTTTCTGAAGAATTTCAAACATCTTGTAGCATATTATATTATCAATCACTTTTTATAGGCTGAAAAAATCCTACGATTGTGTCTTGATTTTTCTTAAGCCTTGCTCCCATTATCGACCATGTCAGAACTGCATCTATGGTACTTTTTACCTTTCCTAAAGTCATACTGATCGTCATCTAACAGATTCTCAGTTTACTTTTCCATTCCTTTGTACGTAATTCTTGTCAGCATTTTCTATGCATGAGCTTGTGCACTTGCATCTCTCCCCCCCTTTTTTACTCTGAAATCTGGAGTACAGAAGTTTTATTTATATATTGAATGGACCACCATGAATTCTCTGGGATACAATGAGTTTTCAGTGTCACCTATAAAATTTAATTCTTATGGCGTGACATGTCTCAAAACTAAACATCTCATTTATATAAAAAAAATGACAGTGTTGAGAGTCTAGTTCCCCCTGTAAAAAATTCTGTGGACACCCATGGTGCAAATGATATTTTTCTGAAAGTCTGATGGTATGTCTCTAGTCTTGCAGATTTTGCA
This sequence comes from Schistocerca americana, assembly GCF_021461395.2. Classification (NCBI taxonomy): domain Eukaryota; kingdom Metazoa; phylum Arthropoda; class Insecta; order Orthoptera; family Acrididae; genus Schistocerca; species Schistocerca americana. Next base: position 185,022,186 of record NC_060129.1, on the reverse strand, counting down.
TCCCAACTTCAACAGTCATTTGGTTGCCACTTCCCTTGTACCCCCCCCCCCCCCCCCCCTCCCCAGTGATTTTTAAAATTCTGAATTTGATACGTAAGTTTTTGTTTATGGTCAGTTGGAAATCTTTTCACCAGGGAATTACTGAGGGAATTTCTCATTGCACCAGTTGTTAGAATTTCTTCCCATTTCTTTCATGTATGGAACAGAGAAAGAATGATTGCTTAAACTCTTCTGTGCGTGCTGTAATTAATGTAATCTCAGCCCCACGATCCCTATTACTGCAATTTGTAGGGGTGTGTACTATTGTCTGCAAATTTCAAAGCGTTTTGTGACAAGTTTCCAGTGATGACGACTACCTTAAAGTATAGTACACTGAATCTACACCCACACTCTGCAAACTGCTGTGAAATGTTCCATAAAGTTTCGGGCATGCAGCCACATAAATTCAGCTTATGCAGTGATTCGGTCCTCTGGTTTAAAAGGATGGAGCAAGTTCTGGAGCATCAGTCACCTTGGCTCACTATGAAGATTGCTGGACAGTATCCAGCTGACATATTAGAAGAATAATCTGAATTTATGCTGCTGCATGCCCGAAATTTTATGGAACAGTCTTTGCACCTTGAAAACCTGAATATGTACGTGCTGTGAAATGCATTACTGAGGGAATTTCTCATTGCACCAGTTGTTAGAATTTCTTCCCATTTCTTTCATGTATGGAACAGAGAAAGAATGATTGCTTAAACTCTTCTGTGCGTGCTGTAATTAATGTAATCTCAGCCCCACGATCCCTATTACTGCAATTTGTAGGGGTGTGTACTATATTCCTAGAATCATAATTTAAAACTGGCTCATAAAACTTTGTAAGTAGGCTTTCTTGGGATAGATTATGTCCGACTTGAAGTATCTGCCAGTTCAGTTTTTTTAGCATCTGTGTAGTTCTCTCCCAGTGCTCCAACGAGCCTGTGACCAATGAAGCTGCCCTTCTGTGTGTATGTTCAATATTCTTTGTTATGGGTCTCACACATTTCAATAATGTTATAGGGCAGGTCACACGAGTGTTTTCTAAGCAGACTTCGTTGTAGACTGGTTTCATTTCCCTAGTGTTCTACCAGTGAACTGATGTGCTACCTGCTTTATCCATGGCAAAGCCAATGTGATCATTCCGTTTTGTATCGCTACAAACTGTTACATCCAGATATTTGTAGAAGTTGGCCAAATCCTATTTTAGTGTTTTATGGACTGCACAGTTTTGCCATTCTGAACGTTTAAAGCAAGTTGCCCATCTTTCCACTACTTTGAAATCATGTCAGATACTACCTTCACTTGTGATTTTTGCGTCATCTAAGACAAACATACACAGTTCTATTTGCCATGAAGACTTCCTGTTCTGATTTTCGGTAAGCACGTAAAATGTTTAATGTATGTTGATTTGGAATCAAATGTGAGTCACTTCAGAAGGGGGAAAAAAGGCCTCCAATATCTTTGGACCTCTCATATCTGCTGCCTTCTGGATCTTGTGAAAAGAGAGCACTAACTGGGTATTACATTGTTGGCACTTGCGGACACCTATGTAGATGTTGTTCAGTCTCCAAAAACAAAAGTGTTCTGTAGTTCTTCAATAAATTATGATTTAGAACTGTAGTTCTGTCCATTGTTCCATCTAGCTACTGTTATTTCTCAGGATCCAACAATTTTTGTGTACAAAAACTGAAAAATAACTCGCATTTCAGTCAGCAAGGTGGTAATTCTTTAGAACTTTATGAATAGTATGAACTGTGTTGAGCAAACTTGTTCACCCTAATGAACACACAAAATTAGTGACCAGCCAGCACAAACAATCTCTTTAGTATCTATGTGCAAATGTTTTTAACTTTCTGTATAACACTCAATGGTGACTGATAATATTAAATCCTGTTCTCTTTGGTGTTCTTGTTGCTTATTCGCTGTCAATGCTTGACCGCATTTCTTTTTCAGCTGTGGTCCCTGCATTTATTTTCCCATCCCCATTGTGTTCAAAGTCAGAGTCAGGACAGACAAAGAGAATCCTCCTTATTGGCCAGAAGAGCTGACTGTTGTATTTGCTTTTATATTTTTGTGACTTATTTCTCCTATACGCACTGCATTTACTATTTCTTTACAGCCCTATTATGATACAGTGGCAGTGATGGTTCAACACGATGTCCGATATTTTCGCTGTAGTAAGTTATGTACATGTGCAAAATTCAGTTACTTCTTTATTTACTTATACATCCTTTGACAGCTGTGTATCATCTTTTGTTCTGGAGTGGGTAGAACCGTCAGTGAAGGGCTTGTGTACACAAGTTTATTCAATAGAGCAGGGTGTCCCCATGTGACCTTCATGATTTACAAATGAAAAAATGTGAGACATAGATACCTGCAGTTTGTTTTGTATTGTGTATAGTAAGTCAAAAAAATTTTTGTACAAAAAAATGATACACTTCTACATGGGCTCTTTTTGTAACCCATAACATGTCTAGACAATGCTGTGTGTCAACCTGTATATACACAAATATTCTGGGGTGACAGACTATTGTATCCACAGCTCTTCTGTGGATATTTCCAATGTAGTGTACAGATGAGGCACACACAATGTCATTCACATATCCAAACAGGAGGAAATCCAGAGGGATTACGTTCTGAGATAGCGGTGGCCATCATGTCCTACCCATCACTGTGGATCTATTCGGTCCAGAATGTCACAGACTTGAAAACTCCAGTTCAGTGGTTCAACATTCTGCTGGAAGATAGCTTTTGGCTGAAGGGGAAGAAGTAGAGGGACAGACAGAAAATTGCCCAAATTGCGTTCTGTTACTGTCTGCTAGGTGAAGAAAAATTGTCCAACTATGCTGTCTTTCATCAACATGCATCATACACTGACTTTTTCACTGCCCCTGAAATGTTCCCAAAAATGTGGGGGTTTGTGAACCTCAGACGCAAATGTCAGGCCGCTTAACCTTCCCACATCAGTTGAAGGTTGCTTCACTCAGTGGTTCACAACCCCAATACCAGAAATAGAAATAATATCCATATAAACCAGCATCTCCCTCTAGGGTTCGGAATGGAGTTTTATATTGTGGTACTAAAGTCTATAACAGGTTGCCAGTCAACATATGACAGGAAACTGAAATATCCGCTTATATTTAAACACAAAAACAGAATAATCATTAGCCACTCCTACAGTATACCTGAATGGAAGTTCTGCCTAACTCTTAATATTTCTATTGGGCAGATTTTGCCATTACACAGACAGCTAATAGTGGTCTATGTAAAATTAAAATGCTTTGTCTGAAGTATTAGTTAAGAACACAGATAAGCGGTATAGGAGCAGTGATCTTTGAATGTAGCTGTCTCCTATCACACATACATTTGAAGTACAGTGTGTCCATAAAATAATGTCTCTTATAACAGTCACATTTAGACTATTTACAACAAATTGTACATGAGACTGATAATTGAGCTCTTCTAATTGTACAGCACACATTCAACCTGAAATGCAATTCTTCCCTAGCATTGGTTAACAAGTCCGGAGTAATGACAGCAATAGCTTCTTCAGTTCTATATCTCAACTCTGGCAAATCATTAAGTAGTGGTGGACCATAGACATTCTTTTGTGAAGCCTCGAAGAGGAAAAGAATCGCATGGTGTGTAGTCAGGTGAACGCAGAGCCCAGCAGAAAGGGGCTCTGTGTCGTACTTACCATTACAACCAGTGCAGTGGTCACTGACTTCGATATTCAACCACTCTCATAGAGAGAGATGTCAATGGGGAGGAGCTCCATCTTGGTGCTAAATAAAGTTCTCATGTTCACCTTCTAATAGGGGAGAGAGCCATTGTTGCAACATAGCCTGATAAGCCACCACTATTAATGTAGCTTCAGAAGTTGCAGATGATAATCTGTTCTCCAGATATGAACATTGTGGGTGTTCCCCTTTCCACTTAGATAAGTTGCCTCAGCACTGAGCACCACATTATCAAGAGTGTCATCTTCCCGCCGCAGCTTGTCACTTAATATACAACACAGTCATCTGGCTTCAAAGTGTATACCAGTGGTAACCAGTATGGATGCATGTGAAAACATTTTCTTAAAACTGTCCACACTGTCATCTTTGGCAACTGAATTTCAAGAGTAGTTTTCAGTAAGATGCTCTGACACGATCAATGTCCTCTTCAGACACTTTCAGTTGTCCTGTGCTTTTCCGGTTACACGCATTCGGTCATTTGGAATTGACTGTACGACTGACAAATGTTTTTACCTGGTGGGGTCACAATTTAAACTTTAAACAAAATGCACATTGAACTGAAATTACAGATTGCCTCTTAGCAAACTGCAGAACACAAAATGTGTTATGCTTGGCAATCTCCATTTTGTTAGTGTGGTTCTGCAAGTGGGAAAATGAAAATCAGTATTCATAGAAGCACTTATTTATAACTGTTTGAGTTACTCCTTAACTGTGACCTTGAATCAACAGTTTACAATGCTTACAGGTGATACTATTGTCATTTGTAACTGGGATATTCTTTTGTGGACATCCTGTATTCTGAAGTATTTCCCATAATTACTAGCCCCTGTCCTTCATTTGCATATCCCTTTCAGTGCTCTGACTACAGTATACACACACACACACCTTACATCCTGCTGATGCACCTGTAAGACCTTCCCTCTTTACTTCCTCCCTCCCCCACCCCCACACAGCCACCCAACACTGCACCCAGCAGCTCTATAGTGTCCCCAGCTCACCTCTGCACTTTCCCACAGATGGCACTAGCATCTTCCCCCAGCCCTACCCTATTATCTCTCACCATTCCACCGAGCGAGGTGGCGCAGTGGTTAGCACACTGGACTCGCATTCGGGAGGACGACGGTTCAATCCCGTCTCCAGCCATCCTGATTTAGGTTTTCCGTGATTTCCCTAAATCGTTTCAGGCAAATGCCGGGATGGTTCCTTTGAAAGGGCACGGCCGATTTCCTTCCCAATCCTTCCCTAACCCGAGCTTGCGCTCCGTCTCTAATGACCTCGTTGTCGACGGGACGTTAAACACTAACCACCACCACCACCATCATCTCACCGTTCCCACCCCATACTGCCTCCTCAACCACACACACACCCTAGCAGTTTGTTATTATAGTCAAATGCAGTCAAAGTTATATCCTAGTGAAATTTTCCCTGGAAGCTTAAATATTTCGAGTATTTTTCTCATTGTGCTTCTCTGCGACTCAATGCCAGTAACAGCTTTCTCTGCCTATTGATGTATAACCTGACTCATTCCGCATTCTTGAAAGATTTTTCTTAGTGATGACATTTACGGAACAAGACGTGAAAGAATGAAAAATACCAATGAATTTTTTTTTGGATAGGTTCCACCTTAAGCAAACACAATTCTTTTTTCTTTCTTACTCACACACATTTTGTTGAAGTTACAGCAACAGTTGGTTTTTTATTTGCTTCTGTCAGATTAATTTCTTTGAAAGTAACAAGAAAAAGGTTAGGTTGCAGTGAGTAGCAATCTGGCCTTTTCATAATACTGTTTTTAACAAGAAAAAATTGCTTTTCGCTGTCTGTACACACAGAGTGTCAGTTTTCAAGTGAAGTATTCACTAATTGAAACAGAATTTTCTTGTACCTTGTCAACCCATCCTGTAGTGTCTGTAATTTTCTGTACTTCGCAGTATGTCACCTGCAACAGTAGAGAATATGCACACGCGTGCATGTGTGTATGCATGTGCGTGTTTTTTGGTCACTTGATCGTTCTTGGAGAGCAGAGAACAGAGTTCAGTTGCAGAGGTCTGTACATTTGTTTATTATTTCTTTTCCTTCTACTGTGGTTTTTCATATTTAGTAGTTTTCTTCAATTATTAGGTTCTGTGCAAACACACTATCTTTAACACAGAATAAAATAATGTAAACCATAACAGTTTAACATTCCAGGCTATATAAGTTCTCTGCTGTGGCGGATTGCAAACTGTAATAGGATGACAGTTACACTGCAGAGTGCAGAAACCAACTGTGTGCCAACAAAATAGAAAAAGTTTTCTGTTTCAGTTTGTGAATACCTTACTTCAAAACTTAAATTCTGTATGTACAGACAGTAAAAAGCAGTTCTTTCCTGTTAATCTCATAAGAAGAAGAAGAAGAAGAAGAAGAAGAAAAAAAAACCACTGCTGCTGTAACTTAAGTGAAACATGTCTGGGTATAGAAGAAGAAGAAGAAGAAGAAAATTGTTTGCTCTTGATGAAACCTATCCAAAAACAAATTTCTTTGTTACTAAACACAGACACGAGACTGAGCTTCAACCTCACGTTGAAAACTACCAAGCTGCCCTGCTATTTCGATTTCCTCTGTTAACACACTGGGTCAGTCAATTCAAAATTCAGAGGTAGGGAAGGGGCATACCATTTCAATTGAGTAAAGCCCTGCTGTGTTGAAAACAACCTTAATTTTTAGGACAGCTTTGCATTACCTTAAGAGTGTTATGATGAACTCTTGTAAAGTGTAGTAAGTAAAACATTTATTAAAAGTTTCATTGCAGACACTCCTAAAATGTAGTCATGTAACATTGCATTATGGGACAGCTACTGCACTCTTTCTTGTCTTTTCTTAATGGCCCTCCTCAAAAACTCTCAAATAATGCCTATTGGAAAAATGAAGAAGAGGAAGTACTAAGGGCTGCTTCAATATGTCCAATATTCTTCAGAGAAAAATTAATAATAAAAACTGTACATGATCTTATAAGCATTTTTACTATGCCAATGTAGATTTTGAAGTCAGAGCTTCATCATGAGACCTTCCTGTTGTTATGCAAGGACCTTCATTTTGTCGCCAATATGCCAAGACGTATATCGATGAATTTTCTTGATTTCTTTTGTTCGAAACATTGCGTTGAAGTAACTCCCTCATGTTCAACGTACACAGTTTGAAAACTGTGTATGTTGAGTGTGTGGGAGTTGCTTCATTTTGAGGTTTGAAACAGGAGAAATAACAAAATTCCCATACTGATTTTTAATTGCCTATTAGATTACAATGTGTACAACTTTGCTTCTGCCATTTTTTCCCCAACATTTGAGGCTTTAATGAAACAAATTGGTTACACATGTATCATTCAAAGTATTTTCCGTCACCAGCCGCTACTTTCACCCATCTTTCAGGCAGTGTATGAATACCGTGTCGAAAAAAATGTTCATCTTTTGAAGCGATCCACAAATCGATCCAATTTGTGACTACTTCATGAGATCGGAAGTGTTGGTCAGCCAGGCCATGCGCCACTGATCTAAACAGGTGATAGTCAGAGGGAGCAATGTCTGGAGAATACGGCGGGTGGGGTAAGACTTGCCATTTTAAAATTTCCAAGTACGTTTTGAACTCTTTTTGCAACACGGGGTCGAGTGTTATTGTGTTGCAAAATCACTTTATCGTGCCTCTCGCTGTATTGCGACCATTTGTCTTTTAATGCTCTGCTCAAACGCATTAATTGTGTTTGATAACAAGCACCTGTGATTGTTTCACTTGGTTTCAACACCTCACAGTACATGTCGCCGAGCTGGTCCCACCAAATGCAGAGCATAATCCTGGAGCCGTGAATATTCGGTTTGACCGGCGATGTGGAAGCATGGCCAGGATATCCCCATGATTTTTTGCATTTAGGTTAATCGTAATGAAACCACGTTTCATCTCTGGTCACACTGAGATGCAGAAATCCCTTCCGTTTTTGCCTCTGAAGCAACTGTTCACAAAAACACAAGCGCCGTTCAATGTCTCTTGGTTACAGCTCACATGGAACCCAAGTTCCTTCTTTCTGAATCGTACCCGTAGCCTTGAGACTTTCTAAAATGGCTTGCTATGTCACTCCCACTAATCGTGCCAATCCTCCTCGGGTTTGACACGAGTCTTCTCTCGGCAATGTCTCCCATTCTGAAGCTTGGAAAACTTTCTCTCTTCCACCACTATGCCGGTCTACGACATTAAAGTCACCGTTCTTGAAGCATTGAAACCACTCACGACACGCTCTTTCACTACCGTACGTACTTGAGAGCATTCGACGAGACTCGGCCGCTGTTTACTTCATATTGAAACAAAACAGTAACACCCAAATAACGAGAATTAGGCTCGTAAACTGACATTTTCAATCGAGAACAACTTTATGACTTGGCCACAAATCAACTAATGTTTGAATGAGGTTATGATGACTGAGGTCCGAGCTAACTGCCTGACGTCTGCTATCTGTTTCTTTCAACCGCTGCTTACCATTGGTTACCTATTGGCAAACGGCGGTAGCAAAGTTGTACATCTTGTATTACTTTAAGAGTTTATAGAGTGTAATTGCAAATGTCGTGAATAGTGTGCAGTGGTTTTAAGCAGAACTAAGTTGGATTGTTCGTCTTGCAGACAGTAGGACTGCCCCGCCATGTCTTGCCGCCACGTCAACTCTGGCGGCTACCGGTGCTCGCGGGCATCCCTCCCGGCACACCGCGGCTACTGCCGCCAGCACGCGTCCCTGCTCCACCTCCCGCCCCCGGTACCTGCCCCGTCGCAACCGTCCCGCCGGGGCGGCAGGGGGGGCGGAGCCGGCAGACCGGTGGCGACACCTGCGACCGTGACTGTGACTGTGCCGCACAGTGCACCCGAGGCGAGGCGACGGAGCTCTTCCGTCGGGCGCACGCCGACCGTCGAACAACTTCTTGGCCGCATAGACCGGCTCCGTGCTTCCTCTCCGAGTGCAGAGTCGGCGTGGTCGGAAGACAGCGACCACGAGACGCCGACACTCGGATCGTCACGGCAGTATGCTGGTAGTGGTAAGTCCGTTGTGGTGGCCTCGATTATGTACAGTGTGATGGAACATTTCAGTTGTGTCGTTGTCTTTCACAGACTTGTCATGAACGGGAGTGACCTTTCTGATAGATGTGTGTGTGTGTGTGTGTGTGTGTGTGTGTGTGTGTGTGTGTGGATGTGTGTGTGTGTGTGTATATATATATATATATATATATATATATAGCACTGGCTGTTCAAAACTGATGAAGCCACTGTGAAATGTTCCTGCGATTATCTCATTTTATATATATATATATATATATATATATATATATATATATATATATATATAAAAATGAGATAATCGCAGGAACATTTCACAGTGGCTTCATCAGTTTTGAACAGCCAGTGCTCATCCTCCAACTGTCAGTAGTTAAAAATAGGAAACAAAGACTCATTCCATAATTTACGATATCTGCCAAGCAGATATCTACATAGTGATAGAAAAGAATAAAATGATACCTAAAGGCTCACGTTACAAGCGTTTTCTGTTGCACTGTCAGTACTGCTGAAAGCTATCGTAGCTAGAGGTCCAGGTTTCTTAGGTAGAGTGAAATCCTCCTGCTGCCTATTGATATACATCAATACCTGTGGAAGGAATTTCTGGCAGGCAGATTTTGTAGGTACACTCATTAGAGTAATGAGATAATGTATTTAAATCATTGTGTGCCTATTGTAGAGGATGTGGGTGTGCTGTGGTAGAAGATGGTGGGTCAGGATGAGTCAGAAACCATTCAAAGGCAGCGCAATCCATTTTTTACTCCGAGCTCGGGCCGACATTTGGCAATGTCGTAACGTCAGGCTCGACCCACAGACCCGGAGACGAAGTGTCGTAGTAATCGTCAGCAGCTACTGTATTTAGGGTGGCCCAGACGTGGTGTAACCTTGCATAATAGATATCCCCTGCTGGTAGTGAGTTACATCAGGGCCGATGTGGCAAGCTGGCACGGCCCGCCAAGTACGAGACGGTCGATTCGTGGAGACTGGTGTTGCTGGTGCCATAGGGCCTCGGCCCTCCGGGCAGTGACCGGACACCTGACACTTGGTCGCGTCAAGATGACAGTCGAGTAGAGAGGCCCGAGGGCAGAAGCCGGCCCTGTGGCAGGCGTCGACGTGATGGCTCACCGATTCGGTGACTTACCCAGGCCTACAGCCAGTTTTTATAAGCACAGAATTGGGTTTGTTGTGGTGTTGCCACTGCAAATGTCACTTATGGTTTGTGCCAAAGTGTCCCTGGTTTCAGTTAACTAGCTGGGTGCTGAGTGGCAGGTGGGTGACTGCAGCCAGCAGATGCCATGACACAATGCAGTTTGAGTGTATTGATGCAAGTAGCCCTTTTTATGGTGTCGAGCTCTCTTGCCATTCCACCCACACCATTGTGCCCCCTCTGCCTCGTTAGAAATGCTGAATCTGAAGTGTTTTAATTTTATTTATTTATTGTAAAAAAAAAATGTTTAGCAAACCATATGCATTTCTCTAATGAAACTCTCTCTCTCTCTCTCTCTCTCTCTCTCTCTCTCTCTCTCTCTGTGTGTGTGTGTGTGTGTGTGTGTGTGTGTGTGTGTGTGTGTGTGTGTGTTTGTTTCCACATCTTTTTGTAAACCACCAAACAGATTTCAACCAGACTTATTACATATATATCTTACTGTCAGACAAGAATTACTGTGGAGGTAAGAACCACTGTCCTATCTTAGTTCTGGAGATATAGTATCATAAACACTGAGATGCCTGAAAAATGCTGGATCATGTGTGAAGTTTTAATATATTTATTCTTTACTACTGAGACATTCCTGCAGTCTAGTCAACTTGGGGAAATCCCCGACACCTTGACAGTGCTTTTGGTAGCATTTCAACTGTGAAATGCAAATGGCCATAGGTAAAACTATAGCGGTCTATAGCGATGTTTACAAAATAACGACGTAGAGAAACGAGACAGCTACACCCAGCGTACAGAAACTGTCCAGGATACTGTATTTATACTTCTTCTTCTGTATTTATACATTTGTAAATTATGCATATTTCTTTGTAGGACTGTTCCGTAATTTCAATTGTGTTTTCACAAAAACATGGAAATGAAACTCTTTTTGATATTACACTACAAAAAACAAAGATGATGTGACATATATGTCTGCTTGTGTCTGTATATGTGTGGATGGATATATGTGTGTGTGTGCGCGAGTGTATACCCGTCCTTTTTTTCCCCCTAAGGTAAGTCTTTCCACTCCCGGGATTGGAATGACTCCTTACCCTCTCCCTTAAAACCACTGCATGTCTGAATGTACCTGTGGGCGATTGGATGTCACGAACGAGACAGCAGCTGGTGGACCTTTCAAGAAGACATTCCAGTATGGCCTGGAGTTGCGATGCTCTTTGGTTTTGTCAATTGTCTGTACCTCACGCTAGTCTGACTACAGCTGAAAAAAGTAATTCTGATGCCAACTTGTTGCACAGTGAAGTCGTTAGCTATCATCTGTTGGGTCATAGAACTTGCCGCTTCCTATTTACACCAGAGGTTTCCTAACGTGACTCAGCCTCGGCTTTTGGGGCAGAGGCTTTTATGTGTTCACGTGCACCACAAGACCCAGAAGACATCCGTTTAAACTCAGATCTTTGTAACAGCCACCGCCATATTGAACAATTTATTAATCCTCTCAAAATGACAGCAGCTGAAATCTTTATGGAATTACTATTTCACGATTTCTTTCATTTCTGTAACTATTTAGGTGCTTCAATTCACAGTTGAATCTTCAGATACATCAAAATAAAATAGATATACAAATTATCGATAGAGCAGCTGTTTTTTCCTCATCGGTATGTACTGAATCTGTCACCCGATTTCATACTCATTTCTCAACTCATTCCTTGTTTCTGGCTCCTGCACCCACTCACACACTCGTCACTTCATAAGTCAGTCTTGGGAGGGTACGCAACATGATGGGTTATAACTGAAGATATGAATCTTTGTGTACTACTGTGAGCAATGGCCTTTTCCAAGGTGCATAACTTCAAATGTCCACTGATTGCAGTTCCCCTCACAATGTTTGCTCAGGAACTGGTAGAGATGGACCTGCATTCACCGACACCAAATGTCAGATTTGAGACCAACTGTCATTGACAGGAGACACTAACAAACTGGGCAACTTCATACACATTGGCCCACATCCTTTCGTCTTTCCCTCTCCTTCCCTCTTTCCTGATGAGGCAACAGTTTGTTGCGAAAGCTTGAATTTTGTGTGTATGTTTGTGTTTGTTTGTGTGTCTGTCGACCTGCCAGCACTTTCATTTGGCAAGTCACATCATCTTTGTTTTTAGATATATATTTCCTACGTGGAATGTTTCCCTCTATCACACACACACACACACACACACACACACACACACACACACACACACACACAATTCAAGCTTTCGCAACAAACTGTTGCCTCATCAGGAAAGAGGGAAGGAGAGGGAAAGACGAAAGGATGTGGGCCAATGTGTATGAAGTTGCCCAGTTTGTTAGTGTCTCCTGTCAATGACAGTTGGTCTCAAATCTGACATTTGGTGTCGGTGAATGCAGGTCCATCTCTACCAGTTCCTGAGCAAACATTGTGAGGGGAACTGCAATCAGTGGACATTTGAAGTTATGCACCTTGGAAAAGGCCATTGCTCACAGTAGTACACAAAGATTCATATCTTCAGTTATAACCCATCATGTTGCGTACCCTTCCAAGACTGACTTATGAAGTGACGAGTGTGTGAGTGGGTGCAGGAGCCAGAAACAAGGAATGAGTTGAGAAATGAGTATGAAATCGGGTGACAGATTCAGTACATACCGATGAGGAAAAAACAGCTGCTCTATCGATAATTTGTATATCTATTTTATTTTGATGTATCTGAAGATTCAACTGTGAATTGAAGCACCTAAATAGTTACAGAAATGAAAGAAATCGTGAAATAGTAATTCCATAAAGATTTCAGCTGCTGTCATTTTGAGAGGATTAATAAATTGTTCAATATGGCGGTGGCTGTTACAAAGATTTGAGTTTAAACGGATGTCTTCTGGGTCTTGTGGTGCACGTGAACACATAAAAGCCTCTGCCCCAAAAGCCGAGGCTGAGTCACGTTAGGAAACCTCTGGTGTAAATAGGAAGCGGCAAGTTCTATGACCCAACAGATGATAGCTAACGACTTCACTGTGCAACAAGTTGGCATCAGAATTACTTTTTTCAGCTGTAGTCAGACTAGCGTGAGGTACAGACAATTGACAAAACCAAAGAGCATCGCAACTCCAGGCCATACTGGAATGTCTTCTTGAAAGGTCCACCAGCTGCTGTCTCGTTCGTGACATCCAATCACCCACAGGTACATTCAGACATGCAGTGGTAAAGCTTAATGGCTCATTACTTTGGGCTCAGTCTAGTAACGATACTCAGATTTGATTGCCATTTCAGTCATTTGCCGATTGCAAGTGTTTCATGATGTGAGAGCAACAGTGCCGACCAGACATGCAGTAAGGTCCACAGAAGTCTGACACCCCCCTCCCACTCTTTTGTTGCCAAAACCTAGTTCTCGTTATTCAGGATTTTCTCCATGAAGTGTTTTCTCAGTTAAACTTGTGTAGTTATAGGAGAATGCTGGTTCCATATGTTCTTCTCTGAATCTGTCTGTGTCAGTGGAGGTTGCCCTAAGCTAAGAGTACATTGTTCTGTGCCTATTTTAGAACATATCTCTTTGTGCTGGCTCATAAATCATTTGTGTGTGTTAAGATTTCTTACTCCTTCCCCCCATATCCATTCACATCATTGGGTCTGTGCAAGTAGGGTCATAGTCCATTCCTTCATATGATCTGATACTGGGTATAATAATATGAGATACCAGTGGCCTGTCAGTATTTATCCCACCTGCTAACTGGGACAAGCACTGTGCATTGCGGCTCCCTGGTACACAAAAACTGTGGTAGTTAGTTTAGTTGAGGTATTGCAAGTTATCCAATCAACAGAGAAACTGGAGAGTAGTTGAAAGGCGCATGTAGTGCAGTCCAGCAAATTACAATTTCTGCCCCTTGAATGCACCAAAAGTCAGTCAAACATTTAACCCTCAGTGTGTAGCTCTTGCTGGCAGTGGTTCTGTGACTTTCTGGCATTGTTTTTTGTTCCAGGACTTGTGCACACTCATTCAGGTTACCATCAACATGAACTACGATGTTTATTTTTGTGGTGTCACCAACAGACATCACACTTGCTAGGTGGTAGCCTTTAAATCGGCCGCAGTCCGTTAGTATACGTCGCACCCGCGTGTCCCCACTGTCAGTGATTGCAGATCGAGCGCCTCCACACGGCAGGTCTAGTCTAGAGAGACTCCCTAGCACCAGTTGTACAGCCGACTTTGCTAGCGATGGTTCACTGTCTACATACGCTCTCATTTGCAGAGACGACAGTTTAGCACAGCCTTCAGCTACGTCATTTGCTACGACCTAGCAAGGCGCCATATTCAGTTACTATAAGAAATTACTTCAAGAATGTATTCTGAACAGACAATATTGTGAATCATGTACCGTCAAGAGCGACGTTAATCATTAATGGATTAAAGTTAAGTATCAAACTAATTATGTCCGCTTTCTGAATTCTCATTCCTTGTCGTGTTCCAGACCTCACGTCAGTAAGCTAAAACGCGTGCATTTCGGCCTCCACTCGTAACACGGTGTTGGCTCTTCTGCTAACACAACAATTTTAACATTCTTGGTGCTCTAGTGTTCCCTTTTCTTCTATGACTCCTTAATGAGTTTGCTGTCAACATTCTTGTGTTCCAAGATGACAACTGTGTTCATAGGGCTGCAAACAAACATTTCTAATTTGATGAAGTTGCTGGCACCATATCGTACCGGCCGGTCCGCTAAGGAGTCATATATTAGTAAAATGTCAGGGACTGTTCGGAACTGCATGTGACACACAGCAATCGACATCCCTGTAATTTGGTAGCTCTATCGGATCTGCTTATCAGTGAGTGGTTTCAGCTGGATACCGCATGCCTGAAAACATTTACGGATGCTTCTCGTCTCCAAATTGATACCGTTGCTGACACAAGCGACCGTGTTATGCAGTATTTAGTGTTACGTCTTCTGGGGGTGACTAATTTCTTGCCTAGTGCTCTTAGATCCTAGTACTGGATCAGGTAAAAGACCACACTTTGAGCAGTGACTATGCAAAGTAGTGTGGATAGATAAAAATGGCACTCTCCAAGCAGTGGCAGGGAAAACAAATAAAAGATGTGGAAACACAAGAGTTTTCAGTGCCAGTGGCCCCTCCTAGCAGAAGGGTTGAAGTGAAAGGATGAGGGATGAAAGACAAGGACTCGTGATGAAGAGCTGGTGAAAGATTACCCGGAACTCCAGGTCAGGGGAGTTTACATCCCGTAGAATGAGGCTCCCCTGACCTGGGATTCTGCGTGACTTTTCTGCAACTCTTCCTGTTTCCTAAACTTCGCCAGTCTTTTCCTTCATCCTTCTTCCTTTCCCTTCAGCCCTTCTGCCAGTAGGAGCCACTGGCTCTGAAAGCATGCACGTTTCCACGTCCGTTATGTGTACTTGGTGAGTACTAATAATAAAACTGTAAAACCATCCTTACTGCCTATCTGAACACACTACTCTCAAAAACTGCTGGAAAAATTTTAATGGGGTTTTCACAGGTAATTTGAGCATAGTTCAGGGCAACATGTAGGCTTTATCAAAATCACACCACGCAAAAAAATATTAATTTAAAGTTGTAGGAGTCTGTGCTCAGCTTAGTAGTTCGTGTGTTTACCTTAGTGACAGTATAGCACACCAATGAACCAATAGATGATGCTGTTAGTTTCATAATAGGCCATGTCGAACTACTAGTAGGTGGCAGTAGTAGTAGTATGCGTATGTGTATTTTCTGAATATAATAGAGGGAAACATTCCACGTGTGAAAAATATAACTAAAAACAAAGATGATGTGACTTACCAAACGAAAGCGCTGGCAGGTCGATAGACACACAAACATACACACAAAATTCCAGCCCCCGCAACCAACGATCGCTTCGTCAGGAAAAAGCTGTGTGTATTTTCTGAAGTTTACATCAATGACAGAATTAAGCGTGTCAGTCTTATCGTTATAAATACGAGCTAACATTGACTTGACTTGGCTAGGATATGCAGATTTACTAATTTTGGTTTTGTGCATTAAAATTTAACAAAACCATTTTCTTTTTTCAATTGGTTTCATTTATATTTGACTTATTGGCCAGAAAAAACTGTTTTTTGCAAGTAGATTCCATACGGGTTCCATTTTTACCAATTGAGATATGGAACCCAGAGGCACAATGCAAATGCTTCCATTGCAAATTGTGAAGAATGTGGGACCCCACATCTTGCGAAAAGTACACTCCAATCATTTTAGCTGAAGGAACATACTCAAAGCATTCTGCTAGCTACTTGTGACAAATATAATCAAGTGAACAACATGCAAATAAATGGTGAACAGTAAATATTCTGCAAGATGGCAAATATTCATTTGAAGCAGAAAGTTCATAGAGGTGTTGCACTATTTTGAATGATAATTGAGCCCTGTATGTGTTTATTGCTATCGTCAAAGAAGTTTTGTTATTTATTTCTGTGTTTTTTCTTTTCTTTTTCCTGGTGGAAATGTCCTTCAAAGCATTTCTGTCAAATTAATGCATTTCACATAGTTCACAATATATACAACACAGTTTGTGGTACATTTTATGCAGTTTTTGATACATTTTGTGCAGTTAGTAGTACAATTTACCATAGATTCTACACAATCTGAAACTAAATTTTGCAAAGTCCAAGAGACATTTCATGCACTCTTCAATACGTTTTCCACAGTTGCATATAAATTTTAAACAGTTTATTTTATTCCTTAAAAAAGTTCACAGTCAACTTATTGACACTTTCATACTCTCGAGGGAGTGTGTAATTTTGCTTTTCTTTAGTTGATTGTGGAGATGAGGCAACGAGTAAATAGCAAACAATGGAGATACACTACTCCCACATGACACAGTCTTGGCAATCTGAAGGGTGCACTTTTTATTCTTTCATGGACTGAATTTTATCCCAGTTGTAATCAGTAGTCAACTGACCAGTAGGTGAAAGAATGAATAAATATGTGGATCCAAAGACATTACACGTAAAGATACAGGAGTTTCCTAATGCATTGTGTAGCCAGAGTTTTAGGCTAGGTTGGAAAGTGACTGTTCAGTTTTGAGTGAGTGAAGTCCAAAAATAAGAGTACGAAGCCAAATGTGAATACAAAATTCTGGGTGTGATGGTAGATGGATATGTAATGTAGCCCTATGTCTACATTAGATTTCAAAGTTATAAGAATTACTTGCTGCGAGCAAAGTGGGCAATGTGAATCAACTGAAAATATATGCTGCTAGAATCGTGCCAACTAAAAATTAATTTGGGTTGTCCATGCTCTGTGTTAAGTAATTTTTCATGTATTCCATCATGTTTTGGGATTCCATTTGGACAGCAATACTTCGTTGACCAAAATTTTGGCTCTTAATCGTACGACCATCTTCAGTGAGGACTGTTAATCGTACAACTAGCTTCAATATGAGTCAGTTACTAAGTTCTGAGCATCTCATATGCATACTCATATGCAGAAATGCTAAAATCACATTGTTCATGGTTCCTCTGAAAGGGCACGGCCGCCTTCCTTCCCAATCCTTCCCTAATCCGATGAGACCGATGACCACGCTGTCTGGTCTCCTTCCCCAAACCAACCATCCAACCACATTGTTCATAGATATAATATGGACTTGAAGGAGCATGCATCACAAAAAAGGCAATTGGCACAATAGCACCATAAATGAAACCTTGTGTCTTAAGATGAAAATTTAGTGAGCTTTGAGTCAGCAAATCTCCAGTGTATACAAATTAGTTGGATAATTTTTAAAACAGTTGTCAGTTGTTGAAATGAAATGCCAGGCAGCAAAGACTGAAAGCAATAATTCCTCTGCGAACACAAACATGAAAAAAGTGCTTTCCATGAATTTCCGAGATGGAAGTCCTTTTTTCTGTGGAACAAGTT
Organism: Schistocerca americana; assembly: GCF_021461395.2. Taxonomy (NCBI): domain Eukaryota; kingdom Metazoa; phylum Arthropoda; class Insecta; order Orthoptera; family Acrididae; genus Schistocerca; species Schistocerca americana. The sequence continues at coordinate 185,004,302 of NC_060129.1, read as the reverse complement.
GTCTGACAGCTACATTTCCACAGCTTCACTTGACCATTGGATCCCAACAAGATGACACCATGACCAGTATCTTGACTTTGTTGTAATCCACAGAACAGTCAAGAGAAATATAGTATTCAGCTATTGCAGTTTTCTTGGGCTGTAGAAGACGAATGTGTTGTTGGTGTTCAGTGGAATCTTCTTTTACAGTGCATATGGTTCATCCTATACAGTGTGTTGAGAAAAAGCATCATACATTCCTATAGGAGGTAGCATTGTTCAAAACTAGAAGAAAGGTCCTGTAACGATATGTCTGGAAACACACACCTGTTGGGTATATGGGCCAGTCCGTCCACTCATTGCCATCCATCTGTTAAGTAGTTGCAGACACTATAGGGAGTGCTGCATGTAATATCCACGCATCCTGACATATCCTCCAGTCCTCTGAATCGTGCAGTCTTCCATACACACCTGGCTTCATTCTGATTGCGTCTCTCGTACATTGCTCACACACTCTTGCATCATGTGCACTTTATTGATAGGCTAGGCATACACTGATGCCTTGAAATGTCCCCACAGCCAGAAATCTAACGGATTCAGATCTGGTGAACAGGGATGCTGTGCTACCAGACCACCATGACTAATGCATCGCCTATAAAATGTTATGATGTGGTCACAAGATTTGTAGAAAATGTGGTGGACCCATTGTCCTTCTGCAAGGGTAACACTCACCAATAGTGTAGTAATTCACCATGCAGAAATTGACGATAAACAGCACCTGTTAATTTATATAATAAAGTGTATGGCCCTAAAAGTCTTTTGCTCACAATTCCTATTCATACATCAATACTGAAACGAACGTGATGTCTCACGTCCACTGTTGCTCGAGGATTTGCATCTGCCCACTTGTGCTTATTGTGGTAATTTACTAGGCCATCTCTTGTGAATTCTGCCTCATTTGTAAGTAAAATGCAGGCTGTGAAATGTGGATTTTCAGCCCATATCTCAGTAGGTACTGATTTCCGGACATATAATTATTAGGAGAAATGTTGGAACACGTGAGGCAATACTGACCTTATGCCTTATCTTAGAAGCTAGGTTAAAGAAAGGCAAACCTACATTTCTAGCATTTGTAGACTTAGAGAAAGCTTTTGACAATGTTGACTGGAATACTCTCTTTCAAATTCTGAAGGTGGCAGGGGTAAAATACAGGGACCAAAAGGCTATTTACAATTTGTACAGAAACCAGATGGCAGTTATAAGAGTCGAGGGGCATGAAAGGGAAGTAGTGGTTGGGAAGGGAGTGAGACAGGGTTGTAGCCTATCCCCAATGTCATTCAATCTGTATATTGAGCAAGCAGTAAAGGAAACAAAAGAAAAATTTGGAGTAGGTATTAAAATCCATGGAGAAGAAATAGAAACTTTAAGGTTCACCGATGACATTGTAATTCCGTCAGAGACAGCAAAGGACTTGGAAGAGCAGTTGAACGGAATGGACAGTGTCTTGAAAGGAGGATATAAGATGAACATCAACAAAAGCAAAACGAGGATAATGGAATGTAGTCGAATTAAGTCGGGTGACGCAGAAGGTAATAGATTAGGAAATGATACGCTTAAAGTAGTAAAGGAGTTTAGCTATTTGGGGAGCAAAATAACAGATGATGGTCGAAGTAGAGAGGATATAAAATGTAGACGGGCAATGGCAAGGAAAGCGTTTCTGAAGAAGAGGAATTTGTTAACATCGAGTATAGATTTAAGTGTCAGGAAGTCATTTATGAAGTATTTGTATGGAGTGTAGCCATGTATGGAAGTGATACATGGACGATAAATAGTTTGGACAAGAAGAGAATAGAAGCTTTCGAAATGTGGTGCTACAGAAGAATGCAGAAGATTCGATGGGTAGATCACATAACTAATGAGGAGGTATTGACTAGAATTGGGGAGAAGAGGAGATGTGGCACAACTTGACTAGAAGAAGGGATCGGTTGGTAGGGCATGTTCTGATGCATCAAGGGATCACGAATTTAGCATTGGAGGGCAGCGTGGAGGGTAAAAATCGTAGAGGGAGACCAAGAGATGAATACACTAAGCAGATTCACTAAGCAGATTCAGAAGGATGTAGGTTGCAGTAGGTACTGGGAGATGAAGAAGCTTGCACAGGATAGAATAGCATGGAGAGCTGTATCAAACCAGTCTCAGGACTGAAGACCACAACAACAACAACAACAACAGAATAAGTGACCATTTTTTGAACCACCAGTATAAATTTAACACACTGACAAAGAACTTTGTAGATATGTGCCTTTTGTGAAAGTGGATCATCTTTGACAGAATCTGCACTAGCCATTTTGACTGGTGGCTGGAAAATCGTATGCAGTGTATGCTACTCCATGAAGCTGGAAGTTTTTGAAGAAACATTTCTCACATGTGGAAGAAACGGAATAGATTTTGCATCCATTTCCTGTTCCTTTTGTTTGCCTGGCATTTTCATTTGCATAGCTCTTGTAATTTCAAGTTTTGTTTATGCATTTTTCCTAAAATGTCCTCCAGGTGTACTAGTACTGTCAGTGTCAGTGTCAAACACCACATAGACTGTATATTAACGTTTTAAGTGCACTTGTGGTGGCAGCTGGAGGATAAAATAGTATGAATGGATTTAAAGTACACACAATTCCCTAAAAACTAATCCAAAAATTATTGAACTTGTACATCCAAAAACAGTAGATAGCTATTCATCTCCCACTCAGTTGTAAACCCAATATTTCATGAATCAAATTCAAATTCTAAAATAAGTCTACCAGTTAAGGCTCATCGTTGGCCAAACTACAAATGTGTCATCAATCGTGCCGGTCTTAAAACTGCAGAGTTCAGCACTTTTTCTTCAAAATCCTTCATAAATAAATGGCTTTCCATAGTGACACTGTCAGTCAGTTCAAAATATTGCTTGTGGTTGTTGTTGTTGTTGTTGTTGTTGTGCCCTTCAGTCCTGAGACTGGTTTGATGCAGCTCTCCATGGTACTCTATCCTGTACAAGCTTCTTCATCTCCCAGTACCTACTGCAACCTACATTCTTCTGAATCTGTTTAGTCTATTCATCTCTTGGTCTCCCTCTATGATTTTTACCCTCCACGCCGCCCTCCAATGCGAAATTGGTGATCCCTTGATGCCTCAGAACATGTCCTACCAGCCAATCCCTTCTTCTAGTTAAGTTGTGCCACAAACTTCTCTTCTCCCCAATCCTATTCAATACCTCCTCATTAGTTACATGATCTACCCATCTAATCTTCAGCATTCTTCTGTAGCACCACATTTTGAAAGCTTCTACCCTCTTCTTGTCCAAACTAGTTATCGTCCATGTTTCACTTCCATACATGGCTACGCTCCATACAAATACTTTCAGAAATGACTTCCTGACACTTAAATCTATACTCGATGTTAACAAATTTCTCTTCTTCAGAAACGCTTTCCTTGCCATTGCCAGTCTACATTTTATATCCTCTCTACCTCGACCATCATCAGTTATTTTGCTCCCCAAATAGCAAAACTCCTTTACTACTTTAAGTGTCTCATTTCTTAATCTAATTCCCTCAGCACCACCCGACTTAATTCGACTACATTCCATTATCCTCGTTTTGCTTTTGTTGATGTTCATCTTATATCCTCCTTTCAAGACACTGTCCATTCCGTTCAACTGCTCTTCCAAGTCCTTTGCTGTCTCTGACGGAATTACAATGTCATCGGTGAACCTTAAAGTTTCTATTTCTTCTCCATGGATTTTAATACCTACTCCAAATTTTTCTTTTGTTTCCTTTACTGCTTGCTCAATATACAGATTGAATAACACCGGGGAGAGGCTACAACCCTGTCTCACTCCCTTCCCAACCACTGCTTCCCTTTCATGCCCCTCGACTCCTATAACTGCCATCTGGTTTCTGTACAAATTGTAAATAGCCTTTTGGTCCCTGTCTTTTACCCCTGCCACCTTCAGAATTTGAAAGAGAGTATTCCAGTCAGCACTGTCAAAGCTTTCTCTAAGTCTACAAATGCTAGAAACGTAGGTTTGCCTTTCCTTAATCTATCTTCTAAGAAAAGTTGTAGAGTCAGTATTGCCTCACGTGTTCCGATGTTTCTACGGAATCCAAACTGACCTTCCCCAACGTCAGCTTCTACCAGTTTTTCCATTCATCTGTATAGAATTCGTGTTAGTATTTTGCAGCTGTGACTTATTAAACTGGTAGTTTGGTAATTTTCACATGTGTCAACACCTGCTTTCTTTGGGATTGAAATTATTATATTCTTCTTGAAGTCTGAGGGAATTTAGCTTGTCTCGTACATCTTGCCCACCAGATGGTAGAGTTTTGTCAGGACTGGCTCTCCCAAGGCTGTCAGTAGTTCTAATGGAATGTTGTCTACTCCCGGGGTCTTTTTTCAACTTAGGTCTTTCAGTGCTCTGTCAAACTCTTCACGCAGTATCATATCTCCCATTTCAACTGCATCTACATCCTGTTCTATTTCCATAATATTGTCCTCAAGAACATCACTATATACGCCTTCCACTTTCCTGCTTTCCCTTCTTTGCTTAGAACTGGGTTTCCATCAGAGCTCTTGATATTCATATTGGCTACAATAATGCATTCAATATGCTGTTCATAGTAGTTTACCTGCACTCCTATTTTTTAATTCATTATTGAACCTACTCCTGCATTGCCCCTATTATTTGATTTTGTATTTATAACCCTGTAATCACCTGACCAGAAGTCTTGTTCCTCCTGCCACGAAACTTCACCAATTCCCACTATGTATAACTTTAACCTAGCAATTTCGCTTTTAAATTTTCTATCGTACCTGCCCGATTATGGGATCTGACATTCCACACTCCGATCCAAAGAACGCCAGTTTTCTTTCTCCTGATAACGACACCCTTCTGAGTAGTCCCCGCCCGGAGATCCAAATGGGGGACTATTTTACCTCTGGAATATTTTACCCAAGAGGATGTCATCATCATTTAACCATACAGTAAAGCTGCATGCCCTCAGGAAAAATTACAGCTGTAGTTTTCTGTTGCTTTCAGCTGCTCGCAGTACCAGCACAGCAAAGCTGATTCGGTTATTGTTACAAGGCCAGATCAGTCAGTTGTCCAGACTGTTGCCCCTGCAACTACTGAAAAGGCTGCTGCCCTTCTTCAGGAACCTCCGTTGTCGTTGCACTTACAGTACAGCTATCTTTATTGCTGAGGCATGCAAGCCTCCCCACCAACGGCTATGACCTTGGTATGTTATTGTAACAAATTCCGGGATGTACAGTGGATTCCACTCAGTGCAGAGCTTACTGAGATAAGACCTGAACAAGGTGTCACCAGATAGACCATGTTGTGGCTACTGACATGGCACTATTTGAGTGGCCACCGAGGTCACCGAACTTGACACCTTGCAGATTTTCCTTGTGGGTTACATTGAGTATAGGATTTATGTTCTACATCTATCACAGGACCTTGAAGAATTGCAACACTGTGTCTGTTCTTACCTCACTCTGGATATGCTGGCTCAGGTGTGGGCAGAATTGACTGCTGATTAGGTGTGTGGTATGTGACAAAGCCTGGATGGACAGAATATTTTAAACATTGGCAAAAACCTCCGAGACTTTGTCTGTCACGTACTAAGTCACTTTTTATGTTGTTCTTGGCCATGTATCTCTTCCAATTTTTGCAATGTCCTTTTGCAGTGGTGCAACAAAACTACATGCTCGCCGCCCCCTCTCCCCCCCCCCCCCCCCCCCCCCCCCCCTCCAAAAAAAAAAAGGAAAAACGTATAGGTGCTCTGGATAGGTAACACAAATGGAGTTACAAAGGTCCCAAGAGGTAGCAGGCTATACAGGATATACTGACCTGTCCAGTTGCAAAGACTACTTAGTTGTCACTACACTTGGCAAAAGTGAAAGAAAGAACTCAACACTTTGTGTTTAAGGACATTGAAAGATCAATACCAAATATTACCCATTAAGAGGATGAGTAGATGGTGTTATTCACTATGTGTCTTTTGTGCTGTGGCTGTCTTGACATTGAGTGTTTCAGTGTATCTATTGTAGAGCAGTTATAGCCAACCACTTGTAATAACTGTTTGTGGTGCTGTTTTCATTCAATGATTAATTTTAACTTCAGTGTGTGGTGATTGGACTGCTTCATTAACAGTAGAATGAAATGCTATCATTTTGTGGGGTATGGGTGTGTGAAGAGAACAGTTGTCGATTTGTGTGTGACGTGGTAACTTCCAATAAAAGGTAATTAAAACATCCATGAAACAATTAAAAAAAAAAGGTCTAGTTAAATAGCTAAATGGCTAAACATAACAATAACAAAAAGCAGTCCAGTACGTCGAAACAAACTCTCAAAGTTACTCAAACGTGGTGTCAGCAAGTTAACTGCCAACAGTTGTTCCACTGAATGTAGTTGCAAAAATTTGGTTGAGCTAGGTAGAGAAAGTGTATTGTGTGCTAAAATTTGCCTGTTACAAATCAGTATGAGTGTACAAAGAGCTTTCCAGAGCAAGTTTCACAGGACACCACCAGTTTACAACAACATTATGAAATGGTGCAAGAGATTTGCGTGAATTCAAAATGTTTGAGAAGACTGTTTGTGTTTCACAAAGTCTGCATATCGAACAAGTGCAGAATTTAATATCACTCAGCCGATAGTGTGATTTGTAAGTGATTAAGAGTGAAGCTACTCAAATTGCAGTTCCTCCAAGCCATAATCTGTGATGACAAATTATACTGTCTGCAGTTCTGGGTTGAGATGCAGAATCGTATCAAAAATGGCAACTTCTCAAGAAAATTAATTTTCACTGACCAAGCCACTTTTCATCTTTCTGAAAGGGTCAAGCAACACTGCATTTGGGGAACAGAGAATCCGTGTGCAGCGAACACGTTTGGGACCCTAACGAAGTTAGTGTGTTTTGCACCGTGTGCCGTGTCGTCTTTGCAAAGAGATCTTTCATCAGCAGTATCACCTATGTCAACACGGTGCAATTGTGGCTCGTGCCACAGCTTGACACTGATAGCATGTTTCAACCAGATCCAGATGAAACCCCCTCCCCGTCATTTCCACAGCTGTGTACGAGATTACTCGAACGAGATGTCGCCGCGTCACAGCTTTTTTTTCCTGTGGGTTACATTAAGGATAGGATTTATGTTCTGCTCCTATCACGGAACCTCAAAGACTTGCGACACTGTGTCTGTCCTTACCTCACTCCGTATAAGCTGGGTCAGGTGCAAGCGGGATTGACTGCTGAATACCTGTGTGGCATGTGACAAAGCCTGGATGCGTAGAATATTTGTAAACATTGTAAAAAAGCTCTGACCAGGAAAGTACTTGGGCTCGAACAAACACAAATACACCAAAATCGTGTGAGAAATAATGTAAAGGTCTGTTATTACACTAGCGATACTCCCGCATCTGCAAAACTCTGTGGTCGTCTGTTAGAGGCCTCTGCGTATGCCATGCCGCATTGCACACTGACCTGCCAGTACGCCAGTCGGGGACCAGTAGGGATGGCGCAGTGTGCCTCTGAAGTTGCGTTTTGTGACATTATTTGCGTATTGAAGCATCAGATGGCTCGGCGATTGGTAATCAATCCTGCTAATGTATTGCGATTGTTTGAGATGAAGTTACGAAGAACCCTTCTTCGTGAAGATGGTATTGGTGTGGAAGACGAATCATTCACATGTTTTCTTGTATCTATTATAGTGCAGAAATATGAACGTAAGTTAGAAACAGATACTGTTGTAACACTAACACGTAATGATGATAGGGATGATAATGACGAACAACTCATTGCAAAAGGTAGTGCTATGGCAAGTGCGGGAAGGGGCGATGGAAGCAGTGACAGTGAATACCAACCGTCTCCCGAGAAGAAGGTTAAAGTCGCAAGTATCGTCACGGCGTTTGATGACAACACACTGGAGAACATGCACGATGGTTATTACGTAACAGGTTTCGACACATACGACAAGCTTCTGAAAAGATACCCTAAACTGAAGTCTAAAAGCAATATTAAAAACATATTGGATTACGTGGCAAAGAAAAGAGCAGGAAATACAGTTTTCAAAGGAAATCGTACACTGCCATCAAGGAGCGTGTAATGGCGAAATTCGATGAAGCGCGAGAATGCGATTCTGCCATTCATTATTGGCATTTACAACATTGGGCATTGGACGTAGCCAGAAATCTCGGGTGTACAAACTTTGCAGCTTCACTAGGATTTATTACTAATTTGAAAAAGGAGTTTAGGATAACATCACGCCGCATCACTATGCTCCAAGCACGAAAAGATAAGAATGATGAAGAAGAGCTGATTGAAAGAGCTCAAACATTTGTTGCTGACGTCAATGAGCATATCACGAGAGAAAACATCGATATTAGTTCTGTATGGAACTGTGATCAGAGTCAGTTCAACTGTGAACTTTCTTGTGACAGAACACTATACATGAAAGGGGAGAGAAACACTGTCGCGATGTTGCAATCAGTTAAATGTGCAACATATAGTTACACGATTGATGTTACTATATCAATGGACGGACGATTGGCAGACAAACTCTATATTTGCTTCCAAGAATCCAGTGGAAAGTTTGGACCCTGCGTGTCAAGGGAAATAGAAACGCGGTGCCCTCCAAATGTCGTCGTCGATGCAAGTGTGAGTGGGAAAATGACGAAACAACATCTGAAGACATTTTTTCTGTCAGTTTTGAATCCACATTTGTCGATAAAGTCATTACTACTTTGTGACTTCTGGTCTGGACATAAGGATGAATGAGTACTACTGGAAGCATCTGGCGGAAAACATGTAGATTTAAAAGTCATTCTGCCTAAAACTACAAAATATGCACAACCTCTGGATGTGTATTTCTTCAGGCAGTATAAAATATATGCCAAGCGAATGACAGACTTCATTAAACTACGTTCCAGTAATATGCAGTCAAAATTGCACGACAGATTCTTTATCACGAATATGCATTCTGTCATTTACAATCAGTTATCTGCGGGAGTATACAGACCAATGCTTCATTACGCATATGTTGGCTACGATATTGGTGAACCAGTGAACAACTTCAAAAGTGTCATTGACGTGGCGTTCAACACTGATATTATAGAATATGCAATTACGCCATGCTATCAACTTGCATTTCTTCACTGTGCGTTTTGCAGTCATTCGTATCGCTCGAAGCATTTTATTGACATTCCGCATTTACATTTATAGTTAAGATTGCTGCATTGCGTATGGCATCTCCAATTACATCTACGGTGATATCTAGAGCATGACTGCAGAGTTTTACAGAAAACGACACCCACCATCACATTCAGAGGTACATAATGCTCCTGTAACCGACATTCATACAGATCTGTTTGTTCGAGCCAAAGTACTTTCCTGGAGAGACTTAGTCTCACACATACTGAGTCACTTTTTATGTCGATCTCTGCCATTTACCTCTTCCGATTTTAGCAATGTTTCATAGATTTTATAATTTTCCTGTACCATAAATGTGCCTGGTTACAGCAATTTGCATATTCAGTTGGTATTTATTGAGGTCAGGGTCAAGCTTAACCTAAAATGCTTAGCCGATTGCGGCCTGTTAAACTCATTTTGCATTTCAGGGTGCACCGGAGACTCGTCGGGGGCGGAATCGGGCCCGGAAGGCCTGGAGCCCGTGGACCTCCTGCACCACGCTGGCGTCTACACGGCGGAGGAGGCGGCCCTGCTCGCCCGCGACAAGCTGGTGCGGCAGCAGGCTCTCTACATACAGCAGTTTTCCAGGTGTGACACGGCTGGCAATGCGTGGTGCACTCGTGTACCTGGCTACTGTAATGTGTTCAGAATTACTGTAGCATTGACAATGGGGGGAAGTGAAACTGGCCCGAGAAGTACGGCCCGTATTCGGCTAATCGCACGACACCTGTAGCCGCTGTGACTGTGTGCAGTTGCCAGACTTTCACCCCAGCCGTTACCAAACTTGACGCTTGGATTGTGCTTTAGGTTCAGACAGTTGCCTGTCCTCTGGGATCATTCATTGTGGGCTGTGATTTTGCTTTCATTTCTCAAGGTAATGGTAGTTATTATTTGTCGTGCAATGATAATGTCGGAGGCAAGTTTGTCAAATGTTGCGAGTAGATTTGTTCGATTTTATTCTTAGCCTGGGGATTTGAGAGAAGGTGCTCAGTTTGTGTGTTTATTGCTTCATGTGTATCTATACCCTGCACACCAATGTGAAGCACACGGCAGAGGATACTGGGCTTCTTCCCCTTGCATTCACATATAGAGCAAGAAGAGAATGATTGATTAACCCTTTGACTGTGGTGGTGCACCATCTGCTCGGTACACGAGGCCTGCAGCGTAATCCGGTTACCTGCGTTAAGTGCCTGTCACTCAGAGCCACCGCCGGGACCAGAGCGGCTTGCGCCGACCTAGCTAGAGGCTGACTACTTCTGGACTGATTACTACTCGCGTAGAGCCGGCGTGAATTTTTGGCAGCTGTGAGCTGTAATATCTCGGGCAATAGTTTATCTAAATAAATCAAATTTAGCCATCGTGTACAACTTTATGCATTCTCTTAACAATAATAATGAAAATAATTTTATGAGCTATATTGAGCCAGAAAATTTTAAATAAAATTGGCCAAAACAATAGGCGCCCGAAAAAATTTTGAAGTTTGGCTTCTTGCGTCTCCTGGACCAATGCTATGACAAATGTAAAACTTGCCATGTAGTAACCTAACAACACAAGGTTCTCAAATACAAAGTTTCTTTTGCGTAGCACTTTCCAGTACTGAATGAGTTAAGTGCAAAATTGAAGATTTTGTAAACCGTCAAAAATGCAGTATTTTTGTTTTGATTTTGCTGAAAAACTATGTTATATAAAACATTTATAGTGCAATAGATTGACAGCACAAAGATATGGAATAAAAATTTTTATTCACCTACTATTTTCGAATAATCTACGAATTAGCCGAAAAGATGTTGATTTTTATGAAAAGTTGAAAGCGGGCTATATTTGGTACTTCTTTTTACAAATACCCAGAACAGTGAGTTTAATTTCCAATATTGCCTAACAACACAGGCAAAGAAACAATAAAAATCGCACTGAGGACATAGTTTTAACTGTGGCATGTTATTTCTCGTTAATCAAAGGCATTTGAAATCAGTTATGGAAATCAGGTTTTGTATAAATAGACCAAATGTCATCTGTATTTGTACTACTAGGGATAAAAGAATGTAACTGTCCTTGTTACGTGTTAATAATTTAAATGTGTCGTATGTAGATTAATGTATGGCTTTTGTTATACTGGTACAATGTACTCAGCATAATTACATTTACCACAGTAAAGATATTGTGCCATCTTTGGACCGGCACTGGCGAAGTTAAAAATAGATTTATAATTTTTTACAGGTTTTGCCCCCTTTTTTAGTAATTCGTTCAGAAGTGCCAATAAATGTTCTCAGATTTAGTTCCCAGTGATCAGTAATACTTCTTTTTATGATAAATCTCAAAGCAGGGTACAACACATAATGGAACATTGCAAGTTTTGCATCGGTATCTAGTTTCCCGGCGCACTTTCTGTTTTGTGCAGACAACGCATCTGCGCATTAGCGTACTTTTTTGCAAATGTTCGCTCAACAATAGCAGCTGGAAAATCTCTCCCCGTTAATCGCAGAGGATTCTCGTTGTCATAGTGCCCCCTCCCCGCACTAGCTTTTTTCTATTCTGTAGCGTATTTTTCTACAGTCTCCCTTATGAGAGAAAGGTGAAACTCTGCGAGTGCTATTTTTTGCCCTATTACTGACTGGTGGAGAGCATGAGCATTTTGAAGAATGTGAAAAAAAAAAAAAAAATATTTCTTCTACCATTTCACAGACTTACGCACTGATCCCACTGAGCTCAGTAACATGTCACAACAGCCAGCTGCACCCAGACTTGAATTGAAATCTACAATACATTGAGGTTTCTGCCAGTATTTCTGTCAGTCTTCTCTGTGTCAACCATTTGTGTTGTGTGATTTGTGGTAAACGTGCACAGCTCTCTCATATCGTACAACTTGATAGTGAGGGTCTTGTCAGTGGACTTAAACTCAGTTTCTCCTCGTTTTAATTTCCTCTGCAGTTTTGGTATGTTGCGCCTATTCTTACGAACAGTGCCTATGCGGCTGTTCCGTGGTTGTGAAGCCAGAGGAACAGGTCGGGGCCGGAGTACCAATTACCGACGTAAAGAATATGACACCGTTACAAATACGGTCCCGTGAGTTGCCAGTACGTTGCCACTTTTCTCTAAATTGTGAAAACCAATTTTTGTTGTTGTGCCCGTATATACAATAAAATTCAAAATATACCCACTCTGATGGTCACACAGTACAAATGTCTTTATTCCGATTCTACTTCGTTTGGTTGGAATAAACTGCTTAAAAGATAAAACGTCCTTTGAACAGCAAGAGCCTTTCATCTATACAAAGCTTGTGATGTGGACAAAAAGAATTACAAAATGTCTTAAGAACGTAGTCAGCAATTTCCCTAATTTTGAGTAGCCTGTCGTGTCCAGTACTCGCAGAGTTACCACTGAAGTGTTGCATTTTCAGAAGTAGACAAAAACGGTCTCGGGACATAATTTCGCTGAAAACTCCTGTGTTAAGAAGTGTGTCTCTGGGCCAATAATCACTTTAATTTTAACTTCTTAACTTGTACCATTAGAAGGCAAATAGCAACAAAACAATACATTTCCTGAAATCCAGTGTCTTTCCACTTTAGCAGTCGAGAATTCACAGATTGTATTGTATTTTCTGTGGTGTAAACATAAGAACAACTTCTCTGCAATAAATTCCAATAGTTCTTCAGACATAAATATCACAAAAACTGAAAGAAGGCTTGGGTCAGTATCTGGTTGACATTCGTTTCCTGAACTCGAGTCAGCAAAGTAATGGTTTAACGGCTGGAAATCAGTTTTTTTCCAGTCAAATGTGTCACTTAAGTGCACTCTTTTCCGAACCGTTTCAGTGTCCCTTTGATTCCTCGTATTCAGAGGAACTGCTGACTGCTGTAGAAAATGAGTGAAAAAGTGCACCGGAGTCAGAGAATGATTTTAAAGACGTAAGAAGAGAAATGACAGTAGTAGTTAACAAAAATAAGAAAAGAATTATTGTAATAGAAAAAAATACAGCCTGTTATCCGTTGTTGTCGAATGGAGCGTAGTGCAGCAGTGGCTTCTGATGCCCAGGAAACAGAAATGAGATTGAAGAGATAACCAAAGCCTGCAAATTTAAGAACAGAAAAAATGTGAGTGTTCACTCATCGCCTGGCGAGGTTTGTGAACTGGCTGTCTGCAGTACCTTCTTCCAATTGTGGTAAAAATGTCAGAAAGGCATTTGAGAACTGTCCAGAAGTTGGTTATTCAAAGAGATAGCTTTGAGAAAAGGAGAAAACATGAAAAAAGGACCCACAAAATAAAATATGATATTTGTGTGTGTGTGTGTGTGTGTGTGTGTGTGTGTGTGTGTGTATTGGTTATTCTTCACTCACATTCACATTGTTCTGCGTCTAAATCAAGCAAGTTGTACTTTGATAATCCCAATTTGTTTACACTGTTTTAAAAGTTTTACTAGTTATAGTATGGCTGAAAGGTCATTGTGAAATACTGTGCATATTTTAACAATACTTTAGAAAATGATAGATTGCTACTTACTGTAAAGATGACATACTAAGCTGCAGACAGGCAAAATTAAAAGACAGTTACTCATAATCTTTTGAGTGCTCCAACTATAACACCACATTCAAACAACTTAAATCTTGGCATCTTGAGTTGTCGGGTGTTCTGCTGGATATCAGCGTCATTCTTGCGTGGTATTTCGGTAACGTAGCTGGTAATCTTCATCAGGTGCTACTTGAGACTGCTCCTCGACTGGACCTGGTCCAGTATTTATTTCTGTGGCCTTCCCCCTCCACTGGCAGTTGTAGGCATTCCCTCTGTGGTCCGTGCTCGCTGAGTGCGACTTGCTGGCGCGCTGCTATTCCGTCTTGGGTCTGCTGCCGTTCCGAGTGTTCCATCTGCGGCCCGTGCCCACCAGACCCGCTCCTCAGTGTTCCATCTTTGGCCTGGTGCATTTGGTGTTCTGTCTGGGTTGCCAGGCAATTCTCCCTGTCATCCTCTCCCACTCACTGCGATCTTCTGGAGCATCGCCATTCGGTTTTCGGTCCGCTGTGGTTCTGGGTGTTCCCTCTGTGGTCCGCACCCGTTGGACCTGCTCCCAGTTGTTCCATCTTTGGTCCGGAGAGCCCGGTACTCTGTCTGGGGATCGTTTTCTATTTCCACGCCTTCAGTTCTTCTATTCGTGGAGTGCTGTAGCTGCCCCATTGCTCCTTTAACAATTCCAGAGCAGGATCTCGAGCTCTGCTTGGGTGGTACCCCATGTCGAGGTTCGTGAGATTTTCAGTCACTTTTATCCTATCGATTCCCTTATAACACTGTCCCAAAGTCTGGGTGTCTGTGTTAGAATCTTGGTTTTATCATAAGTCGTGGCATGATCTACCGGGTGATCAAAAAGTCAGTATAAATTTGACAACTTAATAAACCACACAATAATGTAGATAGAGATGTAAAAATTGACACACATGCTTGGAATGACATGGGGTTTTATTAGAATAAAAAAGTTCTCAAAATGTCCGACAGATGGCGCTGGACAGCGAAACATTTGGTGATGATCGTGTGCTCAGCCGCCACTTTCGTCATGCTTGGCCTCCCAGATTCCCAGACCTCAGACCGTGCGATTATTGGCATTGGGGTTACCTGAAGTTGCAACTGTGTCGTGATCGACCGACATCTGTAGGAATGCTGAAAGACAACATCTGACGCCAGCGCCTCACCATAACTCCGGAAATGCTTTACAGTGCTGTTCACAACATTATTCCTCGACTACAGCTATTGTTGAGGAATGATGGTGGACATACTGAGCATTTCCTGTAAAGAACATCATCTTTGCTTTGTCTTACTTTGTTATGCTAATTATTGCTATTCTGATCAGATGAAGCGCCATCTATTGGACATTTTTTGAACTTTTGTATTTTTATGGTTCTAATAAAACCCCATGTCATTCCAAGCAAGTGTGTCAATTTGTACCTCTCTATCTACATTATCCCGTGATTTATTCTGTTTTCAAATTTATACTGACTTTTGATCACCCAGTAGTTCTAGACAGTGTTCAGCAATGGCTTATTTCATCACCTGTCTTAATCAGGTCTGCCTTTGATGTTCCTTGTTTCTGATATCCATTGTTCTTGTCATCCGGCCAATGTAGGACATGCCACATTGACAAGGTATATTGTAAATGCCCAGTTTCTGTAACCCCAGGTCGTCTTTAACGTTTCCCATCAGTCCCTCAATCTTGTTGGATGGACAGAAAATACTCTCGATGTTGTGTTTACGGAGGATCCTACTGATTTTGGCAGAAATAAAACCAGCATAGGGTAGATAAGCCACCTCCTTTGCTTCATCTTGCTCTCCTTCTGGAACCGGTGGCGTAGTGACTGGTTGGAGTGCCATCTCAATTTGTTTGGTAGTATATCCATTTTTGGTAGACGCTCTTGGTCTGACAAGATAAGTGCTCTATGGACCAATGTCTTAAGAACCCCGTTCTTCTGCGCAGAGTGGTGACAGCTGCTGGCCGGCAGATATATATCACCGTGTGTGGGTTTTCGAGACACACTGTGGCCAATTGATCCATCTGCTTTCTTTTTAACTAGCAAATCCAGAAATGGCAGCTGGGCATTCTTCTCCAGTTCTATGGTGAACTTGATATTTGGGTGGCAGGAGTTAAGATGTTGGAGGAGCTCATTGAGCCTGTCCTTCCCACGAGGACAGATCACGAAGGTGTCGTCCACGTACCTGAAAAAGCATGTGGGTTTATATCTGGCTGTCTCTAATGCCCTCTCCCCAAGTCTCTCCATAAACATGTCGGCAACCGCAGGGGACAAGGGGCTACCCGTAGCTACACCTTCAGTTTAGTCGAAATATCGGTTGCCATACAGGAAATACATGGATGTCAGTGTATGCCTGAACAGGGCCAACAGAGCCCCGTCAAATTTTTCCACAGTCAGTTCTAGTGAGTCTTTCAGTGGGACACTAGTGAACAGTGATACATCAAAACTACCCGTGATGTCAGAATCTGTGATGCGTAGTTGCTCGAGGCATTGCAGGAAGTCTTCTGAGTTTTGGATGTGGTGAACACATTTCTCCACGCACAAACACAGCAGATCTTTCAAGTACTTGGCTGTTGCATACATGTTGTTGTTGTTGTTGTCTTCAGTCCTGGAGATGCAGCTTTCCATGCTACTCTATCCTGTGCAAGCTTCTTCATCTCCCAGTACCTACTGCAACATACATCCTTCCGAATCTGCTTAGTGTATTCATCTCTTGGTCTCCCTCCACGATTTTTACCCTCCACGCTGCCCTCCAATACTAAATTGGTGATCCCTTGCTGCCTCAGAACATGTCCTACCAACCGATCCCTTCTTCTAGTCAAGTTGTGCCATAAACTTCTCTTCTCCCCAATTCTATTCAATACCTCCTCATTATTTATGTGATCTACCCATCTAATCTTCAGCATTCTTCTGTAGCACCACATTTCGAAAGCTTCTATTCTCTTCTAGTCCAAACTATTTATCGTCCATGTTTCACTTCCATACATACACTCCTGGAAATTGAAATAAGAACACCGTGAATTCATTGTCCCAGGAAGGGAAAACTTTATTGACACATTCCTGGGGTCAGATACATCACATGATCACACTGACAGAACCACAGGCACATAGACACAGGCAACAGAGCATGCACAATGTCGGCGCTAGTACAGTGTATATCCACCTTTCGCAGCAATGCAGGCTGCTATTCTCCCATGGAGACGATCGTAGAGATGCTGGATGTAGTCCTGTGGAACGGCTTGCCATGCCATTTCCACCTGGCGCCTCAGTTGGACCAGCGTTCGTGCTGGACGTGCAGACCGCGTGAGACGACGCTTCATCCAGTCCCAAACATGCTCAATGGGGGACAGATCCGGAGATCTTGCTGGCCAGGGTAGTTGACTTACACCTTCTAGAGCACGTTGGGTGGCACGGGATACATGCGGACGTGCATTGTCCTGTTGGAACAGCAAGTTCCCTTGCCGGTCTAGGAATGGTAGAACGATGGGTTCGATGACGGTTTGGATGTACCGTGCACTATTCAGTGTCCCCTCGACGATCACCAGTGGTGTACGGCCAGTGTAGGAGATCGCTCCCCACACCATGATGCCGGGTGTTGGCCCTGTGTGCCTCGGTCGTATGCAGTCCTGATTGTGGCGCTCACCTGCACGGCGCCAAACACGCATACGACCATCATTGGCACCAAGGCAGAAGCGACTCTCATCGCTGAAGACGACACGTCTCCATTCGTCCCTCCATTCACGCCTGTCGCGACACCACTGGAGGCGGGCTGCACGATGTTGGGGCGTGAGCGGAAGACGGCCTAACGGTGTGCGGGACCGTAGCCCAGCTTCATGGAGACGGTTGCGAATGGTCCTCGCCGATACCCCAGGAGCAACAGTGTCCCTAATTTGCTGGGAAGTGGCGGTGCGGTCCCCTACGGCACTGCGTAGGATCCTACGGTCTTGGCGTGCATCCGTGCGTCGCTGCGGTCCTGTCCCAGGTCGACGGGCACGTGCACCTTCCGCCGACCACTGGCGACAACATCGATGTACTGTGGAGACCTCACGCCCCACGTGTTGAGCAATTCGGCGGTACGTCCACCCGGCCTCCCGCATGCCCACTATACGCCCTCGCTCAAAGTCCGTCAACTGCACATACGGTTCACGTCCACGCTGTCGCGGCATGCTACCAGTGTTAAAGACTGCGATGGAGCTCCGTATGCCACGGCAAACTGGCTGACACTGACGGCGGCGGTGCACAAATGCTGCGCAGCTAGCGCCATTCGACGGCCAACACCGCGGTTCCTGGTGTGTCCGCTGTGCCATGCGTGTGATCATTGCTTGTACAGCCCTCTCGCAGTGTCCGGAGCAAGTATGGTGGGTCTGACACACCGGTGTCAATGTGTTCTTTTTTCCATTTCCAGGAGTGTAGCTACACTCCATACAAATACTTTAAGAAACGACTTCCTAACACTTAAATCAATACTCGATGTTAACAAATTTCTCTTCTTCAGAAACGCTTTCCTTGCCATTGCCAGTCTACATTTTATATCCCCTCTACTTCGACCATCATCAGTTATTTTGCTCTCCAAATAGCAAAACTCCTTTACTACTTTAAGTGTCTCATTTTGTAATCTAATTCCCTCAGTATCGCCCGACTTAATTTGACTACATTCCATTATCCTCGTTTTGCTTTTGTTGATGTTCATCTTATACCCTCCTTTAAAGACACTGTCCATTCCGTTCAGCTGCTCTTCCAGGTCCTTTGCTGTCTCTGACAGAATTACAATGTCATCGGCGAACGTCAAAGTTTGTATTTCCTCTCCAGTTGCATACATAGGTGCCCCAATATTACTGACAATTGGGCTTAGGGGCACGCCCTCCTTGAGTATTTTAGGCAAACCCTACGGTCTAGGTGGTACCGCTGCATTTGCCCGAAGTTGTGTGACGATCTTATCGGGCATCCCCACCTCCTTCAGAAGAGCCCCGGTCTTCACGTCCACCTCGTCAGCGGGGTCACACTCCGAGGTTCTGTATGTGGGGTCCCTCAGAAGTTGCCATATTTTTTCTCACCGTAATCCACCCGCTGCAGAATGACTGTAGAATTCCCTTTATCTGCCGGCAGTACTACAGTACTGTCATCTTCCCGGAGCTCTGTGAGTGTGTGCCTCTCTTCAGTTGTGACGTTCAATTTTGGAGGCCTGGTGTCGGTTAGAGCCCTGCAAGTCGGACTTCCTTTGCCACGTCCAGAAGACCACAGTGAGCGTTAAAGCACCGCAGGGAGAACGCCTGGGAACCCAGACCGAACCCCAAACACACCGAGGCAAAGACGGAACGCCGAGGAGTGGGTCCGGTGGGCGCAGACCGCAGAGGGAACGCTCAGAATGGCAGCGGGCGGAAGACGGAACGGCAGCAGGTTGCAGCGAGCAGGCGCGGACTGCAGAAGGAACACCTGCAACTGCTGGTGGAGGGGGGAGGCCACAGACAGGGCCAGGTCCACTCGAGGAGCAGTCGCAGGTCGCACCTGATGAAGGTGCACAGGTCATCCCCGTTTTCAAGAAGGGACGTCGAACAGATGTGCAGAACTATAGACCTATATCTCTAACGTCGATCAGTTGTAGAATTTTGGAACACGCATTATGTTCGAGTATAATGACTTTTCTGGAAACTAGAAATGTACTCTGTAGGAATCAGCACGGGTTTCGAAAAAGACGATCGTGTGAAACCCAGCTCACGCTCTTCGTCCACGAGACTCAGAGGGCCGTAGACACGGGATCCCAGGTAGATGCCGTGTTTCTCGACTTCCGCAAGGCGTTCGATACAGTTCCCCACAGTCGTTTAATGAACAAAGTAAGAGCATATGGACTATCAGACCAATTGTGTGATTGGATTGAAGAGTTCCTAGATAACAGAACGCAGCATGTCATTCTCAATGGAGAGAAGTCTTCCGAAGTAAGAGTGATTTCAGGTGGGCCGCAGGGGAGTGTCGTAGGACCGTTGCTATTCACAATGTACATAAATGACCTTGTGGATGACATCGGAAGTTCACCGAGGCTTTTTGCTGATGATGCTGTGGTGTATCGAGAGGTTGTAACAATGGAAAATTGTATTGAAATGCAGGAGGATCTGCAGCGAATTGACGCATGGTGCAGGGAATGGCAATTGAATCTCAATGTAGACAAGTGTAATGTGCTGCGAATACATAGAAAGATAGATCCCTTATCATTTAGCTACAATATAGCAGATCAACAACTGGAAGCAGCTAATTCCATAAACTATCTGGGAGTACGCACATTAGGAGTGATTTAAAATGGAATGATCATATAAAGTTGATCGTCGGCAAAGCAGATGCCAGACTGAGATTCATTGGAAGAATCCTAAGGAAATGCAATCCGAAAACAAAGGAACTAGGTTACAGTACGCTTGTTCACCCACTGCTTGAATACTGCTCAGCAGTGTGGGATCCGTACCAGATAGGGTTGATAGAAGAGATAGAGAAGATCCAACGGAGAGCAGCGCGCTTCGTTACAGGATCATTTAGTAATCGCGAAAGCGTTACAGAGGTGATAGATAAACTCCAGAGTAAGACTCTGCAAGAGACACGTTCAGTAGCTCGATACTGGCTTTTGTTGAAGTTCCGAGAACATACCTTCGCTGAAGAGTCGAGCAGTATATTGCTCCCTCCTACGTATATCTCGCGAAGAGAACGTGAGGATAAAATCAGAGAGATTAGAGCCCACACAGAGGCATACCGACAATCTTTCTTTCCACGAACAATACGAGACTGGAATAGAAGGGAGAACCGATAGAGCTACTCAAGGTACCCTCCGTCACACACCGTCAGGTGGCCTGCGGAGTATGGATCTAGATGTAGAAGGTTACGAGCTGCGTTAATATCCGGCAGAACACCCAGCAACCCAAGATGTCATTAGATCGCCGGGAACGCCTGAAGAGCTACACTTAAATCTTGGAGAAATAATTCAAAAGCCGAGATCACTTAAATACTGTTTACTGGATAACCGGTTTCAACACACTAAAGGTGCTATCATCGGATCTGTGAAGATATAACATGACAGGTTTGAGGGAGGACTTACATGAGTTACACTATATACATTACTATTAGTACAGTACTACATAACTGAATGTAGCTTAACATTTATAAACCATTTGGATATAATGATACATGAGGCAGACCAGCTGATACAAAATCACTGTCACAAAAATAAAAACAGTTGCTCTCATGGTCATTCTTTTTCATCAGATATGTAAAACCGAACTCACAAGATAAAACTATTTGGTACGTGACCACTGCTCGACTACAACGGTCGGCATCACACTTCCCTATTCCGCACCGGTTTGCCTGCTGCAATTCTAGTGGTTCACAACCGGCCACTAGATAGCACTGTCCCAGCAGTGCACATACAGTCCCACGGTATAACCACTCATTTCTACTACAATACAACTTTACTATTACTGCTAATCAAATACCCATGCAAAGAACACTTTCGCGTACACTTACTTTACATGCTATGAAGTATGTCAATTACAGAGTAAAAACATTATCCATATTAGTGCCATACAAAACTACATATTATAATTCACCCTTATTCATATATGGAAGTCAGGAATTCACACATAGTAAGCTGTTCATAACATGACTTAGATACAATGTGACGAGTGATTAAAACCTATATGCTGGGCTTTACCTGTCTGGGCACTACGGTCTTAGGTAAAAAAAGGTAGTAACGTGCTATAAAAGGCTCTCACCAACTATACACTCATTATGAATGTAGTACGGATCAACTATGAAAACTTGCATAGGCACATAAAATTACAGAAGGCCAAATCAGAAAAGTTTTTTAGCAGTACTTTTTATGTGGTTTTCCGAGCATAACAGATACACAAAACTCATCATCATAGTTTTTGAATACGCCGCACAGGATCTCTGGAGTGCCGCATAAAATATGTCTAAGAAATTATAGTCCGCCGATTCTAATTGGTTGTTCAACAATTTGCTTGGAAACCTTTTTCTGTTTTTGTAAATTTCGATGTTTCCCAAAATGTTGAGTTTGCTTCCTTTAGATGCTTTATGCAAGATTTTCATACCTTGTCCCATATCAGTAATTTTATGGTTCGAGTCCCTTACATGGTCACCCAAAGTGGACTTATTGTGGGCACTCGTGTGCTCACGAAAGCAAAAAGTAAAAAACGGTCTCCCCGTTTGCCCCACATAAAAGCCTTCACACCCGCCACGTTGTAATCTGTATACCCCTCTGTTTCTAAATTTATCGGCGCTGTCTTCAGTCGTATGCCTATGTTTCTAGTGCAAACTATTTATTGTGCTAAATGACAAGACCACACCGGACTTACGAAACTGTCGGTTTATTTTGTCAGACAACGGGCCTTGATATGTCGTTGGAACATACTTTTTATCCCTACTATTGTTAGATGGCCTTTCCTTCTTATCCCTGCTTTTTTTTAATTTTTATATACAACGTGTCCACCATGCCTGCATCATAACCATTGCTACAGGCTATATGCTTGAGAACATCTATCTCTTGCCTAACCCTGCTCCATTGCAATGGCATCTTTAAGAGCCTATGTATCATTGAGCAAAAATAGGACTTTTTATACTTAGATGGATGGTTGAATTGCGCATGAATAACAAGGTACGTAGCTACTGGTTTCCTGTAAATGCTAAACGTATGACAGCCGGCTGCTTTTTCTCTCTTAGCGCTATATTATCCCTGCAAGCTGAGCCGAGCCGAACTTGTGGAATTTGTCGATCTAGTAGAAACTTCACTATCCTGTAAGAGGGAATTCTCACAGCCAGAAGGCTTGGTATGGTGGAAATGTGCGAAGCAAACGGACGACCGTGCCACAGAGATGCGCTCGTGCTTCTTACAGCCGACTTAGTGAGTTCGACTGGGGTCAAATTGTGGCCATCCGAGCGGCCGGACGGTCCTTTCGGCGAGTTGCCACACGGGTGGTACGTGCTGCATCTGTTGTGCAATGGTGCCGATGTCATCGGCCTCGTGAATATTTCCACACCCGTAGATCGGGTTGTGGACGTCCACGGAGCACAGACACCTGCCAGGGTCTCTGTATCGTAAGGGAAGCAGTGTCGGATCGCACAGCTACCACAGCACACGTAAGAGGTCTTGTCAGCCGTGACGGGTCAATGCGACCTGTCGCAAACCGATTAGTCGCAGCAAGACAGCGGGCGTGAACACGTCTCTAGCCCGCGTTCCGCCCGTGCCGCGGCATCGACACGCACAGCTCGACTGGTGCCGTCAGAGGATCGTACGGAAGATGGAATAGTGTCCTGTGGTTTTCAGAAATGAAAGCAGATGCTTCCTGCATGTGAGGGACGGTTGTGCGTTCGACACAGACCCGGTTGGCGCTGTCTCGTAGGCTGTATTTGTCCCGTACACCCTGACCCCGTCCCAGTTCTTATGGTCTGGGGTGCCGTAAGGTACAATTTTTACTCACCTTTCGTGTTTCTGGTGGAGATGCTAATCAGCATCGAGTACGTGCAGAATGTCGATAGACCCATTTTTCGCCTTTCTTGCAATGAGGTGGTGATGTGTTGTTCAGACACGATTGTGCTCACCCTTGCTCACGAAACTCGACGTGCTCCGCGAGACGTGCAGAAACTTTCCTGGCCGGCAAGACCTCTGGACTTCTCTGTTACCGAACACGTGCGGGACGAGGAGCGACTTCTCGGCCGACTGCTCTTACGGGACTGTGTGAACAGGTTGAGCAGGTGTAGCGTAACGTATCCCGGGACAGTATTCACTACCTGTACTATCAACTGGGTGCCAGAGTCAGCACCTACACTGCCACCTGTCGAGGCTACGCCGTGTACTAGTATGGGTGTTACGGCGTGGGTCGGTATCTGGTACCTAGGAACTGCCTGTGCTATTGATTTGTAAATGTAATCACTTCGTGTACTCCGTATGTGCTGTTGTAACAATAAATCATGAGTGAATTGGTTCTTTACTGATTGTGTAGGTCATTCTAATAGCAAAGAACTCGCAGAAGAAGGAATATGTTTCACTGTAATGAAGACCAATAACAGCACATAGTTCTTGAGGTATGCATTTTAAAGCCCACGATTAGTGGACTTAAGTTCTTGTTTTGATCCATATTACCACCTCCCAAAGTGTGGTATACTCTTTATAACATCCTGTATATGTAGATGTAAGCAGATTTTGAGTTAAAAGTGAATAGGATTTTCTTAAAAGCCCAAATTGAGGCAGTACTGAAATCCTTAATAAATACCAATCTTTTTTAATTTTTTTATTTGATTAGAATGAAAGATTTTGGAACACTTTCCCTGCTTACAGACCGTATGTTAAACACATGACTGATCACAATTAAGCATAATAAGCAAATAGAAGAAAAGAAAAAGAAATTTAAAGTACATACATCAGTCTGACCCTATTCCGTGATGTTGGGAATCTTAACAATTTGAGTTCGTATATCAGCTGACTTTGGTAAATGATCAAACAAGGGGAAGTCCAAGACTGAATGACGACAATTGTATGGAAATGATAGGTGGCTGCTCACTGTATAAAGGAGATGTTGAGTCACAGACTAGCACAACGAAAAGACTGCTATACATTTAAGTTTTCGGCCAAAAGGTCTTTTTCTGAAGTAGAAGACGCAGACACATTCACATACACATTCACATAACCTCAACTAGCAGACCGACAGTGGTCATGTGTGTGTGTGTTGGCTTGTGTGAATGTGTGTTTGTTTTCTACTTCAGAAGGAAGTCTTTCGGCCAAAAGCTTTTGTAAAAGATCTGTTTTTTAACTCCTGTCTAATCGATTAGAACCCAGCACTTGACATCTGTTCTTTTATATTTTTAGAGTCTGATCATCATAACATAACACGTGGTAGTAACCATCAAATATTTAATAATTCTGACCCAAAGGATGAACTGTTTGCAAAAGTAGTCAATTTTTGTTCACCATATCTGTCAGAAAATAACACTGCCTAGAAAAAGGTTCAGAATGCTAGTGAAATTACCAAGCAAATGATATAGAAATTGTGCTATCCAGATACGATTCTCAACCCTCCGTAAGAGTGCCTACTGAACTTTATAGATGTTCCCCTGCATGCCTTACAGGACTAGCATTCCTGGAGGAAAGAATGTTGGGGAGAAATGTCTTGGCCACAGAACAGAATTTTCACTGTAGCATTTTGTGTATTGTTTTTAAAACAGAAGTTTGGAAGTGACTCTTCAAGCTGTCCCGGCAGATATGTTGTAAATAGTCTTCTAATGTTGTAAATAGTCACTATTTACAGAAGTTTGGAAACTAGAAGAGGGGAACTTATGGACTGGACCTCTTCAACTTTGTTCACACTTACAGGATTTGGAGCTCTGTGCTAAAAGCAGTGTGACTTGATTGTCAAAAACTGAAAGAAAAAACAAAATCCTTGAAGAGAATAAGATTTCAGATTGCTCTTAAGCACAAACAGTTGTACACTATTAACATAATTGTTGCAATTTTTTACTGTTATTTAAATTACAAACTTATTTATTAACAAATGGAAATGTTAGCTAACATCTTTTCTTCCTTGTAACTGGTCATATGAAAATGAATTAAAATTTGATGCAGACGTGCAAAATACCTTATTGTTAAATAAGAAAACTATATACATCATTAATACTGTACAGTCTCTAGAAATGAAAAAAGAATTTATTTTCTATTTGATGCTTCCCATTGTTTCCAGCAAATTTTAATTTATTGTGAACTATCCACCCACTTCACTTTCACACAGATAACCTTAAGTATCTTTGACCACACAACTTGTTTCATATAACTAAATGATTTAAGCAGCACATATCAGGGAAATTCTGAGGCACAACTTTTGCGACAAACACCATCGTAGCTCAGCCAATTTGTGTGAAAAATTTGTGCTTTGCATACACAAACCATCCTTGTGAATCGGTCTTATCTATTACTGAAAATTGTATCAAAATACCTGCAATAATTCCTAGATTGTCCTTCACATACAGACAGTAAACTATGAGAGGTGAGAGGAGCAGGGTGGGGGTGGGGGGGCAGGGAGGGGGGGGGGTTCATACCAGTCACCTCCCCCTGCGGGTCCAGGGTAAGAATAGGTCCGAGGTATTCCTGCCTGTCGTAAGAGGCGACTAAAAGGAGTTTCAACCATTTCGGCCTTCCATGTGATGGTCCCCCTTGAAGTACGAGCCTTTTGGGGAAGGACACCTTACGTGGTGTACCATTGGTCTCAAGTGCACTAAGACCTTGTCACTCAGCATTGTACCGGCGTTGTAACCATACCCACTATTCCTCAAATTGAGCCTAAACGCCTGATGGGTTGTACAAGTTACGCCCATAGTGCGTCCCCATCTGCACCAGCGATCATAATGGACTTTCCATGGCACCAGAAATCCAGCACGGTAGCCAGCCCGTTGTGGTGGGGTCGTCATGTACCCTCTAGGTTGTAGCCCCCTGACAACACAGGGATCGTACTGCCGATACCTGAGCTGCACCCTCCCCACGTCGGCCAGGGAGTAGATGCCCGTCTCCTTGTGGCATCAGGACTCCCGGCAACGGTCATCCTGCCAGGTGGCCCTTGCTGAGGCTGGGTGGCGCCCGTGGGGAGAGCCGCTGGTCGGAGTGGGTGGTATCGGGGCGGACGTTTCACAGATGAAACGTCGACACGTATCAGGTCGCTCTGCGGCAGAGTCTTTCAAAAGAAAAGGTACCATTTCTAGTTCTGGTTCTCCTGCCCTTTCCCCCTTGGCCACTCCCTGGGAGGAGGGACAGGCCCGCCGGCTTGGGGCGAAGTACTTCCTCCGCTATTTGGTCTGTTCTCGAACCGATGGGGGGACGTTCGCCACCTCCAAGCCCATGTTCTTTGTTCAGCACATTGAGGACATCTTCGGGGAAATCGAGGCTCTCAGCAAGATGCGTTCAGGGTCCGTTCTTATCAAGACCAGGCGTGCGACCGCCTAGGGGACATCCCAGTGTCCATTGTCCCGCATCTGGCACTAAATAGGACGCAGGGGGTTATTTTTCATCGTGACCTCCTGCTACAATCTGATGAGGAGCTCAGGGCCAACCTGGAGCGCTGAGGCGTGCATTTCGTCCGGCGAGTCCAGCGCGGCCCCAAAGACCGTCGCATCGACACCGGGGCCTTTATCCTCGCCTTCGAGGGGGACGTTCTCCCGGAGAAGGTAAAGGTGATGTGCTACCGGTGCGACGTGCGACCTTACGTCCCGCCACCTATGCGCTGTTTTCGGTGTTTGCGCTTTGGGCACATGTCGTCACAGTGTGACAATTGTGGCAGCAGCATTTGCCTTTGTGGCAATTGTGGACGTCCTCTTCGTGAGGATAGGTGGCACCCCACCACCTCGGTGCATTAATTGTCCTGGCATCCACTCACCTAGATCCTCAGACTGCCCCGTATATCAGAAGGAGAAGAAGATACAAGAACTCAAAACTTTGGATCGGCTCTCTTATTCTGAGGCCAGGAAGAAGTATGACCGCCTCCATCCCATGCCGTTGACCACTTCGTTTGCCTCAGTTGTGTCCACTCCTTCCGCGGTATCCTCACCCCTATCCTGTCCCTCCTCCACCCATCAGGGGGCTCTGCCTCCGCCTCCCAAATCCCTCCCTTCCAAAACCTCCTCCCCCGTGGCCCCCGCCCCCTCTGCCCCAGGGGCCACCCTTCCTCCTCCTCCTCTCCCCCCGCCACCTGAGAAGCGATCCTCTTCTCAGGCGTCCATCGGGGAAACGTTCCGGACCCCAGCTTCCGAGGTCCGGCGTTCCAAAACGGACCCCGCGCGTGAGGACCTTCTTCGGGTCCAGCCCACCATCCCTGTGCCTCCTCGACCTTCCAAGAAGGCCTCCAGGAAGAAGTCTCTATCCCCCTCTCCACCCCGGCGCGTTTCGTCTGATGCTCCATCCGTGAGTCGCTGCTCCCGGCCGTCCTCAGTTTCGCCGGGACGCTCTGCTGCCAGGCGCTCATCTGGCCTCTCGTCGGCAAATGATGCTGCCCCTCCTACACATCCAGGGACAGCGGCCGCAGCTGGCGCCGACTCGATGGAACAGGATCCGCCTCCCGCCGGTTGTAGCGCTGTTCCCTCGAAACCTGGCCCTCCGCGGCCGTCGAGGTGACCAGCTCTTCCCCCGTCTCGTTCCCCCAACTTTTTGACTAGCGATGGCCTTGTTACATTGGAACATAAGAGGTATTCGATCTAATCGGGAGGAATTACAACTGCTCCTCCACCTGCACTGTCCGCTCGTCCTTGGTCTCCAGGAAACCAAGTTGCGCCCGACTGACCGTATTGCCTTTACCCACTATACCTCGGAGCGGTATGACCTCGCCCCTGTGGACGGTATCCCAGCTCATGGTGGGGTCATGTTGCTCGTTCGGGACGATGTCTATTACCATCCCATCCCATTGACCACCCCACTCCAAGCAATAGCTGTCCGTATTACTCTTTCTGCTTTTACGTTTTCAGTTTGTACCATCTAGCACTCCACCGTCATCTGCTGTTAGTCAGGCTGACCTGATGCACCTGATTGTTCAGCTTCCCCCACCGTTTTTATTGTTTGGCGACTTCAATGCCCATCATCCCCTTTGGGGCTCTCCTGCATCCTGTCAAAGAGGCTCACTCTTGGCGGATGTCTTCAACCATCTCAATCTTGTCTGCCTCAATACTGGCGGCCCGACTTTCCTCTCGGACTCTACTCATACCTACTCCCACTTGGACCTCTCGATCTGTTCTACCACTCTTGCCCATCGGTTCGAGTGGTATGTCCTTTCTGACACCTCTTCGAGCGACCACTTCCCCTGTGTCGTTCGTCTCCTGCACCACACCCCATCCCCACGTCCTTCGTGCTGGAACATACCGAAAGCTGACTGGGGACTTTACTCCTCCCTAGCGACCTTTCCGGACCACGATTTTCTCAGTTGTGACAGTCAGGTCGAATACCTCACGGCTGTTACCATCAATGCTGCCGAACGTTCCATTCCTCGTACTACCTCTTCTTCACGTCGCGTTTCCGGCCCCGTGGTGGAACGAGGCTTGTAGGGACGCTATGCATGCTCGACGACGTGCTTTACGCACCTTTTGCCGCCATCCTACGTTGGCGAATTGTATTGAATACAAACGACTCCGAGCGCAATGCCGTAGAGTCATCAAAGACAGCAAAAAAGCTTGTTGGGCCTCTTTCACCAGCTCCTTTAACAGTTTTACTCCCTCTTCCGTCGTTTGGGGTGGCCTGCGCCGGCTGTCGGGCATTAAGGCCCACTCCTCGGTACCTGGCCTGACCTCAGGTAATGAGGTCCTTGTTGATCCTGTGGCTGTCTCCAACACCTTTGGCCGCTTTTTCGCGGAGGTTTCAAGCTCCGCCCATTACCACCCTGCCTTCCTTCCCAGGAAAGAGGCAGAAGAGGCTCGGCGACCTTCCTTCCAGTCGCTGAATCTGGAAACTTATAATGCCCCTTTTACTATGCGGGAACTCGAACGTGCGCTTGCACTGTCCCGGTCCTCTGCTCCGAGGCCAGATGCCATTCACGTTCAGATGCTGGCACACCTTTCTCCGGCGGGCAAAAGCTTCCTTCTTTGTACCTACAATCGCGTCTGGACCGAAGGTCAGGTCCCCATGCGTTGGCGTGACGCCGTCGTTGTTCCTATACCCAAACCTGGGAAAGATAGACACCTTCCTTCTAGTTACCGCCCCATTTCTCTTACAAGCTGTGTCTGTAAGGTGATGGAGCGCATGGTTAATGCTCGGTTAGTCTGGATTCTTGAATCTCGACGGCTACTTACTAATGTCCAATGCGGCTTTCGTCGCCGCCGCTCCGCTGTTGACCACCTTGTGACCTTGTCGACATTCATCATGAACAACTTTTTGCGAAGGCGCCAAACGGCATCCGTGTTCTTCAACTTGGAGAAGGCTTATGATACCTGTTGGAGAGGAGGTATCCTCCGCACTATGCACAGGTGGGGCCTACGCGGTCGCCTGCCCCTTTTTATTGATTCCTTTTTAACGGATCGAAAGTTTAGGGTACGTGTGGGTTCCGTATTGTCCGACGTCTTCCTCCAGGAGAACGGAGTGCCTCAGGGCTCCGTCTTGAGCGTAGCCCTTTTTGCCATCGCGATCAATCCAATTATGGATTGCATTCCACCTAATGTCTCAGGCTCTCTCTTTGTCGATGACTTCGCGATCTACTGCAGTGCCCAGAGAACATGCCTCCTGGAGCGCTGCCTTCAGCGTTGTCTAGACAGCCTATACTCATGGAGCATGGCAAATGGCTTCCGGTTCTCTGAAGAGAAGACGGTTTGTATCAACTTTTGGCGATATAAAGCATTCCTTCCGCCATCCTTACATCTCGGTCCCGTTGTTCTCCCATTCGTGGAAACAACTAAGTTTCTAGGGCTCACGTTGGACAGGAAACTGTGTTGGTCTCAACATGTCTCTTATTTGGCGGCCCGTTGTACACGTTCCCTTAATGTCCTCAGAGTTCTTAGCGGTTCATCTTGGGGAGCGGATAGCACTGTCCTGCTTCGCTTGTATCGGTCCATAGTCCAATCGAAGCTGGATTATGGGAGCTTCGTCTACTTGTCCACTCAGCCATCTCTCTTACGCCGGCTCAACTCCATCCACCATCGGGGGATACGTCTTGCGACCGGAACCTTCTACACTAGTCCTGTCAAGAGTCTTTATGCTGAAGCTGCCGAATTACCATTGACCTACCGGCGCGACGTACTGCTGTGTCGGTATGCCTGCCGGCTGTTGTCTATGCCCGACCACCCCTCTTACCAGTCCTTCTTCGCCGATTCTCTCGACCGTCAGTACGGGTTGTATGTGTCTGCCCTGCTGCCCCCCGGAGTCCGCTTCCGTCGCCTGCTTCGACAATTGGATTTTGCCCTCCCTACCACCTTCAGAGAGGGTGAGAGCCCGACACCACCTTGGCTCCAGGCTCCGGTTCATATTTATCTCGACCTCAGCTCACTCCCGAAGGAGGGTACTCCGGCTGCAGTGTATTGCTCACGGTTTGTCGAACTTCGTGCTCGACTTGCCAGTCACACCTTTATTTACACCGATGGCTCCAAAACTGACGATGGTGTCGGCTGTGCCTTTGTCGTCAGGGCCGCCACCTTTAAATACCGGCTCCTCGACCAATGTTCAAGCTTTACGGCCGAGCTTTTTGCTCTCCATCAGGCCGTTCAGTATGCCCGCCGCCACCGCCATTCATCGTATGTACTCTGCTCTGACTCACTCAGTGCTCTTCAGAGCCTTCGAGCTCCCTATCCGGTCCATCCCTTGATTCAACGGATACAGCAGTCCCTCCATTCTTTCGCTGATAATGGTTCTCCTGTCAGCTGTCTGTGGGTTCCCGGACATGTAGGAGTGCCTGGGAATGAGGCTGCGGATGCTGCAGCCAAGGCTGCAGTCCTCCTGCCTCGGCCAGCCTCCCATTGTGTGCCGTCATCTGACGTTCGTGGGGATGTATGTAAGAGGCTTGTGTCGTTGTGGTGGGATGCTTGGTCATCCCTCCAAGGAAACAAGCTCCGGGCAGTAAAACCGCTACCAACTGCTTGGACAACCTCCTCCCGACCATCTTGGCGAGAGGAGGTCCTTCTGACCAGGTTGCGGATTGGGCATTGCCGGTTTAGCCACCGCTACCTGCTCTCCGGTGACCCAGCCCCGCAGTGCCCTTGTGGTCAGGCATTAACAGTGCGCCATGTTTTATTGTCGTGTCCCCGCTTTAGTCAATTTCGTGTTGTCCTGTCCCTGCCATCTACTTTACCAGATGTTTTAGCTGATGACGCTCGAGCAGCTGCTCGTATTCTGCGTTTTATAACTTTGACTGGCTTGTCCAAAGACATCTAACCTTTTTACTTATTTTATCTGCATCTTTGTCAGGTCCTTCTGGTGTCCCCCCCCATCCCCTTGAGTTTTACTAGATTCCATGTGCTCTAGCAACAGTGACTGGGCGCTAATGACCTCAGTAGTTGAGCGCCCTTAAACCCCACCAAAAAAAAAAAAATACCAGTCACCACATGCGACCACCAAATAGTCAGCTTGGCTCCATATTGCTGTTCATACCTTCCAGAACCTCTTCCTGCACAACTCATAGCAGTCCGTGCTGCAAAAAGTTGGTTATTGAGGCTTTGTCAGGTGGTCACAGTAATGGGGTTGGACAGGGTAATTGGAAGTAAAGAGGTGTTATTTTTATTTAAAAAATTATCATATTTGTTAATTAACATTCCTGTTTGTTAATAAATGTGGAATTTTAATAAAAGTATTCTTTCTAGCTACATCAGAACCAATGACTATTAGACTTTTATGGTGCACACTTAGCTGCAGAAAACCACGTAATGCGATTACAAGTTTAGTAAGAGCAGGTGTTGCCTGCAGGGGGAATGACTGTTAAAACTAAGCTGTTGAAAAACAGCCACAAGTCGCACTATGTATTTTTCTTTATTGACCAGTTTCGCTTCTCAGATAACAAGCGACATCAGAATATATACTGTAAAAGATACAGATTGAGATAATACAGAAGGCTTAAACTGACATTACGTAAAGTACATATTCTACTTCCAGCATAGTGAACTTATGTTTAAAGTTGGCAGACAGCATTAAAGATTGCATTTAAAGTTGGGTAACATCTCTAAAGATTAAAATGGCTGTACTATAGAGAAGCAGATATGTATCAACATGACATGTCTATACACACACATAAAAGAGGCAATTAAAAGAGTAAATTTTGTTTTCTGTAGTTGTAAATTATCTTTGGATACACTATACGTGGATTTTACAAATACTGTTGTTGTAAGTACTATAGTACAGCCAGTCTTCAGCGAGCCAACTTTAAACACAATGTTTATCTCAATTTGTATCTTTTAGAGTGTATTTACTGATAATGCTTGCTCTCTCTCTCTCTCTCTCTCTCTCTCTCTCTCTCTCTCTCTATCTCTATCTCTATCTCTCTTAACTTGATCGTGATGCAAAGAATTGCCAGCCATATATGAATGATCAGAAATAAATAGGGGCACACTGTAAGATTCTTTTACAAGAATAGGATATGTGGATGTCTGTAGCCAGATCGTTCAGTCAGTAAGAACATTGCCTGTGAAAGATCACAATAGGGGTTTGAATTCCAGCATACAGTTTGAATCTGTTCAACAATGCACACTGGAGAGTGAAAGACCTCTTCTAAATGATATAGTAAATAATCGGTGTTGCCATAATATTGTAAGTTTTATCAGTGATATTTTCTGAGAATTTAGGTGTAAGGGACCTGTGGTCTCTGGTAGCTTCTTACAAAGTAATGGCATTCCATCTGTGTTTGCACCTCTGTTTATCTTTGTATTATTGGTATTGCACTTAAAATATCTGTACTGCAGTACAAAAGTTGGAGGTATGTGCTGTTTACCTCGTTAGGGAACAAACTTGTACCACTCAAGATAATCAGGATGTATACACGAAGGAACAACTGGGAAAGTCCCAGGAGTTTTTCACCCAGAAAATATCAAGGACAAACCTGGGAATTTTTCAATGTTTCAGTTAATTTTTTGTAATTTTGACTAGTAAGCACTGGTACTGTAATGAAGAATTTATTTTAGCCCACTGCTGCAGAATAATATTGCAGCATTAAACATAAATGGGAGAATAACACCAAAATAAAACTTAAGTTGCAAAGAAAATGTTCCATTTACAACAACAAAGCACGGTACTCATACAAGTGTCTGTTGACAGCAAAATGTGTCAAAGGCTTTGGGACGAAAACTGTGCAATATTTTGTAATAAGAAACCGCTTTTGATAAGCGTCATATCGCACTGTTTACATTTGTAACTGGCCGTGGAAAAATATTGTGAATGGTGGTACGAGAAGCGTTACTTTCACAGTAAATATTCTTTTACGCAAGGTGAATTATATTGCGTTTAAGAATGTGCAATGAATTTCTTAATTCATTGAGCATTTGTCCCTCATTCAAAACTTAGCAGTTTGAGGACCAGCCATTTAAGCCATTATTTAAAATTTTGCTGGCACATTTGTGTGTGATGTTATCCTAAAAAGCACATGCTAAAAAGACCAAGCTTATAGACATTACAAATTATGCAATAACAATGGCAAAAAAGAATAATTATCCTTACAAAAGGGACAAAGTGAATTGGTGAGTAATTTCACACATAATTGGCTTTTCTGTGGGAAAGTGGACAGAACATGTATTCAGCCAGGTAACCCATGGAATGTTCAGTGCACAGCAGTCAAATTTATAATCGTGCTTGTCAGAAATATTTAGCTGCTGAAATTTAACATGTGCCCTCAGGCTCCTGCCTAACAAACCACCAGGGGGAAAAAAAGGCAAAAAAATTTTGACAACCAATATTACATGTGAAAACTTGGTTTTTCTTGTAGCTGTACTGTAAGTATGTTAATTTAAACCATTAACTTTTCCTGTTTGTGTGTTTGTGCTACTTAAGTGATGTTGCTTGGCTGACTCCATCACATAGCCTATGATCTGAATATCTGCTGTCATTGTCTGTCAAGATCACGTGGAATGAGGTACAATTGGTTGCCAAAAGAGCATTGCAGTCTCGATGTCAGTGCTTCGGAAGCTACTGTGCTGCATTTGGTAGAATTCGTATTTATACTCTCATACTAGTATAGCAAGCATTGTACATGTTGCCACACATCGAAGATCTTTCCAAAACATGTTGTTTTTTACTGGGATTTGTTTCTGTTAAATTCAGCACCAATGAATAAATCCTTTACCAAGAAATTGGTAAGTTTTCTAGCTCTGAAGGAAAGTTTAATGTCACTTAACACAGAAAAAATGTTACTTTCACCCAGGCTGAAGTGCATTTTCATCCTAGAAAAAAGTGTGGTTTTAACGGGGAAACTGGGGATTTTTTATTTTTTTATTTTTATTTTAATTTATTATTATTATTTTTTTTTTTTTTTTCTTATGTCTGCGTATATCCCCCGCTACTGTTGACAACAGCAATGTCTACTTTATTTTTCGCCTTCAGTACTGCTCAGTTCTGTCTCAAGTTTATTTTCCCAGCAGTACATTAACGATGGTACTCAGTTATATGGATATGTCAATTCAGTGCCCAGTTTGTGACACTATGCACCAGTATGCCATACCAGTACCTCTGATGAAAAAAGATAAGAACCGCAGATTTTGATATGTGATATGACAGAGCTTCTGCTACGTTTGATCGATGTAAAACAGGCATAGTCACACCTCTAAAATGCTCAGAAAAGGGTTAAAATAACGTTTCAAGAAGTCTACATTTAAAAAACACCCTGTCGAAGGTCACAGTATCGGAACCTCATTTTTTACAAGTTGAGCACTGGGTTTAGTGGTGCAGAGTTGACTGATATTCACCAATGCAGTAGAGCAGCAGCATGATGACACTATGCTGAGCTGTTCCTACGGTGATGGCAAGGAAATCGCACTACTTTGTAGGGTTCTGTGGCTCAGTTGGTAAAAACTGGATCCATATAGGATCACTTTGTTGTCAATCTGCCTGTCCGACTGTTAAAAACCCTTTTTCTCAGAGAACAGGTAGACATATCAAGTTAAAATTTATGTCAAATGCTAAGGCCTATGGTCCATTGGTGGTATAATAAACATTAGCTTATAAGTTGGTGGTGTCAAAAGATATGGCCGTTTGTCACATTTTTTGATACTAGCAAACTCACTCATCAAAATAACAGGTTACCCATTGGTCTAGAACCTTGAAATTTTTCAAAAAGGGTTTCACAGTACATCCAAAGCAAAAAATCTGAAACAGTAAGTTTGTAATTATATTACAGTAGATTCAGATTAACGAACTAATTGGGACCACACCTTGCTCGGATTACTGATTTGTTCGGATTAGCCGGAATTACAGTGACGAGTTTCTAGAATGAAATATACCAAGCAGATTAGTAGGTACACCATGGTAACAAATGGGAACAATAGCTCACTCTCACTACCTTAGTAGTGTCTGAGGTCAGTGCACTCCCAGTTGGCTCACAAAGCACTTGGTTATGTTGGTTATCGATCGCTAGCACGCGTAACAGTTGTATTGTATTCGTTCAGGTGTAGTGGCATACATATTTTCCTCATAAGTAAATGGAAACATTCAATGTTAACTCTCAAAGAAAAACTGAATGCTTTGAAACGGATAGACAATGGTGAGAATGTATCTAAACTGGCAACGGAACTGGGTGTTGGTAAAGCAACCATTTGTGATTGGAAGAAGAACTGAGTGAAGCTTGAACAGTCCCTTGCAACGTTTTCGGGAAAAACCCTTAAAATTTGGCAGACTTTGAAACAGTCCCAGTACGATAAAGTGGATAAAGCTCTTTTCCTTTATTCAGGAAAGAGAAAGGGGAACTCCTTTGAGCGGATCACTGGTTCAGGAGAAGGCAGTTTACCTGAACAATTTAATGAATAGTGATGAGTCTTTTAGTGCAAGTACAGGTTGGTTGGACAGATTCAAAAAATGTCATTAAATCTGTCAGCTAACAATTACTGGAGAGAAGCTTTCTTCTGAGCGTGATGCAGCAAAGGAATACTTGGGTGAGTTTGAAAAAATGATGAGAGAGAGAAAGTATTCTGTCCGACAAATTAATAATGCTAACGAGACTGGCCTTAATTTTAGGGCATTGCCAACAAAAAGCAGAAGACCATACTCGTGGTTTTAAAATGTGCAAAGATCGTGTGGCTTTATTAGCATGCAGCAACGCTGCTGGTAATCACAAGCTGTCTTTAGTGCTGACTGGCAAATCTGCTAGACCCAGACCTTTCAAAAACTGCAACATCAAGCCTGTGCCCGTATTTTATTGCAATCAAGAAAAAGGCACGGATGAATGATAAGCTGTTCAAAGAATAGTCTGTTCAACGGTTTTCTAAGGAAAATCATTTGTCTCCCCGCGCAATTCTTTTGATTGATAATGCGCCATCTCACCCCAACACTGAGGAATTATGTGATCGAGAAATTGTGGCGAAGTTTTTGCCACCGAATGTTACAACACTTCTACAGCCGATGGATCAAACATTGAAACTGGTTTACAGAATACAATTTTTAAGAATGCTGATCCAAGATGATAGCATTCCTTTAGTGGACAAAATAAAAAATACCAATGTGGAGGATATTATTTATTGGGCTGCTGAGGAATGGCAGAATATTTCAGGAAATACTCTGAGAAAATCGTGGAGAAAACTGTGGACATCTCTTGAATTTCAGGAGAACCTAGTTGGGAATGAAGAGGAAAAATCTTCTACAAATGATACTGACAATCCCTGGGTGTGAAGAAGCTAGTGAAGGAGACGTAAATGAGTCGATGCCAGCGGATGGGGCATATGTGGAGAACGTTACTGATGCTGATTTAGTTGCTGCTGTGACTCGAGACCAGGAAGAAGTGGACTGCTGTGACTGAAGTGACATCAGTGCGACAGAGGAGAGCTGCTGCCACACAGGGACGCAGCAGAAGCCCTTGACCTCACGCTATTTTATTTGGAACAACAGCTTACTGCTACACCTGCTGATCTGATGTTTGAGATGTTGGCGCAACTGTGTGTCATATAACAGACTGTCTTCATTATGCCAAAAAACAATGACTGAGTTTTCGGTGTCTAAATAGTAGGGATAAAATGTCCGCTGTATTTTAGTAAGTTTGACAGCTTTTCTTTCATTGTTGTTTATTGTTTAAACCTAATGTTTTCTTGACAATTTTTCCAATACATGTTTACTGTACTGTGTAAATTAAAATAGTGTGCATGTATAGCAGTTTACCATACAGTGTTCCATACTTAGACTAACATTTTTCATGTTCAGATTACCAGGATTCAGATTAGCAGGACTCTGCTGTACATGAAAAATTTTTTTTGTCGTTCCTTACGTGACTCTTTATCTTTCATCCGTTTGTTAAGACCCCTTTTTCTCAAGAAGAGGTTGACATATCAAGTTCAAAATTAATGTCACATAGTAGGGTCTGTGTCCCCTTGGTGACATAATTAACATTAACTTCTAAATCAATGCAATTGAAAGGTTTGACCATTTATGTCGCATATTTTGATACTTGAAGAAAACTCACTCATCAAAACCTACAGTGTATTTCCCAGTGGCTTAGAAAAGTGATATTGCGCAAGAATCGAGGTTTTGCAGTTCGAGTAAAGGAACAAAAAAATCTGAAAACTGTTAATTTGTAATTATATCTCACAAAAAAAAATTCTTTTGTCATTTGTTATCAGACTTCAGACTTGAAATTAAAACAGTCTCGAAAGTTGTGGTACCCCCCACACACGTATGTCTTATCAGTATCAATGTTGGTAACATGCAGATATTGTTGAGATTCTCTATTCCTCAAATAGACAAACTGTCTATATACATAATGAAGTTTTTACGGAACACTCAGTGCATGAGTCCTACTCAGATGTGGCCAATTTTTCATCTGTACATGGGCACCCCTGAGAAACTGAGTATTTTCTATTTATGTTAATTACATGTTACAAGCTTTTTCACTTTTGTGAGGGTATTTCTGCAAAAACGAAATCATTATTATCTTATTATTTTGAATAAGCCACGAAAGACCCTGGATCTCTTATACCGAAACACTTGGAAAATATCCAGAGTTTCAGAATTTTTTTCAGAGGAGTTAGGATTCACCCAGTATGCCTTATCAGCGAACACTGGTGTGGACTGCCAATTTTCTGACTGTTTGTGAATTTTGTTTTTACAGGTTACAACACCTGTTGCGCGAGGGTCGACGCAGGTACTTACACGAGCTGAAACTGGAACGCCAGGCTGAAGCCGACGCGGCAAAGGAACGTCAGCTCGCGGCAGAGGCCGGGGAAGAGAACTCGGAGCGGACGGGCCTGTCGGAACGGGGTTCCACCTCGGACGCGGTCCCCGGCAGGAGCAGCGGGCGGGGCACACCGCAGCGGAGCCGGTACGATGCGGAGGAGAAGCTGCGCGCCACGTGGCGCTACCACCGGCACCGCGGGGTGTGTGCGGTCCTGCGCCGCAAGTCGTGGGAACGCCGGGCCGACACCCCTGCCCCTCCGGGACCGCGCTGCATCCACACGGAAGGCGGCGTCAGGTGAGTGCGTTTCGTTCTGTCTCGTCTCGGCGCGTGTATTCTAAAAGTCCAAAGAAAAGGCTGCACGAGTGTAGACGCGAGGAATTGGGAGATTGTGTGTCAGAATTTCATAAACGTGTATTACATCTCAGTTTTTGTGTCCTGAATTTTACTAGGTTAGAGATATCTTCACGAGTATTACACCTTGTTCAGTCACAGTATTTGTAGCCACACAGTATTTGTAGCCAAATGAAGGTAACCCCTTGTAATAGTGTGTGGCAACTTATCTGAAAAACTTGGAAAACTGAATTTACTGGAAAAGTTAGGGAAATCTTGGGAAATTCTGTAAGGCTCGGGGAATTACAAAAATCTGGGTGAAACTGCACTGTTCGTCAACATTGATCTTGCAAACTTTTGCTCACCTTTTCTAGCACGATACCTTGTGAACTATAGGTAGAGGACAACAGATTTCTGAAAGCATGTCACTCTGCAGATTGCCAACAAAGGTCTGGGCTTGTGAAACAGGTTCTCACGTATGTGAACACCTCAAAGACTTTTTAAGTATTAAATTCCAGTGTTCACCAGGCTGAAGTACTGTCAGTAGTGCCTCAGGGAATTGTGATAGGACTGTTCTTGTTCTCTATACACACATAAACAATCTGGCGATTAGGGTGAGCAGCAGTCTGCAACTGTTTGCTGATGACTCTATGAGGATACAGGATGAGTTCAGCAGGCTCTGTATTAGAGCGATGAATGGTTGTTTGCTCTAAATGTGGAAAAGTTAACGTTAATGCAGATGAGCAGGAAAAACAATCCTATGGTATCTGAACATATTATTAGTGGCATGCTGCTTGACACAGTCATATCAGTTAAGTATCTGAGTGTAACGTTAGAGAGTGATATTAAGTGGAACGAGCACATAAGGTCAGGAATTCTAGAACAGTGTAGACCGTCTCTGGAAGAGATGGTGTGTGATGTTAGAGAGTGATATATGAAATTGAACAAGCATGTAAGGTCAGTTGTAGGGAAGGAAAATGCTCGACTTTGGTTTGATTGAAGGATTATAGCAAAGTGCAGCTCATCTACGGAAGATATGGTGTATAGGACACTGGTGGGACACTTTCGTAAGTATTGTTCAAGTGTTTGGGATCCCTACCAGCTTGGGTTAAGCAAAGACATTGAAGCAGGTCGGAGGTGTGTTGCTAGATTTGTTATTGGTAGGTATGATCAACATGCCAGTGTTATGGAAATTGTATTTAAATTGAAGGGAATCACTGCTGTCAGCTGCTATGGGACATTACGTGGAATCAGTAGTGTCTGAAAGAACAGACACGACACATTCATGTAATTGTGGAAGTTCTTTGTGAACTCAGATGGGAATCCATGGGTGGAAGATGACATTCTTTTTGTGCAACATTTTGAGAAACATCTTGACACGTCAGTCAAAGAATTACCATTGAGAATTGCTGTAAGGGTCATTCCATGTCAAGTCACCCAGGCCTTGACACCAACCATGTCAGATTTTGATGAAACTTGGTACAATTACTTCTTTTATCATCCTGAAAGCACTTGTAAAATTTTCTTGCTCTATCTCTTATAGTTTTTTTTTAATAAATTTTTAAAGTTTTTAGATTTGGCGTTGTTTCAGCAGTCGGAAATCGTAACTTAAACGTGTCCTCACAACTAAAAAAATTTGTATATTAAAGAATACTCAAGATATCAGTATGAAATTTTGGAATAAGTTTGTGTATTATATCTAAATGTAAAAAAAAAAAAAAATACCATAAAGATATATTAAAACCTTCCAAATGAATAAAAATTTAAAAGTTTTTTTTTAGCTAACGGATGTTTAGTTTTACAAAAACTGCAATATCTAGAGTCTCAGACCTGATAGAAAGCTCAAATTTGTTTTAAAATACTCTTAATTGTACAGGCTATTAGATAAAAGAAAAATTATGTTGGCTTTTTAACCTGTTTAATAGTTATCTAATTTTTAAAATAATATTAATTATATTTTAAAAATAAAAAGTACCAAGTGACTTATACACCGAAAATAAGTTTTTGTCTTCTTCGAGTAACAATGTACGCTTGGATTTTGTTTTGTTACTCCTGTGTTTTGAAGTAAAAAATTATTACAGTGTTAAATAGTGCTTGGATAGTATTTTATTAAGTTTATTTGAACTTTCAGTAAGTACTGTTACTTAGTTTACAGAGATTCTTTTCCAATATCCTATAAAAGTAACCAGAACAGTAATCAGACCAAAAGTGAAATCAGTATGTCAGATATTCAAACCTGTAGCGTAGGGTTATTTAAAAAATCTGACTGTTTCCAAACAACCTACACACCTTCAAAACAGTTACAGCCGGTATCTGAATTGAGTGAGGAAGAAAAAGATTTGATCCACTTACGATCTGGAATTAATCTGTGTGAATTTAAGAATATATGTTCATACCACAGCTACTACTTTTTAAATGTTTTTGAAAAGTATCAAACAACATGTGTAGACCCACTAAAAAAACGCAAAAAGCCCATCAAAAAATCGTTGAGAAGTGTAGGCTTGGATCTTTCTAAACAATTACTGACAAAAAATATTAGCATAAAACCTGGACAAAAGTTTTGCTCAACATGCCGTAACTTTTGTGAGGAAAAATAGAGAGTTGAAGTCAATGAAAGTGAAACAGATGATGAAGTCATGGCTGAATTAAAGGATTTTGATGTAATGATTTCTCTTATGAAAGAGAAGATTTCATCTGTTGGGAGGTCTAGAAAAATCCAGATTCTGACCCTGGCTTCAGATTCTTGGAGTCAAAATAAAGTGATGAAAGAATTTAATGTAAGTGAGTACATGGTGCGACAAGCTAGAAAGCTAAAATCTGAAAAGGGTATTTTGGAAACTCCTGGTCCAAAAAAAGGTAAAACTCTTT
Source organism: Schistocerca americana (assembly GCF_021461395.2). Taxonomy (NCBI): domain Eukaryota; kingdom Metazoa; phylum Arthropoda; class Insecta; order Orthoptera; family Acrididae; genus Schistocerca; species Schistocerca americana. Next base: position 184,962,608 of record NC_060129.1, on the reverse strand, counting down.
CTGAAAGTACAGTAAGACTTGTAACAGATTTTTATGAAAAGGATGAAAGTTCCAGAGTGCTACCTGGAACAAAAGACAAAGTAAGTGTTCAAAAAAAATGTGTTCATGCAAAAAAGACTCATTTTGTGTAACTTGAGAGAACTCTATTATTCTTTCTAATGGGAGAATCCCGAGGTAGAAGTAGGATTTTCAAAATTTTGTTTCTTGAGACCTAAATGGTGTATCCTTGCTGGTGCTGCAGGCACACACACTGTATGTGTATGCAGTATCCACCAGAATGTTAAACTATTACTGGATGCTGTGAAAATTGAAGAATCTTGTAAAGACCTAATTAAGATGCTTGTGTGCAACACGGAAAACCAAAACTGCATGCTACGTCATTGCGACAGCTGTACTGCAGATACTGCACTAACTGAGTACTTATTTGAAAAACCAAGTGAAGATTATGATTTAGAAGAAGAAATTGTAATCAGTCAGTGGGTTAACACAGAAAGGGCAGAAATGATCAAACAGTCTATCAGTGTTGAAGACTACATTTCTTTATTGGTTAGGTCATTGGAAAAGCTCACCCCGCACTCTTTTATAGCAAAATCCCAATCAGCAGCCTTTAAAAGATTGAAAGAAGACCCACCACCCAAAACAGCAATTATTGTGATGGGTTTCAGTGAAAATTATTCCTTCGTTATACAAAATGAGATCCAAAGTTACCACTGGAATAGAGGTGGTTGTACTCTACACCCAGTTGGAGTTTTTCTAAGAAATGAGGAAATTGTTTCCAACCAATGTTTTATTAGTAATGACCAAGAATGTGATACTGGTTTTGTTAACTTTGTACAAAAAGAAATTACAAAGTGTCTGTCATCGCATCATACTGACATTGACTCAGTTCACTACTTTACAGATGGTTGTGCTGGGCAGTACAAAAATAGAAACAGTTTTAAAAATTTGACTGAACACTTGAGACACTTTAATTTGAAGGCCCAACACTCTTTTTTTGCAACAAGTCATGAGAAGTCAATTTGTGATGGCCTAGGAGGAACTATTAAAAGAATTTTAAGGAAAGCTGGTCTACAGCTTTCAGACAAAGAACAAATAATGACAGTAATCGATGTGTGTTCATTTTCACTTTATTGACAAAAAAGAAGCTGATTTGCTACGGTTAAAACTAGAAAACCGTTTTTCAGCAACCTGAACCATTCCTGGAACAACAAGTTTTCATAACTTCAAACCACTTGCAACAAACAACCTTGAAATTAGAAGGACTACAGATAGTGTAAATCCCTCCTTACTCTTTTCTTTCCATTCATCTTCTGATTGGGTTCGTGTTGAACCATCCATAAATAGCTATGTGGCTGTAAATTATGATGGTAACTGGTACTTTGGACTGGTAAAAACAATATTCAATGATGAAGAAGATGCAGAAATTCTATTTCTACATCCTTCAGGACCAGCTGCATCATTTTATTGGCCTGAAAGAGAAGATTCTTGCGTAGTGCCTTTGGAGCACATAGTCCGTGTAGTAGAGGCACCTCAATCAAGCGGCACTGGAAGAATGTATTACTTCAAAAAGACTGTATCAAAAGAACTGAAAGCTCTTGGATGAAGTGGAAAAACAAGTTGAATCAGCATTAATGTTTATTAAAAAGACAAAATTACTCAAAAAATTCAATGTTTCAAGCAATCAGTTGGGTTATACATAAGTGTTGTAAGTACAATATCTTTGTACATAATTCTAATGTAATCCACTATAATTAATAAACATGTTAAAAAGCCATCATTATTTTTGTTTTATCAAGTAGCCTATATGTTTAAGAGTAAATTAAAACAAATTTGAGCATTCTATCAGGTCTGAGACTCTAGATATTGCAATTCTTATAAAACAAAACATCCGTTACAAAAAAGAAAAGAAAAAAATACATATATATATTTTTTTCATAGAAAATATTAATATATTTTAATAGTATCATTTTTATCTTCAAATATGTATAATAAATAAACTTGCTGCAAAAATTCATGATGTTATCTAGAAGAGTTTTTAAGATAAGCAATTTTAAAGTTTTGAATACAAATTAAATTTACCATTTCGGAAGGTTCGGAAAACGCAAAACATAAAAACTTAAAAAATTTATTTAAAAAAAACTATAAGAGATACAGCAAAAAAATTTTGCAGGTGTTGTCAGGATGGTATTAGAACCATTTGAGCCAAATTTCATGAAAATCTAAGGAGGTGGGTGTAAAATTTGTTTTTTATTGGGTGATTTGATGTGGAATGACCCGTAATGTATATTGATTACTTCATATTCTAGAAATGGAAACAAACAAGTATTGAGCGTCCCAATCCAGGCATGTCACAACCCGCTGTTTCATAATAAGGTCCTTCGGCAAGCATTTATTTCTGAGTAAATATGCATAAAATTTTATGTGAGTGCATAGTGCATTAATTGCCAAAAGTTCGTGTTCGATTTGATTGCACATTTTGCTTTGCTTTATTTCAACACTGTGATTGCACTCGCATCTCAGTAGTTTCGTTATGATGAGTGATAGTGAGCAAGTAAGCTATTTTATGTACAGTGTCATCAGCTGTCCTCACATGTCTGGTTGTTTGGATAATCACAGCTAATTACGTAACCCCCTCCCGATTTTAAGGTCGGCGAACTCCTTATAGCTGTTGACTGGAGTAAGCTATGTGCTCCATTATGTTTCATCCTCTCCCTTCTTTCGTCACAATCTCACAACACATACATAACACAACACTGTACACACATCCAGTAAGGGACCATCCCATGTTCAGTGTTTATTGTGCAATAATATTCTGTCAACGTATTGTCAGAAATTGTGACGCCAAGAACAGCACAATATTATTGCGCAGTATTTACTCCCGGAACATACAGTTAGAACTCTGCCTGCGTAGCGAACATGTCGACACACACTTGGTTTGTGATTCCAGTTGCAAAAGAAAAAAAAGAGGACGTGCAATGGGTGAAAAGGCAACTTGGAAGGTGTTCAACATATCACCATACTTCCTACTAAAAGAACTTGCTGCATAGCTGGATGACTATAGGAATTTGTTAAGGAATGAGGAATCTTTCAGTGAATTGGTGAACCTCGTTATAAGAAGAGATGCTGTTCATATATTTGTCAGATTTCAACTTCAACAAAGCTGGGAGTGATCTGTAAACCTGAAAGATTAAAATACATTACTGTGGTGGATAGGAAGGTAGTGCTGTTATGTACACACATCAAAAAAGTTTTCCATCACCTCAGTTACGAGAGTTGCGGGACCTGTACAGAAAATTGGAATAGAGATCAACATAAACATCATTTCCACCCTTTCTATTGCTCACGAAAACCACACATTGCATGTTGTACCACCATCCAACGAGACCTTCAGAGGTGGTGGTCCAGATTGCTATATACACCAGTATCTGTAATACCCAGCAGCACACCCTCTTGCATTGATGCGTGCCTGTATTCGTCATGGCATACTATCCACAAGTTCATCAAGGCACTTTGGTCCAGATCGTCCCACTTGTCAACGGCGATTCAGCGTAGATCCCTCAGAGTGGTTGGTGGGTCACATCATCCATAAAAAGGGCTTTTCAATCTATCCCAGGCTGTTCGATAGAGTTCGTGTCTGGAGAACGTGCTGGCCGCTTGTCGACTGATGTCATTATCCTGAAGGAAGTCATTCACAAGATGCGCACGATGGGGGCACGAATTGTCGTCCACGAACACGAGTGCATCTCCAGTATGCTGCCCATGTGGTTGCACTATCGGTTAGAGGGTGGCAGTCATGTATCATACAGTCATTACGGTGCCTTCCATGATCACCAGCAGCGTACGTCGGCCCCACATAATGCCACCCCAAAACAGCAGAGAACTTCCATCTTGCTGCACTCACTGGACTGTGTGTCTGAGGCATCCAGACCTTGCTGCACTCGCTGGACAGTGTGTCTAAGGTGTTCAGCCTGACCGGGTTGCCTCCAAACACGTCTCCGGCAATTGTCTAGTTGAAGGCATATGTGGTATTCATCGGTGATGAGAATGTGGTCCATTCGGCATGTTGGGCCCGTGTGTACTGCGCTGCACAGTGTCGTGGTTGCAAAGATGGACCTCGCCGTGGACATTAGGAGTGAAAGGGGGGGGGGGGGGGGGGAACACATGAAAAACATCATACATTTACAGCTGTAACTTTTAACTTTTCACAGTAGTTTATCAGATTAAGAAAATTTATATTTACTGTTTATCAGCAGTAGATCACTGACACAGTCTGGATTTAATTGGCTGTGCTGAGGTGTTTATAACATGCCAACTTTACTAAAGCAGTGGAAAATTTGTTGTTCTTCCAGTTCTAGAACCAATCTCTGTGTGGGTGGCAATGGCACTGTACTTGAATGCTGTAGTTTATAAACAGTAGAGAGAGAAGAGATATAGAACTACATGATGATGTATGTGGGGGGGGAATTCCATTTGTCTACAAGACACTAAGCAATAACTATACAAAAACATTTATGTTAATGATTACATGTAGTAGACCTACCTACAAAACTAGCATGCTTTGTAGCACATCGCTAAGAATTTCCTGCTTGTGTCAAACAGATTGTCACGATGGAAAGACAACCGAAAGAAAGTAGCAGTTTCATGGTTTGAAGCAATTACAATAATCTCATATACAAAAGACAGAGCCCAATTTTTAATCCTTTGTACCTCTTACTAGAAAATACCTATCTGTTAGTATACATTATACAGAACAGTGCTTCGGGCTGCAGTAATTTAACTCATATCTGTCATTTTCATGGACACTGAAGATTTGTTCAGTAACCAAAGAAAAACTAACTTGATTGTAGCCCCCCACCCCCATTTCTGATTCACCTGTCCCCTCTTTAGTTGGTTCCAGATCAACAATTTTTTCTGAAAGCCCATCATCACTTTCCTTTATTCTGTAAGTGGACTTCTCTCCATCACTAACACAGAAACTTTGATATACTGAGTAAGGCTCCATCATCATGTACAAGCTGTTCCAGCACGTACTGATCTCATTTCAAAGGTGATGTCAGAGGTAAGAGAAACCATTTTTCTTCATGTACCGTACAGCGCATTTTGCAGTATTTGTTGTTCCTGCATTGTTCGTGGCACCATTCAAGAAGAACCTGCATTCTCCAAAAATGTGGTTAAGTGCTGCATCAATACAATAAGCATCACAAAGAAATCTTTCGTGACTTTTTAGGTTTTTATTATATTGGTGCCCTGGTCAGAGACAAAAACCGAGTTATGCGACATATCTGCCAGAAAGTGGCAGACAGCCATCCTCTCTCATATTTTCTTCATGATATTTACTTCCATCTTCTTAATGTTTGGCAATTTACTTGTAAGTAAAACATTCACCAGAGACTAATCTGTGTTTATGTAATGTGCTGTGTGAAATAATGCCTCTGATTCTGTGGAAGTCCTCATATCAACTATTGCGGCAGATGTTTTATTAATAATTCCGCGATAATGGAAGGCATTTTGGTGCGTGGTTGATCCCAACCTTTTCCTTTTCTTCGTAACGTGAACGTGACTTCTTGTTCTGATACTTATTAACTGGTGTGGGTAGCCTATCCAGTTAGGCTGTGCTCCTACCACCCTTCTCTTCATGCTCACATACTCAGTCACACAGGACTCTGTTGGCTACCCAAGTAACTGGCAGTGCTGGGTAAGTGGAACAGCTTCTGCTTTTGATTCTACCTAGTAGAATTTATACGCCCGGAAAAAATCTCTGTTGTTTCTTAATGTTAAAATTTGTCATCTTTGCTTGATTTCATCCATAATGAACATTATAGTTGGTAAATAATCTCACCATAACTAAAATGACATGAAAAATCAATGCTACATATTTTGCATGCACCCCTAAGCACATGCTGCAGGCAGACATGGCAGAATGATGCTATTGGCGGGATTGCCATGTGGAACACTGCCCCTTGCCAGTGTGCAATGCCCGACCAACCACCTTCTCATGTGCACACCACTATAACAATGTGCAGGTTATTGTTGTAAAAATATGATGGAAGAAATACAAAGGTTAGGTGACTCTTTGCTTTCAAGTATTCACAAAAATATCACAGCAAGATTTTGACATTATTCTTGAGGGACTGAGGAGGCATTTGTGTAATAACTGCAAAGACTGTTGGTGGGACCATGAATTATTGAACACATCTGTAGGCAAGAAACTGTTAGTGTATTACAATTGCTGCTCAGATCAGTGTGGCAGTATCACTTCATAACCTGGCAACTGTTGATTCATATGCAAGTTTGAGCTAATTCAAGAACCAAAGATACTAGTACACCTGCTTAATATCATGTAGGGACCCCACGAGCATGCAGAAGTGCCACAACACAACGTGGCATGGCTCGACTAATGTCTGAAGTAGTGCTGGAGGGAACTGACACCACGAATCCTTCAGGGCTGTCCATAAATCTGTAAGACTTCGAGGAGGTGGAGATCTCTTCTGAATTGAATAGCATGTTGCAAGGCATCCCAGATATACTCAATAATGTTAATATTTGGGGAGTTTGGTAGCCAGGAGAAGTGTTTAAACTTAGAAGAGAGTACCTTGGAACCTCTCTGTAGCAATTTGGATCTGTGAGGTGTTGCATTGTCCTGGTGGAATTGCTCAAGTCCGTCGGAATGCACAATGGACATGAATGGATTTAGGTGATCAGACAGGATGCTTACAGACATGTCACCTGTCAGAGTCATATCTAGATGTATCGGGCATCCCATATCACTACAACCTCACTCACACCACACCATTGCAGAATCTCCATCCACTTGAACGGTCTCCTGCTGCCATGCTGGGTCCGTGGATTCATGAGGTTGTCTCCATAACCGTACGTGTCCATCCACTTGATACAATTTGAAATGAGACTCGTCCAACCAGGCAACATGTTTCCGGTCATCAACAGTCCAATGTCACTGTTGTTGGGCCCAGGTGAGGCGTAAAGCTTTGTGCCGTGCAGTCATCAAGGGCACACGAGTGAGTGTTCGGCTCCGAAAGCCGATGATGTTTCGTTGAAAGGTTCACACGCTGACATTTGTCGGTGGCCCGACATTGAAATCTGCAGCAATTTGCAGAAGGGTTGAACTTCTGTCACGTTGAATGATTCTCTTCAGTTGTCGTTGATCCTGTTCTTGCAGGATATTTTCCCAGCCGCAGCAGTGTCGGAGATTTGATGTTTTACAGGCTTTCTGATGTTCGTTGTACACTTGTGAAATGGTCGTATGGGAAAATACCCACTTCATCGCTACCCCTCGGAGATTCTTTGTCCCATCGCTCGTGCACTGACTATAACACCGTGTTCAAACTCGCATAAATCTTGATAACCTGGGATTATAGCAGGAGTAACCGATCTAGCAATTGCGCCAAATGCTTGTTGTCTCATATAAATGTTGCCGATATCAGCTCCATATTCTGCCTGTTAACACATATCTGTAGTTGAATACACATGCCTAAACCAGTTTCTTTGGCATGTGTGTGGTTTTTTCCTCCCCTGAAAGTTTCTCATTTTCATTCAGGATTCCAATACAGCATATTATTCCTCACATTTTTGGATACAATTCCACTAGGATGCTACTTTGTTGCTCTGTGTGGCCTTCTGCCAGGTGGTGACGAACCCAGCTGGCACTTTTCTCTGAGTACCCCGACTGCTGGATGAGTGTTTCTGCACTACAACAGAGATGTCCAGTTGAGCAGTGAGATATTTGATTATGATCTGTCAGTCACCTCAAATCGGAATGCCCGCTTGTTCTCAAATTGCAGGAATCACAGCTATATAGAATGACTCGCCACACTTTTGTTCACAGCTATGTCTCTGTAGACAGTCTGCAAGCACCTATGAATACCTGCAATGCTCAATGACAGCCCTCTGTTTGGAATGCACCTCCATTACAGAAGTTATTTTCATGGCTTCACGTAATGCCACAACCTATTGAATTTCATGAAACTGTATGGACTGGAGTGGAAATATCCCCTGATGTCCTACAAAAAAATTCACATTTTTTTCAACTTAAATTGGCTGGGAGAAATAGTGTTGCATTACTTACTGAACACCCCGCATAGTAAGCCAAAATGTGGGGAGCTTTCAATTGTTTGTGTTGCTGCCCAGCAAAAGTTTTGTTGAAAGTAGTATGAAAATGAAGAAAATAAGAGAAGAAAAGGAAATAAATAAAGTGAGACATGGAAGAAAGAGAGAGAACAATAAAATTGACTGCTTAGATTTTGCTGATTTAGCAAATCTTACCAAGAGGATCTACAAGATGCAGTGAAACAGATATACATTTCCCATGAAAGAGCAGAAAAAAAATGGATTACAAATTCCATTTGGAAAAAAAAACATATACATGACCAATATTAAAGTGCTCCTTTGTATATGATATTAAAATATGGGAAGATCAAGAAAGTTACAGAATTTAAATACTTGGGAAACATAATCCAATCAAATGCTCTGAAGTAAGCAGTTCATATAAACAGGACCAGAAAAATGAAAGTGGCCCTCCACGTAACAAAGAACACATTCTACAAACAAAAAAAAAAACAAAAAAAAACAAAAAAAATCTTTTATCTGATAAAATAAAAAATTGAGACCTTACAATGTAGTGATTAAAATCACATGTCTTTATTCCCCAGGCTGCCTCACCATAATACTGCAAAAAATAATGTGGAGAAGAAAGAAAAAAAAGAAAGAACAACAATTCGAAAAAAATTGGCTCCAAAGTTATGAAAATGGGATTTGCAAATTGAGGAACAACAATATGATGTAAAAAAATTAAAAAAAAACAAAAACAAAAACAAGGAATAAAGTAGATACAATGAAAACAGAGGATTACATTTAATGGCCATTTTAAAAGAATGGATAACAAGAGGCTGACAAAAAAAAAATATTCGACTTCATTGACAATAGTCCAACTACCTAAGTTTCATGGTTTACAGAAGTTAAGCAAGAAGTTCAGAAGTTGGGAGAAAGAAAAACGTGGAAAACAGATATGAGTTCAGGAAAACAGTATAAAAGGTCAAGGGTTTCCAAAAGAAAACAATAGGAAGGAGGAGGGACTTCAGAAAAATAAGAGAACAGAGAATGAAGACATGCTCTGGGAAGTCAAAAAAAGGAAAACAGTATCAAGTCATAAATCAGCTATTTCACATAGTCCTGAGTTGGCCGATCTACTTCTAATTCTGAAGGATAGGTGTGAAATAAAATACCACCTGTGGTCTTAAATGACAGCCAAAATCTATGCTGCGTCTGACTTGGAGCGAGTGGCAGTATGGTCAGCACTATTCACCAGGAGGTGTGGCTGTAAACAGGCTCCAGGGACTCAAAATCCCTGGTTCTACACAACTAGCAAAATGTAGGAAATTGATGACAAGACGCAAAAGAGCAAGCCAGAGCCCTCTCGTAAACTTCCACAAAAATCATACACTTATGTTGTCACTTTCAACATTCAGACCCTCATTCTAGCAGGCAAAATACACAATCTCACAACAGAACTCACAAAGCAGAAAGTCCAAATTCTTGTCTTGCAAGGAGTGCTTCGCAGATTCAGAAACAATAGACTACGATAATTACAGAATCTTTAAAAATGGAACAAACAGAAAATTGGCAAAGGAAAAGTTATATTTGGCATTGCAGACAAAAAAATTTTGGCTTTATTAAAAGATGTGAAACCCATCAAACACACACACACACACAATTACACCTTCATTAATGTGCATGCATCGGCAAATGGTGACAATAAAAAAGAGCCTGAAAAAACTGATAAGATTTTGGGAAGAACTTGAAATAGAATAGCCAGAATTCCAAATGACAATGTGAAGAATCTGTTTGGTGATTTTAGTGTGCAAATTGATGGGGAATACAAATACAGGAGTATCCTGCACACCAGTTCATCACTAAGACCTGCACATGACTCGTTGTGTTATGACAACAAAGCAACCTAAAATTATGTCAGCTTCACTACAGAAAAAGTCCAAAAAACAAAACAATTTATCACCTATCCATCATTTAGGAGAATTTCAGATTGACCATGTGACAATATTGTACGACTACCAAACAGAAATTCTTGATGTGTAAGTACACAGAGGTGCAAATCTCGATTTAGATCATTATTTAACCAGTATCAAAATTAAACCCACATCCAAAAGAAAATCTAACAGGAAACACCATTGATCACAAGATTTGATCTACACAAAATCAAAGACTCTAAAATAAGAGAAAAATGGGAAGAACAACCTGCGGGAAGTTTGGAAGAAATTTCAAATTATAATCACCCACAACAGTGAAACATCTGATCTTTCTTCACAGAAAACCAAAACACCCTTGGTGGAACCAGAAGTTAAAGATGCACACGAAGAAAGAAAAATGGCATTTCAAAATTACAATTGCAACAAATCAGAAAAAATGCATAAGAAATTCATTGAAGTTTGCTAACAAACACCCAAGGTTTTGAGACAAAATAATTGCAAATATGTCAGTCACCAACTACACTCAGTTGAAGACAACTTCGAAAATTACAGCACACATGATTTCTATGAGATCTTTGCGAAACAAATCAGAGGGTACTCACAATGAGATCGAAAGTAGCCTTGACAAATAAAGAAAACTGTCAAGAACTAGCCACGTGTTTTTCACAGCTTTTAAATTGTCTGGAACCCAAAGAGAGATTCCCAGAAATACATCCAGAAACCACAACAGAAAGTTCATCACCACCAACACAAGAAAAAGTTTATTCACAGCGTAAGAAATTTAAAAACAACAAAGCATCAGGGGAGGGCAGTATTTTAGCTGAACTCTTGAAAACTTTAGACCCAAACTCACTCAAAGAAATAACACAAATAATCCAAAACCTTAGGCAAACTGAAAAAATCCCAGATGACTGGAAGATTGCTCTCACTCATCCACTATATAAAAAGGGCAACGGATCATATGTCAACAACTATAGAGGGATCTCATCGGTCACCTAAAAAAATCCTATCAGCTTGTCTCTTGAGTAGAGTACAAAAATGATTAGAACCCAAATTAGCAGAATATCAAGCAGGATTCAGACTGAACGGTTCACATCCAGAACAAATTTTTACCATCGAAACCATACTCAAATGTGAGTCCTCACACAAAAATTTCTTGTATGTACACTTTTAATTTCAGAAATCTGTATGACTGGTTAGACAGGCCATCACGATTGCAAATTTTAGAGGAGAGGGGACTAGATCCCAAAACACAAGAACTCGTAAAGCAAACACTAACTGGAACAAAACCTAAAGTAAAGTTTATGGGGGAAATCTCACAACCCCTTGACATTCAGACAGGGAAGAGACAAGGATGTGGGCTTCCTCCTAGTCTGTTCAGTGTCATCCTAAACAAGGTATGGAAGAATGGGGGAGAGAACTCAAGAAATGTGGGTTTTGGAAGCCAATCCTACCGACAACCTGTCCATTCCATACCTAAAATTTGTGGCTGTGTTTTGGAGAATTTGTCGGACTGACAGGCTTCGAAAAAATCTCACAGCAAAATCACTTCCGAAAAGTTAGAAAAGAATTAGGGCTAGTCCAAAACCTCTCCAACAAAAAATCCATGTCAAGATAGACAAACATTTGGCTGTATAACACAGTCAAACCAACAGTCCTCTATGCAAGCAGAACACTGACACTTAATAAAAAACATGGAAGTTCAAGATATCAAAAAAGGAGGGAGAAAATCATCAAGAAAATTTTAAGTGCAAGATATACCAAAGACAGTTACAATCTACAATCAGTCAAAAGAACAGAAAAATTTTCAAACATCAGAATTGGCGTTAAGAACAGGAAAATAAAATCTTTGGTCATCTCAACAGAGTACAAGAAAAACGATTGTCAGAAAGGATAATAGACTATATAACATCACGTAAGAACTTGAGACATTGGTTGAACGAAACTCGAAAGGACCTAAAAATGCAAACGTAACACCAATTGACATTTTTAGAAATAGAGACTTTCAGACACAAAGTAGACAAATGGGAAGTTCGTCGGAGCAACAAGAAGAAACTAAAGAAAAGTTGACTGAGTTATTTGCTTAATGTCTACCATTTATTGGGAGAATTCATTAATATCAATAGCAATAATAATAATATAATAATAATAATAATAATAATAATAATCAAACCACTTAGTAACAGAGCTAGACCAACAAAAAATTAAGATCTTAGAATTACAAGAAACTAGATTCACGGATGAAAATACAATAGACTATGGAAACTATCGCATCTTCAAGAGCAAGACTGACAAACGAATTGCCAATGGTACGCCACTCCTGGGCATGGCATTTGCGGTGCACAGAAATATATTAGGCTCAATTAGAGAGGTCTCTTCCATAAATAATCGCCTCATGACCATGCGTATCCAGTGCGCCAACAAGAAATACACATTGATAAATGTTCATGCACCCACAAACATAGACAACAAAAAACGCCAACTACAAACTGAAAAATTCTGGACTAAACTTGAAGATGTCATGGCCAAAATTCCCCGGGATGATATCAAAATCTTAATGGGAGATTTCAATGCACAAATTGGCAGAGAGAAAGAACACCAAAAAACTGTAGGAAAATATCCAGCACACAGATTCACCAACAGAAACGGACTGAGATTTATTGAACTATGCCAACAAAATAATCTAAAAATAATGTCTACATCTTTGAGAAAAAAACCTAGAAAACAAAAGACCTGGAGGTCCCCCATATAAGAGATCGGCGAATATCAGATTGACCACATTGCCATCTCCTATTTCGTACAGAAAGAGATCCATGATGTCCAAGTCCGCAGAGGGGCGAACATTGACTCAGACCACTACTTAACAAGCATTAAAGTGAAATTCACCCCAAAAAAATTCTATCCGAAGAAAACACACATGATGAAATTTGACACACGAACAATCAAAGAAACCAATCTGAAGGAGGAGTGGGAAAAGGAACCAGCAGACTCTTGGGAAAACTTTTGAACAAAAATTACAAAGAAGGCAAAAGAACTGATCCCATTGAAAAAGAACACAAAACACCCCTGGTGGGACTCTGGATGTGAAAAAGCACTGGAAGAAAGAAAGAAAGCCTTTCTGAAGTATAACAGTAAAAAATCCCCAGAAAATCTAGATCACTTCCACAACACCAGAAGACAATAACTATAATGTACGAGACTTCTATAAGACCTTTGCTGGGAGAATCAATGGATACGGCTCACGAAATCTATGTTTCAGAAAACCAGATGGAAAACTAGCGCTCACAAATCGGGAAAATTGTGAGGAGCTGGCAAGATACTTTTCCGGACTCCTCAATTGCCCTGAACCTTCTTCAAGATTCCCTCAAGAAACTGCTATCTACACAAATCCAGAATCCCCACCACCTACACTAGAGGAGATCCAAAGACATATTCATAGACTGAAAAACAACAAGGCATCCGGAGAAGATAATATCACTGCAGAACTACTTAAAAATCTTGGACCAAATTCCCTCAAAGAACTCACTCAAATCATCACAGACATTTGGCAGACAGAAAAACTACCAGAAGATTGGAAATGCGCCCTAATTCATCCACTGCATAAAAAGGGAGACATGGCAGATATAAACAACTATCGAGGAATCTCCCTTCTCCAAGTCACTTATAAAATCCTCTCAGCTTGTCTTCTTCAACGAACACAAGAACAACTCGAACACAGTATTGGTGAATACCAAGCTGGCTTTTGCCCTCACCGATCCTGTGCAGAACAAATTTTCAATTTGAAGACAACACTAAAATACAAAGCAGTCAGAAACAGTCCGATCATTTGTTCCTTTGTTGATTTCGCAAAGGCTTATGATTCAATCGATAGGCAATCTCTCTTTATTATCCTTGAGGAGCTAGGACTCGATCCGAAAACCCTAAACCATATCAAAGAAACGCTCACAAACACAACTTCTAAGATAAAATTCCTGGGTGAAATATCGGAGCCCTTCCTGATCAAAACCGGCGTCAGACAAGGTGACTGCTTGTCTCCACTCCTCTTCAACCTTGTCTAGACAAAGTCATCCGAGAATGGGAAAAAGAACTGAAGAATCAAAATTACTGGAAGGCTATACAACTAGGAAGATCTAAAGATGGTATTAAAATTTCATGCTTGGCATTTGCAGATGACGTGGCCATTCTAGCAGAAAACGAGACCACAGCAGTTAAACAGATAGACATTCTCAAAGAATGCGCCGAAAAAGTTGGGCTACAAATTTCCTTCCAAAAAACCAAATTCATCTGCTCAAAATTTGAAACTCAAAAACTGACTACAAAATATGGACAAATTGAGAGAGTTCCATTCTTTAAATACTTAGGCGAGGTCCTAGAACCCACAGGGGGAGAGAAAACTGCACAAAAAGTTCGACTGCAAAAACTGAAAAGAGCATACTGGAAAACCCACAACATCTACAATAAAAAGTGTCTCTCCATTCACTCAAAAATACGACACTACAATACAGTAATCAAGCCCGAAGCACTATATGCCAGCGAAACACTCACACTCCATAGAAAAGGCGACCTGGAAGGCATCCTGAAAGAGGAACGAAAAATTATCAGAAAGATTCTTGGCCCAAAAAGAACGGAAGATGGATACAGGTTACAGTCTCGGAAAACTACAGAAAAATTATCTAACCTCGCCGCAGACATCCGGAAAAGAAGACTAAAATTTTACGGTCATATCCACAGACTCCCAACACCCAGACTCTCCCACAAAATTTTAATATACATTGAAAAATTGAAAACCATACCCTGGATACAAGAAACCAAAACAGATCTAGCAAATGCACAAATAAATTCTTCAGAAGTTATAAACAGAAATACAGGCAAAAAATCAATAGTTGGAAAGTACAACCCGAGAATGAAGTTTGCAAGAGACAGGGGACAAAATGGACAGAGGAAAGAAAGAGAATTCATGGGGAAAGAATGAGAGAAGTTTGGAGAATTAAAAAATTGAATCGGAAAAGCTTTGCGTGATCCGTATGGGTCGAATCGCACATAATAATAACAATAATGAAACCACTGTGAGGGTAAGTGATAACTTCAACAACAACATGAATTTTATTCACGGTAGAAAGAGAGCAAAAACAAATGTTTCAGGCAATCATTACGCAGCAATTCGCAAGTAAACTAACATGTTGAAGCATGAATGTCTATGTTTGAAAATGGTTATGTTGCTTATAACATGCAGCACCTGTGCACTTGTCAGGTGGCTATTTTGCTGATCGATGTCAGTGTCTGGAGGAAGGAGTTGCTATTCAGCCCGGAGGTGATGGGCCAGTCTTTCACTAATCCTCCTAAGTGGGCAGCTTAAAGGTTTGTCACTTCCTATTATAGCCAATGTTTTGTAACAACTGTTGCAAACTAACTTCCCAAAACTCTGCCAGGAAGCAGCAACTTACAGAAGCAATATCAGGAGGAATCCGAAACAGCCAATGAAAATGCCTAAATTCTGTTTCTAATTCTAATTGTCTGGGATGCCTAAACATTGAATAACTTTGTGGCGAATTTTGGGAACTTACGAAATAAAGGAAACAGCCAGTAGCCCTTGGGTAGTGTACAACCATATGCTCTCATTATGGGTGATCCTCCGTGATCGACTGATTTGTATCTACATCTACTTCTACACTTCAAAAGCTACCTTATGTAGTGTGATGGAGGGTACATTGTGTCCACTGACACTTTCCCCCATTCACAGGTGATTTGTGGAAAGAAAGAGTGTTGGTAAGCCTCCATGGAAAGATGAATTCTGTATGTCAAATTATACATTCGTGCTCTTTTCGCAAGGTATACAGTGGAGGGAGCAATACCTTGATTGATTTCGTTTAGGAACACACGCTTTCAGAACTTTAACGGTAAATCAAATTGGGATGCAGAACACCACTCTTGCAGCATCTGCCAGAGAGTTTGCAGGGTATCTCTGTGATGCATTCAAGGTTACTAAATGAAGCAGTAATGAAGTACTCTGCTCTTCTTTGGATCTTCTCTATTTCTTGTATCAATCCTATCTGATATGGATCCCTTATTAATCAGCAGTATTCAAGTATTGCTCGAATGAGGGTTTCGTAAGATAATTCCTTTGTGAGTGGTCTACACTCCCTGACAATTCTTCCAGTGACTCTCATGCAGCATTTGCCTTACCAGTGATTAGTTTTGGTATTCGTTCCACTTCATCACTATGTATGCATACTTCCAGGTATTTAACAGATGTCAACACATCCATTGATTGTTTTTCAGTTGAGTAGTCATACTGTAGTGGGTCTTTTTGTCTTGTTTATGAGCAATTTGTTGAATTTGTTTATGCTCACGGTCAATTAGTAATCACTCCACCCAGCATCAATTCCTCTGCAGGTCATTTTATTGGTATTTTTTGGTGTTGTGACTTCCCTGTATATAACAGCATTGTCACAAAAATCCTCAAATAACTTCCGACATTATCCACTAGGTCATCTTTATAATATAAAAGGTGATACACCGACTGCCTGACTCACTCACCAACTCATCACCACCCAGCCCAAACCACAAGGAATAGGAACTTGAAATTTGCAGAGTTTGTTGATCTTATATCGTACACTTTGTTGAAGAAATTTTTCGAAATTCCATCCGCAAGGGTGTGAAATGGGGCGTGAAATCTTTTTAGTAAATGTCACTATAAAGGCAATATTGAAACTAGACCTACGAAAATTGGTATTTGATTTTTCAATCAGAAATAAAGAAATACATGTTTCAGGATTTTTGAAAATTTAACCTCTATGGGGGTGAAATATTGGGTGAAAGTTTTTTTAATAAATCATTATTACAGAACTACTTAAGTATTTTTAAAGCTACGCATCTCTGAAAATTGGTATTTGGCTTTTCAGTTACAGATAAAAAAAAGTGTGTTTCAGTGTTGGAAATTCAACCTGTAAAGGGGTGAAATTGGAGGTGACATGTTTTATAAAAATATTTTATAATGAAAGCATTTTTAAATTTGAAGTCTCTGTTACAAATAACAAAATACATGTTTCATTGTTTCTGGAAATTCAACCGCTTTAAAGGTGAAATAGAGAATGAAAGTTTTTATCAAAATATTTCATTATGTAAGCATTTTCAAAGCTAGATCTGTGAAAATTTGTATTTGGCTTCTCTGTTAGAGATACAAAATTGTGCATTTCACTTTGTATGGAAATTCAACCCCTAAGAAGGTGAAACAGGGGGTGAAATGTTTTATGAATATTTCATTGTGAAAGCATTTTTAAAGCCAAGTCTTCGAAAAATGGTATTTGGCTTCTTGGATGGAAAAGAAGAAGTATGTGTGCCACTGTTTTTGGAAATTCATCCTCTAAATGAGTGAGATAGGAGCAGACTTGATTCACTGATTTGTCATTGCCCAGCCCAAATTACCAAAGACAGAAACTTGAATTTGGAAAGGGTGTGAACCTTATACTGTCGGTTTGGAATTCAACTTCTAAGGGGGTGAAATAGGGAATGAAAGGCTTTTTTTAAGTATGTCACTCTGAAGATAGTTTCGAAGCTCAAACAACAAAAATTGGTATTTAGTTTCTCAATCAGAAACAAAAAAATATGTGTTTCAGCAGTTTTGGAAATTCAACCACTAAATAGGTAAAATAATGGGTTAAACTTTTTTTCGAAAATAAAATTATTAAAGACCTAGTAAAGCATTTTTGAGCTACATCTATGAAAATTAGTATTTTACTTCTTGGTTAGAAATAAAAAAAATACGTGTTTCAGAGAGTGAAACAGAGAATGAAAAGTTTTACAAAATAATTTAATTTTGAAAACATTTTCAAAGCTAAATCCGTGAAAATTTGTATTTGGCTTCTCTGTTAGAAATTAAAGAAAAAAAAAAATACCATTGGAAATTCAGTTCCTAATGGGGTGAAATAGGGAATGAAAATTTTTAAGAAACTATTTCACCATATTAAAAAATTTAAAACTAAATCTATGAAAAATTGGTGTTTCACTTCTCGATTAGATGTAAAGAAATGTGTATTAGGTGATGAAAGTTGCAATGGAAATGTCACCCCAAGAATACAAAAGGTATCCAGCTGCAAGAATCACTTTTTAGTCAGAAGTGCACTAGGAAGAGATCGTGCTTCTACAGACATAATTAGCATGAAAAGTATAGAAGGTGTTGCAATTTGTGAACAACATAAAAATTTGATTGAAGAAAAAAAGAAAATCTGTGCAGGCCATTCAGTGTACAAGAGTGAAGCAGCGGGCACCAGGCTAGTTTATAGATACTGTGAAAAGTTGTTGTCTGTGGTACACACACAGTACCTTGCAGTATAGAAGGCTGAAAAGAGTGTTCCAGTAGGTGGATGCATTTTCCAGTGTTGCCTTTTGAGTGTGCACGTGCTTGGTAGACGAAGTCCTTGCATGAGATACCGGAGCCTGTAGCTAAGCAGAAGTTAGTGTTTTAGTGTATGAGTTGGTCACCGTGACATTTAGTAGGAACCAATAAATGATAATGCTGTCCATGGAAAGTTGATAGTGACGTTTATGTCTTTCCCTATTGACTTTGAACAGTGTTCCTGTTTTGCTGTTGTGGTGATTATAGGTGAGATTTGCCGAGAGCCAGTTGGACACGGTGCATTGAACTGTTAGCGATGAATATATCCTAGTCCAGTGGTCACATGTTAGTAGCTTTTCTGAAAATAGTTATATAGCTACAGGCCTTTCAATTATTAACTTTAGTTGTGAGTAGTTTAATCCTGTCATGCGGGTTGGAGGAGGCTGGCAACTTATATTTGGACTGATGGTGGAGTAGCAGAGTGGAGGATTAATTTTGCAAACTTTTCCAACTAAATCTGCAGTGCAGTGTATCATTTAATTTGTCTCAAGTACTGCACAGCACCAACAAAGCACGAATTCTGCTTGTGGTCACTAGTGGACTTTTCTACAGTGCAGTGAAAACTCCGAAGAATGGACGAAAGGAACATTTTGTGCTTTATCAGTAAAGTAAACCAAAACCAAGTTGTTGCTGGTGGCTGCTGTACTCTATAATCCTCATCTATAACCACAGTTCTGTGTTAATGTCATTATTTGCCAAAACATTTGAAATGCTTTCTTTGTCCATGGAATAGGCATCTCTCCACTTGGTCAGGATAAACTGTGTAGTAGATGTCTTTGAAATACATATAATTGGATATGAAGAAATCCCCGAAATAGAAGGCAATATAATTTAATATGAGGGTCGAGGCAATAGTCATGGCAAACGTGAAATGTACAGATGAAAGGATGAGGTGAGAACTACACGTGTGGACACTGAAAAAGTGTGAACATTGTGCCTCTCACATATTTATTATGGTAGTGTATAGGATGATACAATTTCGTGTTGCAAAATGATTACAGCACAGCACATGTGCAGGTTACAGGACAAAACTGAGCCTAAAGGCCCTCAGAGTGGACCTCGCATTGCCAATGATGTGAGAGACGCTGAATAGCGTCTGCATCACCATTTTCCCCACCGTATCTGAATTAGGTCATCTGTTGTCGCACAGCATTGGAAAATGTCTTCCCGTGTTGCAAACCACCTACCACATGGTGGTTTCCTTACTTTTCTTACAAAGTCGAAGTCGCAGGGACAGAGGGCAGGAGAGTGCAGCAGGTTCTCCAACTCTTCCCACCCACATCAAACTTGCCGTTTCACACACTGTGCTTTATTTGATTTTGCGTTGTCGTGCAGCACTACTGCACTGACCACGAGATCTGGACATTTGTCCCAATTGTCAAGTGCTACCTGTCGCACCAGGAAGGCCCTGGTAGTACTTTGTGCCCGTGTGGGCATACGTGATAATCACCATCAGTTTCACGGGAGAAATATTCTGAGGGAACTTCCGCTGCCTCAGTGATCCGATATGTCGTCATCCCACAGACTGACATTAGAGTTACAGTTTGTACACCCTTGCTCAAACTTTGTCTGGTGATTATTCGTGACAGGAATTGGCTGCTGTCCTATTGCCAGCGTGCTAATTGGTCAGAGGGTTATGCGTATGCCATCCACCACTGAAGTTCCATCGAGTCATCTGTTACTCATTGTGATGCGATTTTACGCAGTTGCAGCTCTGTCCAAAATATCCTGTGATACCACAGTGAGCTTCTCAATGCCACTCCCACACACTAACTCCAGTAGCATCAACTATCTTCCCGTAGCAGCTGCTCAATTGCGGTACATGCCACATCGTTCCGCACACTGACAGGTTGTGCTGAGCGTGCCGATCACCAGTTGCGTCACATCCTCACTGAAACTTTCCTACCCACCGTGCTACTGTACGGTATGAGAGGCCATTATTCCCGAAGGCTTACACTATTTCAATATGACATTTTCTCCTGTATGTCCCTGGAGAATATTGCTGTTTTCATGCACGCACGATGCTCAACACTGCTCACCACACGACTTATTTGGCAGTGTGCTCTGTGCTACTACCAGCACTCGCAGATCATCTGTTGTTGTGAATACATACTATACCTGCATAGCTTCCACACTACAAATAGCAGTATGTGATCTACTCACATACCTGCGAAGGGAATAAAAAAAAATAAAATAAAATTGCTTGCAAAGACTTTCTCCCCAACCCCATCCCCCAAGTGTTACCTCTCACTAGCTAGCTTCATACACTATGTGATTAAAAGTATCTGGGCACCTGGCCGAAAATGATTTACAAGTTGGTGGCGCCTTCAATCGGTAATGCTGGAATTCAATATGGTGTTCGTCCACCCTTAGCCTTGATGACAGCTTCCACTCTCGCAGGCATACGTTCAATCAGGTGTTGGAAGGTTTCTTGGGGAATGGCAGCCCATTCTTTACGGAGTGCTGCACTGAGGAGAGGTATCGATGTCGGTCGGTGAGGCCTGGCACGAAGTCGGCGTTCCAAAAACCCCAAGGGTGCTCTATAGGATTCAGGTCAAGACTCTGTGCGGGCCAGTCCATTAGAGGGTTGTTATTGTTGTGTAACCACTCCGCCACAGGCCGCGAATTATGAACAGGTGCTCGATCGTGTTGAAAGGTGCAGTCATCATCCCCGAACTGCTCTTCAATAGTGGGAAGCGAGAAGGTGCTTAAAACATCAATGTAGGCCTGTGCTCTGATAGTGCCATGCAAAACAACATGGGGTACAAGCCCCCTCCACAAAAAACACGACCACACCATAACACCACCGCCTCCGAATTTTACTGTTGGCACTACACACACTGGCAGATGACGTTCACCAGGCATTTGCCATACCCACACCCTGCCATCGGATCCCCACATTGTGTACCTTGATTCGTCACTCCACACGACGTTTTTTCACTGTTCAATCGTCCAATGTTCATGCTCCTTACACGAAGCGAGGTGTCGTTTGGCATTTACCAGTGTGATGTGTGGCTTATGAGCAGTCGCTCAACTGTGAAATCCAGGTTTCATCACCTGCCACCTAACTGTCATAATACTTGCAGTGGATCCTGATGCAGTTTGGAATTCCTGTGTGATGGTGTGCATACATGTCTGCCTATTACACATTATGACCCCTCTTCAACTGTCGGCGGTCTCTGTCAGTCACCAAATGCGGTTGGCCTGTACGCTTTTGTGCTGTACATGTCCTTCACATTTCCACTTCTCTACCGCATCGGAAACAGTGGACCTAGGGATGTTTAGATGTGCGGAAATCTCGCGTACAGACGTATGACACAGTGACACCCAATCACCTGACCATGTTCAAAGTCCGTGAGTTCCATGGAGTGCCCCATTCTGCTCTGTCACAATGTGTAATCACTACTTAGGTTGCTGATATGGAGTATCTGGCAGTAGGTGGCGGTACAATACACCTAATGTGAAACACGTATGTTTTTGTGGGTGACCGGATACTTTTGATCACATAGTGTATCTAGTAGTCAGTCACAAAATTATTGCACCTGGGAATGAAGGTGCTTCTGTCTGCTTATTGTGAGCTAGATTGTTAATGTGTGGATTACTGACCTGAAAGCGTTGACAGGGTGATGCATTTTCTTCAGTCACCACTGCACTTATTTACAGTAACGTCACTGCATTTTTCCAATAACAGCCGAGTGCAATAATATTGTGGTTAATTAGTACAGTCACATAAATTTAACATTTACTGCTGCCCTAGTTGTACCACTGTTGCTGTAGGGGAGTTCAATGCTATGGAGAACAGAGGTTTGTATCGGAGACTGAATGTACTAAATTTTATTGCAAATTAAAGGCTCCCTTTTGGCTGTTCTTTCTTGGACTTAAATCTTCAACAGTTAGAAGTGTGAAAGTCACATGTTCACCATGAGAAACAAGAAGATCGTGTCAAATGTGGAGGGTAATGTGGATGTACACCAAACTTTAACTAGTACCTAAAAAATTAGAAAAAAAATTATTATTTTAAAAAATAGCCGTTGACTCCTCAGTTTTTTTATACAGGGTGATTCAGTTAACCTTTTTATACAGGGTGATTCAGTTAACCCAGTGGTTCCCAGACCTTTTGGCACTGTATACCACTATACAGCTTTACATTTTTTAAATTTCGGTGTACCAGTACCAGTGTTCACAAACACTGGTGGAAGGGAGGGGGGGGGGGGGAGGGGGTGCCTGCCAGAGGGGTGAGGAATGTTACGAGAAAAATAATTTTTTCCATGTGGCTCGGTGCCAGTTTTTGTGTAGTGCTGGTCAACAACTGTGTATGGTAGAAATGTGACACAAATAATAAGGATTCTTGCAAGGACTTTTTTACGAGGCCGTTCATGTCCACATGTGGTACTTATTTGTAGCAAATAATATGAAAGTAAATTAAGCTGGCACTGATATAAATGCTCATTGAGTAAGGGGGGAATGAAATTTAAAATATTTTATTAAACTTTTACTGTAGCTTTCAGCCTACTTATGGTTATGTGTTGGTTTAGGTTTTTGAACTGCATCCTTGGAGGTAGGAACCTCCTCCACCGTCGTATATTTGTCACAAAATCAAGTTTAACTTCACATCACAATTACAGTAGTCAAGAATTGGCTCATTGTAACACACAAACTCCACTTCCAGACACAAGCTTTCTTTGTACCGCCATGGTATTTCGTGCAACATACAACAAAGCAACGAAAACAACAATAAACAGAACAGTTCACTGCATAATGGCTACTGCAGCACTTACACTTTGGTACACCATTTAAGGCAGCAGTAGTTCCAAAGCAGCTCGAAAACTTTGGAATAATCGCCAATAAGAACCGTTCAAAATATCGCCAACATTAAAACGAGATGAATCATTCACAGAGAAGATGGGGACAACTAATAAATGAAGAGGTGGGGAGGGTACAATCCTACCTTCCTCTGTCGTGTGCGCAAACCAAAACAAACTTACTGTTCCAAATACATTTTCCTTAATATTATACACACACTGTGTTTGGCAATCTGTTTCCTCACTATCGTTATACTTTACAAATAAAATAATTTTTCTTACATCAGTATGTATCTTGTTTACTTGTACACATACTATCTGAGATTCTAGAACTGTTTAAAAAATCTTACTTTTATTTTCACTCAGATGAATTGTGAAGAAGTGAATGAGGTTTAGCCTTTTTTCTTGGTTCCATCAAAATGAACTAAAACTAATTGTAACTAAAATAAAAATCACAAAGTTTTAAGCTAAAGCATTAGAATGGAGTGAAATAAAGGGAACTTGCAATGGTCAGGATTTCAGAGAAGCAAAGCACATAAAGTTCTTAGACTTAAATCTCAATAAAAATTTAAATTGGAAGGTAGACATTGACTACATAGCAAAAAAACTTAACAACTTAGCATTTGCAATGTGTATTTTGGCAACTGCCACATAGTAGACATCAGAAAGATAGTCGGTCATGGTTACTTTGAGTCAGTTTTATTCACTATGGCATAATCTTGTGAGGAAATATAGCAGATGTGATGAGATTCTTAGTATTACAAAAGAAAACAATTAAAAACATGTGTGCTGCCAAACAATGGGTATCCTGTTGGCCACTGTTAAAAAAATTTAAAAATACTATCGATTCTCTTCCTTTACGTATATGAGCTGTTGTTACTCGTAAAGAAAAATCAGCAAACACCACTCTCTTTCTGTTATGACCACAACTACAACTCTTGCCACAGAGAATTTTAAACTCCCAATGCACTGTTATAGCACTATGCACAAACACCAGAGTAAATGGGGTTAAAAATTTACAATAAAATAAAAGGCAGTAATATGTTTAACATGGAGCTTGGATTGCTGAAAAGATTACTCTATACTCTTCTGGTGGAAAAGTGTTGTTTATCTATTGAAGAATTGTCATGGAGAATAGGTTAACAGTTTTTTATATATACTGAAAACTATAGTATGTATTTGTGTGGCAGTAATTCAGAGATGTAGCTATATAAAATAAAGTAAACATTGGTATATCAGTACATCAGATCAAATTATTTGAAAATTTTATGTTACAAGATGAACAAATTGCATTTGAGTTATTTACCAAGAATGATTGCCTATTGAAGTAGTGGGATCCAAATGACACATATATCAAATGTGCGATTGTAAATCGATCGTGCAAGTCTCATGGCGGGCGTTATGACAATTATTTGTGATCATCATTTTTATCTGTTTTCCGTCGTTTGTTTACTTGCTCTTTCCTCCGCGAATTATTTGTGACTTTCTTGGGAACCCCAGACGATTTCTGTACATACTGAGTGTGATATCTGGTGTTCCTAATGTTTCTTTGGCGGATTCTCTCACATGGAAAAACCTAATTCCATGCTTATCTAATGTACAAAACTGTTTGACTTTTTGCCGCAAATATGGAGTTCTGCCAGACGACGAAAGGAAGGACTGTGTTGACTGTGGTGCTGCGAACTGTGTAAAACTTCGTAAGATGAGTTTCAATGCTGAAATACCATTTCAATTTCATTGCAGGAAGTTCGGAAAACAACCCAGTATCAGGAAGAACACGTGGTTCGACTCTTCCAAGTTATTCATACAGACCAGCGTAATTCTTCTATTGTGCTGCATTTGAGAGTACATGTTACAAGCAACAGCATCAGAAAGAGATATATGCAAATACCATGTGTGACTATTTCGGGTTTTGCCAAGAAGTCTGTTATGTGGTAGTGACAAATGACAGTGTACCAATTGGTGGAGTGAGTAAAGTTGTGGAAGTTGACGAATCTCATATAGCTAGACGGAAGAACCAGAGAGGATGACCTTCAAAAAGTGAAATGGATCACATTCGGGTATTCAGTGGAATAGAGATTCCCGGAAGTGTTTTGTTGTGAGTATTGACAAGAGACAAGGTCACTTTAGTGCGTCTGATAAAGCACTGGAACTAAAGTTGTTACAGACGGGTTTAGTCGTACACGACTCTGAAAGCTGAAGGATTCGACCACGAGTTCATGAACCACTCTACGGAGTTCGTGTCTTCGGATGACCCACATGTCCACATACAGAATATTGAGCGGCTATAGAAATCTGTGAAGTCTTCCATTAAAAGAGAAGGGTGTCCAGGACAAAGAGACGAACAGTACTTGTTTCAGAACCTCTATTTCCATAACTTGCGTTTGCAGGGAAAAGTTAATGCATGTGACACTCTGCCGATATTCTTGCGTGATATTGGCAAAGTTTACCCAGGCTATGGCAAAAAGGGAATTGTCCCAGCAGCATACACATCACATGGACTTTCACATGACAATAACACCGATGACGAATAAGGTAAGTCATTTCCTTTTTAATTACAATTTTTTTTTTCTTAATGCTCTTCTTTAGTCATTACTGTAGTGACCACCATAAACATAACGCCCGCCACAAGACTCACACAATCGATTTACAATCACACGTTCTATATACGTGTCGTTTGGACCCCGCGACTTCAATAGGCAATCATTCTTGGAAATTACACAGTAGTGTAAGTTGAAAACTAGCCCTCGTCCCTAGACACTCTGCAGAATATCTGCTTTACTCCAAATATATCGATAATAAGTAATCTAGATTATCTTTAGTCATGATTGGTTGCTAGTATATTAAATACAAAAGCAACCAGCAGTGGTTAGAGTGGAGGTGATGACCCCATTTGTTGGACCGAAACTTGTGATAACTTTTACTAAGACAGTGGTAAAATCTAAACCACAGTGTTGTATTAGGATTCAGCTTGTAGAATATAGATTTAAAACCCAGAAACAAAACAACGTGGCAAGCTACTAATGCCAAAACCATGTTTGAAGAGAATTTCTATAATCCTCAGCTTGAACAGGAGGCAGATAAAACCCAAGTGTCGTCACTGCCCTTGGTAACTTCAGGAAACACCTGGACACAGTGGGAATAGGGATAGAATGCCACAAGTGCAGACTATGTGGTACAGTGGGTGAAACAGTGCAACATTTAATCATCCACTGAGAAAAACTGCGAGGCCAGAGACAGAAAATATTTGGGCCATTAATTCCTGAAGACATTGTGGCTAAATACTGCACAGTAAACTTAATTTTGGTGTGGGGAACAGGGGCTCGGTCCACTGTTGTTGTCTCCCAGTGAAAAATCAAATCAAAAGCCAGTGGTGGCTATTTCTGCCTGTTAATGTTGAACTTGAAGTGTTTCACATCCTGAAAGGTTCTCCTTCATGGTGCAATTTATGGGGCATGATGTATGAATTAACGAATGAACAATGCATAGAAGTCAACACACTTTTTAACAGTCTGTGATAACTTCAAGGGAATCATGAAAAAATGATAGCAACAGGTTCATAACATATGAAAAGAAAAATTTCATCCAGAAATTTATTAAAATCACAAAGACTGTATGTCCAGTACTTACCTTCAGGCGGCACATCATCCAGTACAGCTGACAGGCACAAATAAAAATAAATAATGACTGCACTCGTATGAGGTTCATTCTTCAGGGTAGGAAAGGAGAAAGAATTGGTGAAGGTTTGAAGAGGGGGACACGAGGTTTGGCGGTGGGTGGGAGAGGAGTGGGTGTCTCAGGAGCTACAGTAAGAAGAAATAAGTTTGGTGAGTAAAGGAGACAAATATCATGGTTATTTTTTATCTATTGTGGGAAGTTGGACAGTTAGTATGGGAATTGTTAAGGTGAAGCCTTAGACATAATGCCAAAAGTCACTCAACATTGGAGGAACAGTGTGTGGGGATGTAGCTTGGCTATGGTGAAAGCATATTATGCTTCATGGAAGGAGTGTTGGTATTAGAGCATGGAATTAGCAACATTTGTGGATTTTTGGGGAGAAGGTTAGTGAGATGAATTATAACATTACAAGGGAAGGGGTCTGGACAAACAAGCAAACGGATCTGTGGGCGAAGATGGAATCAAATAATTGACACTAAACAATTTTGCAGGAAAGAATTATTGTTAAACCTAGGTAAAGATCGATGAGCATATGAAATAAGACTGCTAATCAACGGAAGAATGTAGCTTGATGGGAAACGAGCCTACTGAATTAAAAAAAGATTACCAAACAGAGGAAGACGTTCGTAGAACTTGAGAAAAAAATAGTTTCACTAATCAAGAAGATCGCCAAATTGAAGAAAAGGAGCGGCAAACAGAGATCGAAGTTCGTGAGCGACGGAAGACCATCATACCAGAGAAAAAAAAAAGAAAGAACGTCGTCAAAGAAAAAAAGCTGACAGTCAAAGAAAAAACATAACCGATGGTAACTACTTTCTCAACGTTAAAAAAAATTACGCGTTTGGAAAGAGGTGTTAACATAAACGCAGAATAGCTGCAAAAAAAGCCAACATGTGGACATTCAACACTCATTTTCAACAGGCAGACGCAATTTTAACAGAGTCTGATCCGGTTTACGTAAAAGCATCGTGACAAATGTGCTATTTTACATTTGAAAAAATGACAAGTACGTATTACCAGTAATCCCTGATCCGTACTAAAATGAGTGTGATGCTGTATGGCGATGACCAAAAGCCAGAAAAGAAAGAAAAGATGGTTGTTAAATACGTGCAACTATAACTATTCGTTCAATGGTTATGATACAACCACACATTCGTATCATCCGCCAGGGATTACACTTAAAAATCATGTGCGTATCTTGTACCATAGTCGTCTAATGACTAAAGGTGATTTAGTGTAAGCTTGGTTGAGCATTTGGCAGGCAATTTTGCGCAAGCAGTTGGAATGTGGAAGCCGCTAGGTCGATTTTGCCAACAACCCAACCTTGCTTGATTGTATGAACCAACTTTGTTAAGACCTGTATAAGCAAACGTCAATTGAGAGCCTACGTGTCGGCATAATTTCAAGCGATTTGAAGCAAATTACAGCTCATTAGGCAGCGAGTTGCTCGAACATATAAAAACCAATCTAGTCACTACAGTAGTAAGACGGAAGGCCCATTACCGTAAGGGTTTTTAATGAAAGGATTTAATGAGTGAGTGATGGGAGATCTGTTCATCATCAATTTGTGGGAGTAAATTGCCAATTTCAGCTCTTTATTGTTGGTTTAACGCGGTTTTTTTTGTACTCGTTGACACGAAATACTATGCCGCCTGTCCGCTGCTCTTTTTCTCATTGGATAGCTACAATGCGCCGATGACACGCCCCGTTGCGGTCCCATCACACCTCACAGCCAGCGCTGCCAATGTCTCTCCGCCAAATACTTCAGTGATGGCAGTGCTCCTGGTCAGAAGGCTATTTTTTACGACGACACGAACTTAACGCCTCTCGTTGCTTCAATCGACTTGCATGCAAATGGTTTCGTGTGTGTGTGTGTGTGTGTGTGTGTGTGTGTGTGTGTGTGTGTGGACACGGTGTTACAATTTCGTTGTTTTGTGAGTGCCTTTGTCGTGTGTAAATGAAAGCTTTGGCAGCTGTAAGAGCTGTGGCGGAGTTAATTCTTGCTTGCATGAAATCGCTGCGTTAGACAGATTTCTTTTTTTTAAAAAAAAAAAAAGCAAGAAACGTGTCGTGACTGTATAAAGAAAAAACAGCTTGTTTGCTCAGCGACCTTGCTGAAAGAAGTTGTACTGAAAGACCCTAGAAGTTATTTTAATCATCTGTACAACAATTTGTGAATGGAGAGCACTGCTATGAAGTTTTGAATAAATTAATATTGAATGAATAGTTCAGCTTTCCAGATTTCTGTAGCCTCTTCTCCTGTCATTTTGCGTAAATAAGAAACTATCAACTGCAGATGATGTAGTTATCTACAACGAAGTACTGTCTGAAAGATGGTGCATAAATATTCGGTGAGATCGTGATAAGATTTAACAGTTGTGCTAAAATTTGCAACTTTCTTTAAATGTTAAGAAATGTAAAATTGTGCACTTCAGAGAACGAAAAAATTTAGTATCCTATGACCATAACGTCAGTGAGTCACTTTTGGAATTGGCCAGGTCATAGAAATATCTAGGTCTGACACTTTGTAGGGGTATGAAGTGGAATGATAACATACCGTCAGTCGTGGGCAAAGCAGGTGGTAGACTTCGGTGTATTGGTGGGAAGTGCAGTTAGTCTACAAAGGAGATTCTTTAGAAATCACTCGTGCGACCGGTTGTAGAATATTGCTCAACTGAGTGGGACCCTTACCAAATAGGACTAACGGGGGATATTGAACGTATGCAGAGAAGGGCAGCACAAATGGTCACAGGCTTGTTTGATCAGTGGGAAGCTCAAAGGTACAGAAGGAATTGATGATGGACATAAGCAATCCCGAGAACGCCTGCTAACAAAGTTTCAAGAAACGACATTTAATGATCACTCGGGGAACATACACTATGTGATCAGACACCTGTCTGAAAATGATATAAAAGTTCGTGGCGCCCTCCATCGGTGATGCTGGGATTCAGTATAGTGTTGGCCCACCCTTAGCCTTGATGACAGCTTCCATTCTCGCAGGCATACCAGCCCATTCTTCACGGAGTGCTGAACTGAGGAGAGGTATCGATGTCAGTCGGTGAGGCCTGGCACGAAGTCGGCGTTCCAAAACATCCCAAAGGTGTTTTATAGGATTCAGGTCAGGATTCTGTGCAGGCCAGTCCATTACAGGGATGTTATTGTCGTGTAACTACTAAGCCATAGGCCGTGGATTATGAACATGTGCTCGATCGTGTTGAAAGATGAATTCGCCATCCCTGAATTGCTCTTCAACAGTGGGAAGCAAGAAGGTGCTTAAAACATCAATGTAGGCTTGTGCTGTGATATTGCCACGCAAAACAACAAGGGATGCAAGTCCCCTCCATGAAAAACACGACCACGCCATAACACCACCGCCTCCGAATTTCATTCTTAGCATTATACACGCTGGCAGATGACGTTCACCGGGCATTCGCCTTACCCACACCTTGCCATTGAATCCCCACATTGTGTACCGTGATTCGTCACTCCACACATCGTTTTCCCACTCTTCAGTCGCCCAATGTTTACGATCCTTACACCAAACGAGGCGTTGTTTGGCATTTACCGGCGTGATGTGTGGCTTATGAGCAGCCGCTCGACCAAGTAATGCAAGTTTTCTCACCTGCCACTTAACTGTCATAGTGCTTGTAGTGGATCCTGATGCAGTTTGAAATTCCTGTGTGATTATCTGGATAGCTGCCTGTCTATTACACATTACGGCCCTCTTCAACTGTGGGCGGTCTCTGCCAGTCAACAGACGAGGTCGGCCTCTACGCTTTTGTGCTGTACGTGTCCCTTCACGTTTCCACTCCATTATCACATCGGAAACAGTGGACCTAGGGGTGTTTAGGAGTGTGGAAATCTCGCGTACAGGCGTATGACACAGGTGATACCCAGTCAGCTGATCACGTTCGATGTCCGCGAGTTCCACGGAGCGCCCCATTCTGCTCTCTCACGATGTCTAATGACTGCTGAGGTCGCTGACAGGGAGTACCTGGCAGTAGGTGGCAGCACAATGCACCTAATATGAAAAACGTATGTTCCAGATACTGTTGATCACATAATTTAATACTACCACCTACGAGTCACTCAAATAGGTATCGTAAGAATAAGATTACTGCACGCATAGAGGCACTCATTCTTCCCGCGCTCTATACGTGAATGGAACGGAAGAAACCCTAATAATTTGTACAATGGGACGTACCGTCTGCCACGCACTTCACAGTAGTTTGCAGAGAATAAATGAAGAACTGTATCCACCGGGTTCTGTTCTTGCAGACGTGGGCAGTTCGGCGCCCATATGTTTTGCTTGCCTGTATTTTTCTTGATTCATATGTACCGTATTTACTCGAATCTAAGCTGCACTCGAATCCAAGCCGCACCTGAAAAATGAGACTCGAAATAAAAGAAAAAAAAATTTCCCGAATCTAAGCCGCACCTGAAATTTGAAACTCGAAATTCAAGGGGAGAGAAAAGTTTTAGGCCGCACCTCCAAATCGAAACAAAGTTGGTCCATTGTAATACGAGACACAATTTAGGTCGAATGAACGACGATACAGCTACAGTAGTTTGGTTCGAGTCGTAAGCTTAGCAGTTAAGCTTTACCAGGTAGCCATTGCTATGCGTCAGGTGCTCCGTCCGTATGTATACGGGTACCCTTCCTTTTTCACGTGTTTCGTCTGGTTTGAATCGATTGCTTATTTTTCTTTGATGTGATAAGTGCCGTTTTCTTTGTTATAGGTGTTTACGTCACTCTAAGCTGAAAATGCATTACTGTACTGTGTCATGCATTGTTTGTCGCGGCACGGCTTGCTTTTGCGCGCGGTGTCGCCGCGTTTAAAAAAAAAAAAAAAAAAAAAAGAAAAAAAAATCGTCTCATTAGCGAAACAGTGGAAAGAGACTGCTATTTGTTTTTATTTATACTGCTGCTTTCTTTGATAATGATCAACAAGAACCAAATAATAAACTGCGTATGATAGAAGATGTTCTGAACGAGAGTTTAGCAAAAAATTTTCTCCGTTTGAAAATCTTTGCGGCCGCTTCTTTAGTACATCAAATTCTGCACAGAAATTAGAGTCATCTTAGATTTAAAAATCTAGTGAGTTGCCGTGCTTCATTTCTGACTGTATCACTATTAGGCATAAGAATAATACGAATATATACATGACACGATATTTATATTCTTCCACGTTTGCTGTTGTCTCACTCTAGTTTCGTAGTTTATTAGGCAGACAAGATTTAATTGAGATAGCAGCAGACATGAAACAATACGTTGCAAAATGTTTGTATTCATATTCTTTCTTATGGTGCAGAGAATACTGCATGTGATTCACATTTCTTCAGGTTCCTATTAGCAACCATCTCTTCCCACAGGTAGGACAAAATTCAGAACGTAGAGTTGGCCATATTGACAAACATCCCAAACCGTCTTGCCAGTCGGATTTTCGTAGTACATTGAAATTCTGCTACATTCGAAGATGAACAATACGGAATTTGTATTTACTTCGTTGGATAATGTATGAAAATGCAGTGGTGGAAACTCAGGGCGGAGAATAAAAGCTCGTCTTCCACCTTTTTTTAAAAAAATTTATTTACTGACGCAGAGGTTTTGGCGCCAGCATTTGTCTTTGTGCCTACAAAGCATGTCTGTGTAGCGCTACATGTATTCGACGGTAGAAGTTAGTTGTGGCGGGACCTACCAATATTTTTCAGAACTTCCGCTTGCTTTGCACTCGAGTCTAAGCCGCAGGCGGTTTTTTGGATTACAAAAACCGGAAAAATGTGCGGCTTAGATTCGAGTAAATACGGTATATGTACACTAATTCAATGAATTTTACTCTGCAGCCCACATATTGTCTACCAATCCGTGTTCAGATCACGTATGATAGCGTCAAGCGCAGCATAACGTCGCTGCTTGTTTGTGTAGTCAGCATCATTAAAATGCCACAAGCGCCTATGCATAGCATTGATAAAACAAAAAAAAAAAAGAGCCGAACAGTTTCACCGTTCTCCACCTCATATTTCAGTTTCTTTATGCTCTGCCGACACGTCTAATCTCAGTATCCATGCAACTATACTTCGTTCATCATAGAAATCTGATGTAAACAAACACATACCCGATGATTGGTCAGCAGCCCTTACTCTCGTACACTGGTGTTATTCCGCCCTTGGAAGTATGTCCAACTTCCATGTTAGATATCGTATTACTGTGTGACTGTAAATGAAACTTTGACATTCTGATGTATTAACAGCCATCGACGTTTTTCTTAATCTCACTTTAGCTACGTAATTTTTATTTCAAAACCCGTGTACAGTCCCAGTCTCTGTAAGCGCTACTTATGTTCCGATTGTCCCGCTGTTCAAATGGCCCGCGATAATGGATGACGCTGCTTGCTGCTTTGTAGTGAAACACACATGCGGAACACCGTTAATGTCTAAAACAAGTTGTTCTTAATGTTTTTCACAACATTACCAAGACGAATCAGCTTCTACGTTTTTCGAGAAACATGATGTGCTAATTGTCGAGACATGTAGCGTAACGTGTAGCGTGGTAGGTGGATAACTGGGTGGACAGAGGATCGGCGATCGTTATCTGCAATTTCCTTTTGTTCAGTTTGAATACCTAAATCATTTAAATGTGAAATTTATTAAATATATCGTAAATAACTTGTACTTAACCATGATTTTTTCGAGAAAAATGCATGTATTCTAGTTTCTAATTACGTATCACACAAAGAGTTCTCGTTTTCATTGCAAATACACATCTTAATTATCGATATATTATAAAAGATTGTGAATATTTTGAAGTTTTTAAAACGTTACACAATTAGAGTTTTTGGAGAAAATGAAAAATCAGTTACTCTTTGTCTGAATATGTCCTTTGTTTTATAGGACAGACGTGGTCTCTCACGAGCCAGAGCGACAAGCGTCGTAGAAACATGGGAAACGATAATTTTCGCGGAGTCGAACACTCTGTACAAATGCTGCATTTTTACAGTTGTCACCTTAACACTACAGTCACCCAACAGAATTGATCAGGAGCCAAGTTAAGGGATATGTCACGAGATAATGCACGAAGCTTTGTGACACGTCACTGCCGAGCGATGGCGAATTGCGGAACAGCACGTCATAAAAGAGGAGGAGGAGGAAATGTGGACTTTTCGGTAGCTTGAGATTCTATTGCTGATCACCTTGTTATCAAAGTAGCAGCACTGAAATCTACCGCACTCCACGGAGTCTGATATGGAAGAAGTTCGGAGTTTACCAGACGACTGACTGTGGCTTCAATATCTAACTAAATGGTGAAATCCCAACTGTGCACTTTTACGCCGCACATAGCTCATGCAGAAAAATCGCCCGTGTTAAAATCAGGAATTTTCATCACTCTCGTTTTTAATTACAGTACTATGTTAGCTATGATCGAGAACATGTTATGTTTTCCAGTGTATCACTTAAGAAGCGTATCATTATTTCCTTCTGTTCAAAAATTAAATGACTTTCAAGGCTACATTGTTCTCTGCTCGCGTCTGCGTCTTTATTACAACTGTTCACTAGAGCTGTGGCGATTCGTGAATGAGTCGTTCATTTGAACGACTCTCAATAAAGAATCGTAAGAATCGAATCGTAATGCGGACGAATCGTCGTTCAAAAGAATCGTAAGAGCGATTGCGTGTTTCCGAGTCGTGACGATACCAAGTTACAACGATTCATCGATTCTTAGTACGCTATGCTTCGAAGGCAACTTCCGAATCATGCCGAATGATTACGACCGCCAGATGGCAGTCAAGTGGAGGATGCGTGTGAACAAAGGAAGCTCGGAACGAACAAACGAAGTTCGTGGGCCGTAATATTACTGTGAAAACTGAAAACCAAGCTCAAGCTGACACTTGGCTGTGGCTGATGGGAACGAGCGTAAAGGCATTTCCCATTTACGTCAGCTTATTTTGCGCGAGTAATACACGAACTAGTGATGACAGGAACGATATACAGCGAGTACACAGCTCCCAATACACACGATTAAAATCAAGAAATCCAAGTATGATGAATAAATACGTACCTCTTATATGTTGCAGATACAATGCAAAACACACACACAGACCTTCTTTACACACGAGTAATAGCACTTGGATTATGTATTGTATTTCGCGTATCTCGGAAACTGCCCTAACAATTTGAATGAAATTTTGTATTTAGACTTGTTTTTGCTTTTTGAGTTCACCTACATAGTTCCATTCTTTCGTAAAAAGTCAATTTTGCAATATATTTATCCTACATAGTTCCATTCGTAAAAACCCAATTTTATATTATAAAAACGCTATTTCACATGTTTTTATAACGACATCTCGTAAACCTTTGCTAGTACATATTGAATATAGTTAAGGTTTTGGTTTTTATCTTTATCTGTATATAGGTTTCTTTCCTTACAGCACGCGATTTTACACAAAAGAATGTTTTTAAATAAAAACGCGAATTTCGTGTTTCTTGGGAACAGCTTTAACAGTTTGGATAGAATTTTATATTTAGATAAAGATTTTGATTTTTAAGTTTATCTATATTAGTGTGTTTCCTGAAAAAACTCGATTTTACGCAATAAGTATTTTATATCACAATTTCGTAAATCTTTGTTACTATTGGATGTTGCAGTAGAGGTGTATGAAAATTTTGTGAGATGGCGGTATAAGATAATCCGAATACGAACACGTTGGACTTACTGTGCGTCCAATAGTAGCAATCATCCTAGATATGTTTTAGGTTAGACATGGTTTCCTCTGATCGCTGGTATCTCGGAAATGAAAATTTAATTTATTTAACTGTTTGCTTTCAACTTTATTTGAATAGGATGATATGAGCCAAACCACGTCTGCCTCACTGCTAGATTTTGTTACTATAAAACAGACGTCTGTAGTTAGATACGTTCAAGCCGCACAACCAAACTGGCATACCGCGTAATTTTGCACCACCTTTCGCACATATCGACTCCTCTTTCCTGGCATACTGAAATAAAACAATAGATGCAATCAAATGAAACGTGACCTTTCATCAATTAAGGTATTACACGTATAAATCGAGAATCACACTTGTAACGTTGTATGAATGTTTACTCATTTCTGGCATATCTTGACACAGTTCGATTGTAACCCCATTGACAATTTGACATGTCCTGCCATCTGTGAGTAAGATGTAGAACTTTTTGCATTCCGTAAGAATCGTGCCACCACAGACTAGAATGAATCGTGAACGAATCGTAGGAATCGATTCGCAATGTGAGATTGAATCGTAGGAATCGAATCGGTAAAAAGAATCGTGTTGCCCAACTCTACTGTCCGCATCACTGCAGGTTAGTTGGACTAGACGGTTGGCCAGTGCTGTCCATGTTAAATGCGCTGGTAAAGCTGTTGTCCCTTATTATCGCCGAATCGATGCACGCGTAACGCAAACACCGACTCAAAGGAAGGCCTCGGCGCTTGTTCGTGACGTCACGTCAGCTAGGCACGGCGAACGCCAGGTCTGTTGCAGGCATACTCATAATGGTGGTGTCTCCCTCTTTGACACAGGAAAATGTGAAACTATTGGCGGTAGTTGACCAACACACATTGTTCTGAGAGATATCTGCAATCAATTAATTGCGCAATTCATTACACTTCTTAACAAATGGTGTACTCCTGGACTTAAATTTCCACCTGTTTTAAAGATTGACATACAAAAACAACTTCACGGTCAAGCAGCAACAGAATTCGTGTTTCTTTACGTTATTTGTAAATCTGAGGAAGTTACGTTTGTACTGGGTTGCTTTTACAAGAAACTGTGAACATATTGGTGCTCTTCTTTAGGTATCTCGGTTGACTATGGGGTGAGGAGCACTGAATGTTAATGAAATATCTTGCGATTGTACCCATTGGAGGAGGGGGTGGGGGATAGAAGAAGAGGCAAAAGAGAGATACGTGTTTTATCACATTTTTTTTATCTTATAAAGAGGGGAATATTTATGTTTTCTAATGTGCATGTTTAAAAAAGTTTAAGCTCAGCAGTATTTTCGATCTATGAAGCTATTTTGTTTCCTGTTTAGAATTCCTTTCGTTGAAAACGACTGTAATCTAATGACTGGCAACAGTTGGATATTTACACATGTAAATTAGTTCACATTTCCAGTGACGATGCCAAACGAAAATAAATAAATAATTAAATAAATAAAAGAAACGAGTTAATTGTAAGGAGGTTGGGGTAAGTTTCGATAACAAAATGAACCAAGTAAATATAGTTATTTGAATGTAAAATTTCCGAAGCTTGCAATGGGGCAAATCATCTTCTCATATTGATCGACGTATGTTTCGACAGGATTCAGTAATACAGAACTTGATCTTCATTTGTAGCTTTACGATAGTAAGAAAATCTTTCATCTAAATAAAACTGCAGAATCCAAAACGATACCAAAAATTTTGTCCAAGAATAAGAGATTATAGTGATAAGCGCGCCCAGGCGTTTCTGCCTGCAACAGACCTGGCGTTCGCCGTGCCTAGCTGACGTGACGTCACCAACAAGCGCCGAGACCTACCCTTCAGTCGGTGTTGGTAACGCACAGCATAAAACATTATCGGAGTATGACTGCACTCGGGACATCTTGGCTTGTGCTCCACGTGAAACGAAATCCAATGAAGTTCCAGCAAACGCGGGAGAATACATAGTGTAATGTTAACATGAGGTTTATTCTTATGCAGTAATTTACAGAAATTTAGTAAAGCTGTTATGATCTGGCATAGGGAACTCGACAGTGCACATTAAGAGAGTATTCTGATACGAAAACTGCACGGCTGTTGCTGCAGCATGTGTATTGCGTGGGTAACAACAGATCGATATCGCTCCATTTCGTTCTCATTTGTAATCTACTGTAAATCACGTCATTATCTTGATCCAAGTATAAGCAGTATAATAATAAATGAAAAGCACCAGTTTGTTTTTGTTCTACAATATTATTTTTATTGCTAACCGGTTTTCGGCTTACAAGGCCATCTTCAGACATTTACTGAGTATTATCACCAAAGAAGTTAAGTGTTAGCAGACAACATCGGAAGAGGAGTAACACATCTAGAGTGAAGTAGAAACATACAGTGAGTAACATCTTTGCAATGAAATAGTAAAAATTTTGAACAAAATTTTCTAAAAACAGAACCTTTGAGTGCCAAACATCAAATACTGGTTTAGATATGTAGATGATGTCCTGTGTATGTGGACTGGTACTACAAGACAACTCAACACGTTCTTAAAAAACCTAAACAGTCAACATAAAAATATCCAGTTCACTATGGAAATTGGCAACAAATCCATAAACTTCTTAGATCTCACCATTGACATCAGTACACACACACACACACACACACACACACACACACACATTGTTTCAAAATTTACAGAAAAACAACTACTACAGACACAGTAATACCTTCTTGCTCACAACACCCCATAGCTCACAAACATGCAGCTTTCCA
The DNA here is from genome assembly GCF_021461395.2 of Schistocerca americana. Lineage (NCBI taxonomy): Eukaryota > Metazoa > Arthropoda > Insecta > Orthoptera > Acrididae > Schistocerca > Schistocerca americana. The sequence continues at coordinate 184,924,252 of NC_060129.1, read as the reverse complement.
CTCAATGGTACACCGTCTCATATCTATCCCCATGTCCAGAGATGATTTTAAAGCAGAGTTAGATACAATAAAATTTATTGCCTCATCAACTGGCTACAATCCAGTTCTTATTGACCACATCTTGCACAGGAAACAAAAACGGAAAATTATACCCCTCCTCAATGCCCCACCTGCTTCCCCATCCACTGTCTGCAAGAAATGGTGTACTCTACCATTTCTAGGTCAGGTATCACAGACTGTAGCCAAATCACTGAAATCCTGCAAGTATAGGGTTTCCTACTATGTCAGGAACACTACAGCCCAGTGTGTTTTAATAGCAAAGACAAGATCCAGTTATTAGCCAACAGTGGGGTATACAAAATCACCTGTTCTGATTGTGACAAATTTTACATTGGTCAGTCAGGCAGAGACATATCAACTAGGCTGGCTGAACATGAACGCAGCTGGAGGTTGCAGAATTCAGACTCTGCATTTGCTGAGCATGTACTGAGTGAGGGTTACAACTACCAGCCAGTGTCCCATGTACTTCACTTAGCAAACAAAGGCCATAAACTCAACCAGCTGGAAGCCCTGGAAATTAACAAACATCTTGCTCACAGTCCAGATCTCATCCTAAATGACCAGACACAACTCAACACTTCCCCTCTCCTAAACTTCATATAATCATCTTTGTTGTTGATTACTTCCCACACTCTCTCTTCGTACATATTCCCATTTTCCTGTAGTCATAATTTTGTTTTATTTGTTGCAGTTGTCTTTGTATTCCACATATGCTGTAGTTTCAATAGTTAAGGGTTTGCTTTTAACTTGTACTTGTATTACTGTCCATGTTTAAATCCCCTTGTAGTTTTCTCATCAAATACTGTTCATATTTCACTTTGCTCATTTATTTAATGTATACTGGTATACAGCCACTGCTTTGATTATAATATTAATGTTAATATGCAGTACCACCACACTCTCAAACTGTATTTTTTTTTTTTTTTTTTTTTTTTTTAATTGGTTGTGTATCACTCTCCATGTTTCATACCTCTTGATGCAGCCTTGTCTAATACTAATTTTATCTTATTTTATTAGTTTTGTTTATTAATAGAAACTGTTATGTAGACATGCTATTCCTATTTTGTGCTAAAGGTTTTCCTGTGAACTCCATTGTTATTTATGTACTGTTCAGTTTTTACTATTTCATTGCAAAGATGCTACTCACTGTATGTTTCTACTTCACTCTAGATGTGTTACTTCTCTTCCAATGTTGTCTGCTAGCATTTAACTTCTTTGGTGATAGTACTCAGTAAATGTCTGATGATGGCCTTGTAAGCCGAAAACCGGTTAGCAATAAAAATAATATTGTAGAACAAAAGCAAACTGGTGCTTTTCATTTATTATTATAATGTTGTTCTACCAAGAACCGACGGAAGATTCTGTTAATATAAGCAGTATCGTTTGTAAAGAGTTTTGCTGGGGCGGGGTGGTAGCTGTTGGCAAGAGCATCAGTATTTGCCAACGACAGCCACTGCTGGTACCACATTCTACTCCATGCTTTGAACTGACACACGTTTTTACGAAAGCTTAACGATTTTGTGCACGCCAGGAATCGAAACTTGTGACCTATATGAAACCATATTATTTTATCACACATAGTTACGTTATATCTGCTACATTTCTACGACAGCGCCAAGTTACATTATGAGATTGGCAGTAGCCATAGTCAAACATATCGGTCTGAAATGTTCCGACTTTCGTCGACGTTTGGTACGAATGAACGATGTAATAGGAAGCCCAAAAATCAAGAAATATTCGACAAATGGTTGGTATGTTCCTCGACTTTTTTTCCGCCATTAATTCAACGGTGGGGCAGGCATTTACGGCAATTAGTACTTTCAGATTTGTTACGCTGTATACAAATTTCACTTGTAATGATCGGAACCTCGTGAATAGAAGGTGACACTTTACACCACATTACCTGCAACTGCGTAGAAAACATTCCGTTGTAAAAGTTGTTCACGATCGCTAGCTAACCCTTAATGAGCGTTAGATAACATTTGACAGGAGTTCAACAAGAAGACGTTAATCAGCTACGAAACGGAACAACTGAGCGGAAAAGACGGCGAGAGGGCAGAATCTTATCGCCAGACACGAGTAACATATGAAAATTACGCAACATATAGGATGAATATTGAGATTGCAAATTAATGATTACATCTGTTACTTACTTTGGGTAATTTCGATGATTTAGAAACACACTTATTGTCTTTTAGGTTGCTCAGTTGTTTGTTATTTTTTTCAAATTTAATAAAATCAACGAATGGTTTCGTTTCATCCTGCCCACTTGTCAAATATGGGGTGCCTAGGAAACCTGCTTTTCTCGTATCGCTAGAGAACAGTTCAAGCAAATCGTATTAATGAATTTTATTACAAAAGGAAATGGTTACAATATTGAACATTGTGCTAAACAGATGCGTCGCAAGCAAAGGGCGACAGACAAAATAAGAAATCTCTTCGGTATAGACAATGTCACACAATAGAAGTGAAATTCGGGGAAAACAAAAAGGGCTCCATCCTCAAAGGTTGCAGGTCGAACATATGAAGAATGTCGATACAGGAACCATCGCTATAATAGTTTTAAATTGTCGTAGCTGTGTTGGGAAAGTACCAGAGCTCCTAGAGTTAATAAAAAGCACTGATGCCCAAATCATTATAGACTCGGAAAGCAGATAAGTTCAGCCAACAGTTTTGCGAGGAACCTAATGGTGTTCAGAAAGGATAGGCTAAACACAGTGGCAGTGGTTTACTGCTGATGGAAGTAGTTTATCGTGTACCGAAATTGAACCAGATAGTTCGTGTGAGTCAGTGTGGGCAGAGGTCATTCATTCTTGGCAACCGGAATATAATAATAATTGGACCCTTTATCGACCTCCCAACTCAGATTTTACAATTGCTGAAAGATTCTAAGGAAACTTGAGTTTAATTTCAGACACGTACCTGACTCATACAATTATAGTTGGTGGTGACTTTAATTTCCCCTTGATATGTTAGCGAAAATACATGTTTAAATCTGGACGTCAACATAAAACATCCAAAATTATGCTTAATGTGTGTTCTGGAAATTATTTTGAGCAGTTATTTCATGAGCCCATGTGAATAGTAAACAGTTGTGAAAACAAACAAATAATCCTGAGCAAATAATGAGCATCAAAACTGATACAGGGATTAGTGAACACAGGGTTGTCATAGCGAGATTGCATATTGTAACCCCCAAATCTCCCTGAAATAAACGAAAAATATAGCTATTCAAAAAGCAGATAAAAATTCACTTGATGTCTTCAAGAAAGACAACTCCTTTCCACCTAAATTACCAAGATAATTTTGGACCAGATGTGGCTTGAATTCAAAGAAATAGTATCAACATCAATTGGGAGATTTATACGAAATAAATTAACAAACAAAGCTGATCTGTCTTGGTACACAAAACAGATCAGAACACTGTCTCAGAAACAACAAAAAAAGCGTGCCAAATTTATACGAACACAAACTCCCCAAGATTGGCGATCTTTTACAGACACTCAAAATTTAGCACGGACTTCAATGATGCTTATAGTAGTTTCCACAATGAAACTTTGTCTCGAAACTTGGCAGAAAATTTAGAGAGATTCTGGTTGTACGTAAAACATGCTAGCGACAAAACACAGTCAGTGCCTTCTTTGCGCAATAGCAATAGAAATACTATCAGTGACAGTGGTGTCATGGTAGAGTTACTGAACATAGCCTTTCAAACTTCCATCAAAGAAGACAAAGTAAATATTCCAGAATTCGAATCAAGAACAGCTGCCAACATGAGTTGCAACTTAACATTTAATAAAAACGGGTCTTCTGGTCCAGACTGGATACCAGTTTGGGTCCTTTCAGAGTATGCTGGTGCAATAGCTCCATACTTAACAATCATGTACAACTGCTTGCTCAACAAAAGATCTGTACCCAAAGCCTGGAAAGTTGCACAGGTCACACCACATTTGCACCTCTCAGTTTTACTCGGTGATGCCTTCAAAAGGTACTCATTCATTCGTTCAGTGTGTTCCGTAGCTCCCATTGAGGAGGAGGAGAATGTTGGGGATGTGGAGCAAGTCAATTTACTAACAAAATAAACAAATAATAGAAACTTAATCTGTATTGACAATGAACTATTTCAGTACTGTTTAATACTATTTGTGCCTACACTAGCTAAATGGAATCCAGTATTTTAATTGGACATCTGGTGGTAAGCTAATACTACTTATTACCTACATGTGCAAGAACAGAAGCTTTTGAATAATACATTACTATTTCTGAGTTTTGGGCAACACCCCTATCTTCTTACTTTTTATGTCTCATCAAATTGAGAATTAATTGTTGAATGTTACTGTCAACAGGTGCAGCGAGCGATGCCTTCCAGCGAGCAAGTACTGCCTAAAGCACATCTTAAACGACCCAAACCAGATGCTCTACGTCCCCTGTGTCGGCCGCCGTAACTTGACCTTGGAGCAGCGTGACGAGGAATTTTCCAAAAGCAGGAGGAAGGCACGCCGTACTTCGACTGGTTAGTTCTGATTGTCTCTTGTCCTGCCTTCGTGAGGTTGTCAGAGAACTATTACAGATCTTTCATAGAACCTCACATCATGGCCCAACTTTTATAAAATGTGTCATAGAAGTAACCCAGTACAGTTAGTTGTTCTGTGCATCTTTATTCTGACTCCCTGCTGTGATGTGTAGCAAATCCATTTTACAATTAAGTACATTCACTTAGTGAACAATATGGCAACATGCTGACCATTTACATAATTTCTTAAATATTTTTTCCTTTAGTTCCAAGCATAAAGTGACTTCTACTTTATTATCTCTCTCTGCCCCCCCCCCCCCTCCCCTCCACACACACACACACACACACACACACACACACACACACACACACACACACAGTCAGTCTCTCTCTCTCTCTCTCTCTCTCTCTCTCTCTCTCTCTCTCTCTCTCTCTCTCTCTGTGGGTGTTGAAAAGTTTTTGTGCCTGAATGCGCCACTCCTTTCTGTGACAAATGAAGGCAGGGTGATGGATATTGTAAATCATTTCTCATTCTAGTATTACATTTTCTGAATGTTACTATTGTTTTCAAACTGTGACTGTTTACAAGAAACTTCAAGGTGAACCTTTTCTCAGTACTCCCAACCGCTGGAACAACTTACTCAAGAGGTTATGGAGTGGACTCCACACATCATCGTCATTATTACATTCTTCTGTGCAACAAACACATTTTTCTTCACTGGGGCAATTCCGTGCCAAATGATCTTATTTCGGAAAAAGTTCTCACATGACCATAACAAACTCAGGTGAAATTGTTTATGAACATGAAAACATGTTCCCAATAAACATTAGTACAGATTTACTTTCAATAATTACAGATCATTTGTTTGACCCCAAAGTGCAGCTTTTAGTAGTGCACCCTGGAATTTTAGGCAACTTTAAGACACATTCTCTCTGGCAGTATTGTCTTGAAAGAAAAAAAATCTAGGCTATCCTATATAACACTTTGTGTTTCCTTAATTTTGAAAAAAAAATGTTATTGTCAATTTTCCTATAGAAAATCTGAAGCAAAGTCAGTTGAAAAAATAGACACTTGAAAGAAAAAAAGAAAAATGAAGTTTGGCTTTTTATATCTCCGTAAGTAATCTCCGATATATAAAAGAAAATATCCAGACTGACTGAGTCATTATCTCCCACTCCAAACTAATAAGAAAAGAAATTTGAAATTTGGAGAGGGTGTTGATCTTATAACATAGACACTGCTTAAGAAGGGTTTTTTTGAAATTCTGCCTGTGAGGGGATTTTGTAGCTATAACTACAAACTGGTTTCTCAGTCAGAAATAAAAAGAATACCTGTTTCATCATTTTTGGAAATTTTTCCCCTATGGAGATGAAATAGTGGGTGAAAGTGTTTTTTTTTTTTTTTTAAAGTAAATCATTTCTCAAAGACTATTACAGCGTTTTTAAAGCTAGATGTATAAAAATTGGTATTTGGAAATTCAACCCCTGTGAAAATTTGTGAAAATTTGTATTTGGCTTCTTGGTGGTCGGGGGGGGGGGGGGGGGGGGGGGGCGGGCACATTGGCCAGATGCGACTAGGACTTCATATTGACTTCCCCAGAGAGAACTAAACAGTTGTGGAATGTAATGAAAGGTGTCAAATTTGAGTATCTGTGGAATACGGGCACATTTTCACTACACCTCCATTTTCTTGCTGCCTTTTAGGGCCCTATATGCTCGAACTGCAAAACCAAACCTACGTTTTAGGCGGTTTGGAACATGGTACTTCTAGCAAAAATGGTTTAAAAGAGTTTGCAGCAAACAGCCTTCTGTAAATGTTGTCTAAAAATACCTATTTTTGTCGTTTTTACAAAAATTGTCAATTTGGGTTTCAGTTTACAAACTAGTGGAAAGCAGTCAGAGGAAAAATTTATATTCTAAGACTTTTTCTTGGCAAATTATCACTTGCAATATTTCAGATCTCTCACACAGTTACTTCATGAAATATGAAAAGGTGAACCTTTTTTTCCAAGTATCTATTTTTTCCGCTGACTTTGCTTCAAACTGTCTACATGAAAATTGCTCGAGAAATCTGTTTTTTCGTATTCCACTTAAGAGAGCGCTCACAACGGTCTAATTTTGTTTCTTCCAACAAAATATTGCCAGAGATATCAACTGCCAGAGATATCATATCTCAAAAGTTGCCAAAAACTGTTGTGGTGCACGATTGAAAGCTGCACCACGTGTCAAACAAACGACTACATCTGTGCAAGTAAAACTATACCAATGTCCACAGGGAACACGTGCGAATGTTCACTCAAAATTTCATCAAAGTCAGTGATGGTCATGCAGGAACCTCTAGACAACTTGGCACAGTCTGACCATACCAAATTCTAGCTTTGCTCTGTTTCGGTAATTTTTTTTACTTTTCATCACACATTGCTTCATTACCAAATTAGTTATTCCTCAGTACCTCAGGCCTCAGTACCTCGGGCAATACTGACCCTACGACTTACCTTAGAAGAAAGATCAAGGAAAGGCAAACCTACGTTTCTAGCATTCGTAGACTAGTGGTTGGGAAGGGAGTGAGATAGGGCTGTAGCCTATCCCCGATGTTATTCAATCTGTATATTGAGCAAGCAGTAAAGGAAACGAAAGAAAAATTGGGAGTAGGTATTAAAATCCATGGAGAAGAAATAAAAACTTTGAGGTTCCCCGATGACATTTTAATTCTGTCAGAGACAGCAAAGGACTTGGAAGAGCAGTTGAACAGAATGAACAGTGTCTTGAAAGGAGGGTATAAGATGAAGATCAACAAAAGCAAAACGAGGATAATGGACTGTAGTCGAATTGACTCATGTGATGTTGAGGGTATTAGATTAGGAAATGAGACACTTAAAGTGGTAAAGGAGTTTTGCTATTTGGGGAGCAAAATAACTGATGATGGTTGAAGTAGAGAGGATATAAAATGTAGACTGGCAGTGGCAAGGAAAGCATTTCTGAAGAAGAGAAATTTGTTAACATCGAGTATAGATTTAAATGTCAGGAAGTCGTTCCTGAAAGTATTTGTATGGAGTGTAGCCATGTATGGAAGTGAAACGTGGACGATAAATAGTTTAGACGTGAAGAGAATGGATGCTTTCAAAATGTGGTGCTACAGAAGAATGCTGAAGAGTAGATGGGTAGATCACATAACTAATGAGGAGGTATTGAATAGAATTGGGGAGAAGAGGAGTTTGTGGCACAACTTGACTAGAAGAAGGGATCGGTTGGTAGGTCATGTTCTGAGGCAGCAAGGGATCACCAATTTAGTATTGGAGGGCAGCGTGGAGGGTAAAAATCGTAGAGGGAGACCAAGAGATGAATACAATAAGCAGATTCAGAAGGATGTAGGCTGCAGTAGGTACTGGGAGATGAAGAAGCTTGCACAGGATAGAGTAGCATGGAGAGCTGCATCAAACCAGTCTCAGGACTGAAGACCACAACAACAAAAACAACAACAACAACACTTCAGGTTGTGTCCTATTCATCTGCCCCGTTTTTCTACCTGATTCGATTTGGTAACTGTTCATTAGTTACTGGATCTATTCGTTTAATCCTCAGCAGTCTCCACTAGCATCATATTTTAGGAGCTGCTAGTCTGTTCTTTTCTCACCTTCAATGTACTTACCTGTACTTCCCCTGTCTTTTGGAATCCATCAGAAAACTCCCTCACTCCAGCTACCACCCAGTCTGTTGACTGTATATACTGCCCACATCCATTGCACAGTCTCTCAATGCTGCAGGTAGCAGCACTATCGTGTCTGCTGCATGCTCCCACTGGCATCACAGCGTCTTCTCCCACCCCTACCCTGCTGTCTCTCCTCTTTCCCACCTAATGCCTCCTCTTTACCCCCACCACTCAACCCCGGCAGATTGCTGCTCATGTCAGATGCAGTTGCACTCGGGCCCCCTGCACCCGGAGAGGGGGAGGGAGGGGGGAGAGAGAGAGAGAGAGAGAGAGAGAGAGAGAGAGAGAGAGAGAGAGAGAGAATATCCGCGTGTGTGGGTTTTTTTTTTTTTTTTCTGAAGACGGACTTTATCTGAAAGCTTAATATCTTCCTGGTTTCAACGCCTCCTCTATGTGACAGGTGTAATCTATCCTTTCCATATTATTGAGTCTACTCACCAGGCAGCAGGAGAAGACGCACACAAAGTTTAAGTAAATGTGCAAGCAGTCAGAACCAGTGGCTCCTTCTTCTGCCAGAGGGATTGAAGAAGAAGTAAGAGAATCAAAGGAAAATGACTGGAAAGATTTAGGAAATGAGAAGAGTATGGAAAAGTCACCCCAGAATCCCAGATCGGGGGAGAATTAGTGGGCAGCATGAAAAGAAAATATTGACTGTTGTGTACTGCATCAGATGAGATTTAAAAACCTGAGAACTTGAAGGAGGAATATAGGGTAGCACACAAAACATAGGTTACTGACAAAACATTGTACAAGATGTAATAACACTGGAACGCTAAATACGTTGTGTGGGGTAGAGGCGGGGGCTGGGGAAAAAATGGACGGGCCAGAAAATAAAAAACTAAAAGGGGTGAAGAAAGGAGTACTGAGAGTAAAGAAATTGATGTAAATTAAGGCCAGGTGGGTGGTGAGAACTGAGATGTCTGTTTCATCACACTTGCCACCAGTCTTCCCCTAGACACCAGTTTCTCAATACTCTATAGGTGGGAATGAACAGGCATTACAATATGACCTTGGTTCTCATCACCCACCTGGGCGTAATTTGCATCAATTTCGTCAGTCTCAGCGTTTCTTCTAAGTAACTATTCCTTTATCCATTCCCTTTTAGTTTTCTGTGTCTTTCATTTTCTGACTTGCTTATTTTTCCCTGTCCCCCCCTCTCTACCACATGCAATGCACTTAGATTTCCACTCTTACTAATTCTTGCACAATGGTTTTATGGTTATCTCTGTCTAGCTTATTACCCTATCTTACACCTTTAAGCTATTAGGTTTTGAAATGTCATCTGGCGGAATGCCGAACAGTCGAGCTTTCCTTTCCGTCCCATCTGGTAAGTCTCACCTGACCCGGCTTCTGCGGATTCTTCTGAACTCTCATTTTATAAATCAAAACTCTTTCAGCACCTGCTCATTTGTTAAAAATTTAATTCTACTCATGTGCCTTCAAGGGAGGTGAAAAGATGATAATCTGAAGGTACCAAGTCAGGTGAATATGGCAGAGGTTCAAAACATCCCGTCAAATGAGTCCAGGAACACCTCGGTGGCTTAGGCTGTGCGAGAACAGGCATTTCGTGGAATGAGCATGCTCCTCTTGCAAGCATTCCCCTACTTTTGTTTTGAATACTCCTTTTTAATTTTTTTAGGGTCTCATGACGTCATTATGCATTGGTGGTCTCACCCTGAGGCAGAAATTCAATCAACAAGGTGCTTTTTCGGTCCCAAAACCCAGAAGCCATGATTTTTTTGGTCAAAGTTGTGATTTTGAATTTTTCAGCATACAAGAAAAATCACAACAGAGCTCAGAAAATCCTCACCTTCCATTTAACGTCACTCAAGAAACTCGCAGCCACTACTGCTGGTCTGTCAGCTGTTTTGGGGCCCATCTTGCACACAGTTTTCCGGTTTACCATAATTTCTGTGATTGGTCGTCTTCACAAACTTTTTCATCAATTTTTTTTTTTTTTTTTTTTTGTACCAAATCATCAATCAAAATGGAAAGTCTTACAGTCCTCTGTTCATCATGAACATTTGTTCAGCCTCCACTAAACTCACCATACCACTTGAACATCCTTGTTCTGTTCACAACTCCTTTGCCGTAAGCCTTTTTGATTCGTGAAAATGTTTTGGTGGGTGCCATTCCTTCATTGAGTAAGAAACGGATCACAGCATGTGGCTTGCGCTTGGCAAAATTTTTTACTGACATCTTTTACACAACTGGAAATCCCAATGTGAGTTTGCATATTACCATGTTCCTGCAATGCTCGCTCTAGTCAGAGGATTTCCCCCCCCCCCCCCCCCCTCTCTCTCTCTCTCTCTCTCTCTCTCTCTCTCTCTCTCTCTCTCTCTCTCTCTCTCTCCCTCTCCCTCTCTCTCTCCCTCTCTCTCTCCCCCCCTCTCCCCCCTCCCCCCTCTCCCATTCATTGTTGTCAAGCCTCAGAAAACAAAAAACCACACCCCAATATGATGACAGTACACTTACTTTCTGAACATGCCATGTACAACATGTGTTTGTTTTATTAAAAAAGTACAATATTGTTCTTGACAGTGCTACCAACAGAAACGACGTAATATCACCTAAGTAATACTGCAAGCCACAGCCTTCTACATAAAAAGTGCTGATGTTATTTGATCTTGAAGTAATGGACATAAAATTTTCAACAACAAAAACATATACTTCTCATTTGCATTTAGGGTGAATTGTATACATTTTATTAATGAAATTGCGTGCTTTATTGTGGGATAAAAATTTGAAGAAAAAAAGAAGCTGTGTGTTTGTTTTGACTTGAAACAACAAAATATCTTAAAAAATATGCATAATACAAAAAAAAATTGCTGATGAAAAGTTAATATTTTCAAGATGGACATCTGTCTATACTACTCTCCTAATCCATCCACCCACCCCCCGCCCCCCAATAAGGGGGGGGGGGGGGGGTCAACATTTTATTTTCAAATAGGAACCCCCCCTCCTTCTCCTCAGTTTCATTTCAGATTTGGATTCTGCGTGAAAAAGTGTCTAAGATGTACCAAAAATATTTCGTTCCATTTGTGGCAGATGGCATGCAATTGACAAAATTCAATCTTACCGATTTATTAAATTAAGAATTAACTCATTTGATTCTCCTATACATTTTCAATTAAAATATAAATTTTTGTTCTGAATAGGTGACATTATTGTCAAAAATTTAATTTAGTTTCGTGAAATAGGTTGTACAATAAAAGTCTTTTCGTGAAATCTTCTCGGGTGATCAGCCGAGTAAAGGCGTCGTCTTCTCGCAACGTTTCGAAGGGTTTCGTACCCATCATCTTCGCTTGAAGATGATGGGTATGAAACCCTTCGAAACGTTGCGAGAAGACGACGCCTTTACTCGGCTGATCACCCGAGAAGATTTCACGAATGGAATACGCCGAGAAAGTCTCAAATCACATTTAATAAAAGTCTTATTTTCAGGCTTTTAAATGTCCATGCAAGGCAATATAGCTTTCTATCCCCTTCAGGATCGATTACGGTGAGCTCCCTAAAATCTCACTATCAGGATGACAGTGAAATCCACCATGAATGGAAAAAAATTATTTCAGATGAACCCTCGGTATTGTTTGGCATACAGTCTGAATCTGCAGTGAAAGAGTGGGGGAGTTCCCACTTGAAAATAAAAAAATGATCCCCCCCCCCTTTGGGGGATGGGGGACACAGTGGCCAGTTTTACAACAGACAGATGTTCCCCCTGAAAATATTAACTTTTCATCTGGGACTCTGTTTTAATACCAAGCATATTTTTCGAGATAGCAGGGTACCTGGGCGAAACGTTTACAGTTTTATAGTTTTAAATAATGGCAGTATTTTGAATGAGTGAAGTCTTTGGGATATGGGTAGTTGTGGGAATGAAGAGGAACAATCTTTAAAAATGAACCAAATGATGTGAAATAATAATCGTGAATTTACAATACAACCTCCTATATACATTTCCATACATTATTGCTTGTAATTTTTAACTTTCGACCATGACATTTACAGTTATCCATTGTTGAAGAGAAGTTTGATGATAAAGAGGAGGTTTTAATTGCAGTTTGTACTTTAGGTGAAAATTATATCTGCAGACTGAAGCGAGGAATGAAACTTTTGCCAAGGCCAGGATTCGAACCCAGGTCTCCTCCTCACTAGGCACTGCACGGGCTACACCAGCACACGTCCCTCCTCAATCCAGATTCCCATTCGTGCTTCAGCCCACTGGTATTCCCCCCAAAAATTAAACAACATTGCAGGGTCTCTCCAACTGTACTGGAATATCACCTCAGCATCGAACGTAACGGGCTGTTTGAGTTTAGTGGGAATACCGGTGGGCTGAGGCTCGAATGGGAATTTGGATCGAGGAGGGATGCATGCTGGGATATTCCCAGAAGTTGTGTGAAGCCACCGTGTCAGGGTGACTTAGTGGTTACCGCATCTGCCTACTGAGCAGGAGACCCGGGTTCGAATCCCAGCCTCGGTACAAATCTCCTCACGTGCACTACAGATGTTCGAGACTTCGAAGGTCTCCGGAACAATGTAGTTTCATTTGAATGACAAATATGTTTGTCATTTTGGAAAGTATATTTGTTTAAAAAAATCAGCTTGTATGACAGGCAGAGATAATGGAGTACCCCAGTGGTCACTGTTATTATCTATGACAATCCTGTATACAAATTATCCAGTTAATAACTGCCTTAAAAACAAATGAATTGGTATTTGTAATAGGATAATACAAAAACAGACTCGTGTATTCGTGATTAATAGAAGTTAACTTTGTAAAATAGAGGTACGATACCCCTTTGTCTGTGATACTTAAAGGTCTGTTATTATGTTAAAATTTTCCTAAAATAATAAGTTTCAGTGCAAAATTGGTGTGCAAAGTCGGAAGCTGGATAAAAAATCTTCCTCACGATGCATCGTTCGTTCCTATACCGTTAGTACGAGTCGAGGAAAAGGAGTGTCGACTCGAGAAATAGTATGCACGGTGTAGTAGTTCCGAGTTAAAATGGACACCTCGTATATTCTTGTAACTTCCCTTAACAAAACCGAAGAACAGTTATTGTGTAGACGAGAAAACTGAAGTTAATCCCTCTGTTTATATACAGGTAGCAGAGCCAGTGGTGCCAACACGAGCAGGCAACCCGTAGTGAAGAGTTGCCGGACCAGCGCACGAGCGTGTGCGAGGGGCGTGAATCCCGCAGTCGCGGCAGTGCTGGCGGCGAGAGGCAGGGCAGTTTCCGTCGGTAGGATGGCTGCGTCAAAGCCGAGGGCAGCTGCCGCCGGCCGTAAGGAGGCGGTGGCCAGAGCCGCAGCCCCCAGCCCCAGGAAGAGGGGCGCGGCCGCCCGAGCGGCTCCCGCCAGGTCCACTCCTACGAGACCCGCTCCCACCAGGCCTGCTCCCGCCAGATCTGCTTCCACCAGGGGAGCTCCCGCCAGAGCGGCTCACGCCAGGGCTGCTCCTGCGAGAGCCGCAGCCGCCAGAACTTCCCCCGCCAGAGCTGCTCCCTCCAGAGCGAGATCTGTTCCCGCCAAGGTGGAGAAAGCCCGCTCGTCCGAGGGCTCGGCTGCAGGTGAGGCGAGCGCTTCCTTTTATCGAGTTAATAATGTACACCTCTGTCTGCACAGTTACAGGTACAGATGGTCCATGGGGTACAGGCTGTTGCATTTAGTACGAAGAGCCGATGCCTGTAGCAGCAATTACGACATAAACCGGCTGCGCGTCCGGTTGAACCGGCACCGGGGAACACAGAAAAAAAACGAAAAAAAACTTAAGTTCCAAAGGAAACGCGCTGTATACAATAGCAAAACAGTGCTCATACAAGCGTCTGCCAACAGCAAAGTGTGTCAAAGGCTTCAGGAACACTATGCAATGCATTATAACAACAAATTGCCTCCGCTGAGCGTGACGTGACAATCGTTTAAATTAGATTCGTTAGAGCAGTTGCAGGCGGGCTCTTGTGCATTGGCAGTTGAGTCGCGTACGAGTAGTACCTTCTCCCGCTTCTGGTTACGGAAGTGTGACTCGGCGCCACTACTAAATATTGCCCCTGTTCGGAAATATCGTAGATCCGGGGCTGATGCACAGAGCAGTCAGAGCTGCTGTTGGGAGGTGGGTCGTCTCGATGTGACCTGTATTTACGTTCAGTGATTTTGTTGTTTCCTCTTCGTTTATTGCTCTCACATTGTTGTTGTTGTGGTCTTCAGTCCTAAGACTGGTTTGATGCAGCTCTCCATGCTACTCTATCCTGCGCAAGCCTCTTCATCTCCCAGTACTTACTGCAACCTACATCCTTCTGAATCTGCTTAGTGTATTCATCTCTTGGGTCTCCCTCTATGATTTTTACCCTCCACACTGCCCTCCAATACTGTTGGAGGACTTTTCTCGCTTCTCTAGTTGCCTCCGTGTATCTCAGCCTTATTCCTTCATCTCATTCATTTGTCAGCCATAACATTCTACCTGCTCTTCTCTTGTTAACTGCACACTTGTCATTAAACCATCTTCTGCTCCTCCTCTTTCTCTCCAGCGGTCTCAGCACTTCATCTGCAGCACGTGACTTCAGTCGTGACCCTCGACCGTAACTCGTCTACATTGTCTCCCTCTTCTTCCAAGTAATTATGCTAACATAAATGGCTCGTGCCTTGTCCAACCCGTTGTTGTTGTTGTGGTCTTCAGTCCTGAGGCTGGTTTGATGCAGCTCTCCATGCTACTCTATCCTGTGCAAGCTTCTTCATCTCCCAGTACCTACTGCAACCTACATCCTTCTGAATCTGCTTAGTGTATTCATCTCTTGGTCTCCCTCTACAATTTTTATCCTCCACGCTGCCCTCCAATACTAAACTGGTGATCCCTCGATGTCTCAGAACATGTCCTACCAACTGATCCCTCCTTCTAGTCAAGTTGTGCCACAAACTTCTCTTCTCCCCAATCCTATTCAATACTTCCTCATCAGTTATGTGATCTACCCATCTAATCTTCAGCATTCTTCTGTAGCACCACATTACGAAAGCTTCTATTCTCTTCTTGTCCAAACTATTTATCGTGCATGTTTCACTTCCATACACGGCTACACTCCATAAAAATACTTTCAGGAACGACTTCCTGATGCTCAAATCTATACTCAATGATAACAAATTTCTCTTCTTCGGAAACGGTTTCCTTGCCATTGCCAGTATACATTTTATATCCTTTCTACTTCGACAATCATCAGTTATTTTACTCCCCAAATAGCAAAACTCCTTTACTACTTTAAGTGTCTCATTTCGTAATCTAATACCCTCAACATCACATGAGTTAATTTGACTACAGTCCATTATCCTCATTTTGCTTTTGTTGATCTTCATCTTACACCCTCCTTTCAAGACACTGTTCATTCTGTTCAACTGCTCTTCCAAGTCCTTTGCTGTCTCTGACAGAATTACAATGTCATTGGCAAACCTCATAGTTTTTATTTCTTCTCCATGGATTTTAATACCTACTCCCAATTTTTCTTTCGTTTCCTTTACTGCTTGCTCAATATACAGATTGCATAACATCGGGGATAGGCTACAACCCTGTCTCACTCCCTCCCAACCGCTGCTTCCCTTTCATGTCACTCGACTCTTATAACTGCCTTATCATATCTGTACAAATTGTAAATAGCCCTTCACTCCATGTATTTTACCCCTGCCACCTTTAGAATTTGAAAGAGAGTATTCCAGTCAACGTTGTCAAAAGCTTTCTCTAAGTCTACAGGTGCTACCGTAGGTATGCATTTCCTTAATCTTTCTTCTAAGGTAAGTCGTAAGGTCAGTATTACCTCACGTGTTCCAATATTTCTATGGAATCAAAACTGATCTTCCCCGAGGTCGGCTTCTACTAGTTTTTCCATTTGTCTGTAAAGAATTTGCGTTAGTATTTTGCAGCTGTGGCTTATTAAACTGATTGTTCGGTAATTTTCACATCTGTCAACACCTGCTTTCTTTGGGATTGGTATTATTATATTCTTCTTGAAGTCTGAGAGTATTTCTCCTGTCTCATACATCTTGCTCATTAGATGGTAGAGTTTTGTCAGGACTGGAATGTTGTCTACCCCTGGGGCCTTGTTTCGACTCAGGTCTTTCAGTGCTCTGTCAAACTCTTCACGCAGTATCGTATCTCCCATTTCGTCTTCATCTACATTCTCTTCCATTTCCAGACTATTGTCCTCAACTACATCACCCTTGTATAGACCCTCTATATACTCCTTCCACCTTTCTGCTTTCCCTTCTTTGCTTAGAACTGGGTTTCCATCTGAGATCTTGATATTCATACAAGTGGTTCTCCTTTCTCCAAAGGTCTCTTTAATTTTCCTGTACGCAGTATCTATCTTACCCCTAGTGAGATCCTTACATTTGTCCTCTAGCCATCCCTGTTTACGCATTTTGCACTTCCTGTCGATCTCATTTTTGAGACGTTTGTATTCCTTTTTGCCTGCTTCATTTACTGCATTTTTATATTTTCTCCTTTCATCAGTTAAATTCAATATTTTTTATGTTACCCAAGGATTTCTACTAGCCCTCTTTTTACCTACTTGATCCTCTGCTGCCTTCACTACTTCATCCCTCAGAGCTACCCATTCTTCTTCTACTGTATTTCTTTCCCCCATTTGCAACAATTGTTCCCTTATGCTCTCCCTGAAACTCTGTGCAACCTCTGGTTTAATCAGTTTGTGCAGGTCCCATCTCCTTAAATTCCCACCTTTTTGCAGTTTCTTCAGTTTTAATGTACAGTTCATAACCAATAGATTGTCGTCAGAGTCCACATCTGCCCCTGGAAATGTCTTACAATTTAATACCTGGTTCCTAAACCTCTGTCTTACCATTATATAGTCTATCTGATACCTTCTAGTATTTCTAGGATTCTTCCAAGTGTACAACCTTCTTTTATGGTTCTTGAACCAAGTGTTAGCTATGATTTATACTCTGTGCCAAATTCTACCAGATGGGTTCCTCTTTCATTTCTTTCCCCCAATCCATATTCACCTACTATGTTTCCTTCTCTCCCTTTTCCTACTCTCGAATTCCAGTCACCCATGACTATTAAATTTTCGTCTCCCTTCACTACCTGAATAATTTCTTTTATCTCGTCATACATTTTTCAATTTCTTCATCATCTGCAGAGCTAGTTGGCATATAAACTTGTACTGCTGTAGTAGGTGTGGGCTTCGTGTCTATCTTGGCCACAGTAATGCGTTCACTATGCTGTTTGTAGTAGCTTACCCGCAGTCCTATCTTTTTATTCATTATTAAACCTCCTCCTGCATTATCCCTATTTGATTTTGTATTTATAACCCTGTATCCACCTGACCAGAAGGCTTGTTTCTTCTGCCACCGAACTTGTTCCTCCCGCATTTTGGTATGGTTCGCAATATCCCGACGCTCTTGAAGTATCCTTTGATGTCTTGTTTATTTTATGACATAATGTAAGATCTTTTAATGTTTTACACGTATGAACATAAGAGCTTCCTGTGTCAACGTAGCTGTGCAAGTGCGGTGATGCCAGTTATTTGGCGCTTTCTTGCAGCTGTTGAAACGAACCTATTTCGTACAGGTAGCGGGAAAATATTGCGAAAGGTGGTTTGAAAAGCGTTACATTAAAAGCAGAATGTACGATGAATTTCTTAAATCACAAAGCGTTTGACTCTCATTTAAAAATCAACTCCTCGTGGACGACCATTTAGAAGAATTTGGAGCCCAGAAGATGAGACATTTGTGTCATTATTAAAAATTTTACTGGCACATTTGTGTGATGTATCTAGAAGTGTAACACGCGCAAAAAAGATCAACATTATATGTGGAAGCTTAGCTTCTCTTCCAACTTATTAATCTTCGAGACTAATATTATATGTGAATACTATGTATATTAATTTAATCCAGTAACTTATTTGTGTATTCGCGCTACTTAAGAGTGATCTTGCTATCGGATGATTACATCACGTGTCGGTAATTTTCACATCTGTCAACACCTGCTTTCTTTGGGATTGGAATTATTATATTCTTCTTGAAGTCTGAGGATATTTCGCCTGTCTCATACATCTTGCTTACCAGGTGGTAGAGTTTTGTCGGGGCTGGCTCTTCCAAGTCTATCAGTAGTTCTAATGGAATGTTGTCTACTCCCGGGGCCTTGTTTCGACTCAGGTCTTTCAATGCTCTGTTAAACTCTTCACGCAGTATCTTATCTCCCATTTCATCTTCATCTATATCCTCTTCCATTTCCATAATATTGTTCTCAAGTACATCCCCTGTGTATAGACCTGTACTGACAGTATTACTTGTTTTAAATGCTTGCCCATGTAGAGTTCTCACTTCTGTCATTCATTTCTGGCCGAGCCCTGCGTATGCCACAAATATGGACAAAATCGACGGTGACAGGTAGGCGGAGTACCTCGGTGAGTTCAGATGTGAGATACGGGTATGTCGATCCGAGCTGTACCGACCCTGTGCCGGAAGTAGTCAGTCGTAATGGCTGACAGTGGCGGTGTCCGAGTCTCTCGGTAACCGACGGCCGGGTATTGTCAGTGGCCGAAAGGTCTGGGGGACGTGCCGGCCGGGACAGCAGTTCGATACCCTCCGTACTGAGGTAGGTCAGACCGGCACAGTTATTCATTATCTCGTTGAAAAATAACATCACAGAGACCTCAAAGATACGGCATACTCACTGGTTTTGACACATCAGAAAATTGAGGAGTAACATATCAAATTGTATTATATCCCAAAAACACAGTTTTACAGGAAAAGCAAAAAACTGATTACTTCTAAACAGGTAAATTTTTCACAGTTTTTAAAATGTGACACTGTTGACAACATACGGAAGTTTGGGTCCGGCTGTGAGTTGTGCACGGATACCCAAACGGTAAGGCGATTGCTCACAAAAAGTGGGAAATCTGGCCCCGTATCCCAGTCCGGCACAAATTTTTGTTGATGTCATTCCATTCTGCAGCTGATGATTGTCCTTATTCGTAACTGCAAATTCATTTGATGTGTCTGTATGTATAGTGATGTAGAGACATATGTATAAAGCATGCTTGCAGTGCTCGTATGTAGGTACATGATGGATGTGTTTCTATTATTTTGATGTCGAATCTGAAAGCGTGCATTATTTTTTCTAATTACATTTAAAAATAAATCTCGATGCATTACATTTGTAAAGAAGTAGAGTTTTTAAGGGTTTCTGTGGTTCACCTATTACTGGCTGTGAGATTTTACCATCCATTTTAATGCATTGTGGTGCATACATTTTTTATCCACTCCCCCCTATGATGACTAATGTACGATTAACAGGGATAAGAGATCATAATCAAATGCAGTCTCAGCAGGGGGGGGGGGGGGGGGGGTGGGACATTTCACACGTTAAGGTAAAAATCTGTGTTTGTCGTACAGCCTCTAAATCGCAGCGTCATTGTGTGTCTTCAAGCATCTCGGAAGCTACTGTTACAAATCGGTTGCCTCGAGGACAGCTCCGGGGCAGACGCCCTGTAGTGTGCATTCCACTGACCCCCAAACCACTGGCATTTGTGACTTCATTGTTTCCAACTGAGAGCTCATTAGAGGGCAGGGTGGAGGTCGTTTGTGTTTTCTAGTGAAAGCTCATTTTGTCTGGGTGCCAGTGTTGAGCATAGGAGGAGGCCAGTATAGGACCTGCAACCAACCTGTCTGCGTACTAGACACACTGGACCTACAGCGGGAGTTATCTCGGGTGCATTTGCATGTCAGTCTGGCGATTCAGTCTGTTGTGCTGCCATTCGTGAACAGTGTCCAGGTGCTGTTTTACAACTAGATACTGCTCACCCGCACGTTGCTGCTTTTACCGAACATGCTCATCACGATGCCTCGGCTTGCTCGTAGGAAAGTTAATCCGACAGCAATAGAGAGTTTTTCGAAGCTTGTCGAGGAACGAGAGTGGCGAGATGTTTATAGTGCCGATAATATAGATGATAAATACAGTGCTTTCCGTAACACATTTCTCATGCTCTTTGAGAGTTGCTTTCCATTAGAACATACTAAATGGGGTACTAGCAGTAATGGACAGCCCGGTTGGCTGACTAGTGGGATAAGGATATCGTGTAGAACAAAGCGGGAATTATATCAAAATGTTAGAACTAGTCTCAATCGAGCTACAGTAGCCCATTACAAACAGTATTGTAAGGTGCTTAAAAATGTTATTAGCAAGGCAAAAAGTATGTGGTATGCAAATAGAATAGCTAATTCACAGGATAAAATTAAAGCCATATGGTCAGTTGTGAAGGAAGCATCTAGTCAGCAGCACAAGGTTGATGATATAAAGTCAGTTCACAGTAATAATATTTCTGGTACTGATAAATTAGATATACATACAGTATTTAACAACCATTTTCTGAGCATTGCTGGTGAATTAAATAAAAATTTAGTTTCTCCAGGAAATCATATAAATTTCTTAGCAGATGTCTTTCCGAGATTGACGTCTGAAATACTCCTCTGTGATACAGACAAGAGGGAGATTGAGTCAATAATTAAATCACTGAAGACTAAGGACTCTCATGGTTATGATGGAGTGTCTAGTAGAATATTAAAGTACTGTGCTGCACATGTTAGCCCTGTATTTAGCCATATTTCCTTAGCCATTTTTCCTTTACGAATGGTCAGTTTCCTGAGCGATTAAAGTACTCAGTAGTAAAGCCGCTTTATAAAAAGGGAGAAAGGGATAATGTAGATAATTTTAGACCTATTTCTATGCCATCAGTGTGTGCAAAAGTTATCGAAAAGGACGTGTATGTAAGGTTAACTGATCATTTTATATCACACAATTTGCTGTCAAATGTACAGTTCAGCTTTAGAAGTCATTTGACAACTGAAAATGCTATATTCTCTTTTCTCTGTGAGGTACTGGATGGGCTAAACGAAAAGTTTCGAACACTTGGCGTATTTTTTGATTTAACAAAGGCATTTGACTGTGTTGATCTCACAATATTGCTCCAGAAATTGGACCATTACGGAATAATGGGAGTAGCTCACAATTGGTTCACCTCTTACTTTAGCAACAGGCAGCAAAAGGTCATTATTCACAATGTTGATAACAGATGTGATGTGGGATCTGAGTGGGGTACTGTCAAGTGGGGGAGGGGGGGTGCCCCAGGGATCAGTGTTGGGGCCACTCCTGTTCCTTATTTATATAAATGATATGCTGTCTAGTATTATGGGTAACTCTAAAATATTTCTGTTTGCTGATGACACTAGCTTGGTAGTAAAGGATGCTGTGTCCAACATTGGCTCGGTTTCAAGTAGTGCAGTACATGACCTCAGTTTATGGCTTGTAGAAAATAAACTAATGTTAAATCACAGTAAGACTCAGTTTTTACAGTTTCTAACACACAATTGAACAAAACCTGTCATTTTAATTTCTCAGAAGGGGCATATGATTAGTGAAACTGAACAGTTCAAATTCCTATGTGTTCAGATAGATAGTAAGCTGTCGTGGAAAGCCCATGTTCAGGATCTTGTTCAAAGACTTAATACTGCCATTTTCACTATTCGAACGGTATCGAAAGTGAGTGATACTTCGACACGCAAATTAGTCTACTTTGCTTATTTTCATTCACTTATGTCATATGGTATTATGTTTTGGGGTAACTCTTCCCATTCTAGGAGGATATTTTTGGCTCAGAAACGGGCGGTTCGGGCAATAAGTGGTGAGAGTTCACGAACCTCTTGTGGACCTCTGTTCACGAGTCTGGGTACTTTGACATTGGCCTCTCAATATGTATACTCCTTATTTCCAACAATAAGCAGCTTTCACTCGGTTAATACTCGGCAGAAATCAAACCTCCATTTGGATCGGACTTCCTTAACTCTTGTGCAATAAGGTGTGCAGTATACTGCTGCATCCATTTTCAATAAGCTGCCACTCAAATTCAAAAATCTTAGCAGTAATCCAAGTGCTTTCAAATTGAAACTGAAGAGTTTCCTCATGGGTCACTCCTTCTATTCTGTCGAGGAGTTCCTTGAAAAATTAAGCTGATTCTCATTGTATTGCTCATAGCGTTTGCTTAAACTTATGGCCTGATTTTCTTTCAGGTTCATGAACATTTATTTTTATCTGTTATTACTTTTATGTTGTAAGTTCATGTAGTGACATGTTCCATGACCTTGGAGATTTGCTCCTCAAATTGGTCCTACGGAACTTGACATGTAAATAAATAAATAAAAAACCAGATCCGTCTCCAGTCGAGCACATACGGGACATTGTTGGAAGGCAACTCCGGCGTCATCCACAAACACGTCGACCGTCACTGTATTGACTGATCGAGTGCAACGAGCGTGGGACTCCATCCCACAAACTGATATCCAGCACTTGTACAACGTGATACATGCATGTTTGCATGTTTAGCAATTACACTGATTATTAATGCACCAGCATTTCACATTTGCAGTGGCTCATCTTGCTATTTCAGTAACCTGTGATCCTGCTATGTTAATCACCGAAATAAGTTACCTACACAAATGTATTCCTGAAATTTCATAACTGTGCATTAATTATTTTATGTCGGTGTGATTTTTTTTTGACAGTATATATTTTACAAAATGACATGAAGGTAAAATTAAGAGAGATCATAGTTCACACGGAGGTATACGAACAGTCTTTCTTCCCACAAATCATTGGCAGCTGGAGCATGAAAACGGGGGAGTGATATTAGTCCACAGCTACCCTCCTCCACACATTGTAGGGTGGTTTGTGGAGTACAGATGTAGGTACTACTGTTATTCCATCCTGTAATGTCCATTCTTTGAAACATTGTAAATGAGGATAAAGGATCATCACATGATTGGTCTGCTTGGTTCAGTTTTATTTATATTACATATGTAGCTGTAATATACATAGGCCATTGTTCACTGAAGATAAATTTATGGTTCTCCCAATAAAGCTGGGAAAAACGTGAAAAGAAAAGTCCCCCCCTTCCCCCCATGGTATCTTCTCTGTTAGAAATTTCCTAGTCTGATCACAAAAGTCTGTGTCATTGTTAGCTGAATTCTGGACACCGTTAGAAAAATACTCAAATAACTGAAAAATAAGAATACTGTTCTGCTTGTAAATCTGAAATGACAGAGTTATCAGAAATAATCTTGTCTGACAGTTTCGTGGAAAATAATTTTCACTTTTTACAAAATTCCTTATCCAGAAGT
The DNA here is from genome assembly GCF_021461395.2 of Schistocerca americana. Lineage (NCBI taxonomy): Eukaryota > Metazoa > Arthropoda > Insecta > Orthoptera > Acrididae > Schistocerca > Schistocerca americana. Next base: position 184,900,793 of record NC_060129.1, on the reverse strand, counting down.
CAAATCACATATGTACTTATGAAGAAAATTGAAATTAGACCGACAGCCTTTTTGTCAGTATCATGATAAATCCTGTTGAGGCCAAAATTCAGCAAAATCAATATACTTTCTGCAGCTTGTAAGAGGACAGTTTTAATGAAGTGTTGAAAACAATTTCCTGAGAAATGCTTTTCACCCTTTACCATTTTCCCACATTGTGTTATGTCTATTACAGAAATAGTGAAAGTAAAACAGCCCACCTCCAGTTTCCAGACCTACGTTGCCTTAACTTCCTGTAGACAGAGGTAAAGATGTAGAAGTAGTAATCAACTCGTACTTACTTCTAGCACTGTTGTACGTTATCTGATTTGAACAGCTATTGGTGGACAGTGATATTGGTTGTGTCCACCGTTTGCTCTTATGACGACTCGTACTCTTCTGGTGACACTTTCAGCGACATGTGAGAATGTTTGTGGAGGAATGATAGCCCATTGTTCCTCTAGAGCAGAAACTAGAGAAGTTATTAATGGGAGAAGTTGCAGTGAAGTCGACATACTGACTCGTCCCAGTGTTCAATTAGGTTCGTGCCAGGACTGTGGGCAGGCCAGTCCATTTCAGGAATATTACTGCCCACAAATCATTGCCCCACAAATGTTGCTCTGTGACAAGGCGCATTCTCGTGCTGATACAGTCATCGTGTTAGTATGATTGTTCTACTGTACATAGTGCACATTGCTGTAAAATGTGGTCATATTCTTCCACATTTAGTTTTTTCTTAAGCACAGTAAGGGGACCACAGGCTAACCGTGAAAAAGCATCCCCGTACCGTAACACCACCTTCTCTGTACTTCACAATTGTCACAACAAACTATGGTAGGTAACGAAGTCAGCATTCCAAAACATCCCAAAGGTGATCTACAGGATTCATTTCAGGACTCTGTGCAGGCCAGTCCATTACAGGGATGTTATTGTCACATAACCACTCCGCCACAGGCCGTGCATTATGAACTGGTGCTTGATCGTGAGTGTATGTTCTGAGTCGTTGAGCTCTCGTGACTTGATTCTACTATTACTGCCTCTCTACTGACAACACAATACTTCATGCCTCCTTTTATGCTAGTGGATCCATCTCTTGTGCCATCGAGTGGTCAGTTCAACATTATGTGGGGTGTCTGGATACATTTTGATCAGATGGTGCATACGAATATGTTCTAGCATTCATAGATCGCACTACTGACACTCCACCCCAACTGTAAAATTACAAAATTGTGGTTGGTTGGCAGTTCTTTGGCTAAACATGACTGATCAGCATTAAACATAGCAGTTGCAGGGACAAGTGCATACATAGTCTTCACACCGGTTATGGATTTCTGTGTGGTAGTACTGATAAACGACATTTGCTCTACATGTTCGCTTGTAGCTTCCTATTTTTCTTGAATTTCTTTCACCAGCTTGGCTGAAAAAGCCTGGAAGAGGTGCCTTTGCCTATTGCAAGTAAACGTGTATCAATAGAGCTGTCTGAACACAACACAGCTTTACTTCTGGCAGTATATCTCTTCTACTTTCCAAATTACATGGGAACACTCTCCCAGCTGTGTGTGTCTGTCTCATGATTTGTGCCTAGATATTTCAGTCAGTAGGACATGTAGTTGTGAAGGCAAAGGTTCTGGATTTGAGTCCCAGTACAATGTGCAGTTTTAATCTGCCAGTAAGTTTCTATTCATTACACACTCCACTGTGAATTCTTTGTGGAATTATGAATACAGATGTATTAAAAACTGAAATATGCAATATCAACATTCCACAATAACAGTTAATTTATGGCTGCTGTTAATGGCATTCAGCTTTCTATGGTACCTTAGACAACTTAAGAATAGATATATAATTTGTACATCATCAGCAAGAGTTTATATCTGCACAGAGATTGGTTTGCCAAAGGTATGTGACTTTTTATGACTGTAAATGTGAAAAACACAAGCATTATGAAATACTCAAAGAAACCAGGAACTAATAAACCCTACATATTACGCATTATTTAAAGATTAAAACTGCAAGGTGTCTCAAGAAGTATGGTACAGCTTTGACGTGCTGTAACAGCCAAAGTAATTAAGATACTCACACCGTGTCTGACTTATGTGACACACTCTCTCACAAAGTTTTTATGCCATTCAATCAATTCAACTTTTGTCTGTTTCGTGACACACACGACATCCAGTCTGTATTTGAGCTCTGCCTATACTCGGCACAATGTATCCGCATCGGCTGTGGCAATGGCGGCATTCACTCGGTTCTTTAAATGAGTAGTGTGGTTGACACATGTTTGGTAGACTGTCCTTGACATACCCCCATACATAGAAGTCCATCCGTGTATTGTCAGACATCCTATGAGGCCAGGGAATTGGACCACCCCTGTCAATCAAATGATCTGGAAATTATAATGTCTCGCACGGTCTAAGCTTCACACGAACACTTCCTGCTTACACAAAATTCCTGTAGCACTGGTGTGAGGATGGGTGCTTCCTTTGAACCTGCATGTCCAATTTCGTCTAAATAAACCATTCCATGTGCTGAGCCTTTTCTTGAACGGTTGTCATATAATTCATTCACAACCATCTGCAACCCACACAAACAAAATGTTGTGAGTTATGTCTGTCACATAAGCTGAACATGGTGTGAATATCTTAATTAGGTTGGGTGCTGTGATATATTGAAGTTGTAGTGTACCTTTTGAGACACCCTGTATAACAATGTAGAGGCCAAAATAGTACACAAGGGAGTACTGGCACAGACTTCTATGTTATAGGTCAAAATAACTGACGAATGTGACGAACAGGCAAGAGAGTGGGGTGGGCGGCGGGGGGCAGATAGGGGGAAGGACTCAGTGGGACGTGGGTGGGGAACTGTTAGACTCTTTACAACAAGCTCATTATCTTTTATCGAGAAAAATATTCACTGTTTGCTGCTACTTTAGTAAGGATGAATAACGGAACTGAATTTGTTCATTAAAGATTACATCAGGATTCTGTGACTGGTGTTCATTGATAGCCAGAATTTTGAGCCTTCATTTGCTCTGTGGAGAACATCATTGCCTGTTCATGGTATTCACCAATTATTCTCTGCATTTAACATACGAAAGTAATGCACCACATTTTTTTCTTGAACAACTATTTTCTGAGCACAATGAAACACAAACACACAAGGAAGAAAGATGTTTCTTCTACACTCCCTATTTTTCAATGTGATCTCCTTCCCATTATGTGGCCTTCCTCTAGCAAGATAGAAGGGCATCTATGCCCTGTCGGTATGCGACGGATTTTTCGTGGGTGCTTGCGATGCACCAACTGCGATGGATTATACGTCGCTGCTGCAATGCAATTTCTTTTATAATTTTTGTTCACCTATTTCTTTACAGCGGTAGATCTTTGCACGTAAACTCCTGACTGCAGCTACTTAAGAGATCACAGAAAAGCAATGTTGAGGAAACTGTAACCTCACAGCTACACGCCGGAGGCTGCTATAAGTAAAATTTGCTGAAAATTTTCTGTGTACTTTAAAGAAATGATTCGGAAAGGGGATGTCACTCGTACTTGAAACATGAAGTTCAAATTTAAACCTTCAATAGATCTTTATTGCCGTTAAGCAAGATCATCAGCCCACATTTACGAAAATTACTAAAGTTTCTGCTCACAGTTATCACTATACCTAAAACAGCCAGAACGTTTACCTTCCCAAATTCCGAAACCAATTACTTGTAACACAGTCAATGATCGGTCAATGACTTCTGCGCACGATATTCAGTGGTTGTCTTTAGTAAAAGTTTATGCTCGCCATAAAATACTCAGTAAGAATATGCTCAGTTCCGCCACGCTATATAATTCAAAGTTCACTCGCGATTTTCATCGGATGGAATTATCGCAACACTCTAAACTTTTCATAAACAGTTTCTGGTCACTACCCGACACCGTAACACTGGATCATAACGCGGAAGTCATCCCAGGACTTCATCTCGCACATAATGCGAAAAGTCACATCCAGCATAACCACCTCCAATCAAAGCTAGCTCGCGACTGCCCCTTCCCACTCTCCCACACTCAAAATTATATCTCCTCGCTAGGCGGCCAACCGTCTCGCTTCTCATTGGCTGTCAGCACTTACGACCAATGAGAACTCACTTCTAGGGCGCGGCTCGCGCCAAAATCTAGCAACACCAACCATTTCTCTAGGCTCATTGACATCATCAAATTAAGTAACACAAAACTCTCTAATTAAATAAACAAAACAAAATGAACGATAAGCTTTACATCTGGAAATTTATTATGTAGTCATGAACGTTCTGGCTGTCTTATACATAAGCATACATATTTGGACATTTGACATTCACTAGTAGGGTAACCACTAGCGGATTCGTTCCCACGTTACAGAGTTGGAACACTTGCCAGTTCCTGTAGATAATTACATGAATGATTTTTAATAATGCCGAATGTCTCACATACTGTCACGCACGCATTCTCATTTACGCGCACCCTAACACACAATACACATATTTACTTAGAATTCTTGAAATTATTATTATAGAAAAGTCACAGAGGTTTTCTGAAACTAAAAACTTTCCAAATTTTTATATGAACACTGAAAATGTTATCAGATCATCGTACATAGTCACTGAAGGTGAACTATTACATTACTGTATTTATTTACATTCTTGACTGTCGGAAAATTTTTTACTAACTTCCAAAATACAACTATTTTTGATCTCAGACTTTGACATATTGTTTGTTTTCACAACAGAAGGATGTACATCAAATATGACGTTCCTCAGGTTATTCCTTTATTAGTTATTAATATTTTTAGTTTCGTATAATGTAAGTGGCCAACCAGCGCTACTTCACTGGTTTCACACGTGCAGCTGCAACAGGTGGTCGTGACGTCAGTCTGCAGGACACAACTCGTCCGTTACTGACCGTATAATACTCTACCAGCTTACATTGCAGCCCGCATACATTCTGAAGTAAAGCTTTTAATAGACAAATGGGCGATCGCGCACCAGTTGCGACGCCACAGGTACCACTCGTTGTTCAAGTCACGAAGCCATTCCTCGACTGTGTGAATCCCCTGTTGATTGTCCTCAAAATGTCTACCATAAATGGCATCCTTTGATGGCTCAAACAAGTGGAAGACTGAGGTAGCTATGTCATGGCAAAAGAGGTTGGCGGGGGTAGCGGTAAACACTGTCCGACCCAGTTTGGTGATGTGTGCTGGAGTCCTCAAACTTCTACGAGGCTGATCATTATTATGTTGAATCGATTGATCACGTGGGGTGTTCTGCCACTGAAGTCACCGAAAGCAGTTGTCGGGTGTGGTTAATGTGTTCACATGATTTTCAGAATTAGCGCTGCTGCCTTTTGGCATCACATCAGTGAGTATGAAACCCTCACAATCCCAAAACACAGTGATCTGAAGCAATTGCTTTGGATTTTTTCATCTGTGGAGCGTTGGGATGATGCCATTCCACTGAGAGTCTTTTGTTTTGCACTGTTCTTCACCTGTCACTTTCTTGGACAAAAAAGGCTTCCTCATCAGCTTCAAAACATTGCAATAACTCAGAAGAAACGAATTGTTTTCCTTTATTCTCTTGAGAGATTTGTGTTCTAATGTAAGACACTGCTGAACCCATTATGCACACACATTGTAATCGAGAGCACGGATGATTGCATCCACACTTCCTTTGCCAAATGACAGCCTCGGTGCTGACTACCGATTCACTGTGCACCGGTCCTTGTGCGTGAGCACACTGGCAAGCTGCGTCAGCCGTGGATGGCCTCCCAGAATGCTGCAAATCTTACAGCTTCGCTGAACTGCATTCTTGTAATATCCTCACTCTGTTTCACTGATGACTGACCGTACTTCTGCTGACTGCAGATGCTCTTTAAACTGCACACAAAATTTTTTGAATATTCCCAACAGTTTCTTGCTCTGCAGTGAGAAATTCAGTGACTATGCACTGCTCATAACTTACATCTACACAGACACCATTGCTGCAGCTATACTGATTGGCAAAAGAAACAGAAAATTTGTGTGTGCACTCTGGAAACTTGAAAAATGCGTATATAAAGTTTTGCATTCGTGCTGTTGTTGTTGGTTGAGAAAGAAGGTGGAGCAGTTACTTTCGGGATGACCCTCGCAGTAGTCTGTGCCAGTACTCACTTGTGTACTGCATTGGTCTTTACATTCTTCTAACAAATATTTGAGTACAATGTAATGTGGGGTTGGTTTGTTGATGGTTTCTTTGTCTATTTAATTATGCTTGCATTTTTTGTATAAATATGTAGTCGTAAAAAGTCACATATCTTTGGAAAAACAATTTTTGTACAGCTGTAATGTCCCAATGATACGTGGACCTTCTGTTTAGTCTTTTGTGTTTTAGTTTTTAATAATCTTTCTGGAATGTTCCTCACACTTGCAATTCGGAGAAACCAGATTTGTCGATTTGCATCGGTCTCTCACGTGCAGTGAAGTGTACGCTTGTCTGGTTCACAGCTAATGTTACAGATCTTAAATATTATTTACACAGTCATATCACTAACAAACTTAAATTTTGTAGACATTATGTGACCTCTGATAAAAAGAGGTACAGTGTCATCATTAGACAGCTTACATTGTCACCGAGTACTCACACGTAACTTTATCAGTAAAAATATTTCCTAGAATATCGGTCCTTGTGGATACTTCTGCTTGCATTACCATAAATGTTCGATGTTCAATTAAATCAAGTGGAGGGAAATTTTCCAAACTAGTACAAGGATTGATATTTCAGGAAATTTTTTTATTGGTAAATCTACCGGTATGTGTGTACGTGCTCGTCATACGTATAAATTACCTAAGACGACACTATCTGTTTTTATCAGGTGTCGGTGACTGTGTATGAAATTTAAGTTTTTGTTGATATGACTGTGTATAACAGGGTTTAATATCTGTAGTCTCAGCTGAGAATCAGATACGGGTACATCGAGAACCTGTAGGAGGAGGAGATGTAACAAATGGTTAAATAAACCACACATTGATCTCGTCAAAAGCCGAGAAGCGATTTCTTCTTTCCTATTTTAGCCACCCTGGGCCCTTGCCTTAGTATCCTGTCCTCTGAGGATCTCTGTAAACTCACTTATTACGTAATTAAACTCACTTATTACGTAATCTGTCAAATATGTCTGCTTGTGTCTGTATGTGTGGATGGATATGTGCGTGAGTGCGAGTGTATACCTGTCCTTTTTTCCCCCTAAGGTAAGTCTTTCCGCTCCCGGGATTGGAATGACTCCTTACCCTCTCTCTTAAAACCCACTTCCTTTCGTCTTCCCCTCTCCTTCCCTCTTTCCTGATGAGGCAACAGTTTGTTGCGAAAGCTTGAGTTTTGTGTGTATGTTTGTGTTTGTTTGTGTGTCTATCGACCTGCCAGCGCTTTTGTTCGGTAAGTCACCTCATCTTTGTTTTTATATATAATTTTTCCCACGTGGAATGTTTCCTTCCATTATATTGTAATCTGTCATGAAGCGTGTTTGCGGCCTGTTGTCCTTGGCTGTGGATCTTTCGGCTAATTTCTTTGCTCTTTCAATTTGGTATATCTTTCTTTCTTTCTTTCTTGCTTTGCATAATTGTTTCTTCCATTTTTACCATTCATGCTTAAATTTTGTATACTGTAACTGGTGCTGCTCGCTGCTGCACTTAAAGGTTTATTCCCTCCCATTGTTTAATTAAAAATGCACAGCATGGTCTTTGTCAATGAGAACTTCTTTGGGAAGTTATTCCTGTTCCATAAACTTATTGCGCAACTATCACCTCTCCAGCCACAATTCCCAGGGTTATTTTCTAATTCTTCTAGCATTTCCAGTATTTATACGAAATTGCCAACATTGTTCATATGAGTATCCAAGAAATTAATCATCAACCCACTCACAAAAGGGTTAGTGGCTAATTAGGTGTAGTCATGCAACATTAATAGGTTTCCATATTACTGTGAAGCACTTGAAACAGTACAAAGTTATATGAAGCTGACACAATGAATATTAATTCAGTTTCATCTCCATTATACCCACACGAATCGTAGAGGTAGTTGCAAAGGGGTGGCTTGTGTACCTCCGTGATACAGACATCTGTATCGCTGGTGGAACCACTCCAGAGGGTATTACCAAATTGTTGTTTGCTTGATGCTTCAGGATGTGTCATACCAACTGATCCTTTCCTTTAGCCAACTTGTGCTATAAATTTCCTTTTTCCCAGCTCTTCAGTAGTCATTTGATCTACCCATATAATCTTCAGCATTCTTCTGAAGCACCACATTTCAAAAGCTGTTCTCTTCTTGTCCGAACTGATAATCGTCCATGTTTCATTCCATAAAAGGCTACATTCCATACAGATATCTTCACAAAAGATTTCCTAACACAGTAATATATATTAGATGCTGAAAAATTTCTCCTTTTAATCTAATTCTCTCACCATTGTCTAATTTAGGGCAAAGCTATACGCACCAGCACCTGTAAATATATGTATACACAGGATGATTCCATAGTGATATTACAAACTTTCGAGGATGATGGAAAATGATAAATGTATCGATGTGATATGAGAGTTCTTGTACTGGAAACAAATGAGTCAAAAGTTACAAGCGAAAATTGTCCTGATACCTCTGACAGTGGAATGAATGTACCAGTACTATTGTTGCTAAGAGTGTAGGGTAGGAAAGAAAAAATGTCTAGTAAACATGGGCTATGAAATGCATAGCTTGCTCAGGCGTGACTGGATTGGAGGCTTCCTTGCAAACAGAACTCAACACATTGCTCGTTGTGGAAGAGAATTGACAGATTGTAAAGGTACTTTCTGGGCATACCCCAAGGTACTGTGGTAGGACAGTTACTGTTTTTAGTTTATGTAACTGATCCTGCAGAAAGTGCCAGAAGCTCTTTAAGACTGTTGGCAGATGATACATACAGAAAGTAGCCATGCCAGAAGACAGTACCCGTTTGCAGACTGACCTATGAATGATGCAGGCTCTGGCAGTTGACCCTGTATGTAAATAAATGTAACATATTGCACATACATAGGAAGAGGAATCCACTACTGTACAAGTACACTATTGATGACAATTTGCTGGAAACAGTATCCTCTCTAAAATATCTATTACTAACTATCCAAAACAACCTTAAGTAGAATGACCACATGAAACAAATAGTAGGAAAAGCAGATACGAGACAGATTTATAGGAAGAACCTCAAGGAAATGTAATAGGCCCACGAAGGAAGTGGCTTATAAGGTGCTCGTTTGACCGATTTTTTACTATTGTTCATCAGTATGGGACCCTTACCAGGTAAGACTGATAGGAGAGATAGGGAAGATCCAATGAAGAGTGACACGTTTCGTCACAGGATCGTTTAGTCGGCACGAGAGCATTACCGAGGTGTTCGACAAACTCCACTGACACACATTACAAAAGAGGCATTGTGCACCACGGAGAGTTACACTGTTAAAATTTCAGTTGTGCACTTCCTGGGAAGAGGTGGATAACATATTACTGCCACCCACATACTTTTTGTGAAATGACCATGACAAGAAAATTCGAGAAAATAAGAGCTAATACAAAGGTTTATCAGCAATCACTTTTCCCCATGCGAGTGAAATAGGGAAGGGAGTGGAACCACAAGTACTCTCCACCACACACTATTATGTGGCTTCTGGAGTGCAATGTAGTTACAGATGTCATTAGTGGAAGCACTGACAACTATTGAGTAAGGTATTTAAACACAAGGCTCACCACATCAATAAAAACAATTCTTAAAAAGCACGAGTGCAAGATGATAATTAAAGTGGGGGAGGGGTCAAATAAAATTAACAAAATAATTAAAAGAAGAATTATTAATTAGCACACACCATTGCTCGTTAAGAGACATTACAGGTCAAGAACATCAGTTGCTCAAAGCAATAATTATGCTTAGTAACTGCACAAATATCTAAGGCCCAATGATAAATGCATGCCATGGTAAAACCAAAACAGTTTACTTAAATTTTACGCTCAAATTTCACAAAGGAACAGAATGCCTTGGCCATTAAGACCAGCTTTCAGCAACACTGACCAGTCTCAAGTGAACAGAATTTCACTGCAAAAAGCTTCACAACATGTAAGACTTGAATGAATGGCCGCAGCTTGTGCGAACAAGCTTTACAGTAGACAGAGCTGCTTTAGGATTCACATGCAGTTTGGTTAAAATACAGAAGTCGATTAGTAATTATTTTGAGATATCTTAAGCTTGTGGCTGAACCCGCCTCCATGGGCAGGCAAACTACCAGGCTTATAAACACAGTGCCCTTTAGGAGCAATGGCCAATCAAAACAACAGGTCCGAGGCACGAAGTTTGTGAGAACTCCACAGCAAATCGCCTAGAATGTAAAAGGTGCCTCGAGTGCCCGAACCAAACTTTTACTAAAAGGCTGTCTCTAGACAGAGTCGGTTGGATTTTATTAGGTGGGATTTAGAAGGAATCTCTTACATTGAATCATAAGGGAAATTAATTGTAAATATAAAGGCCCCTTATCAGTCCACATACAGTTGAAATGAGAGACAGTAAAGTAAGGCAGGGGGCTAATCTCGGGGGTTACCAGTAAGCAAATGATGGTAGTAGCAGAATCAGCTACACCTGGCGGGCAGAAACAGTGAACAGACAAATCACAAAATAAAACAGGCAGCTAGTCTGGAAAAAAGCTAATTTAACAAGTAGTGTGTATTTACTGAATCAGCTGGCCAGCTGTCTTACCAAAACGGATACCTTTCAGCAGGTGTATGAGGAATTTACATTACCAAAAACGAACTGATAAATGGCACAAGACAAACTAAAGCATATGGTGAGGCACCTTCCTGGGTTCGCCCCTGAATTCAATAAATAAAGTATTAAATAATGGATAATCTGTCCTGTAAAGGCAGAATTAAACACAATTCTAATAAAATAGAAAACACCAGTCAATAAAATAGGGCTGGCAAGCATTGAAAACATAATATTCCAGGCAATTAGCATATGGAAAAATCTGGCAGAAAGTGAGCTTACGAACACAAATGACTAAAACATGCTACCCAGTAACTTGGCGAGCAGGAAATAAAAACCAAATTATAATCCACATTCGCCAGAAATCGTGAATACGTGTCCAGAAAATCAGCTGAACACAGAGTGATAGAAAAATATAAACGAGTTCCTTCCCCCGCAACAGAAAATCGGCGTAATGTCCACAGATACCGTCTAGGCCCAAAAGAAACCAGGATGAAGTGAATCACTCATCAGTTAAGAACAGAATTACTGTCCGTTCAAAAGGCCTCACCGTACAGTCCACAATATAGGCACTCATTGTTTCCCAAAGCACGTTCGCTTCCCTGAGTGACAGAAGAGGTGACAGTTTGATTCCGTCTAGTGTGATGGTATCAGTAACACTGCAGCGGATAGGCACTTGGTGCAGGGAGTGGCAGCTGACCCTTAACACAGACAAATGTAATGTATTGTGAACACATAGAAAGAAGGGTCCTTTATTGTACGATTATATGATAGCGGAACAAACACTGGTAGCAGTTACTTCTGTAAAATATCTGGGAGTATGCGTGCGGAACGATTTGAAGTGGAATGATCATATAAAATTAATTGTTGCTAATGTGGGTGCCAGGTTTGAGATTCATTGGGAGAGTCCTTAGAAAATGTAGTCCATCAACAAAGGAGGTGGCTTACAAAACACCCGTTCGACCTATACTCGAGTATGGCCCATCAATGTGGGATCCGTACCAGGTCGGGTTGACGGAGGAGATAGAGAAGATCCAAAGAAGAGCGGCGCGTTTCGTCACAGGATTATTTGGTAAGCGTAAAACCGTTGCGGAGATGTTTAGCAATCTCGAGTGGCAGACTCTGCAAAAGAGGCGCTCTGCATCGCGGTGTAGCCAGGTTTCGAGAGGGTGCGTTTCTGGATGAGGTATCGAATATATTGCTTCCCGCTACTTATACCTCCTGAGGAGATCACGAATGTAAAATTAGAGTGATTCGAGCGCGCACGGAGGCTTTCCGGCCGTCGTTCTTCCCGCGAACCGTACGCGACTGGTACAGGAAAGGGAGATAATGACAGTGGCACGTAAAGTGCCCTCCGCCACGCACAGTTAGTGGCTTGCGGAGTATAAATGTAGATTAAGATGTAGACAGACCAGGCCACTGCCTTTCAGCTGTGTTCAGCCCAACTGAGTGCTCGCACGTCCTAAGTAAAACCAGATCTCGAATTCCCCCCACTGCCGCGAGCAAGCCACTTCCCTTTTTGTTTGCCATGCACGTGCCTCCAATGGGCAGACACATTTGCAGGGCAGATACAGTCAATAACTGGGCACCGAGGATGTCGTGCACCTATGGCCCGTACACTCCTCGTAGTCTCCCTGTGCACTCTTTACACCCCACACTTCCATCCAATACTAAACTGATGATTCCTCGATGTCTCAAACTGTGTCCATTCAACTGATCCCTTCCTTGACTCAAGTTCGTTACAAATTTCTTTTCTCTCCAATTCTGTTCAGTACTTCCTCATTAGTTTCGTGATCTATTTATCTAATCTTCAGTACTTTTCTGTAGCATCACATTTCGAAAGGTTCTATTCTCTTCTTGTCTGAACTGCAGATTGTCATCATTTCACTTCTGAACAAAGCTGCCCATCAGGAAGATGATTTCAAAAAATGCTTGCTATCATTGAAATTTGCATTCAAAATTGACAAAATTTCTCTTCTTCAGGGATGGTATCCTCACAATTGCCATTCTACACTTGTATACTCTCAACTTCAGCCATCATCAGTTGTTTTACTGTCGAAGTATGTAAATTCATTTACTACCTCCAGTGTCATATTTCCTCCTGTAATTCCTTCGGTATCGCGTGATTTAATTTGCCCGTATTCCATTATCCTTGTTTTGCTTTTGTTGATGTCGATCTTGTATCCTCCTTTCAAGACTCTGTCACTTCTATTCAGGTGCTCTTCCAAGTCCTTTGCTGTGTCTGACAGAATCACAGAGTCATGAGCAAACCTCAAACCTTTTGTTTTTTTGCTCCCTGAACTTTAATTCCTTCTCCAAATATCAGTATGCCTTCCATTACTGCTTGCTCAGTGTGCAGAATAATATCGGGGATAGGGTACAATCACTGCTTCCCTTTCATGCTCTTTAACTCTTATAACTGTCACTTGCTTTCTGTACAAGTTGTATGTAGGCTTTTACTCCGTGTTATTTGTGTATTCCAATCAGTATTGTCAAATGCTTTCTCTAAGTCTACAGAAGCTATGAGCATAGGCTTGCCATTCTTTAACACATGTTCTAAGAAAAGCCATAGAGTCAGTATTGCCTCGTGTGTTCTAGTGTTTCTATGGAACTGAAACTGATTTTCCAAGAGGTCGGCTTCTATCAGTTTTTATGTTTTTCTGTAAATAACTCTTGTCAGTATTTTACAACCTCGACTTACTAAACTGATTGTTGAAACTGGATAGATTAAAAATACCTACTCACAAGGCAGTGCTAGGAGAACACACTTACAAAGGTATTAAAGTTTTCCAGCTTTCAGAGCCAGTGGCTCCTTTCTATGGCAGACGAGTTGAAGGGGAAGGCAGAGGAATGAAGGAAAAGGACTGGTGAGATTTAGGAAAAGGGTACAGTTAAGAAAAGTCAGTCACCCAGTTCAGGGAAGGCTTACCGGATGGTGTGAGAAAGAAAAACTGATTGTCTGCAGTCACCCACAATCAGTCTCCACCAGGTGACTTTTCCAAACTCTACCCCTTTTCCTAAACCTCACCGGTCATTTTCCTTCAGCCCCCTTCCTTCCGCTTTAATCCTTTTGCCAGGAGAAGGAGTCACTGGCTCTGAAAGTTTTCGGACTGATGTTTATAAGTGTGTTCTCATGCCATCACGTACAGTGAGTACATATTTTTATCTATACACTGTATTTTCAAAAAATGATTATTTTTGTTGATATAAACTGACAGTTACGTAATATTCACATCTGTCGAGCATCTTTTTCTTTTTCGGAATTACTACATTCTTCTTGAAGTCTAAGTGTATTTCACCTGTCTCATAGGTGTTGCACACCAGGTGAAATTGTTTTGTCATGGCTGGCTCTACTAAGAATGTTAACAGTTATGGGGAATTGTCGTTTACTGATCTCCTTCTATAATATTGCCTTCAAGGTAATTTCTGTTGTAAAACCATTCCTTATATTCCTTCTAACTTTTGCCTTGTTACAGTGATAAAATGAAATACATCAAATAATGGAAACGTGATTAATAGTTTTTAAAATTATGAAAAAGGAAGTGGATAAGTGCCAATATATGATGCCAAACAATTATGCTGGTAACTTAAGATACAGTAAAATATACTCATGTATCAAGTTTAAGGAGAAATAACAATCGTAGTCGAGCTGCAGTGGTGAGATGATGACAGTGTAGCATAGCTGACAGTGATGTCCTCGATGTAGATGCCTTCCGCCTGGTCTGTGGGCTGTTGTAATAGCATATTTATAGTTTCGCAACTGGCTGTCTTACGTGGCTGGCAGTTAGGTGGCATAATTACTGTCTATTGTACACATTATTTTAGAGGTTGGGCAACTCCAGACAGTGAATAAAATCTTCCACTGGCTCTTACAAAACTTTTATTAAAAAGCTGTGATCAGTTGTCAGGTGATATGTACAAAAAATTGAAACATTAGAGAATTATAATGTTTTTAAAAATGGATGTGCCCTACCATAAAGTGCCATATATCAATGAGAGATGAGTACTCACAAGTTTCTTTACTTTTTTAAATAGTGAGGTGTAGAAAAATAAATCGTACAAGCCGAGTCCCATCGTTCGTCGTCAGGATTAAACCAATAGTGCACTAAAAGTGATCGTCTACGATCAAACTGACTGGGATTGCACCACACTGTGATGTTTATGGCACGGTGCGGTGTGATCCCACTTTTAGTGTGCTATTGCTTAAATCTTGATGACGAATGATGGAACTTATTTCGTAACATTTACGTTGTGTTGCTGTGACAGTTCAGACAAAATAGAAACAAACTTGTGAATACGCAGTTCTCATTGATATACGGTACTTTATAGTACGACACATCTATTTTTAAGACAGTTGTAATTCTTTAATGTTTCAATTTCATGTACAGATCACCTGGAGATGCATCTCCACTGATGTGAAACCAGTCGTGACTGTATAATAAAAGTATTTTAACAGCGAGTGCGGAAAGTTTTATTCACCACTGTCCGTTTTGGTGGAGAGATAAACCTACAATGCCCACGGTTTTGACCATCGATAAATTTTTGCCCATTGATGACAAATATATGAGAATTCCTTCAGATTCTTTGAAGATTTTGATGCCCAATTTGTCTCCCGTATACAAAGGAAAAAGACACTAAGACGTGCCTGTCTGTTTCAGTCGTGGCGGCCGGTACTTCAGGAAGGGGGCGCCCCTTCGGGTCGGCGGACTCGGTCACCCGACAGAGTGTAGTGAAGACGGAAAAGGCAGCCACTGTGAAGAATGAGGATACCGGCACAGGAAGTGCACGTACTTTTAAGACAGTAGACGTGCACACCCCGAAGAAAGTACCGAAGACGGAAAAGGTGGCGCAGGTCACCGCCACCGTGAAGAGCGAGGATGTCGCCGTGGGAAGAGTACGCACCTTCGAGTCGGTAGATGTGGGCATCCCGCAGAGAGTACTCGAGCCGGAAAAGGTGAAGAAGGTCGCCACCAACGTGAAGCGCGAGGATACTGCCGCGAGGAGGCCGCGCACCTTCGAGTCGATAGACCTGCGCACCCTGCAGAGTGTAGTCGAGTCGGAAAAGGCGGCGCGGGCTGCCGCCGCCGTGAAGAATAAGGATGCTGCCGCTTTCGCAGCTGCTTTGGGTGTGGAGAAGACGCCGTCTCTGGAAAAGCTGGTGCGGCGGAGGAAACTCGCCCGGATGGCGGACGCGATCGAGAAGCGCGACGCGGCCGCCCTCCTGGCCGCCAGGACGTCTGGCAGAAAGTCCGAGAGTTCTCCGGGGAAGGTGGCAGTGTCGGAGGAAATCCGAGAGGAGTCGACTCGAGAAGTGACCGACGACTCTAAAAAGGTCGCAGTTCCGGCAGCCGTGCCGCAGCCGGAAGGAGCAGTGCGGCCGGCGTCCGCCTCGAAATCCGAAGGTGCGGCGACAGTGATCGCCGCACTGAAGTCGAAGGACGCCGGGGTGGTGGCGGCCGCACTCGGAGCAAAGGGTGCCGCAGCACTGGCCGCTGCCCTGGAGCCGGATCGCACTCCGGCCGAGTCCGGGAGTCGGTCGGCCGTACCCGACGGGGCCACGGTAAGAGTCCCGTCAGCTCGGTCTCAGAGTCTGGAAAGTCTAGAGGTGGCGAAAGCACTGGCCGCTCTGAAGTTCAAGGACTCTGCTGCACTGCTGGATTCCCTCAAACCTGCAGACCACGCGACTCTGATGGCCGCCGTCAGGACCAGGGACAAGAGCGTCATCAGGTCAGTCCTCAGGTCGGAAGGTGTCGCGCCGATAGTAGCCGACTTGAGGGCGAAGGGCCTGCTCGTTCCGTCAAAATCTGAGGCCGCGAACCCGGCGACGACCGAGGGCAGACTCGCGACGACGACCGTCGTCCCGAAGGACTCGGCCGCGTGCGGGGGTGTCTCCGAGACCCGCAGACCCGGTGGAGCGGCGGCGAGGTCCGCTACTGCGGAGTCTGGAGATCCGCGTGTGGCGGTTTCGGGCGACCGGGCGGCCCCGGTGGCCGCACTGAGGTCTAGGAATGCCGGCGCTGTGGCGGCCGCTCTCAGGTCGAGGAACTCGGCAGCCGCGTCTGCCGCACTCGAGTCCGGGCCGACGGCGACCTCCCCCGGGTCGAAAGCGGTCAGGGCCCGGGGGCTCGCACTCAAGGCCAAGGTGCCGTCCGGCGCGAGGACGAAGAGTGCCGCAGCCAAGGCGGCCGCGGCCAAGCTCAAGGCGGCTGCGCTGGCGGCGAGGAAGGCGAAGAAGAGGGAGCACTGCCAGGAACCCGTGCTGCGCGTGTTCGAGGTGGACATGCGCTGCCCCTGGCACACGGTGTACGTCCCCGGCGACCGACACGCTACCGAGGGTAAGGTGGGAATTGCCGGTGTGCCGAAGGAGGAAGTAAAGGTGCCGAAAGGAGAGGCGGCCGAGGACTGCGAGGCCACGTGTTTTGGCCCCGCGAACAAGAAAATTAAGATGGAGTTAGACGAACTGATGCCTAACATTGGTGGCATTATAGAGGAAGTGGAAATGAAGGTAACTTTCCGTTTGCATAGAAGTATTACTTAAAAATATGTTATGTTGTTATAAAATACACAGGGTGAACCACCTAGCACCCACATCTTGTTTTAGTTTTTAATTTGTAAAAGGTAGGTAAATGAGGTTTTCAGGAAATGATAGTATGCTGTGAAGGTCACTTAATTTTGTTGTACAGTTAATGCTCTTCACTGTTAGAATGTATAAAAGCAAATATATTTTTTAATGGAACAGAAATTTCACGATGGAATGTAACAATATTAGAGAAGGAACGTTGGTACTCACCATATAGCGGAGATGCTGAGTTGCGATAGGCACAACAAAAAGATTCACACAATTATAGCTTTCGGCCATTAAGGCCTTTGTCAGCAACACACACACACACACACACACACACACACACACAAATGGAACTTGCACACATGTCTGCAGTCTCAGATAACTGTAACTGGTTTCAGTTATCTGAGACTGCAGACGTGTGTGCAAGTTGCATTTGTGTGTGTGTGTGTGTGTGTGTGTGTGTGTGTGTGTGTGTGTGTGTGTTTTGCTGACAAAGGCCTTAATGGCCGAAAGCTATAATTGTGTGAATCTTTTTGTTGTGCCTATCACAACTCAGCATCTCCGCTCTATGGTGAGTGCAGTAGCCACCAGAAAGATCGCGGGAGGCGCACATCGGCACGGCGCGTCACGGACAGTAGTTGCCGCAAATAGAGTCCTGTCCACCAGAGGGCATGCGGGAATTCGGCCACGACCTCTGCCAGCGGAACAACAAGAACAATTCATCAGCGCGAGGCAAAGGATAGGTGTCCACCACCAATTGGGAATTGATGGCGGCCTTGAAATCACCACAAAGACGTAATTTTCCCGAGGGTTTCCTGACAATAACGAGGGGTGAAGCCCACTCACTAGAAGAAATGGGAAGAACGACCCCTAGGGCTGTCAGCCGGTCGAGCTCTTCTTTTACTACCGTCCGTGACGCGCCGTGCCGATGTGCGTCTCCCGCGATCTTTCTGGTGGCTACTGCAGTGAATACCAACTTTCCTTCTCTAATATTGTTTTAATGGAATAGTATAGTTTTTAAGGACATTTGAAGAGATGTGTACAGTAATGTAACACTCATTAATATTGGTGTTGAAACTTTTTGCACTAATTGGCAAGGAGGCCAGAATTCATTATTGCAGTGTAAACACCGTCATCTGGGATTCTCATGCCAAGCTCTATCTTTATGAATAACAAAAAGAAGGTCGTACAACATTATGATAAAATATATTTCGTCGTCAATGTATGGTAAGCTGCAATTGTTGCAAATGCGACTGACAGCTTTAATCGTGGGTAATAAAGGTAATTTTTCCCTCTAGTGGCTCTCACTGTTCTTTTCGGTTGTGATAGTTTATTTATGACAAATTTTATTGGCAAATATATGTATTGTGATGGCACAGTTACAATGCTCAGCTCCTTGAAGAGGTATCTTTGTTATGTCTGTGGGTGAACACTACAAATTACTCTTATTGCTCACTTTTCTTTCAGAGTGGTGAGTTACACCAGAAATTGTTCTATAAGACATTACTGAGGGAAGGTATGCAAAATATATCAGGATGTTAATTTGTTTCTAAGATTAGCAATTATACAAAGAGCAAAAGGAACTGAACATAATTGTTTGAGAAACTCAGTAATATGCTTCTTCCAATTCAAGATTTCATCAATATACACACCAAAAAATTTGTAGCATTTTTCCACATTTATCGTCTCCTGCTCACGTGCTGCATCAATTCTTAGTACGACTATTGTCGTACGGAACTGAATAGAGGGTTTCTTCAAACGTGGGGAGAGTCCGTTGTCTGAGGAACACTTAATAATTCATCCCTTCTGTTGGTTTCTCTCTAAGGAGATTCATTATAACACTAGTATCATCTGCGAAAAGTACCAGTTTTGCTTGTTAAAAGGAAGATCATTCACATATATAGAAATGCTGAGTCCATTAGACTGTACCTAACTGAACTTATTTCCATGTATCCTTTCAACATTGCAAGCCTATTTCCATGCACCACGAAGAGTATAGATGATGTCTCAGTTAGTTGTTGCACACTATGATTGCAGTGGCTTCTGTGATGATAGTTCCCAGTAAGTAGATGCATCCAATAAATATGACAATTGACTCCTACACAAACAAATCTGACATGGCAAGAAAAATGAGAAACAATTATCCCACAATAGCACTGCAAAAAAGTAAGTTTTCATGTTAATTTCACCCTCGTTTGTACGAGGGTTGGAACTTAAATAGTGGCAACTATTTAATCACAACCGAGTTACATGTTTGCACCTGTTGCTGTCCTTCAGAGTAGTCACCAGTGTCGTGTAGAACCCATTGCACAGCAATGTGGAAGGCGTAGTATACCGTTAGCAGAGCCTGTTCTGTCGACGGTGCAAATGGAGCAGTCTGAACTTATGGTGATTCTCGTGTACAACTGTGACGGTGTTATCCTAACGCATTACGTTCCTCCACGGCAGACTGTCAGTGCACAGTATTACTGTTCGTTTTTGGAGCATCACCTGCGACCAGCTTTGCGAAAGAAGCGGCGACACTTTCTGCGCGACCCACCCGTCATTTTGCACGACAGTGTGCGGGCACACACAGCGCGAGCTGTGGCTGCTGTGTTTGGTCAACGGGACTGGGAAGTACTACCGTCCACCGTACTCCCCCGACCTAAGTCCTTGTGACTTTGATTGATTCCGAAGATGAAGGAACCACTTCGTGGCTTTCACTTCAGAACTGTTCCAGAGATTCGACAGGCAGTAGACCACTCCATTCGCACTGTCAATACGACAGGCTCTGCTAACGGTATACTACGCCTTCCACATTGCTGGTGACGGGTCCTATACAATGCTGGTGACTACTCTGAAGGACAATAACAGGTGCAAACATGTAACTCTCTTGTATCGGTTGTGAATAAATAGTTGCCACTATTTAAGTTCCGACCCTTGTATGCTAATAGACTTCACAGATGTACAAAAATGGTGTTAGCTTTACTCCTCTCATTGTTTGCATTCTTCCTAACACTTTCCAGGTTGCATTGATGTATGTATATAATTATACAGGTAATATTACTAGGGAAGCATTGCAGTGGTTGGAAGTCATCCTTATAGATGTAGAAAATCAGGCAGTTTATCTTAATATAGATGCTGTAGGTGGTGAAAATGGGGGGATTACCTTCACTTACAGGGTTTTCTCACTTATTCAGTTTGGAGTGTCACTCACCTCAGTGTAGAAAAAGTTAAGATTAGATTAGTTTTTCGTTCCATAGGTCCGTGTTGAGGAGATCCTCGTGGATGTGGAACATGTCACTTTTTAAAAAAAAAAAAAAAGCTGAAATAACAATACTAACAGTATGAATATATACAACACATCATTTGTTTTTATTAAAAAGTTCGTCAATGGAGTAGAAGGAGTTGGCCACTAGTAAGTCTTTCAGGCTCCTTGCAAACTGATCTTTAGTTGTAACTAAATTTTTTTATGTTTGCTGGCAAATTATTGAAGATGAGTGTTCCTGAGTAGTGGACCACTTTTTGAACTAAAGTAAGTGCTTTTAAGTCCTTGTGCAGATCATTTTTGTTCCTGGTATTGAATGTATGAACTGAGCTGTTTGTTGGAAAAAGAGATATATTATTTAGGACAAATTTCATTAAGGAGTAAATATACTGAGAGGCAGTAATTAGTATACCCAGTTCTTTGAAGAGGTTTCTGCAGGATGTCCGTGAATTTACTCCACAAGTAATACGTATTACATGCTTTTGGACTCTGAAAACTTTTGTTTGACCTGAAGAGTTACCCGAACATATTATACCATATGGCATTATGGAATGAAAGTAGGCAAAGTATGCAAGCTTTTTCACTTTTATGTCGCCTATGTCTGCTAACACTCGAATTGCAAATACAGATTTGTTAACGTGTTTCTGCAGTTCTGTGGTGTGCTCCTCCCAACTGAATTTATTATCAAGTTGTAATCCCAGGAATTTAAGACTGTCAACCTCTTCTATCTGCTCTTCTTCGTACTTTATGCATATGCTGGGTGGAAACCTCTTACAGGTTCTGGATTGCATATAGTGAGTCTTTTCGAAGTTTAATGCCAGTGAGTTGGCTTTAAACCATTTATTAATATCCATGAAAATATCATTAGCAGATCTTTCTAGAACTACACTCGACATACTATTTATTGCAATACTTGTGTCATCTGCAAACAAAACGAACTCTGATTCTGGCAGTGTAACCGATGAGAGATCATTAATGTACACAAGAAAAAGCAATGGCCCTCAGATGGATCCTTGTGGGACACCACATGTAATTTCTTCCCATTCTGATGATGACTGATGACTTAATTCACTAGTCCCTTGCACTGACACCCTTTGTTTCCTGTTTGCGAGGTACGACTTGAACCACTTTGCAGCACTGCCCGTGACACCATAGATTTCTAATTTACTTAAAAGGATGTTGTGGTTTACACAATCGAATGCCTTTGACAAACCACAGAAAATACCTTTTGCTTGTAACTTGTTATTTAATGAATTAAGTACATTTTCACTGTAGGTGTAAATAGCCTTTTCGATATCAGAACCCTTCAGAAATCCAAACTGTGTTCTTGATAATATGTTATTTGTGGTAAGATGGTTGAGAAGCTGCCTGTACATTACTTTTTCTAAAATTTTTGAAAATGCTGGCAAAAGTGAAATCGGTCTGTAGTTTGATGGTATCTCTTTATCCCCTGTCTTGAATAGAGGCTTAACATCTACATATTTTAGCCAATCAGGAAATGTCCCAGTTATAATAGACTGGTTTCACAACTAGCTTCGAATTGTACTAAACTCACAAAACCTACGTTAATTAACTTTGTTGATATTTATCCTGACCACCAGAATGCATTGTTTTTAAAGATTTTATTATGGAAGTTATTTCTTTTGGTGAAGTGAGTGACATATTCATGTACCTGAAGCTATTTGTAAAGGCTAGTTTCAGATATTCAAGGGCATTATTTACTGATCCTGACAATCCCATTCTATCAGTAACGGGTATAAAGTACTTGTTAAATAGATTTGCCACACTACGCCCATCGGTTACTAATGTGTTATCTACCCTTAGTGCTATTTGCTCCTGTTCCTTTCTGGTTCTACCAGTCTCCTCTTTCACTATATCCCATATTGTTTTTATTTTGTTCCCTGACATTTCTATCTTCTTCTCGTAGTGCATTTGTTTAGATGTCTGAATTACTTTTTTTAATATTTTACAGTATTCCTTGTATTTAGCTAAATCATCAACATTGGCGCTATTCTTGGTCGACAGATACATTTTCCTTTTTGTCTTACAGGAAATCTTTATTCCTTGTGTGATCCATGGTTTTGTTATAGACTTCTGTTTAATTTGAGTAACTTTTAGAGGAAAACAGTTTTCAAACATGGTACTGACATTGTTCATGAATGTGTTATATTTTTCATTCATGTCATGAGCACTATAAACATCTTTCCAGTTCATATCTTTGAGCAGTTTTCTAAAACACTTCATTTTTGGTTGATTGTATACTCTCTTGTACTCAGATTTAGCAGTCTTGATAATCTGCTTAGAATTTACATCTAAAACAAGGAGCTGCATGTCATGATCTGATAGTCCATTTATTACAGGTTTTATGATATGATTTTGTTCCTTTGATTTGTCTATAAAAATGTTATCAGTGGCTGTCCTTGAGGATTTAGTGATCCTAGTTGGAAAGTTTACAGTGTGAGTTAGATTGAAAGACAACATTACTAACTGCAGTAAATGTTTACTGGAAGATTGCATTAGAAAATCTGTATTAAAGTCACCAGCAATCAAAATTTCTTTGTTTCTTCCTGTTAAATAAACCAAAAGAGCTTCTAGATGATTTATGAATAGATTATAATTTCCTCCATGTGCTCGGTAAATAGTTACTATTATATAGGGTCTGTTGTGGAACTCTACTTCTGTTGCACATGCTTCTAGATGCTGCTCTACACAGAATTTATTAATGTCAATGTTCTGGAATTTATGGCAGTTTTTAATAAATGTGGCAACTCCTCCTCCATCCATATCTACTCTGCAGAAGTAGGAAGCTAGCTTAAATCCTGAAATGTCTAACACATCTATACCAATGGTCACTTGATGTTCAGAGAGGCAGATGATGTCAATTTGGTTAGACGAATTCATTTCATCGATACAAACGAGTAGTCAGTGAGTGGAGGGTTCTGTAGCAACATATTATGTGGGACTTCTGTCGGCGTTTACAGATGGAGACGAACGACGAGGTGGCAGACGATATGGCCAGTGTGAGCGGCAGCGGCAACCATGCGGACCTGTCGACCGAGTCGACGCTGTCGGCGACGTCTCCTCGAGCTGACGAAGACATAGACGACGACTGCCGGGATGTGGACATGGACATGGATGCGGGGGAGGTGATGCTGCAGCCGCCTCTGGGGGCAGACGAAGCTGACCTTGTGGCGGTGGCGCAGGGTGTCGCCATGGTCGGGGCGGAGGAGGAAGTTGCCGGTCAGCAGGTGATGGGCACTGCTCAGTTTAGTTACTCACAGCTAAGGGAATAACACAGCCAATATAATAGTGGGGAAAAACACATTACTTATTTTGTACGAGTTTATGGCCCGAGCGTATTCTCTGACAGTGCTGTGTTTGGTACACAAATTGAACCGTCTGAAGGTCGGGCTAAGCGTAAAACTTTTATTGTGAGAACATTATTTGTTCACTCAGTGAAATTGCCATCTGGCTAGATTTTTGATTGGATTCTAGCCTTTCTAGCTGATAGGACTCAACATGTTCTTAACAGGATTAAACTGGCAAATGTGTTAGGGGGTACCGGAAAGTAATGTTGAATTCATTTGCCATCTATCAGCTTACTGTGTACTTCAAAGTCGTGCTGAAGACATTTTAAAGTTGGAGTAATTTGTTTACTTGTAAAACATTAAACCTTACTTTTTTCCCCCCAGTCTATGGTGAAATGACCAGCCAAATACCAGAAGAGGTGCATATCTGATGTCATATGCTTTTTGAGTTTCACAACAGTAGTAACACAACAGTTGCTACCAAAACCATTTGCAATGTTTAACCAAGTGCATTAGATGTTCGTAAGTGCCAGAAGTGATTTTCTAAGTTGATATCCGGTAATTTTTAGGTCTTTCTGACCTGTGTATTGATGACTAAGTCCAATTGCTTTAAACAGTGACATGTTAAGGGCAAAAGTGGAACCAAATCCGTGTCAGACAATTAAGTCAGACAACACTCGTAACCAGCCTCGGTTGACCATCCGAGAACATTTGCTGCCCTTGAAGAAGACAAAGCTAATTGATCCATCACATGCAACTTATTACTTCAGCGGCACAATACAGATGCAATTTTTGATAGCTTCTTCAATGGGGATGAGATATGGGTCCTTTATGATAATCCAAAATACAAAATGCAGTGGCCCTCTCTGCATGAATTGTCACTAAATACACACCATAAAGACAGTTTTGTGTATTTGGTGGAGTGTAGGTGGTCTCGTTCATTTTCAAGTTCTGAAATCTGGATAAACTGTGAATGCAGCCCTTTGCTGTTAATGATTAGATCGAGTAAATCAGTCTTTTAAGTGAAAAGTGGCCAGCGATTGTCATCAGAAAAGGCTTATTCTACGACGTAATGATGCGAGACTACACCTTACAACGTGAGCCCTGGAAAAAGTTAATGAATTGGGGTGGGAAGTATTGCCTCACCCACCATACTCGACCCATGTTGTGCCTTTGGATTTCTATTTATTCCAATTGTTACATTTTCTAATTGGAAAAAAAATTGAAAATGTGGATTATGTCCAAATACTGTCACCAGATATTTTGCTCGAAAAGCAATTGATTTTTTATCGACCTGGCATCAAAAACGTGTGCACTAATGATAAAGGCTGTTGATAACAAGGGTGATCATTTTTTATTTTATCTGGAGCCACAGCTATTGTAAATTTTTGGAATGTTATTGTCACCATTTGACTGTAATAATTTTTATTTTATTCTTATAGCATCCGTATTTTGGCCTTGTAGCCAATTTCAAGTGCAAAAACTGGAATAAACCACAGAAATATAAATCACAAAAATGAGGAACAAGGCGACCATGTAAAATGGTGTATAAATATCACGAATCTTTACTTTATTTATGTGTCAGAAAACATCAGGCTGGTATGAAGTACAAGTCCTTGTCGAAAAAGCACGTCTGGTCATATAGGCCAGATCTGTCATTAGTAAAAGTGATCACATTTATAAAACACGTAAATATATTGCAGACTTTCCTTTCTGGACCCTATTGTACAGCTGTTATATGAAACTGCTAACTAATTAACAGGTATGCACCACACTGTTTTGTCTGAACAACATCTGACATGCACAGAGATGAAACGATCTTCCAGAGATCGCCTGAGAGACATCACAGTCTGTACAATGCAACCTGTGGAGTTCCCAACCCACTCCACTGCCACCCCTATCCATTTGAATAATGTTGGATGTTCTGTTGGCTCTTGAACTGCATCCATTTTCCCTCCTCTGCCCAACCATGTCTTCACCATTGCATTATTGTTCCCTCAGTTGATTGTGCTGGTGTGGGGGCTTTTGTGTACTGCCATCGCCATTTGTAATGATGTACATTACTATTCACCTCTATAGGTGCACCATGTTTTACATGATTAAGGGGCTCCGGAACGCCCTATACTTGCAATGTTAAAATAATGCTTATAAATTACATCTTTCCTCACAAAGTATTTGAGGTAGGAAGTTGAACTTTTTACAGATTATTTATTGGAATATGGGCTACAACTTAACACAGGGATTTTACAAAATTTTAGTTTAGTTATTAAAGATGATTATTTTTCAATTGTAATGAAAATTCACAACATTTTTTTGCAATTTTTTATTTATATATTCAAAAATATACAGTTTTTTGGAAAAAGCCTGTGTTAAATTATGCAGAAGGTACTGTGTAACATTTACTGAAAGTTTGAAACAAATATGTTTGGAAGATCCTTAGAAAACATGTAATTAGTATGAGAAAATAAAAGTTTTGGGAATCGAGCAACAAAGATTGAATTAACTTTTTAGTGCATTCCAGGTCCATAGGATGGATTATCTTCATCCTCTGCAAACTCCTCTTCCAGCTTCCTCTTCTTCCTCCTCCTGTTTACTCTTGTTTGTATTTATAGACTCTTTACAGCCCTGTCTGCAGCCCGAAGGCGTTCCTTGTCTAAAGCAAGCATCGCTCGTACCATGTTAGAACCTATCTTCATTCCCATATTTCTAAATACCTTGCACCTTACAATGTTGCCATCATTGAAAGTCACAACAGCATCATACACACCAAAGTGAAGTGTTTCTATTCCAACAAATACAGTCTTGGGGATTCTTGACCATATAACACTATTTACACTTCCATTGGGGTTTTGAGTTTTTCCGTGAATACACTTTTTCAACAGTTCAGGTGCTGCTAAGTCTCTGAAAATAGGTTTTATCACCTCAATTATTGCATGAGGCAGACTATGCTTATGAGTGTACACTTCACCAGTTAGCAATCCTTTGTTATATTTACACCAACTGTCTTCTTCTTTGGGACACAAACTATGTTGGGGATTTTCATCGGTTGAAGAAGTATGAAACAAAAGAGCCCAAACAGCCTTCTTCATTTCGTCGACACTTTGTGTATTTTGCCTAATAGCCATTCCATAATAGTTCTGTATTTTGTCAATTACACTGTCAGTTAACCTTCCCTTCTCATCCAACCCTTTACCATCACTGAGCTTTTGTTTTTTGTACGAAGCTTTCAGTCGCCAAAGTCTTGTTCCCATTCGCTTCTGTACATGTCCAATACACTCAAATTTCTGCACTACAACATCATCACCATAGGGCTTCAGTCCTTGAACATGTTTGATACTTTTAGAATCACCGTCACCAAGGTAATTAACATATCGCACTTTATCACACGCCTCAGAACGCTGGAATATACTGGCAACACCAGCCACTTCCATTCCTCCACTACTGCCACTATAGTTAGCTTTGCAATTATTTTCATGTGTACCTTTATATTTTTGTGGACATCTACAATACTTTGATATTACTGCTACATCTAAAACTTTCCCTGTATACATACTGGTGACAGATACTACACCATGAAGAGATGTGTGTCCCCGTTTATGCCAGGTACCATCGAACGCTGCAGTCAAATCTCTGTTACCATTATTTTCCATTACTGCCTCTTCCACAGCGTTCTTCATAGATTCTATACAGACATCTTCTACTTTAGACCCTATTAATTTATTATAGGTCGTAAACTTGGTTGGGGGATTTGGAAGATTCATGATGCCACAGAAAATTGCACCTGCAGTAGCACCCTTACCAACTGAACGCAAGGAATAAACAAATCTAATGTTGTGTTCGTAGATTTTGCTACCATTTTCTTCAGTTGCAGTAACTGCAACACTGTTCCAAAAGGTGGTCATGTATGAACACTTATCACATTTCAGTTGTATTTCACTAGCAAGTCCTACGTGCTTTATTATGGAGAGTTCCAGACCAACTTCACTACAATGAATACATCTTACACAGTTTGGAAAAATTCCTTTGAGAACCAACATATCAAATATTTCATTCACATCCGATTCGCCCATAAAACATTCATAGTTTTCACTCATTGAACCAAGCTTCTTCTGTGAAGTATTTTCTTTCCCACTTTGACTGCTATGGGCAGGTGTACTTGAGAGATTAGGTTCACTCACTTGGTTATCGTCTTTATTGTTTACAGTAATAACACATACCTTTGGCTTTCCAACATTTCTCCTTTTCTTAAAAGCCTTCAGAGGATTTCTAATAACTTTACTTTTACTCATTATTATACTTCAACAAAACAGAGACTCAAGAAACAGAATTAATTACAAATATTTTCGAGATAACGACAGAGTAAATAAACATGAAACAATCGACAATCACACCAGCGATATATATTGAACCATCACAGGTTAGCCACAACACATACTTTATCTCACATCACTAAAATGTACCTGATGAACACGGACGTTAATAATAACACCATTTGACAGCAGTTTAACAGCGCCACAGTGGGTCATGCCCATGTAGAACACATTTCAAAAAAAATTTAAAAATAGTTGTAGTCTTCGGAATTGAATAAATTATATATCTATTAAAAGGTAATAGTCTGTAGATTCAGAAAACGCAAAAAAAGTAAAAATTGAACTTTTCATGATTTTGAGCCTTTCCGGAACCCCTTAACTGTATTACAAGTTAGAAATTTCATTTTTGTTTCAAATGTATTAAGATAAGACACTTCATAATGTTCTCATGTGAACTTTAATAAATTGAACTCCATTTCATATACTGTAACCACTGTTGTATACCATTGTATGCAGAGATAATGTAATTAAACAGTTCAGCTACCTTGCTCTGTAACACACCACAGATTGCATTGTGCAGACTGTGATGTCTCTCAGATGGTCTTTGGAAGATAATTTCATCCATGTCAGTTCATGTACAGACACTATAGTGCGATGCATACCTATTAGTTGGTTAGCAGTCATATAACACCTGTGCTATAGGGTCAAGAAATGAAAGTCTGCAATATATTTAAGTGTTTTAGAGATGTTCTCATCATAACTAATGACAGATCTGGCCTAAAATGACCAGATATGTTCTATCGACAAAGTCTTGTATTTCATAAAAGTCTGATGTTTTCTGACATGTAAATAAGCTAAAAGAATTGTTGTATTTATACCCCCCACCCCTCCCATGAACCATGGACCTTGCTGTTGCCCCATGAATCATGGACCTTGCTGTTGGTGGGGAGGCTTGCGTGCCTCAGCGATACAGACAGCCGTACCGTAGGTGCAACCACAACGGAGGGCTATCTGTTGAGAGACCAGACAAACGTATGGTTCCTGAAGAGGGGCAGCAGCCTTTTCAGTAGTTGCAGGGGCAACAGTGTGGATGATTAACTGATCTGGCCTTGTAACACTAACCAAAACGGGCATGCTGTGCTGCTATTGCAAACGGCTGAAAGCGAGGGGAAACTACGGCCGTAATGTTTCCCAAGGGCATGCAGCTTTACTGTATGGATAAATGATGATGGCGTCCTCTTGGTTAAAACATTCTGGAGCTAAAATAGTCCCCAATTTGGATTTCCGGGTGGGGACTACTCTGGAGGACGTTATCAGGAGAAAGAAAACTGGCGTTCTATGGATCGGAGCGTGGAATGTCAGATCCCTTAATCTGGCAGGTAGGTTAGAAAATTTAAAAAGGGAAGTGGATTGGTTAAAGTTAGATGTTGTTGTTGTTGTTGTGGTCTTCAGTCCTGAGACTGGTTTGATGCAGCTCTCCACACTACTCTATCCTGTGCAAGCTTCTTCATCTCCCAGTACCTAATGCAACCTACATCCTTCTGAATCTGCTTAGTGTATTCATCTCTTGGTCTCCCTCTACGATTTTTATCCTCCACGCTGCCCTCCAATACTAAACTGGTCATCCCTCGATGTCTCAGAACATGTCCTACCAACCGATCCCTTCTTCTAGTCAAGTTGTGCCACAAACTTCTCTTCTCCCCAATCCTATTCAATACTTCCTCATTAGTTATGTGATCTACCCATCTAATCTTCAGCATTCTTCTGTAGCACCACATTTCGAAAGCTTCTATTCTCTTCTTGTCTAAACTATTTATCGTCCATGTTTCACTTCCATACATGGCTACACTCCATACAAATACTTTCAGAAACAACTTCCTGACACTTAAATCTATACTCGATGTTAACAAATTTCTCTTCTTCAGAAACGCTTTCCTTGCCATTGCCAGTCTACATTTTATATCCTCTCTACTTCGACCATCATCAGTTATTTTGCTCCCCAAATAGCAAAACTCCTTTACTACTTTAAGTGTCTCATTTACTAATCGAATTCCCTCAGCATCGCCTGACTTAAATCAACTACCTTCCATTATCCTCGTTTTGCTTTTGTTGATGTTCATCTGATATCCTCCTTTCAACACACTATCCATTCCGTTCAACTGCTCTTCCAAGTCCTTTGCTGTCTCTGACAGAATTACAATGTCATCAGCAAACCTCAAAGTTTTTATTTCTTCTCCATGGATTTTAATACCTACTCCGAATTTTTCTTTTGTTTCCTTTACTGCTTGCTCAATA
Source organism: Schistocerca americana (assembly GCF_021461395.2). Classification (NCBI taxonomy): domain Eukaryota; kingdom Metazoa; phylum Arthropoda; class Insecta; order Orthoptera; family Acrididae; genus Schistocerca; species Schistocerca americana. Next base: position 184,870,287 of record NC_060129.1, on the reverse strand, counting down.
TACAGATTGAATAACATCGGGGATAGGCTGCAACCCTGACTCACTCCCTTCCCAACCACTTCTTCCCTTTCGTACCGCTCGACTCTTATAACTGCCATCTGGTTTCTGTACAAATTGTAAATAGCTTTTCGCTCCCTGTATTTTACCCCTGCCACCTTCAGAATTTGAAAGAGAGTATTACAGTCAACATTGTCAAAAGCCTTCTCTAAGACTACAAATGCTAGAAATGTAGGGTTGCCTTTCCTTAATCTAGCTTCTAAGATAAGTCGTAGGGTCTGTATTGCCTCACGTGTTCCGATATTTCTACGGAATCCAAACTGATCTTCCCTGAGGTCCGCTTCTACTAGTTTTTCCATTCATCTGTAAAGAACTCGTCTTAGCATTTAGCGGATGTGATTTATTAAACTGATAGGTCGGTAATTTTCACATCTGTCAACACCTGCTTTCTTTGGGATTGGAATTATTATATTCTTCTTGAAGTCTGAGGGTATTTTGCCTGTCTCATACATCTTGCTCACCAGATGGTAGAGTTTTGTCAGGACTGGCTCTCCCAAGGTTGTCAGTATAGTCTGTCTGTAAACTCAAGAGCGAGCAGCGCTTTTGGTGGGGGAAGTGGCCTTTCCCGGAAGAACCCTGGCACTGGCCTACAGGGCCACCCAAAAATCAGTTGCCCGTTACCTGTCTAGCGGTGTAGTTTGGCGTGCAGTGATATACGTCGTTTCAGTTCGTGGGATATTAGTTGCCAGTGTCAGTCAGTTGACTTTGTGTACTCACTGATATACTTCAGTATCCGGAAGTGATGGATAATCGCCCTGCATTGCAAGAAAATGTGCAGAATACGAAGAAGAAGAGGTGTTTGCAGAGTAACGAGCGTTCGATCGTCTATAACGTTAGTAGAGCGTGTGTTAAGGAGGCGACACAAAAAGAACTGTTGCATAATGTTACCAGTCCCAATCAAAGGGCTGCAGTATATGCAAACGTCAGCCTCGCCACAATAGCACGCATAAGGAAGGAACGCGAAAACAAGCCGCATGGTTTACTGAAATCGCCGCGAAGGAAAACTAATAATTTAGGAAGGAGACCCAACGTTATAGACAGTTTCACATGCCATTGCTTTTTCCAATTCCCAAAACACTTTAGGGACTGTTTCCTCGGGACAGTTCATAGGTATCTTAACTGTGCATTTTTAATCTCATCTATTCTTGTAAAACTGCTGCCCTTTATGGCCTGCTTTGAAATGTTTATACCACTTGTATGCTCTTGGTATACTCATAAGAGACTCACCGAAAGCAATATTTAACATTCCTAAAAATTTGATACATTTTATTCCATTCTTATAAGAAAATTTAGTACTGGTTCTCTAATCTATTTTTTTTACAAAACAAGTAATAGTTGATGCTACCAAAACCCATATAACCTTTTTCACAGTTGACAACAGGGCAAATACCGAATATGCAAAACATTGCACAGATACTTTTCAGTCGGTGACAAAAAAGCAGTGCGAATCGAACTAATACAACACACGAAATTATAAATTTCTGGTTACTTTCCAAGAAATGTTAACTTTCAATGCAACCCTTCAAAGAAAACTTCTACCTTTTAGTAGAAACACAAAGTAAGAACAAGCCTTAAATTCTACAGATTGATTGCGCTATATCTAGTTCGCCTTACGAATAGAGGAACATACATTCACATGAATGGGCATTCGGTTCTATGTTTATACTAGAATCCTGACTTCCGTTCTTATGTCAATATTATTTACTCTATAATGTTTTGTTGCGAAGAAGCTATCGTCATTTGTTTCCCTTACACTCTTAACGCATTTGTCTAAAAATAAACGCAGCCGGGACGTATCCGTACACGGCGTCGCCAAAGATTTAAAGCGCGCGCCACGGCAGAGACGGTACTAAGTTGTGAAACAGCCTGTAGAAGCGCCCTGTGACGTAGCACGGTAGGCAGAGTGGGGACTCGCTTGCTCACTCTTCAGTTTACCGACAGACTATAGTTCTAATGGAATGTTGTCTACTCCCGGGGCCTTGTTTCGACTCAGGTCTTTCAGTGCTCTGTAAAACTCTTCACCCAGTATCACATCTCCCATTTCATCTTCACCTACATCCTCTTCCATTTCCAAAATATTGTCCTCAAGTACATCACCCTTGTATAGACCCTCTATATACTCCTTCCACCTTTCTGCTTTCCCTTCTTTGCTTAGAACTTGGTTTCCATCTGAGCTGTTGATATTCATACAAGTGGTTCTCTTTTCTCCCAAGGTCTCTTTAATTTTCCTGTAGGCAGTATCTATCTTACCCCTAGTGAGATAAGCCTCTACATCCTTACATTTGTCCTCCAGCCATCCCTGCTTAGCCATTTTGCACTTCCTGTCTTGAGATGTTTGTATTCCTTTTTGCCTACTTCATTTACTGCATTTTTATAGTTTCTCCTTTCATCAATTAAATTCAATATTTCTTCTGTTGCCCAAGGATTTCTACTAGCCCTCTTTTTACCTACTTGATCTTCTGCTGCCTTCACTACTTCATCTCTCAGAGCTACCCATTCTTCTTCTACTGTATTTCTTTCCCCCATTTGTAACAATTGTTCCCTTATCCTCTCCCTGAAACTCTGTGCAACCTCTGGTTTAATCAGTTTGTCCAGGTCCCATCTCCTTAAATTCCCACCTTTTTGCAGTTTCTTCAGTTTTAATCTACAGTTCATAACCAATAGATTGTCGTCAGAGTCCACATCTGCCCCTGGAAATGTCTTACAATTTAATACCTGGTTCCTAAACCTCTACTTTCTAGTATCTCCAGGCTTCATCCATGTATACAGTCTTCTTCTATGATTCTTGAACCAAGTGTTAGCTATGATTAAGTTGTGCTCTGTGCAAAATTCTACCAGGCGGCTTCCTCTTTCGTTTCTTACCCCCAATTCATATTCACCTGCTATGTTTCCTTCTCTCCCTTTTCCTACTGACGAATTCCAGTCACCCATTACTATTAAATTTTCGTCTCCCTTCACTATCTGAATAATTTCTTTTATTTCATCATACATTTCTTCAATTTCACCGTCATCTGCAGAGCTAGTTGGCATATAAACTTGTACTACTGTGGTAGGCGTGGGCTTCGTATCTATCTTGGCCATAATAATACGTTCACTATGCTGTTTGCAGTAGCTTACCCGCATTCCTATTTTTTTTTATTCATTATTAAACCCTACTCCTGCATTACCCCTATTTGATTTTGTATTTATAACCCTGTAGTCACCTGACCAGAAGGCTTGTTCCTTCTGCCACCGAACTTCACTAATTCCCACTATATCTAACTTTAACCTATCCATTTCCCTTTTTAAATTTTCTAACCTACCTGCCCAATTAAGGGATCTGACATTCCATGCTCCGATCCGTAGAATGCCAGTTTTCTTCCTCCTGATAACAACATCCTCTAGAGTAGTCCCCGCCCGGAGATCCGAATGGGGGACTATTTTACATCCAGAATATTTTACCCAAGAGGACGCCATCATCATTTAATCATACACTAAAGCTGCATGCCCTCGGGAGAAAATTACGGTTGTAGTTTCCCCTTGCTTTCAGCCGTTCGCAGTACCAGCACAGCAAGGCCGTTTTGGTTAGTGTTACAAGGCCAGATCAGTCAATCATCCAGCCTGTTGCCTATGCAACTACTGAAAAGGCTGCTGCCCCTCTTCAGGAACCACACGTTTGTCTGGTATAGTGGGAATCAGTGAAGTTCGGTTGAAGGAGGAACAAGACTTTTGGTCAGGTGAATACAGGGTTATAAATACAAAATCAAATAGGGGTAATGCAGGAGTAGGTTTAATAATGAATAAAAAAATAGGAACTCGCGTAAGCTACTACAAATAGCATAGTGAACGCATTATTGTGGCCAAGACAGACAGGAAGCCCACGCCTACCACAGTAGTACAGGTTTATATGCCAACTAGCTCAGCAGATGATGAAGAGATAGATGAAATTTATGATGAGATAAAAGAAATTATTCTGGTAGTGAAGGCAGACGAAAATTTAATAGTCATGGGTGACTGGAACTCGATGGTAGGTAAAGGAAGAGAAGGAAACGTAGTAGGTGAATATGGATTGGGGGGGAAGAAATGAAAGAGGAAGCCGCCTTGTAGAATTTTGCACGGAGCATAAATTAATCATAGCTAACACTTGGTTCAAGAATCATAAAAGAAGGTTGTATAGATGAAAGAATCCTGGAGATACTAGAAAGTATCAGATAGATTATATAATGGCAAGACAGAGATTTAGGAACTAGGTTTCGAATTGTAAGACATTTCCTGGGACGGATGTGGACTCTGGCCACAATCTATTGGTTATGAACTGTAGATTAAAACTGAAGAAACTGCAAAAAGGTGGGAGGTTAAGGAGGTGAGACCTGGATAAACTGACTAAACAAGAGGTTGTACAGAGTTTCAGGGAGAGCATATGGGAACAATTGACACGAGTGGGAGAAAGAAATACAGTAGAAGACAAATGGGTAGCTCTGAGGGATGAAGTAGTGAATGCAGCAGTGGATCAAGTAGGTAAAAAGATGAGGGCTAGTAGAAATCCTTGGGCAACAGAAGAAATATTGAATTTAATTGATGAAAGGAGAAAATATAAAAATGCAGTAAATCAAGCAGGCAAAAAGGAATACAAACGTCTCAAGACAGGAAGTGCAAAATGGCTAAGCAGGGATGGCTAGAGGACATATGTAAGGATGTAGAGGCTTATCTCACTAGGGGTAAGATAGATACTGCCTACAGGACCTTTGGAGAAAAGAGAACAACTTGTATGAATATCAAGAGCTCAGATGGAAACCCCGTTCTAAGCAAAGAAGGGAAAGCAGAAAGGTGGAAGGAGTATATAGAGGGTCTATACAAGGGTGATGTTCTTGAGGACAATATTATGGAAATGGAAGAGGATGTAGATGAAGATGAAATGGGAGATATGATACTGCGTGACTGAGTTTGACATAGCACTGAAAGACCTGAGTCGAAACAAGGCCCCTGGAGTAGACAACATTCCATTAGAACTACTGACGGCCTTGGGAGAGCCAGTCCAGACAAAACTCTACCATCTGGTGAGCAAGATGTATGAGACAGGTGAAATACCCTCAGACCAAGAAGAATATAATAATTCCAATCCCAAAAAAAGCAGGTGTTGACTGATGTGATGAAAATTACCGAACTATCAATTTAATAAGTCACAGCTGCAAAATACTAACACAAATTCTTTACAGATGAATGGAAAAACGGGTAGAAGCTGACCTCGGGGAAGATCAGTTTGTATTCCGTAGAAATATCGGATCACGTGAGGCAATACTGACCTTACGACTTATCTTAGAAGAAGGATTAAGGAAAGGAAAACCTAAGTTTCTAGCATTTGTACACTTAGGGAAAGCTTTTGACAATGTTGACTGAAATACTCTCTGTCAAATTCTAAAGGTCGCTGGGGTAAAATACAGGGAGCGAAAGGCTATTTACAATTTGTACAGAAACCAAATGGCAGTTATAAGAGTCGAGGGGCATGAAAGGGAAGCAGTGGTTGGGAAGGTAGTGATACAGGGCTGTAGCCTATCCCCAATGTTATTCAATATGTATATTGAGCAAGCAGTAAAGGAAATGAAAGAAAAATTTGGAGTAGATATTAAAATCCATGGAGAAGAAATAAAAACTTTGAGGTTCGCCGATGACATTGTAATTCTGTCAGAGACAGCAAAGGACCTGGAAGAGCAGCTGAACGGAATGTATAGTGTCTTGAAAGGAAGATATAAGATGAACATCAACAGGAGCAAAACGAGGAAAGCGTTTCTGAAGAAGAGAAATTTGTTAACATCGAATATAGATTTAAGTGTCAGGAAGTCGTTTCTGAAAGTATTTGTGTGGAGTGTAGCCATGTATGGAAGTGAAACATGAACGATAAATAGTTTGGACAAGAAGAGAATAGAAGCTTTTGAAATGTGGTGCTACAGAAGAATTCTGAAGATTAGACGGGTAGGTCACATAACTAATGAGGAGGTATTGAATAGGATTGGGGAGAAGAGGAGTTTGTGGCACAACTTGACTAGAAGAAGGGATCGGTTGGTAGGACATGTTCTGAGGCATCAAGGGATCACCAGTTTAGTATTGGAGGGCAGCGTGGAGGGTAAAAATCGTAGAGGGAGATGAAGAGATGAATACAGTAAGCAGATTCAGAAGGATGTAGGGTGCAGTAGGTACTGGCAGATGAAGAAGCTTGCACAGGATAGAGTAGCATGGAGAGCTGCATCAAACCAGTCTCAGGACTGAAGACCACAACAACAACATACACTATTTTTCATGGCTGTCCTGTTCCTTGTTTTTGTGATTTATATTTCTGTTGTTTATTCCAATTTTTGTACTTGAAAATTGCGTAAGGTCGAAATATGGATCATATAAGAATAAAATAAAAATTAGTACATACTAATGACAGCAACATGATTAAAAATAGGGAAGGGTGATTACATCATTGATTAAAAATTAAAAATTGATAACAATTAATCTGTTTGTATTTGATGTAAAAAAAAGAGGGGAACTGGAAAGTAATTTCAGAAGTTTGCTAAGATAGTATTAAAGGTCATCACGCTTTACAGTACATATAAACAATCTAGCACAGCAATTGCCAACCTGAGGTAATTATCGCCAGAAGAGTAATATGAAATTTACTGAGGGGTAAAAAGAAAAATGTTTGTCTTTGTCATCCACAAAACTGAATTTCTTTCAAGATATAATTACAGTGATCACTGTTGTATGACTGAGGTACTGATCACATAAGTTATCAATAATTACTTTTTCAAATACCAAGTATACCTTTATGGCCGAGTGGTCAGTGCGGCTGACCACCTTTCAGAGGACCTGGGTTCGATTCCTGGTAGTGCTGAGGATATACCCTTGCTGGAAGAACTGGAACAGGGAGCACTCGGCCTCATGCTGCTTGGCTGAGAAGTAGCAGCACCAGGTCATAAAAACTGACAGCAGGCTGGGAGAGTGATGTGCTGATCCCATACCCTTCCGTACTGCATACATTGATGCCACTAGCAGAGAATGACAGGCCGATCGGTCGGTACTGGTGGGTCCGCCAGCGCCTGTGAACCGGAGTGGCGGGGAGTGTTTCAGTACCAGCATTAACGCGTGACACAATATGGAGCAGATTACAGCTTCTGAAATGAATGTATGAACAATTTCATCATCACGTAGTCCACCCACTACACACATGCTTTGTACTTTGTACCATGCTTCTTTTACAGTAAAATTGAGACCCATATGACACATATATTTAAATATCTCAAAAAATGTCTTTTAAATAGTTTTCATGATAGATCAGAAACTGCTTTATAATTCGTTTTGCAACAAATAAATGAATTAATTGAAAACAAAACACAATAACTACTATGTAATGGCTACTATATTGCTGTTGGGCATTTACAATATTATTATTATTATTATTATTATTATTATATAAGCAGTGTCTGCACTGTCAGACATGTCCAGCAGACACCACTCATATGTGTGATTTTATGAGCACAATGGCTGTTTGATAAAAAAAAACCTACAGAAATCAGAAATATGCGAGTTCGGGGCTAACAGTCAGGGGTCATTGCAGGGTGGTGAGTGGGAAGTTGGGTGTGATGGAAAGCGTGTCTGGATGGCCGAGGTGATTGAGGCAACTGTTGCAGAAAAGAGGATCATTCGGATTCGAGTCAAAGTCCGGCACAAATTTTGAACTTTTATTTGTTGCATTGCCACATTGCCCTGTGTGGTGGGAAGCCATTATTTCCTTCGCATCTATTTCCCATCCAGTTTCATTACCATTCCTTTCATCCCAGTTATTCACATTGTTATTATTATTATTATTTTCGATTATTCCCATTTAAAGAGAGTGTTTGAACTTGAATTCCTTTATGATGATTGTTTATGTTTTTTCTGAGCCCAAATTTTCTTCACGTGTTCACTGTGTTGTTTCTTTCGCTCCACTGTCCATTTGCATCCTGGTCTCTTCTGTGTTGTGGTGTCAAATTTATGTTTTTTGATGATGTTCCTGAATTCAGTTCTATTTTCTGCATCATTGACTGTTATGTGTACTTGTCTGAGGTCCTCTTCAATTTCTTTTATCCATTTTGTTTTTCCTCTGCCTGAGTTGATGACTTTAAGAATTCACTTTGAAATTCTGTTTTCATTTGTCCTGTGGATATGTCTGTAGAACTGCATTCTTCTTTTCCTTATTGTATCCGTAATCTTGTCTGTGTATATATATACAATTCTGATGTTGGTCTCTTCTTCCAGATTCTTTGCTCTTGTATCGGGCCAAAAATTTTCCTGAGAATTTTTCTTTCTTTTTTCTCTATTTCTTTGATTTTAGTTTGCCCACCTATTTGTGTTGTTTCAGATGCTCACAGTACCTCTGGAAGTACAACAGTGTTGTAGTGCCTCAATTTTGCATTAATGGATATGGACTTTTTGTTATAATAGTTCCACGTGAGTTTATATACTTTCTGTAGTTTTTTTTTATTCTTACCTCATTGACCTTTAGGTTGATCCCTGATGGCTGGATGATTTCTCCCAGGTACTTAAAATGTGGTAATTGTATGATTTTCCCATGGGTTGTCACAATAGGCAATTTGTCTTGTGGCACTCTTTCTATGTACTGGGTTTTCTCATATGAGATTTGCAGGCCAGTTCTTTGCGCAATTTCGTGTAACTTCTCTATGGCGTTAGTGGCTTCTTATGTATTATTTGTGAGGATTGCAAGGTCATCAGCAAAAGCTAAACACTTCACATTGAATCTATTATCTTTTCTAATGCCAATTTGCATTCCTTTGACTTCTTTTTCCAATGTCCTGATAATTTTTTCAAGAATGATATTAAAGAGTAATGGTGGAAGTCCGTCACCCTGTCACACTCCAGTTTGGATTTCAAATGGTTCTGAGATATCCCCCATAAATTTAACCTTGGAGACTGTGTCAGTTAATGTTTGCCGAATTATTGCTCTTGTCTTTCTGTCAATGCTGAATTCTTCCAGCGTCTTGCAGAGTGCTACTCTGTCTATCGAGTCGTAGGCCTTTTCAAAATCTACAAAAGTGACCACTGTGTTTCGGGTGTTTCTCATCTGGAGAATCATTTTCAGATTTCAGATCTGCTCTATGCATGATCGTCCCTTGCGAAAACCAGCCTGGTATTCTCCTATTTGTGGGTCAGCTTGTTCTTCTAATCTATTCGTGAGAACTTTTGATAGGATTTTATATGTGACCGGTACGAGTGAGATACCCCTGTAATTATTTGGTTCAGTTTTGTCCCCTTTTTTGTGGAGTGGATGGATGAGTGCGCATTTCCATTCAAAAGGGATCTGTTCTGTTTCCCAAATTTTTAATATCATTTTGTGGATTTTACCTGTTAATCTTTCATCATTTAGTTTCCATGGTTCTGTAATAATTCCATCTTCTCCTGGGGCTCCATTGTTTTTCAGTGTCTTGATAATTTCTACTATTTCATTGATGGTTGGCGGTTTAGAGTCGGGATTTGGTGTAGACGCCTGTTAGTGAATATCCTCTGTAGGTCTTTCGCAGTTGAGATGTTTGTTGAAATAGTCTGCGAGGATTTGGCAGTTATTCTTTGTGTTAGTTTCTAGTGAACCATCCAGTTTCTTGAAGCAAAGATTGGGTGGCTGGAATCCTGCAATATGTTCTTTAAACGTCGTATAAAAATTCCTGGTGTTGTTCTTCTTAAAGTCTTGTTCTATCTCATCTAGTCGCCGTTTGTCATAATTTCATTTTTCCCTCCGAATAGTTTGCGATGTTTGTTTTCGGATTACTAGAAATTGTTGCCATTTTTCTGATGTTTTGTGACTATTGAAGTTTCTCCAGACATTGGTCCTTTCTTCTATTGCTCGGTCACATATTATATTCCACCACCTGTGTTTTCTCCTTCTTGGGGGTTGACTCAATTTCATCGTGGATTTGAGGATGTCCACAAGTTCTGTACAGTTTGTGATGTTTGTCTGACTAATTTCATGTAAGATGTTTTCCTTGTTGAGTTTTATGTATTCGGGGTCTGGTCTCAGCACTTCATTTAGTTTTGGCTTTTTTCTATTGGGTTGTAATCTGGTCTTTATCTGTAGAAGATGGTGGTCTGAGTCAAAAAATCCTCTTCTCGTTTTCACATTGAGAATTTCTGCTGTGTTACTCTTGGAGATGGCCACATGGTCTATCTGGAATTCACCCAACATTGTGTTGGGCGACTTCCAAGTATACAGTTTCTTGTTGGGTTTTTTTGAATTGTGTTGACATAAATTATTATTATTATTATTATTTTTTTTTTTTTTTTTGTCTACTGACTGGTTTGATGCGGCCCACCACGAATTCCTTTCCTGTGCTAACCTCTTCATCTCAGAGTAGCACTTGCAATCTTCATCCTCAATTATTTGCTTGACGTATTCCAATCTCTGTCTTCCTCTACAGATTTTGCCCTCTACAGCTCCCTCTAGTACCATGGAAGTCATTCCCTCATGTCTTAGCAGATGTCCTATCATCCTGTCCCTTCTCCTTATCAGTGTTTTCCACATATTCCTTTCCTCTCAGATTCTGCGTAGAACCTCCTCATTCCTTACCTTATCAGTCCACCTAATTTTCAACATTCATCTACAGCACCACATCTCAAATGCTTTGATTCTCTTCTGTTCCGGTTTTCCCACAGTCCATGTTTCACTACCATACAATGCTGTACTCCAGACGTACATCCTCAGAAATTTCTTCCTCAAATTAAGGCCGGTATTTGATATTAGTAGACTTCTCTTGGCCAGAAATACCTTTTTTGCCATAGCGAGTCTGCTTTTGATGTCCTCCTTGCTCCGTCCGTCATTGGTTATTTTACTGCCTAGGTAGCAGAATTCCTTAACTTCATTGACTTCGTGACCATCAATCCTTATGTTAAGTTTCTCGCTGTTCTCATTTCTGCTACTTCTCATTACCTTCGTCTTTCGCCGATTTACTCTCAAACCATACTGTGTACTCATTAGACTGTTCATTCCGTTCAGCAGATCATTTAATTCTTCTTCACTTTCACTCAGGATAGCAATGTCATCAGCGAATCGTATCATTGATATCCTTTCACCTTGTATTTTAATTCCACTCCTGAACCTTTCTTTTATTTCCATCATTGCTTCCTCGATGTACAGATTGAAGAGTAGGGGCAAAAGGCTACAGCCTTGTCTTACACCCTTCTTAATACGAGCACTTCGTTCTTGATCGTCCACTCTTATTATTCCCTCTTGGTTGTTGTACATATTGTATATGACCCGTCTCTCCCTATAGCTTACCCCTACTTTTTTCAGAATCTCGAACAGCTTGCACCATTTTACATTGTCGAACGCTTTTTCCAGGTCGACAAATCCTATGAAAGTGTCTTGATTTTTCTTTAGTCTTGCTTCCATTACTAGCCGTAACGTCAGAATTGCCTCTCTCGTCCCTTTACTTTTCCTAAAGCCAAACTGATCGTCACCGAGCGCATTCTCAATTTTCTTTTCCATTCTTCTGTATATTATTCTTGTAAGCAGCTTCGATGCATGAGCTGTTAAGCTGATTGTGCGATAATTCTCGCACTTGTCAGCTCTTGCCGTCTTCGGAATTGTGTGGATGATGCTATATGGTATATCGCCAGACTCAAATATTCTACACACCAACGTGAATAGTCGTTTTGTTGCCACTTCCCCCAATGATTTTAGAAATTCTGATGGAATGTTATCTATCCCTTCTGCCTTATTTGACCGTAAGTCCTCCAAAGCTCTTTTAAATTCCGATTCTAATACTGGATCCCCAATCTCTTCTAAATCGACTCCTGTTTCTTCTTCTATCACATCAGACAAATCTTCACCCTCATAGAGGCTTTCAATGTATTCTTTCCACCTATCTGCTCGCTCCTCTGCATTTAACAGTGGAATTCCCGTTGCACTCTTAATGTTACCACCGTTGCTTTTAATGTCACCAAAGGTTGTTTTGACTTTCCTGTATGCTAAGTGTGTCCTTCCAACAATCATATCTTTTTCGATGTCTTCACATTTTTCCTGCAGCCGTTTTGTCTTAGCTTCCCTGCACTTCCTATTTATTTCATTCCTCAGCGACTTGTATTTCTGTATTCCTGATTTTCCCGGAACATGTTTGTACTTCCTCCTTTCATCAATCAACTGAAGTATTTCTTCTGTTACCCATGGTTTCTTCGCAGCTACCTTCTTTGTACCTATGTTTTCCTTCCCAACTTCTGTGATGGCCCTTTTTAGAGATGTCCATTCCTCTTCAACTGTACTGCCTACTGCGCTATTCCTTATTGCTGTATCTATAGCATTAGAGAACTTCAAACGTATCTCGTCATTCCTTAGTACTTCTGTATCCCACTTCTTTGCGTATTGATTCTTCCTGACTAATATCTTGAACTTCAGCCTACTCTTCATCACTACTATATTGTGATCTGAGTCTATATCTGCTCCTGGGTACGCCTTACAATCCAGTATCTGATTTCGGAATCTCTGTCTGACCATGATGTAATCTAATTGAAATCTCCCCGTATCTCCCGGCCTTTTCCAAGTATACCACCTCCTCTTGTGATTCTTGAACAGGGTATTTGCTATTACTAGCTGAAACTTGTTACAGAACTCAATTAGTCTTTCTCCTCTTTCATTCCTTGTCCCAAGCCCATATTCTCCTGTAACCTTTTCTTCTACTACTTCCCCTACAACTACATTCCAGTCGCCCATGACTATTAGATTTTCGTCCCCCTTTACATACTGCATTACCCTTTCAATATCCTCATACACTTTTTCTATCTGTTCATCTTCAGCTTGCGATGTCGGCATGTATACCTGAACTATCGTTGTCGGTGTTGGTCTGCTGTCGATTCTGATTAGAACAACCTGGTCACTGAACTGTTCACAGTAACACACCCTCTGCCCTACCTTCCTATTCATAACGAATCCTACACCTGTTATACCATTTTCTGCTGCTGTTGATATTACCCGATACTCATCTGACCAGAAATCCTTGTCTTCCTTCCACTACATTTCACTGACCCCTACTATATCTAGATTGAGCCTTTGCATTTCCCTTTTCAGATTTTCTGGCATCCCTACCACGTTCGAGCTTCTGACATTCCACGCCCCGACTCTTAGAACGTTATCCTTTCGTTGATTATTCAATCTTTTTCTCGTGGTAACCTCCCCCTTGGCAGTCCCCTCCCGGAGATCCGAATGGGGGACTATTCCGGAATCTTTTGCCAATGGAGAGATCATCATGACACTTCTTCAATTACAGGCCACATGTCCTGTGGATACACGTTACGTGTCTTTAATGCAGTGGTTTCCATTGCCTTCTGCATCCTCATGTCGTTGATCATTGCTGATTCTTCCGCCTTTAGGGGCAGTTTCCCACCCCTAGGACAAGAGAGTGCCCTGAACCTCTGTCCGCTCCTCCGCCCTCTTTGACAAGGCCGTTGGCAGAATGAGGCTGACTACTTACGCCGGAAGTCTTCGGCCGCCAATGCTGATTATTTATCAAAATTTAGGCAGTGGCGGGGATCGAACCCGGGACCGAAGATGTTTTGATTATGAATCTAAGACGTTACCCCTAGACCACGGGTATATATGACATAATTACGAGGCCGAAATTTTCGCAAAAGCGTATCAATCTTTCCCCATTCTTGTTACTTCTCTTGTGACCTGTATGGATTCCGGTGATTTGCCTGTATTTCTTCTCTTTGCCTAATTGTGCGTTGAATTATTATTATTATTATTATTATTATTATTATTTTCCTTTTCTCAGACATTATGTCTGGTAAAAAATGGAAAGTGACGCAGACCTCGATCAAGCGTGACTTCCTTTTAACTGTACGGTATATGTTACATTGCATTTAGGAACTTTCGGGTAATTGAACATGTATCAATAATTACGGATTTCTGTAGTTGTATATATTAGTTTGGATGTAGCTGTATTGCATTGATGTACTGGTGGATATTGTGTGGTATGACTCCTGTAGTTGATAGTATAATTGGTATAATGTCAACTTTATCCTGATGCCATATGTCCTTGACTTCCTCAGCCAGTTGGATGTATTTTTCAATTTTTTCTCCTGTTTTCTTCTGTATATTTGTTGTATTGGGTATGGATATTTGTATTAGTTGTGTTAATTTCTTCTTTTTATTGGTGAGTATGATGTGAGGTTTGTTATGTGGTGTTGTTTTATCTGTTATAATGGTTCTGTTCCAGTATAATTTGTATTCAGCATTCTCCAGTACATTTTGTGGTGCATGCTTGTATGTGGGAACGTATTGTTTTATTAGTTTATGTTGTGTGGCAAGTTGTTGATGTATTATTTTTGCTACATTGTCATGTCTTCTGGGATATTCTGCATTTGCTAGTACTGTACATTCACTTGTGATGTGATCTACTGTTTCTATTTGTTGTTTGCAAAGTCTGAATTTATCTGTTGTAGTATTGGGATCTTTAATAATATGCTTGCTGTAATATCTGGTGTTTATTGTTTGATCCTGTATTGCAATCATGAATCCTTCCGTCTCACTGTATATATTGCCTTTTCTTAGCCATGTGTTGGATGCGTCTTGATCGATGTGTGGCTGTGTTAGATGATACGGGTGCTTGCCATGTAGTGTTTTCTTTTTCCAATTTACTTTCTTCGTATCTGTTGATGTTATGTGATCTAAAGGTTGTGGAAGTGGTTATGAAATTGCAGTGGTGTAGCCGATGTATTTATATGAGTGATTGCTTTGTATATTTTGCTAGTTTCTGCTCATTCTAGAAAGAATTTTCTTAAGTTGTCTACCTGTCCATAATGGAGGTTTTTTATGTCGATAAATCCCCTTCCTCCTTCCTTTCTGCTTAATGTGAATCTTTCTGTTGCTGAATGTATGTGATGTATTCTATATTTGTGGCATTGTGATCGTGTAAGTGTATTGAGTGCTTCTAGGTCTGTGTTACTCCATTTCCCTACTCTAAATGAGTAGGTCAATATTGGTATAGCATAAGTATTTATAGCTTTTGTCTTGTTTCTTGCTGTCAATTCTGTTTTCAGTATTTTTGTTAGACTTTGTCTATATTTTTCTTTTAGTTCTTCTTTAATATTTGTATTATTATTATTAGTAGTAGTAGTAGTAGTAGTAGTAGTAGTAGTAGTAGTAGTAGTGACAGTTACGATACACAAAGCAATGGTGACACACGTACAAAAACTAAATATAATTTGTCTTTGTTTTTTTTAAAAAAATAAACATGTTCGGAGACTAGTCTTGTTCATACTAAAGGTTGGTAAGGCAGTAAAGTTGATGAAGGAGGAGGGGGTGGTATAATCGAGAAGGTGTAAGCAGATACCTATCAGATGTAGAGGGCTGGGCGTGACAGCTTTGTGCGCCTACTACAGCCAATCACACAATGCAATTTTGTAAACATCTCTATCACAACAGCTCACTGTTGTCACAGCTTTTGTCTCGCTCCAGCCATTTGTGGTTTGCCTTTGGAAGCTGGCAACACAGCTGCTAGCTGTAAGGGATCCCCATACGCCATCTCGATTATAGTTAATATGTGATTGACCTCGTGGATAATGGTCTTATAAAGGCTTTCTGCAGAGCATACTGTTGTCTGTAGAAAGATTACAACACGAGAGGACGTAAGAAAATGGAGGAGCACCTGTGGAGGATCGATGATGGGTGCAGGGACTGCCAGCAGTTAACGTGTAACAAATAAATGTAACACACAGCACATAAATAGGTGAAAAATCACTGGTAACGGAAACAGTAGTGAAATATCTGGGAGTAACTGTTTGGGTTGAGATAAAGTGCAATGACCACATAGAAATAACTGTAGGATGCATGGTGAGATTCACTGGGAAAATACATAGGAAATACAATTTATTGACAAAAGAAGTGTCTTACAAAACACTTGTAAGATTGAATCTCGAGTACTGCTCATCAGTCCCAAGTAGGAACCACTTTGAAGTAATGTAAGAGAGATAGAGAAGATCTGATGAGCAGCAGCACATTTCGTGATCGGATTGTTAAGTCGGCACTAGAGGGTTATGGAGTTGCTCAAAAAACCCCTGTAACAGTCACTCTGAGAGTGTTTCACTACTGAAATTTTGAGAGCATAGTATTTCCCCCCATATACATCTGTCACAAAATGACAGTGGCAAGAAAATGAGATAAATTACACTTAACCCTCACTAATTGCCACACTGATGGGATCGCCACGTCTCTGGCGAACAGCACGCTGCATTTCTACTGTTGTTACATGACGTGTACCAATTGCGCACTTTATCCTTGACTAGAAGAAGGGACCGGTTGGTCTGTTAGCAGCCAAAAGGAAATGTGGCTTTCAAATGGGAACTGCAAATACTTGATGGCAAGGTGACAAGTCAACAGAATCCTCAACCAGCAAAGATGTCTGAGGTGTCATACACAGAATTAGTGACGGTACACGTGTCATATTGTAGGAATCTCTTACTGACGCACCTAATTTGTATGAGTGGTAAGTGAGTGAGATAGGCCTCCTTGCCTGGCATAGGTGTTTGTGTGAATGTGAATGTAAATGTGATCACTCCAAGGAAATGATGAAAACATAATAGTTTGACAATAAGCTGCAACAAATGAACACGACAGTTTGACAGTCGCACAGTTTCTCTGTGCTTTGTCAAAACGTATGTTTTTAATGTTTTTGAAGTTGTGATCTGTTTCGGAAGTCTTCACTCTCGAATTCTTTTGTCATTTTCATTTCTGTGAGACGTCTATACGGTACCTCGCCTGCTCTCACTATTTGTCACAGTTACTTGCGACGGTAACATATTCTTACCACACGAGTCACATTCTATAACCAATGTATAATGTGACAACTTCGACAAGACTACAGAAAGAGAACAAACCTTTCAGTGACTGGACAAACAGTTCATAATTTTGTGTGTGCGTGAGGAAAGGGGGATGGGGGTAAATGGCAGGAGGGAGTTTTGAACACAGCTCTGCCGTTTAGCTGTCTAACAGCATATTCACTTACCCACGGTGGCATTGCTGTTTGAGAGTGTTCCTTATTGCACTACTTCTTCTTGGACAATTCACTGTTTCTATTTTGCTTCTTTTTCCACAGTTCAGCACACCTTCTACCTGTTTTATGCTTGATCTGTGTTCAGCTTATGACGGGCTACCCACAGGGCCATCTTACCACTAAATCTGAGGGGGTGCACTGGGGAGTTTCCCTTGTTAGAAATAAATTTTTGTAATCAGTGAAAGGCTCTGTGCTTACTCTGTATCATTAAATAAGTATTTGTCCACTATTTATGTATTGGAACTTGACTTATACAAAATGTAGTACCCCTGATCACGAAGTTCAGAAATCTGGCAGTGCGTGCGTACGTATGAAGGGTGATTAAAAAGTATCTTTCTGACGACCATACGGTCCAGAATTGGTACGGCAATAGAGGAAAATTGCCACGAGTACTGAAGAGATCCTCCCACTGACATTGTTCGGTAAAACACAGTGTCCTGCAGCGGGAAGAAGTCTGTAACTGCCTGCTGCACATCCTCATCCTCATCTGAGGGGAATCGTCATTCCTCTGAGGACTTATTTGAGGGATCTGAGGTGTGACAATCCCTCGGGGAGAGATCAGCAGTAAAAGGTGGGTGCTCGAGTGTCTCGCATACGAGTTGGCGTAACTTCTGCGTCGCAATAGGTGGGAATGCGTTACTGTAAAGCAGCGGAGCCTCTTAGAGCACCATGTCACAGTGGTGGTTTTGGACAGACGTGCTGCCCCATACACGTTCTTCGTGCTGTCGCGGATGTCTACTGGGGTTTGCCCTTCGGCAACCGAGAAAATAATAACGGCACTTTGGTCCTGTTTGGACGCCTTTAGTAACAACATTGTCATAGTTCACCTTTCTGCACTTACAACATTCGCATCAGATAGGCACAAATGCAACGATAAACACCTTGTCTACATGTCGCTGCTTATATACCTGCATCGGAGTCGGGCTGCAACGGTGCCCTCGAATGGTAACTTTTTGATTGCCCCCTTGTATTTCGATATGAAAATAGGCAGCAGCCTGAAGGCCTGACAGAACGTATGCACCAAATATTGCATAAAAAATGTCCCCTCAAGTAACTCGAGCAAATGGTAAATTTTTTCCTATAGTAAATGTCCTCGTTTCACACATGTCCAGTCCAGTTCGAGAAGCTGGTGTGTCGGAGACTGTGACGTCCCGTCTCCGCCGTCTGCCGGTGTTGCCTGCGCCGTGGAGCTGTTGCTGCTACAGCTCGGTCGGTGGAGTCGAGACGCGTTGCGTGATGGTGGATGTCTCTGTCTGTTAACGAGAGACGAGATCTGAAAAAGCTCTTAAGAAATCGTTCCTCGCGTAATGATTTTAGTTTGATTGCGAGTCTGCGCAGTTTCCTTATTAATGTGAACTACGCACTCTGATTGTCTCTTATGGTTTGAAGTTGAATTATTATGTGCCAGGTTAACACTTTAGTGCAGTAATTGATGAATCTTCCCTCGTGCACATCGCCCACATCACCAAAAGCGAGGAAAAAGTTCAATTGCAGATCGTATTGGTCGTTGTTTGTTCATTGCTAAGTAAAATTGTTCGCTCTGTATGACGCGAGATCCACAGATACTCTTTAACAATGTCTTCATTATCTTGCGTCGTAATATTATGTATGTCCAAACCTTCCTTGTCACAACTAACAGTCCACAAATGTACTTCCCAGTTAAAAAGTCATTGTTCATTAATTTTTGATGAGCAATTATCAAACATTCATAGAATGATGGAGGCAACACGTTGAATTCCACTTTTGATGAACAATTTTATTGTTCCTTTTTGCTAAATACTTTACAAACATCATGCCACACGCACACACGGTTAATTAGCACTGGCAGTTCTTTTAGTTTCAAGTATCGTGACAATTACGACAGCTTTAACCCTCGGCGTAACTGTTTCTTCTTCGTGTATTCGTGTCAGTGTCACCTACTCGAGACTAAACGTGTATTATAGTCTTTTGGAACTTTGTCCATTCCTTTCTATAAGTTCACTTATATGAATGTTGCGTCCAATATTGCCTACTTCCGTGAATAAAGTCCAACAACTCGGTAGACACAGTCAGCATACTATCTCGGATCAAGCCTCTAGTCTGAATACGAGTTCACAAAATCCGTGCGCCTGCGTCACAAAACAATGACTCTTGAAAGTAAAACAATCTCGACACGCTCCATTCGCTCAACTATGGCAAGAGCATTGTATTTCTTTGTTGCGTTTACAACACTCTTCCACAAAAAGTTGTCTCTGACCGACATTTCTTTGGACTTAACTTTCATGGTGTTAATTTGCAATTATTACTTAGATTTGGCAAATAACTAAAGATGACCTTTCTTACTTCTTGCTTTCTACCAAAACAGACTCTGTTATGCTTAATGTTGGTGTTTATCAAGACTTTCTGGTGTTATATCATCGGCAAAGTTGTCGTACATGTCAGGATAACTTTTCCCTACTTTACATCATGATGGTCTTTCCTAATTGTGTTTTGGGGTTCATTAGGGTGTTACATTTACCCCCCGGATGATGAAGTGGGTATTTTATTCCCGCTTCGAAGTCCCTACTTAGGTCGGGTCCTCGTTTTGGTTTTTTCACTCTCTTACAGATACGTGTACAAATCTGAAATGCAACACCATTCATACACATACATAAACATGAAATAATACATCGATCTTAACAAACGTATGAACGTAAGGTTCATCACTTAAATAATTCATTTCATTGCACTGTTATCGTCTCACTGACGCTGCGACAGCACTGGACCGTGTCGGCTGTGAGATGTGGCCCAGTTCGAAGCCTGCTTCTTCTGCTCCGAACCTCTGGCAAAGCTGCTACTGCATCAGATCGTACAAAGCAGCAAACCGTATTTACTCGAATCTAAGCCGCACTTGAATCTAAACTGCACCTGAAATATGAGACTCGAAATAAAGGAAAAAAAAAAAAAATTCCTGAATCTAAGCCGCACCTGAAATTTGAGACTCGAACTTCAAGGGGAGAGAAAAGTTTTAGGCCGCACCTCCAAATCGAAAGAAAGTTGGTCCATTGTAATATGAGACACAATTTAGGTCGGATGAATGACGATACAGCTACAGTAGTTTGGTTCGAGTCGTAAGCTTAGCAGTTAAGCTTTACCAGGTAGCCATTGCTATGCGTCGGGCACTCCATCCGTGTTTATACAGGTACCCTTCCTTTTTCACGTGCTTCGTCTGGTTTGAATCGATTGCTTATTTTTCTTTGATCTGATAAGCGCCGTTTTCTTTGTTATAGGTGTTTACATCATTCTAAGCTGAAAATTCATTACTGTACTGGGTCATGCATTGTTTGTCGCATTCTGATAGTGTGTGTTTGCGGCGTGTCACCGCTCGCCGCATGGCTTGATTTTGTGCGCGCTACCGCCGCTTACAATTAAAAAAAAAAAATAAATAAATAAAAGAGAGGAATTGTCTCATTAGCGAAACAATGGTAAGAGACTGCTATATGTTGTTACTTACACTGCTGCTTTCTTTGATAATGATCAACAAGAACCAAATAATAGACTGCATATGATAGAAGATGTTCTGAACAAAGAGTTTCGCGAAAATTTTTGTCCGTTTGAAAATCTTTGCAGGCGCCTCTTTAGTACATTACATTCTGCACAGAAATTAGAGTTATCTTAGATTTAAAAATCTAGTCAATTGCCCTTGCTTCATTTCTGACTGTATCACTATTAGGCATAAGAATAATACGAATATAAACATGACATGATATGTATATTCTTCCGCGTTTGCTGTTGTCTCACTCTAGTTTTGTAGTTTATTAGGCAGACAGGATTGAAATGAGATAGCAGCAAACACTAAAGTATACATGGCAAAATGTTTATATTCTTATTATTCTTATGGTGAAGAGAATACTGCATGTGATTCACAATTCAAAAAGTTTCTATTAGCAACCATCTCTTCTCAGAGGTAGCAAAAAAATTCAGAAATTGGCCATATTGACAAACATCCCAAACAGTCTTGCCAGTCGGATTTTCGTAGTACATTGAAATTCTGCTACATTCGAAGATGAACAATATGGAATTTGTATTTACTTCGTGGGATAATGTATGAAAATGTAGTGGTCGAAACTCGGGGCAGAGAAACAAAGCTTGTCTTCCACCCCTTTTCTTTTTCTTTTTCTTTTTTTTTTTTAAAAAAAATGACGCATAGGTTTTGGCACCAGTATTTATCTTTGTGCCTACAAAGCTTGCCTGTGCAGCGTTACATATATTCGACGGCAGAAGTTAGTTGTGGCGGCACCTACCAACATTTTTCAGAACTTCCGCTTCCTTTGCACTCGATTCTAAGCCGCAGATCGTTTTTTGGATTACAAAAACCGGAAAAGAAGTGTGGCTTAGATTCGAGTAAATACGGTACGATCTGATTGTCGTCGCTTTAGGGTTGATCTCCATTGCGAGGTGATATCTGTGGTAGACTGCACTACAGCTCAATACAGCCTGCAGCTCGGGTGTCCACAGCACCACAGTTGGAAATCTGGAACACTTATTTCACTCCTTTCCCTTGTGCATACACACAACACTAATGATTTACTGTTTTTTAACAACACTATGTTTTGTCTCTGTCTAGCAATGTCATTCAGTAGTTTGAATAGTTTCTTGACATTCTATACAAGTTTCTTCAGTTTATTAATCATAGACTGTTCACACTATCATCACTTTACCGCTTTGGTTCTGTCACTCAAAATAGTTCTTACTCTCTGGTACGCTCATTGGTTACTTGGTCACTTTCTATACAGGCTTCGCTTACTTTCCCCAAAATAAGTGATTTCACTTTTAAAATTACTCTCCTATCCAAATTAATCCTGATTATAGTTTTCATTGTGCTTTTGTGTACATGCGTGTGGTGCTTCTTCCATCGCAGAACGTGTGAACAAATATTCTAAACAAACCTTTACCATCGTCTACAATAAACACATAATTAATTAATTAATTAATTAACTAAAATTCCAACACATAATCATCTTTAAGATGGTTCTAGCAATACGTCAATGGAACTTTTATTAATTAATTGATTCTTCTTGTAAAACCTATCATCTACTTTGATGACTCAATTAAATTTAATTTAAAAATAATTATAACTATTAACTACTATTCTAAATAAAAAATATAAACATTCTTAGTCTTCGCTCACTTCACAAAATATCTTGATGCATAAAATAATTATTCTGCACTAACTAAAATACCTTTTTAATTCAAGATGAGGATAAACTCCTTTTATTTTGTATGTTCCTCGTCTTTTAGAAGATAACTTTGAGTATGAGGTATCTGAATAATTCGGTACGGTCCATTATGTAGATTACACCATTTCTTATTCAGTCTATTTTTTTTCTTGACGATTTAGAATGGTTTCTTAAGAATACAGAATCACCTACTTTATAGCTAATTACAACACATATTCTCTTATCAAACTGGTTCTTGCGTATTTTAGCCTTATGTTTCAATCTCAAGTACACTTTACTTATCATTTCCTGGCGATTTCTTTCCTTCTGATGTCTAGTTGGTAAAGTACCAAGCCAGTTGTCATTACTCTGCTTATTGAATAAGATTTCATTTGGCGTATAACCAGTTGATAGGTGTGGTAGTTCATTGTACATGGTTTCAAAACTAACTATCAGCTCTACCCATCGATGGTGTTGTTTGCCCACATATGTCCTTATAAATCTATTTAGTTCTCGAAATATCATTTCAATTGGGTTCCCTGATGGGTTGAAGCTGGCTATGAACACATGAGGCACGCCCCATGTCTTCAATGCTTCACGCCACATCTTATTTCTGAAGTAACAGGCATTATCTGTAATTAACCCCGTGGGTTTACCTACGTTAATTAAATAGTCATCCTTGATTTTTCTCAACGTCGGTTTGACATTAGTGGATCTTAATGGATACAATTTTACATGTTTCGAAAATAAATCATACATAGCAAACACATATTTGAAATTCCCCTTGCCTGTTGGAAAGGGTCCACATGTATCGCATGATACAATGCTCAATGGTTGCTTAGGAACTATGGGCTGTAAGACATCTCGAATACCATAATTAACTGGTTTTTGCCTTTTGACATATCTTACACTTTTTTAGTACTTCTTGAGCTCGCTTTAATGGGTTCCGATAAAAACACAGTTGCTGTAGTTTCATAACACATTTCTGAGCTCCGAAATGACACCAACGGACATGAGTAAACCATAAAATAGGATCAACATACTTACAAGGAATACAGATCTTCCACTTATTCCTTTCATTTTTCCAGTAAAATAATACACCTTTTATTCTATAATGATTATTAATTTTTATTTTTGCCAGTATGTAAATCACTTATAACTTCTTTACAATCTATCTTTTACATCTGCTCTATATGCAAACACATCTCACTTGCCTCTTTCGTATATGGAACTGTTTCGAACATCATGATCTTAAAATCTACTGTACGCTCTTCTTCCGTTTCGTCAGACTTAGGTGTTGGCAATCTCGACAATGTGTCTGCTATGACGTTGTTGCGACCCTTGATGTGTTTAGCTGTCACGTTGTACTCTTGTAACACTAGGCCCCAACATGTAAGTCGGATACCTGAATTTTTACAATGCCCGTATTGTCACTAACACCTTTAATTCAGTCGTACAATATGAATGTTCACAATTTGATAGTGTTCGACTGGCAAAAGCAATTATCTTTATGGTATCTACATTTGTTTCATCATCCATTTGAAATAATGTAGCCCCCAATCCCATCTCTGCTGCATCACTCACGATGAAAAAATCCTTTTTGGTGCATGGATTGTGCAGCAGCGGAGCATTAATTAGAGCACTACGTATTTCATCAGAAGCTTTACTACAAGCATTAGTGCAGTGTCATAGTACAAATAGACATTCCTTACTCAATAACTGATGGGATATTAAATTTCCTGAAAAAGGACGCTATCCCCAAAAATGATTTTAACTGGTTTCTGTTTTTTAGGATATGGGCAGTTTCTAATGGCATCTAACTACTTAGGATTTGGCACTATTCCCTCAGGTGTGACTATGTGACCCAGAAATTTAATTTGATTCCTCCAGAGTTTTGATTTTGCCAAATTAGTTGTTACTCCATATTCCAAACATTTTTCAAACACACGATTTAGTAATTCCAGATGTTCTGCTCACATTTCCATGGCAATTAAGAAATCATCTACGTAAACTGTAACTCGTTCCAAGAGATCTGGACCAAGCACTGTATCCAGTGCGGTTACGAATACACCACCACTACTATTTAGCCCGAATGGCATTTAAATTGATAACTTCTTCCCAAATATATAAAAGCGGTGTATTTTCGTGATTTCTTGGAGATTTTTGATTGCCAATAAGAGGATGTTAGATCTAGGGAGGTCAGAAAATTAACTACATGACATTTTTGCATAAGTTCTTCAATATTTTCCGGTCGAGTACTCACTAGTTTGATAATTTTGTTGACATCTGTCACATCTAAGACTAAACGAATATCTCCATTAGGCATAGTTACGGCTAAGAGAGGGCTAGAGTACTCTGACGTTGAAGTTTCGATGATACTCCAGTCTAACATCCTTTTTATTTCCTTCGTTACCGCTTTCCTCTTTGACCGTGGGACTGAGTATGTCATCTTACAGAATGTGGTATGTGGGTAAGTTTCAATGTTTTACTTGAAGTTTTTTTTATTATCCTTGGTTTTTTATTAAATACTAGTAGATAGAACCTTAACACTTATCTTAATTCTATCTGCTGCTGTATCGATAAATATTCTGATTCTTTATCATCGATGCTCAATATATCAGCTTCAACATCGGTTGACTTATCACAGTCATCATCTATGTAATGCAAAGCATTCCTCGGAATACAATTGACAATTAAATGTTGACAGTATTTCCCTAAAATAGGTCTTTTCTTTCTTTGCATAATCTTTAATGGTTTATCATTAACAGTCAACATACAAACACCTTCCTTAATGTCAAGGATTGCACTATATTCATATAAAAAATCCATCCCCTATATGCACGGTGTAGTCATTTTAGATACTATAAGAAAGTACATTCTAATTTAACTTCTTGTAGCTGTACTGCTACCCGTACTTGTTTAATTATCCCTTGTGCTCTCACGCTAAAGGCCCCCGATACTGTGCATCCTGACACTGGCAAAGTGAGTTGCTTCTGTTGTCTACTAACCATATTTAAACAATTAATCGTCATTACACTGACCGTTGCATCTGTGTCAATCAGAATATTTACTGGAATGTTACTGATCTTCTCTACCACAATAGCCTGTAAGGAATATTCTTCCTTATTAACTTCAGCCCTAGGTTCATTTACTAAATTGTCTCTGATGTTGGAGTCATTGTGATACTTAAGGACATAGATGGACTTGTGAAGTTTGCCTCCCTCCTCATAACCAGCCATCTGAGGAAGGCCTAAAATGACTGGCTCTCATTTGACCGTCTATCACTTAAGTTTCTCGGTGGTTCGTGTATTTAGACTAGATGTATCTCGTTCACTTTTTGTGGATACGCGTTGTCTACAATTACGTTTCTCCCATCTGGTAATGGTATAGATCGATTACGGTTAAAGGATGTGCTGGTAGCACTGGTATTAGTCCAACCCACATTGTTCATTTGGCATGTTCCCCAACTGGACTTGCTAGGCAGCTCCATAGGAGCACAGTTGTTCTGTCGGCCATCGCCACAACATTGGTGGTTTGGCGATTGCCACCCCCCATACTTCCTCTTCCTATTCATTGATACTACATTTACTCTTTGGAAATCGCTTTGTCCTGGCATTTGATTATTGTTCAGTACGAAGGCACCGTTAGGAGGATTATAATTCGGGTTCCAATTTTGATTATCCTTTGATCTATTTGTGCGCTACCGTTTTTGAAATTCTGATTATTCCGGTTAAAGTTGGTAGAATTCTTATTATTATTCTGCCTATTTTAATACCACTGACTATTGTTTCCATTATTCCTTTAATAATTGCTGTCATTGTTGTGCCATTGGCGTCCTCTATTAACATATCAGTTGAGTCCATTTCCCCTTATACTGAATGGCAACCTGCCCTTCAATATCCTGATGACTGCACGACTGGAAATGGGTTCAGTCCAGCATCTAGTCTTATTAAAATAACACTCAAAGTATTGCCTTAAAGTCTCTTTCTTAGGGTTGTAAAACTCAGGTCGGTGAACCTCCTTCCGCAAATGTTCTTGACGACTTGAGGGCCAATATTTTGCTAAGAAAAGCCTTTCTAACTCTGAGCACGTATTACAAGTCTCACTAATTTCTGCAGCCCACAATGCAGCTTCTCCTATGATCTTAGACATGATAAATTTTATCTTATCAAATTCAGTCCAATTGCGCAGAAATATTCTCTTAAACGAGTTTATAAATACCTTCGGGTTGATGTTATCTTTCTCACTAGAGAAGATTGGAAATTGCCTACTCTTAAAGATGCTGTGTTCCACCTTTAAGGAAGAAACACAACTCTGCTGCACATACGGTTCATCATCCAATTCCAATTGCGAGTTTATTTCCCACAGATCACTAGCATACGTGTTGGATTGTATACGCAGACACTTCGTCTCGGAGTTGGATTTTAATTGACTACATACATACTCATTTTCTGGCTTCACGTCATTGCAAAACTGTTGCTCGGATGTTCGAGCAAAACTATGGTCACAATCATGAATGACTTTATTTTTAATTTGTTTAAATTCACTAATAAAATTATTTGTTGTCTCATTATTCTTATGTGTTTGCTCTATCACTAACTTGTGTGTGGTCGCAAGCGTAGATCGCACTCTATCGTCTATATCTACAGTCTTTTGCTCGATCCACTCAGATAAATCCTCTTCAAAATTTTTACTCTGATCGAAAAGATAGTTGTCGATCTTTTTAGCTGAATTATTTTCAATTTCAGTCAGACGATTTGTAATATTACTATTATTATCCATTAAGGAATTAATTCTTACTGATACCATTTCGCATTGTCCTGATAAATTACTGACATTTTCTTGTAATTTATCTATACGATCAATAAGTTTCACTTCCTGTTATTCCTGTTTACTTAACCTAGACTCAACATCCACTAATTTAGCTGCTGTTCGACAAGTCTATTTTCAAAAATCTGTAATTGTTCACTGAATTTGGCTTCCATAACAGCTTGCTGTTGCACTATCTTACTACCTATTTTAGCTACTTTACTATTTAACATTGTGTGTTGCTCCAAAAATTTATTATTTAACATGGCCTGCTGTTGGGCTACTTCAGAAAATTTGCTATTCAATGCTGTTTGCTGTTCCAAAAATCTATTGTCTAAGGATGTTTGTTGTTCTGAAAATTTCTTGTCTAAGGTAGCTTGCTGTTCCTTGATTGCATCGTTCACATCACCCAATATATTTAATTTTGACAATATGACACAGAATACGTCCACACTTCCAGAGCTGGTCTGTGCGACATTCATTCCGCATTCCTGATCTATTTCCTCTTTAGCATCAGAATTATTGTTATCTACTAAATCTACAACTTTATTTTCTGTTCTAACACCCGACACACTAGGTGTCACCAAGTTATCTGGTTCAATAAATATTTCACCTCCTACATTGACAGTGGTTCTAGTACCTTCTTCTTGTTCTGATAAATCACTAAACTCCTCCCTCGATTCGGAAATTCTCTTCTCCATATCGCTATGTAATCTAATGTTCCTCTTAGACGTAATGATAACCCATTTAGTATACCTCACAGTTATTACACTGTTTCACCCACTAATATTATTACTACTACGAAACACAAGCACAGTGAAAGTATAATATTCCCACTATGGTAAGTAATCCATTCTGCTATACTCAAATAAGCACTTATTTTGTGGATTGCTTACGTTTTCTCTGGTGTTCAAGATTGTCACGGTGTCGGTGTTGTCCCTGATGACTGCTCTCAGACACGCTGCGTCGTTCTGCGTGTAGGTCACTCAAAGTCGTGAAGTGTTGGCTGTGTTGAGCAGGTGTCAGCCCCCCACGTTGTATCTCTGCACTCGTAGTTGGGGATAAGTGGTGGACGGTGTGGCGTCCGGCGTTGTTGAGTTCCGTTCTGTGGACAAACAATGTATAGCTGTTGTCCATGAAGATTGTGTCGTCTTCTGGATGATACAGCTAGCGTTGTCTGCTTGATGATGCGTCGATTGTTGTCGTTAGGCGCTGCGTTGTCTCCCAGATGAGACAGCAGCTGGCGTCGTCGGGCCCCACGTTGTAGGCGCCAGAACGATGTGACGTCCGCTCTCTGCCGCTTGCCGGTGTTGTCGACGCCGTGGAGCTGTTGCTGCTACAGCTCGGTTGGTGGAGTCGAGACGCGTTGCGTGATGGTGGACATCTCCGTCGGTTAACGAGAGACGAGATCCGGAATAGCTCTTAAGAAATCATTCCTCGCGTAATGATTAAAATTTGATTGCGAGTCCGCACAGTTTCCTTATTGATACGAACTGCGCACTCTGATTGTCTCTTATGGTTTGAAGTTGAATTATTATGTGCCCCGTTAACACTTCAGTGCAGTAATTGATGTATCTTCCCTCGTGCACATCGCCCACATCACCAAAAGTGAGGAAAAAGTTCAGTTGCAGATCGTATTGGTCATTGTTTGTTTGTTGCTAAGTAAAATTGTTCGCTCTATATGACGCGAGATCCACAGATACTCTTTAACAATGTCTTCATTATCTTGCATCGTAATATTATGTGTGTCCAAACCTTCCTTGTCACAACTTACAGTCCACGAATTTACTTCCCAGTTAAAAAGTCATTGTTCATTAATTTTTGATGAGCAATTATCAAACATTCATAGAATGATGGAGGCGACACGTTGCATTCCACTTTTGATGAACAATTTTATTGTTCCTTTTTGCTAAATACTTTACAAACATCACGCCATACGCACGCACGGTTAATTAGCACTGGCAGTTCTTTTAGTTTCAAGTATCGTGACAATTACGACAGCTTTAACCCTCGGCGTAACTGTTTCTTCTTCATGTATTCGTGTCAATGTCACCTACTCGAGACTAAACGTGTATTATAGTCTTTTGGAACTTTGTCCATTCCTTTCTATAAGTTCACTTATATGAATGTTGAGTCCAATATTGCCTACTTCCGTGAATAAAGTCCAACAACTCGGTAGACACAGTCAGCATACTATCTCGGATCAAGCCTCTAGTCTGAATACGAGTTCACAAAATCCGTGCGCCTATGTCACAAAACAATGACTCTTGAAAGTAAAACAATCTCATCATGCTCCGTTCGCTCAACTATGACAAGAGCTGCTCTCGTATGACTTGATAGTGCAATAACTAGCAAGTGACTTGCTTTTTCCGTGAATGAGTATTGTAGACGCATTGTATTTCTTTGTTGCATTTACAACTCTCTTCCGCATAAAAGTTATCTCTGACCGGCATTTCTTTGGACTTAACTTTCATGGTATTAATTTACAATTATTACTTAGATGTTTGGCAAATAACTAAAGATGTCCTTTCTTTCTTCTTGGTTTCTACCAAAACTCACTCTGTAATGCTTAATGTTGGTGTTTATCAAGACTTTCTGGTGTTATATCGTCGGCAAAGTTGTCGTACATGTCAGGATAACTTTTCCCTACTTTACATCATGATGGTCTTTCCTAACTGGGTTTTGGGGTTCGTTAGGGTGTTACAAGACATAATAGGTTACAGCTTTCTTGTAAAATTTCTTGCCTCGTTAATTTTGCATACAAGGCTGTTTAAGTTTTCACTTTGTAATATTAGAAGTCACCAAAAATTTCTGAACTGCAGTCATTTAAATCTCAGAATTTATTGTTGAAAATTGTAAACTCAATTGGGAAACTTTATTCTGTGTCACATTGTATTGTGTTGTTACACTCATTATGTCATTTTAAAAAATTTGGAAATAGTACTCTTTGAGCCACTGTTGACCATTATTTCATCCTCTGCGGAGGACTATAATTGCAATGCAGTAATGGTGTGGTGCACCTGATGCCTCGAGAATATTTTATGTCCACACAGCTTCAGAAATGGAACATCCTAACTGTAAGTTTATATGGCTTACACTCACTGAAAATATACCAATAAGAAGGAGACTTCTGTGCCTCCAGACATTGGTTCATGACACGTTTTGCTTCAAATAATTTCAGAGATTGAAATATCAATCAGTAATATGTTGCATTACTGGCATTCAACCACGTGATACTGTAATTTTTTTTAAAAATACCCTTTTTGTGAGAACAAACTCGAGTTCAGTGCAAGAGAAGTACACTGCCTGCCGATTAAAGGTGAAGCACCCTCAAGGAGGAACTGATCACAAAAACAAAATCTCTGACCAACATTTCTTTTTCGGCTATTTAGACATTGGAAGTCATTGTCCTCCCATCAGGTATTTTTCTCCAGAATGTAATTTTCACTCTGTAGCAGTATGTGCACTGATATAAAACTTCCTGGCAGATTAAAAGTGTGTGCTGGACCGAGACTCGAACTCGGGACCTTTGCCTTTCGAGGGGCAAGTGCTCTACCACCACTGAACTACCCAAGCACGGCTCACGACCCATCCTTACAGCTTTACTTCCACCAGTACCTCGTCTCCTACCTTCCAAACTTCACAGAAGCTCTCCTGCAAAACTTGCAGAACTAGCACTCCAGGAAGAAAGTATATTGCGGAGACACAGTTTTAATTGTCCAGGAAGTTTCAGATATTTTTCTGTTTCTCAGCAGCATTGGAAATTACTTTTTTTTTCTGTTGCTGTGGAACATCAGGAGTCCATTTTCTATTTTCTTGAGTCTCATCCTCATACGTACACATACACTATGTGATCAAAAGTATCTGGACACCTAGCGAAAAATGATTTACAAGTTTGTGGCGCCCTCCATCAGTAAAGTTGGAATTCAGTATGGTGCTGGCCCACCCTCAGCCTTGATGACAGCTTCCATTCTCACAGCCATACGTTCAGTCTGGTGCTGGAAGGCTTCTTGGGGAATGGCAGCCCATTCTTCACGGAGTGCTGCACTGAGAAGAGGTATCGATGTCGGTTGGTGAGGCCTGGCACGAAGTTGGCATTCCAAAACATCACAAATGTGTTCTATAGGATTCAGATCAGGACTGTGTACAGGTTGCTCCATTACAGAGATGTTATTGTCATGTAACCACTCCACCACAGGCCGTGCATTATGAACAGGAGCTCAATTGTGTTGAAAGATGCAGTCGCAATCCCTGAATTGCTCTGCAACAGTGGGAAGCAAGAAGGTGCTTAAAACATCAATGTAGGCCTGTGCTGTGATAGTGCCATATAAAATAACAAGGTGTGTAAACCCCCTCCATGAAAAACACGACCACAACATTACACCACTGCCTCCGAATTTTACTGTTGGCATTACACATGCTGGCAGGTGACGTTCACCGGGCATTCGTCATACCCACACCCTACCATTGGATCGCCACATTGTGTACCACGACTTCTCACTCCACACAACATTTTTCCATTGTTCAATTGTCCAATGTTTACGCTCCTTACACCAAGTGAGGTGTCATTTGGCATTTACTGGTGTGATCTGTGGCTTATGAGTAGGTGCTTGATCAATAAATCCAAGTTTTCTCACCTCCCACCTAACTGTCGTAGTACTTGCAGTGGATCATTATATAGTTTGGAATTCATGCGTGGTGGGCTGGATAGATGGGCAATCTCTGTCAGTCGACAGATGAGGTCGGCCTGTACGCTTTTGTGCTGTACGTGTCCCTTCACATTTCCACTTCGCTATCACATTGGAAACAGTGGACCCAGGGATGTTTAGGAGTGTGGAAATCTTGCGTACAGACATATTACACAAGTGACACCGAATCAACTGACCACATTCAAAGTCCGTGAGTGCCACGGAGTGCCCCAGTCTGCTTTCTCACAATGTCTAATGACTACTGAGGTCGCTGATATGGAGTACCTGGCAGTAGATTGCAGCACGATGCACCTTATACGAAAAACTTATGTTTTGGGACTGTCCGGATACTTATGATCACATAGTGCATACCTTCTCACGTAAGCAAAATATATCCATTTTTGCAAGCTTGTGTTTGTAACCCTACTTAGAGAGGACAGTGACAAATTCAGTCAGGTAACAATCATTCTCAGAGAATCCAGACCCATACATGTCCATTGTGACATTATACACAAAACCGAGACTTGCCAAAATAATAATAATAATAATAATAATGTGGTGACAACCTTTGTTCAGTGTTGTTGTTAGGTCCAGCACTAGTAGTTTACATCTCTCTGCTGCTGAATCACAAGAAGCCACAACAATAGTTACTGTTCTAACAGCC
This sequence comes from Schistocerca americana, assembly GCF_021461395.2. Classification (NCBI taxonomy): domain Eukaryota; kingdom Metazoa; phylum Arthropoda; class Insecta; order Orthoptera; family Acrididae; genus Schistocerca; species Schistocerca americana. The sequence continues at coordinate 184,837,838 of NC_060129.1, read as the reverse complement.
CATGCAGCTCCAAACATCCAGAAAAATTATCAATAAATTTTTACTGTGTTTGTAACATTGAAAACAGTTCTTGTGGTTCCCGCATTGTGTATGTCAAACATCAATTAAAAATCCTTTCTAAATATAGTTTTTGGTTTTCTTGTTAGATTCCTTTAATGCAATCCTCATTGTTGTTGCTGTGGTCGTCATCTCCCAGTACCTACTGCAACCTACATCCTTCTGAATCTGCTTAGTGTATTCATCTCTTGGTCTCCCTCTCTTGATTTTTACCCTCCACGCTGCCCTCCAATACTAAATTGGTGATCCCTTCATGCCTCAGAATATGACCTACCAACCAATCACTTCTTCTAGTCAAGTTGTGCCACAAACTCCTCTTCTCTCCAATCCTATTCAATACCTCCTCATTAGTTATGTGATCTACCCATCTAATCTTCAGCATTCTTCTGTAGCACCACATTTCGAAAGCTTCTATTCTCTTCTTGTCCAAACTATTTATCGTCCATATTTCACTTCGATACATGGCTACACTCCATACAAATACTTCATACTACATACAATACTACAACGACTTCCTGACACTTAAATGTATACTCGATGTTAACAAATTTCTCTTCTTCAGAAACGCTTTCCTCGTTTTGCTTCTGTCATCTTATATCTTCCTTTCAAGACACTATACATTCCGTTCAGCTGCTCTTCCAGGTCCTTTGCTGTGTCTGACAGAATTAAAATGTCATCAGCGAACTTCAAAGTTTTTATTTCTTCTCCATGGATTTTAATACCTACTCTGAATGTTTCTTTTGTTTACTTTACTGCTTGCTCAATAAACATATTGAATAACATCGGGGAGAGGCTACAACCCTGTCTCACTCCCTTCCCAACCACTGCTTCCCTTTCATGTCCCTAGACTTTTATAACTGCCATCTGGTTTCTGTATAAATTATAAATAGCCTTTCGCTCCCTGTATTTTACCCCTGCCACCTTCAGAATTTGAAAGAGAGTATTCCAGTGAACATTGTCAAAAGCTTTCTCTAAGTCTACAAATGCTAGAAACGTAGGTTTGCCTTTCCTTAATCTTTCTCCTAAGATAAGTCGTAAGGGCCAGTATTGCCTCACGTGTTCCAACATTTCCATGAAATCCAAATTGATCTTCCCCGAGGTCGGCTTCTACCAGTTTTTCCATTCGTCTGTAAAGAATTCGCGTTATTATTTTTCAGTCATGGCTTATTAAACTGATAGTTCGGTAATTTTCACATCTGTCAACACCTGATTTCTTTTGGATTGGAATTATTATATTCTTCTTGAAGTCTGAGGGTATTTCTCCTGTCTCATACATCTTGCTCACCAGATGGTAGAGTTTTGCCAGGACTGGCTCTCCAAAGGCCGTCAGTAATTTTAATGGAATGTTGTCTACTCCCGGGGCCTTGTTTCGGCTTAGGTCTTTCAGTGCTCTGTCAAACTCGTCACGCAGTATCATATCTCCCATTTCATATTCATCTACATCCTCTTCCATTTCCATAATATTGTCCTCAAGTACATGGCCCTTGTGTAGACCCTCTATATACTCCTTCCACCTTTCTGCTTTCCCTTCTTTGCTTTGCTTAGAACTGGGTTTCCATCTGAGCTCTTGATATTCATACAAGTGGTTCTCTTTTCTCCAAAGGTCTCTTTAATTTTCCTGTAGGCAGTATCTAACTTACCCTAGTGATATGTGCCTCTATATCCTTACATTTGTCCTCTAGCCATACCTGCTTAGTCATTTTGCAGTTCCTGTTGATCTCATTTTTGAGACGTTTGTATTCTTTTTTGCATGCTTCATTTACTGCGTTTTTGTATTTTCTCCTTTCATCAATTAAATTCAATATCTCTTCTGTTACCCAAGGATTTCTATTAGCCTTCATCTTTTTACCTGCTTGATCCTCTGCTACCTTCACTATTTCGTCTCTCAAAGCTAACATACATTTCATCAATCTCTTCGTCATCTGCAGAGCTAGTTGTCATATAAACTTGTACTAGTGTGACAGGCGTGGACTTCGTATCTATCTTGGCCACAATAATGCGTTCACTATGCTGTTTGTAGTAGCTTACCCGAACTCCTATTTTTTTTTTATTCATTGTTAAACCTACTCCTGCATTACCCCTATTTGATTTTGTACACTCCTGGAAATTGAAATAAGAACACCGTGAATTCATTGTCCCAGGAAGGGAAAACTTTATTGACACATTCCTGGGGTCAGATACATCACATGATCACACTAACAGAACCACAGGCACATAGACACAGGCAACAGAGCATGCACAATGTCGGCACTAGTACAGTGTATATCCACCTTTCGCAGCAATGCAGGCTGCTATTCTCCCATGGAGACGATCGTAGAGATGCTGGATGTAGTCCTGTGGAACGGCTTGCCATGCCATTTCCACCTGGCGCCTCAGTTGGACCAGCGTTCGTGCTGGACGTGCAGACCGCGTGAGACGACGCTTCATCCAGTCCCAAACATGCTCAATGGGGGACAGATCCGGAGATCTTGCTGGCCAGGGTAGTTGACTTACACCTTCTAGAGCACGTTGGGTGGCACGGGATACATGCGGACGTGCATTGTCCTGTTGGAACAGCAAGTTCCCTTGCCGGTCTAGGAATGGTAGAACGATGGGTTCGATGACGGTTTGGATGTACCGTGCACTATTCAGTGTCCCCTCGACGATCACCAGTGGTGTACGGCCAGTGTAGGAGATCGCTCCCCACACCATGATGCCGGGTGTTGGCCCTGTGTGCCTCGGTCTTATGCAGTCCTGATTGTGGCGCTCACCTACACGGCGCCAAACACGCATACGACCATCATTGGCACCAAGGCAGAAGCGACTCTCATCGCTGAAGACGACACGTCTCCATTCGTCCCTCCATTCACGCCTGTCGCGACACCACTGGAGGCGGGCTGCACCATGTTGGGGCGTGAGCGGAAGACGGCCTAACGGTGTGCGGGACCGTAGCCCAGCTTCATGGAGACGGTTGCGAATGGTCCTCGCCGATACCCCAGGAGCAACAGTGTCCCTAATTTGCTGGGAAGTGGCGGTGCGGTCCCCTACGGCACTGCGTAGGATCCTACGGTCTTGGCGTGCATCCGTGCGTCGCTGCGGTCCGGTCCCAGGTCGACGGGCACGTGCACCTTCCGCCGACCACTGGCGACAACGTCGATGTACTGTGGAGACCTCACGCCCCACGTGTTGAGCAATTCAGCGGTACGTCCACCCGGCCTCCCGCATGCCCACTATACGCCCTCGCTCAAAGTCCGTCAACTGCACATACAGTTCACGTCCACGCTGTCGCGGCATGCTACCAGTGTTAAAGACTGCGATGGAGCTCCGTATGCCACGGCAAACTGGCTGACACTGACGGCGGCGGTGCACAAATGCTGCGCAGCTAGCGCCATTCGACGGCCAACACCGCGGTTCCTGGTGTGTCCGCTGTGCCGTGCGTGTGATCATTGCTTGTACAGCCCTCTCGCAGTGTCCGGAGCAAGTATGGTGGGTCTGACACACCGGTGTCAATGTGTTCTTTTTTCCATTTCCAGGAGTGTATTTATAACCCTGTTTTCACCTGACCAAAAGTCTTGTTCCTCCTGCCACCGAGCTTCACTAATTCCCACTATATCTTACTTTAACCTATCTATTTCCCGTTTTAAATTTTCTAACCTACCTGCCCGATTAAAGGATCTGACATTCCATGCTCTGATCCATAGAACACCAGTTTTCTTTCTCCTGATAACAGTGTCCTCCTGAGTAGTCCCCACCCGGAGATCCAAATGGGGGACTATTTTAGCTCCGGAATGTTTTACCCAAGAGGATGCCATCATCATTTATCCATACAGTAAAGCTGCAAGCCGTCGGGAAAAATTACGGCCGTAGTTTCCCCTTGCTTTCAGCCGTTCGCAATACCAGCCGTTTTGGTTAGTGTTACAAGGCCAGATCAGTCAATCATCCAGACTGTTGCGCCCTGCAATTACTGAAAAAGCTGCTGCCCCACTTCAGGAACCACACGTTTGTGTGGCCTCTCAACAGATACCCCTCCGTTGTGGTTGCACCTATGGTACAGCTATTTGTATCGCTGAGACACGCAAGCCTCCCCACCAACTGGGAGGTCTGTGATTCTTGGGGGGGAGGATGCAATCCTTATAACTACTATAATTAGTGAAAAAAATTGGTCCAGAATTTTGTTCAGAAAAGTCAGAGGTTGGAGGGTTAACTGAATCTGAAAAATGAAGCTTATCCTCCCGTAACATGTAGTTCGACAAGAATAGCAAAAATACCTAGCTGAATGGAGTAATTCTGGGTATTAGTAATGTGCAGCAACCACTGTTTCATATTTGTAAAAATGGAGAATGCTAAAACCAGCTAACTAACGATAAGCTCAAAGTACAGTTATTCACTCTTTTTTGTTGTGATGTTCCAACCTTTGTGTGCCGATATCTTTGTTCGTTACTGATACTCATGGTTAATAATAAGAGTGAATTTAGGGTTGGTTACTACTGTAGTACAAATAATTTGCATATAGACTACACATATGTGTCTAGGGGTCTAGGGTTCAGCTTGAAATTTCGCGTTCTGGAATGCATGGACTCTGTGATTTGGTCTGGTTAACAGTACATCTACATCTACACCCCACGAACCAGTTTATGGTGTGTGATGGTGAGATCTTTGTTTTACCATTATCATATCCCCCTTTCCTGTTGCAGTCACGAATGGTTTGTTGAATAATAATGGTTGACAAGCTCCTGTGGGGGCTCGATGTCTCTAGTTTTACCTCCACGCTCTTTTTGTGATAAAATACATAGGAGAAAGCAGTATATTGGTTGATTCTTCTAGGAACATTTACTCTCAGAACTTTAACACTAAAGCACATCTTGGCGCAGAATGCCTCTCTTGCAGTACCTGCAACTCGAGTCGGCCGAGCACCTCTGTGACAGTTTCACTTTTACTAAATGAACCTGTAACAAAATATGCTGCTCTTCTTTGGATATTATCTATTTCCTCTATTAATTCTGTCTGGTACAGATCCCAGACTGATGAGCGATATTCGAGCACTGGTCAATCGAGAACTTTGTAAGCTGCCCCCTTTGCGGGTGGGCCACACTTCCTGAGGAATCTTCCAGTGAATCTCAGGCTGCTATCTGCCACACCAGTGATACGTTTTACGTGGTCTTTCGACTTTAAATTGCCACGCTTATTCCTACATATTTTATGGACTGCTTCCAATGATTGTTCTGCAATCATGTAATCGTACTCAGCAGCCCCTATACCGAGTGTCAACTCTCCGCAAGGTCTTGCAGTATTTCAAATCGGTATTCTAGAGTTGCAACTTCCTTTTTGTAAAACAGTATCTTTTATATATATTGTGAAAATTTGTGGTGCTGTAACACTCCCTTGGGGTGCACCTGAAGTCACTTTTACATTTTGTGTCTGAAGATTTCTCTCCATTGTGAATGATGGGCTGTATTCTATCTGCTAAAAACTCTTCAATCCAGTCACACAGTTGGTCTGATATTCTGTATGCTTGTATTCTGTTCATTATACGGCAGAATGGCACTGTTCGTATTAAATGTATTGTAACATTTGTAGTACAGCAGAGTCCTGGTAATCCGAACCCCCGGTAATCCGAATGTTCGGTTAATCCGAACATGAAAAATGTTAGACTAAGTATGGAAACCTGTGCAGTAAACTGCTGTACATACACACTATTTTAATTTACATAGTGTACTAAACATGGTATTAGAAAAATTGGCAAGATAATATTAGGTTTAAACAACGCATAACAATGAAAGAAAAGTTGTCAAACTTACTAAATTAGAGCGAACATTTGATCCCCACTTTTTAGATGACAAAACCTCAGTCACTGTTTTTTGGCGTAATGAAGACAGTCTCTTATATGACGCACAGTTGTGCCATCGTCTTATAAACATCAAATCAGCAGGTGTTGCAGTGGGCTGTTGCTCCAAATAATGTAGCGCGAGGCCGAGGGCTTCTGCTGCGTCCCTGTGTGGCAGCAGCTCTCCTCTGTCGCACTGATGTCACTTCTGTCACAGCAGTCCACTTCTTCCTAGTCTCGAGTCAAAGCAGCAACTAAATCAGCATCAGTAACGTTCTCCACATATGGCCCATCCGCTGCCATCCACTCATTTACGTCTCCTTCACTAGCTTCTTCACACCCAGGGATTGTCTGTATCATTTGTAGTACATTTTCCTCTTCATTTTGAATTAGGTTGTCCTGAAATTCAAGAGATGTCCACAGTTTTCTCGACGATTTTCTGAAATATTCTGCCGCGCCTCAGCGCCCCAATAGACAGCGTCCTTCACATTCATCTTTTTTATTTTGCCCACTAAAGGAATGCTATCATCTTGGATCAGCATTCTTAAAAATTGTTTTCTGTAAATAATTTTCAATGTTTGGTCCATTGGCTGTAGAAGTGGTGTAACATTTGGTGGCAAAAACTTCGCCACAATTTCTCCGTCACATAATTCCTCAGTGCTGGAGTGAGATGGTGCATTATCAATCAAAAGGAGTACGTGGGGAGACAAATGATTTTCCTTAGAAAACCGTCGAACAGAGGGAACAAACTGGCTGTGAAACCATTCTTTGGACAGCTTACCACCCCTCTGTGCTTCTTTTCTGGTTGCGATAAAATACGAGCAGAGACTTCATGTTGCAGTTTTTAAAAGCTCTGTGCCTAGCAGATTTGCCGATCAGCAGTGAAGGCAACTTGTGATTACCAGCAGCGTTGCTGCACGCTAATAAAGTCACACTGTCTTTGCACATTTTAAAACCGGGAGCACGGTCTTCTGCTTTTGATGCCAGGCTTTTTGTTGGCAATACCCTAAAATTAAGGCCAGTCTCATCAGTGTTATAAATTTGTTGGGGAGAATACCTTCCCTCTAATATCATTTTTTCAAACTCACCTAAATATTCCTTCACTGCATCATGCCCAGAAGGAAGCTTCTCACCAGTAAATGTTAGCTGACGGATTACATGTCCTTTTTTGAATCTGTCCAAACAACCCGTACTCGCACTAAAAGACTCATCGCCATTCATAAACTTGTTCAGGTAAACAGCCTTCTCCTGAACCAGAGCTCCACCCAAAGGAGTTCCCCTTTCTCTTTCCTGTATAAAGGAAAAGTGCTTCATCCACTTTATCGTACTGAGACTGTTTCAAACTCTGCCGAATTTCGAGTGTTTTTCTCGAAGACGTTGCACAGACTGTTCAAGCTTCACTCGGTTCTTCTTCTTCCGATCACAAATGGTTGCTTTACCAACACCCAGTTCCATTACCAGTTTCGATACATTCTCACCATTTTCTATCCACTTCAAGCATTCAGTTTTTCTTAGAGAGTTAACATTGTATGTTTCCGTTTACTCATGACAAAAATACGTACACCACTACACCTGAATGAATACAATACAACTGGGAGTGCACTGACCTCAGACACTACAAAAGTCTAATCAGTGTACAACAACAAGGGCAGGGAGTGAGGATGAGTCATTGTTCCCACACTTGTTACCATGGTTTACCTACTTATCTGCTTGGTATACTTGTTTCTAGAAACTCGGCACCGTAATTCCGGCTAATCCGAACAATCGGTAATCTGAACAAGGTCCGGTCCCAATTTGTTCAGATTAATGGGACTCTACTGTATTATACAGTTAAAATTTTGTAATTGCTTAGTATTAAATCACTTAGGGCAATGAAAACAGCTGAGCAGTGTAAGAGCAGGAGCAGTGGCATTTTCAAAATACCTGCTTCACAGCTTATACACAAAGTGTTCAGAAAGTTGCTGTCCAGTTACAACTTATGTTGGAAATGATGTCCAGAGTTGGCTATACAAGTGAGAACACTTTGTGCAGATCTGACTGTGATGTGCTTCTCATGCACGCAGTTATTTCAGTTTTTAAGTCACACAGCATGCGTAGGTGATTCTGATACACTATAGATCCTGCTGCTCCCCAAAAGAAAAAATCTGGTGGGGTAAGGTCTGGCAAAGTCTTTTGAGAGGAAATGTTCCCCAGAAAATTGTTCCAGAAGGTGCACAGTTTTGTTAGCTGTGTGCGCCATATTTTTGAAACTGTGAGTAGTTGATTTCATCTTCCTTTAGTTGGCAAATGAAATGGTGGGTCATTAAATAACAACATTCACTGTTCACCATTTCTGAAAAAAAAAAAAAAAAAAAATAAAGATCCAGTAACGTGCTGTGCGGATATTCCTACCCACACTCCGATTTTCTGATCTCACAGCGGCATTTTGAGCAAAGGACAGTGATTCTCCATCAACTGTAATCGTGTGTTTTATATGTTAACATGACCAGAGACGTGAAACCGAGCCTCGTCTGTGTAGAAGGTGACGTTGAGAATATAAATCATATTCCTCTCAACATAAGATGCAAACCATTTTCAGCAATGGAATTGCTTTTCATCCTCCATATGTTTCAATTTGTGCACTGCTGTCACTTTATATGGGAACAACTTCAATGTTTGCTTAATTACTTTATGCACAGTTGCAGTCCTGAAGTCCTTTTCAAATTCTTGTTGGGTCTTCAGCCGGGTCAAACTGTCATCTACACCTAATTTTTCCACAGTGCAATAGGCTGCATCATCAGGTGAGAGTAGCTAAGCTGCTCTCGCCGATAACTGATTCGAACCACGAATGACGGTAAAATACAAAAGCACACGCTCTGAGATAATGCGCAAGTACTCAAACGTTGCTGCTGCCCCCTGGGGCAAGAAGAGCTGCCGTGCCTCCAGCTGGCGAAAAATGACATACCGTTAAAATTAATACTCGTAGCCGGCCGATTCACATGCCATAGTTTCTTCGTGTCGGATAAAACAGGATTCCAAGTTATACTTAGCTGGTATCCATTACCACAGTTAATGATATTATCTGTTGTTCTGATTTCAGCAGGTTCTTTTAAAACACAGTCTCTGTAAGGCGAGGCATTTGGAGCCACTTGAGTCTCTTTGTGTAGTACCTTGTTCCTCTGTAAGACAGGGCCAAGCTGCCGCAGATTTTTCAGGTTGTGGTAATCACATATGGTGGTGATCAACACATCTGTCATTGATGGTACTGGCAGACAGAGTACATGTGCCCCCCCCCCCCCCCAATACACACACGAGAGACTGTCTGTAAGAACCCAATGAATGAATGGAGGATGGAACTTTTTGATTGTGGAAGAAATATGGTTGGTATGGAAGAAAACAGCCTGTATTAAGTATAAAAGATATCATTCCTCTTCCTAGAGGAGCCACACTTGTAGAATGGTGTTAAAATGAAAACTATGTTACATTTTCTGTGTGTTGCAGGATGAAGATTCACTTACAAATCCACCAGTTGCTGTTGACGAAGTAGAGGTTTCCTAAGAACGCTGGATTGCGTGCAGTACATTTTCCATGCCACAGAAGATACAGTGTTGGACTGTTGCAGAATGATTTATTTATTTTGAATGTCATGAATTCTGTGTAGGTAGTCAAGAAATTGTTAACGACTATTGGAAGAATTTGTGTGCAGCAGCTGAGCTGTGATCTGACACTCTTGTATGCCGATTTGCCATCTTGTAGTGTCGTCAAGAAGCTTGCATATTGGATGTAATGGAAGAGTATATTTGCGGCGGGTACACATTCGCATACCTGTGCATGCGCTTCTGTCTTCACTGTATCCTTATTTCTCAAATGTGTCAGGTGCAACCAAAAGTGAGTTATCCTGTAATCATTCCATACCTCTCCCATCCCCTTCCTCATATACCTGTGATCTCATTGCTTACTTCTACAACTGGAAGTTAGCCCATAGTTCTTGTTCACATGGTCCTTTTTTTTTTACCAGAAGATAATGGCATAATGTAGCATGTTGTAACTAGGATTAGAAGACATATATACTAATATAGTAAGCTGATAGTATGTTTTCACATAGCTGTTGTCACAAGTTACGGAGAAATTAGTCGAGTTTTGGCAGGACGGAGAACAATCTTTTATTTTCTAGTACTGCTGTTATTACTAATACTGTGGAACTGGGGAAATGAACTGTGATTACTGTTTTCACCTCCCCGAGAACCCACTGAGAGAGAGTTACTCTTTTTTTGTGTTTGTATATTTTGTGAAAGAAGGTTTGGGCATTGTAATTGTAAGTGTGAAATACTCTTTTCTCATTAATTGTTGCAAATGGTGCGTGTTTTCCTGTAAGTGTAGGAACAGTTTTTTTGTTAAATTTACTCAGAATGATTTAATCTGTGACTGACATTTGGAAGTCTGTGCATTGTCTGCTCTCATCCTGCCTTGTTGACGGAAAGTGAAAAGTACTCAATTTGTGTTACTGATCAGAAGAAGAATGCAGAACTGATTGCTTCTTTTCATTATTATTGTGTAGTATTTATATAGTGAGATGCTTGCTTTCAGGTGTTTCTGTGTGAGTGTACTTTTTCCATTTCTCTATCTTCATGGTAAAATGAACATTTTTCTCCAGTATTTGATTAGCTTTGATGTTGTATTACCCTATCAATATTTAGAGAATGAATATAATTATACCCTTGTCATAAATAAACAGATACTTGTCTCCTCTAAATCAGACACGCCTTCCCCCATTTTGCCATTACACCTTACGCTACATTGATGTTTGTAAGAGAAAATATAGTATTAAGGTACTGTTGTTTCTGAAAGTATGTGACATAATTCGAGCAAGTTCTTGAGTTGTAGGCAGCTTCTGACGTAGCTAGGATTAGAACTGCATTGTACTTTTTTCAAAGTCATACATTATATATTGGTTTTGTTTCACCCAATTGATCACAATACTGTTCTTTGTGGCAGTGGTAATGTAAATTATAAACTAGCACAATTTCATTACTATTGCAATTTTCTGCGTATGTTTTTTCTTGTAGTTACCAGATGCACGGCTGTAAATATTTTAACTAAATTTATGACACTGTGGAGAAATTCTGTTATCTGTGGCCTTTACTAAGGGGGCCCAAGTACTTCAGTCTTTTGTCTGAGATTAATTTTCCATAACTGTAGATGTTTGCTGCCGTGTAGGTTCCGGGGAGTGGCTTTGTATATTTGTACTCTTCCTGCTTCTGTTCTCACCACCAGTTTTGAGTGTAAGGTGATAAATATTAAAGGGGAACGGCGTGGTGAGAGACATTCTTGATCTCATTTTGGACAGATTTATGCCATAATTGAATGCAAATCAGAATTCTCACAATTATGTTTTTCATTCTGTTTTCTTCTTTTATTTAGAAGCAATAAAGACCACTCAATAGTTGTATGTATTCTCTCTAATAGTAGTCAATGTTCTCTGTGAATTGTAATGTATTTTTCTGATGTACGTATTTATGTTAATATACACATTTCAATACTGCTTAATGCACATTCTCAGTAAAGCATCTGATGCAAGCGGCTGAATCGATAGAAATTGAATGCTGTAGATCAGTATTGACTGCTTTCTGGTTGTTGCCAACTTTACTCGTCAAATAACACTGTGATTAGTATGTCTGTGTCTAAAAACTCTTGTAAGTGATACACTGAATTAACAGTCACTAGCACATAATTCGAAATCCTCTTATTTATTGACATATTGAGTGCATTAAAGTTGGTTTTAACCAGAAGACAGTCAGTACCACTCGACGTACTTACATTTATGTCGATTTGGCTGCTGTCGTCAAGTGTCTCATCAGGAGTTGACTTAGAGTGTGCATGTAGTACCTATTATTGTCAGCACTGTTTGTTGTAATTATATCTTGAATGTTGCCAGTAACTAATAGCTGTAGATACCACCCTGTACACACTGATTTATTACAAAAAAATGTTGTGTTCTTTATTTTTATTATCTAAAGTTTCCATTATGTATTTACCTGTAGTAATTATACAAGGTGTTAATAAAGTTTTCTTGGCTTGCAGAACCATCATTTACCTCTTAAATTAAGAATGGGTTAATTGGTTGATTGTAGGCGATCCCAGATGACAGTGTTACCCCTACAAGAAACTTCAGAAGTGTGTAAATGTACTGACCTAGAACTGCAGCTTGGAAGGCCTATAACCACTCTTCTTGGATTGTCTTCGTGCAATTAGTGGACTTGATGAACATTTGGTAAAGTACACAACACTGCAGCAAATGATTTTTGAATTCATCATTTTTATTGACACGCAGTGTTCCCTTTTTGATGATACCTTAGAACATCATGGTTGACACATACCAGTAACTTACACGTATTAAAAAAAATTCACAAAGCGCACTTGTGGCAGACTAACATATTACTTTACACGACTACAACATAGTATTTGAATGATGAAACATGTAGAAGTTCACAGCTAGGCCCTTACTGGCTCCCGCATGAAGTGTACATTTCATACACTCTACTTACTTTATACTTACTTACTTGAACCTCCTACTTACACATTCTACTTAATTTATACCTCTTACTTATGGTGGCAAAGCACAAACTGACTGCAGATCATGTTTCTGGAAAACCAAAAATCACGGCTGTGAAACCATGGTACTGTGCTACTGAAGTTTGGAAGTATTTACATTTTAATACTGGATAATTGTAGAATACAGGTCTGCATCTGACATTTAAGCATGCTCAAATTGCTGAGAGCACGTAATTCCACCTAACTCGTCAGATGTGAATACAGCCACTTCGCACTGAGGGGGAAACTGCACTCAACTTTCATGACGTTTGTTCGAGCGTCGCACACTCAAATTGATTAGCAGTCCGAGTGCAGCTAACTGCATGCTGAAGGACCGTAGAGCATGAACACGAGATGGAGGAGAGTGCAAAAGCGAGATGTCATTCAAAATAATATATGCTGAGTGCAGTAAACAGTAGCTGTAACAATGTTAGGGAGAGATTTTCATCAGCGACTGACAAGGGTGTCAGCTACCTGCAGCACGTGCACTGCTCTCCCGTCTCACATCTCCGACACCATACATCTGAAGGCACCTGCCTGCAGATTACGACAAAGTGTAATTTCCGAAGCATTGGCACTTTCAGTGAAAGCTGCAATAATTAAAAAGGTGCATAGAAATGTGTGCCAGCGACCTTTGTCCATATACATTAACATTAGGTGTAAGATCTTGAGTTGTATATCAGGAGCTTGTAAATCTCGGTTCTGAATTGAGAGATGTAGACATTTCCAACATTTTGCCTCCTCCTGTGATAGTAGTACAAAATACTGAAAGACGACCCGATGAAATATGAGTGCGTATGATGTCCAGCATTATTCAGGCCGTAGGCACGAATGCTTGTGGATGTACAGTGGGTGTATAGTCCGACAGATATCAGAAAATGTGTTACCAATCTAGTACTGTGGGCTTTGCTTATTGAGATTAGGCACTGTGAAATATGGCAAAATTACTTTTCTGAGTTGCAAAAAAAGTATGTAGAATTGCTTAAGAACTACATCGAGGAAACGTTATTCAAATTGTTAGGAGTAAATCCCCACCATTTTAATAAGATTTCATTTGCTACTGTTGAAGGTGTTAATGTATGCAAGGCACTGCAATCCTTTCAGCATTATGCATGCATTACACATGTTTTGAATGTAGTCCTGAAACATTTGTTACATGATGATTGATTAATAATTGGGCTTGGAGTAGTTTATTTCATGACTTATGCTGCTAAAGATAGTGATTGTTTCATGAAGAAAACAGGTGACCTCAATTCAGTATAGACAAGTTAGATCAAAGAAACATAGAGTAAGTGTAACGGCTTGTTTAGAATGCTACAGCATATACTAAGGCACTATGACAAAGCCATGGAACTGCTTCTGGAGAGAGGTGTGTCTGAAAAACTTACTGACTGGGACAACAACGCTACAAAAGAACTCGTAACATTTTTAGAGCCATTCGGAGGTGCAACAGAAACGGAAGGTGAAAAGTTTCCAACAGTTCAGTTTGTTTTGTTATGGGTGCTCAAATTGAAAAGTCATTGTATTATAAGACCGAAAGATACAAAGGTGCATACATTTAAATTACTGTAGACATGCTGCGTGTCCAGCAAATGGAAACTGCGCAAAACGCCGCTTCCAGTGTCACTGGTATTTTTGACAGTAAGCTGCAATTGTCATATTCTCTATTAACTATAAGTATTGGATCATTGCTGTCTCTGTCTCACAGATGAGAAAGTAGGAACTCTAGAATTGCACAGAATAGTAACAATTCTGTGGTCGCCCTTTCAATTATTGGAAATGATATTTGTTTGTGACAGAGATGAGACATTAAATAGTGTGCGTCAAATGTGTGATGAAATATCAGGTGCTGATAAGCTAGACAAAAAAAAAAAGAAAAATTCAGTGCAGTTTGGAATGATATCTCTGCCTGATGAAGCAAATTTGATCCAAAACAATGCCATTCATGTAATTACGCCAGCAGGGAATAACTGGGAGACAATTTTGTTCCACCAAGCGAGGTGGCACAGTGGTTAGATACTGGACTCGCATTCGGGAGGACGACGGTTCAATCCCGCGTCCGGGCATCCTGATTTAGGTTTTCTGTGATTTCCCTAAATCGCTCCAGGCAAATGCCGCGATGGTTCCTTTGAAAGGGCACGGCCGAATTCCTTCCCCATCCTTCCCTAATCTGATGAGACCGATGACCTTGCTGTCTGGTCTCCTTCCCCAAACCACCCAACCCAATTTTGTTCTTGTTACATTTCTGATTTGTTAGGTGGTCAAATCATATGTGTACATTTGAATCAATAAAGCAGATGCTGTTATAAATAGCAGCAACGTGATTTTTCATTACGAGACTGGCGAAAGTTGGTAGGTACATAGTTTTCACGTGAAATTCCAGATTGTTTCCAAAATTTCATTACTGCATAAAGCAATCTGTTTCCTCTTATGGCTCACAATGATGTCACAATTAGAAATTGCCACCCAGGAGTATAGGTCTACAGTGTAAACAAACTGACCTGAGTGTGGCTCCATCAGCCAGCAGCGCGGTGAGTGCGCCATCTTGACAGGCGTCTGCCCTCCCTGCTCCACGGTGCCTCGTTCGACCGTAGTACACTTCGAGCGTTCGTACTCGGGGAAGCCACGACCGAGCGTGGCGCACTGGAGCAATTATGAGCGAGCAAAACCCCCAATGTGCAGACTGCTATTGGAGAACATGAAAATTTTCAGTGTGAACAACCTTCAACATTTGAAGTTTTTGTTGGAAACATAAAATGTTTGTCAAAAAGAGGAGAATCGAGGCTTTCAAATGCGCTATGTTAGTATAAAAACAAACATTTTACAAGCTCTTTGAAAAAATCATTTTCCCGTGGGTTTCATATGTAGTCAGTCACTAATATTTCATTGAAGAAAATGTTCCCATAATAACCAATTGTATTATTACCATCAGTAATCTAAAAACTGCCCTGTCAATCATAAATTTTGATGAAACACAGTGTGAATAACAAATTAACTATTTTGTGTTATTATTGAATAACGTTCAGCATCAAAGCATTAGACAGTAAGATAGATATTTCAAGATCAGGAAGTAATAATCATAAATTGACCAGGTCCAAGCAGGACTCGCACCAGTTTGTACCAGCAGCAAGAAAAGAGCTAAAGGAGAAAAAGGTTCCACTAAAAGCTATCCTTGTAATTGATAATGCTCCCAGTCATCTTCAGAGGTTTCTCTCAAGTCCAATGGTATACATGTACAAGCACTCTTTCTCCCACCCAATATGACAGTCCTAATTCAGCCCACTGACCAGGGAATTTTGGAATCAATTAAACGTCATATCAACATTCACTTCTCGTCTCCCTACTGAACGAAAGTGAAAACGACTCTATCCAAACTATGCTGAAGGTGTGGAAAGCAATTAACATATGTGATGTTGTTTCCCAAACAGCTGAGGTATAGGATAAAGTGGAGAGCGCTACCATAATGAAGAGCTGGAGAAAATTGTGGACATCTATTGATGCCGAGTTGGATCCAGTAGTGAGTGACAGTGATGAGCCAGTCACTGTACACTGACATATTCTGCAACCTTCCAGGAGGAAAATAGATCAAGATATTACTATGTGGCTGAATGAGGAAAACTGTGATACGGACCAAACTTTAAGAGACGAATAAATAAGCAAAAGAGTGCAAGAAAGTAATGATGAAAGTGATGAAGAAAGAGGGGACAGGAGTTTCTTGAAGATTTCTCACAATGCTAGTGCTGAAGCTGCCGAGGTCTTCCTGCAGTACATTATGCAACAACCAGATGCATGCAGTACCGACGTAATGCTCGTAAACTCGTTGGGTGATAAAGCATGCCACTGTTGCGTGTCATCATTGTGACAGTTAAAAATTAGGGACATGTTTCATAGTGAGTGATACAACTGTATAATTATGTACAGTATACACTCAAGGGCTAAGTTTTCTTTGAAAATTAATGTGTTTGTGGATTTAATAAAGCACATCCTCTATGTTTTAAAATTGTATCCTTCAGTTTAATAAAGTGTAGTACACTTTATCCCCCCTGTTTTCAAAATAAATAAAAAACAAAGTAAATGAGTAATATAAATTTCAGACACTCAATAATCCGGCACTTCCGCTAATCCAGCACCCATATGTGCCAGGAATGGCCGGATTAGCGAGAGTCTAGTCTGTATGGTAAAAACAGTTTGTGTAATTGTTTAAATGCACTGATATCATAGTTAAAACTAGCTGTGAGAAAGAAAACAAATCTGCACATTTTCACAGCACAACACCGCATTTTTTTCTAGCAGTCAGTTTAATTGAAAATCCGTATATTGTTGTTTAAAAGCCTGTATAGCACATGTTTGTATTATTTCAGTTGAGTCAAAATGTCGTCCTTCCCAAGCGATTTTCATCTTCAGGAACAGGGAGAAGTTGGCAATTAGGGAGGGCGGGGGACTATTGCCATCCTGTTTTTGTCCAGGAATTCCTTCACAACAGATGAGAAGTGCGTGAGTGTGTTGTCATGGTATACCAACCAGTGTCCCCCCCCCCCCCCCCCCCCCCACCACAGCCTTGGCCATTTGCACCAAATATTTTTCCTCGGTGGCCTCAAAACCTCACAGTGAAAGTGCCCACTGGTACTCTGACCAGGTGGAACAAACTCTGTGGAGTATTTCCTGAATGCCAGAAAGAAAAAAGATCAGTGCTGACTTCATGTTGCTGTGGGCTTATTGAGCTTTTTTTGCCCTTGGAGAAGAGACTTTTTCCTTTGTTATGATTGCTGCTTCATTTCAGGGTTATAATTGTAGACCCAACATTCATCACCTGTGGCAATTCTAGATAAGAATTATGGACGCTTTGAAACTCTTTGTTGCAGCTCAGTGCAGGTCTAAATGCTGAGGTTTTGTTGGTCAGTACTGAGAAAGCGAGACACAAACGTCGCTGCAATTTGTCTCGTGGTCAGTTCATCAGCTAGAATTCATTGATATGTACTGTATGACACCCCAGGTCTGTTACAAACGTTGTGAATTGTCTGGCTTGTCTTCATGAATCACATGATGCACTTTAACAATCATCTCTGGTGTTGTGCATATTGACGGCCGACCAGAATGTTTGTCATCTTTCACAGATTCTCAGCCCAGCACTTGAACCACTCACGTGTTCTTGCTTGACTCTGTGGTCACCGAATACCTCTGTCAGCAAGCATTGGGCTTCAGCTGCAGTTTCCTTCAACTTGAAACACAATTTGATTCAAATCCATTGTTCTTTCACATTATCCATTCCACAATTTGCAGAAGCACTGAAATATGTCCTGCCGTGCACCCCTACAAGTCATATCTGGGTGTGCTAAATATGACAGAACTTTGTGCTGCAGTACTGTAATTAATTTGACCAATACAATTAAATTCTTGGATATTTTGGGCAGCACCTTGTACATAGATGGACTATAAAAGGCAAGGAATTTATTGTACAGCGCTGCCACCTCTGGCAGCAACAATGGCTCTAACAAGGCCGAGCATTGTATTGAAGTGAGCTGGGATGACATACGAGAACTACTTCCCGTGCTGCTTCAGCCCTATTCTAGATTTCACGAATTGTAGTGGCTGCCAAGTGACACAGTGCACGTTCCTTGGCAACATCAAACCAGATGTTAAAGGCCTTAACACATTGAAAATTTAATGCCTTCTGCAAATTACCAACTATGTGAACCAGAAGTAATCATGCTGTGTACACTGTAGTACCTCATAGCAATGTTC
This sequence comes from Schistocerca americana, assembly GCF_021461395.2. Classification (NCBI taxonomy): domain Eukaryota; kingdom Metazoa; phylum Arthropoda; class Insecta; order Orthoptera; family Acrididae; genus Schistocerca; species Schistocerca americana. The sequence continues at coordinate 184,819,666 of NC_060129.1, read as the reverse complement.
ATTCTCCACGTAGCCTCCATGTACAGATACACCCATCGAGATTTTCTGTGGAGCACTGAGACTCATCTGAAAAGATGATATGGTGCACCTCTCTCCACTACTGTGCTAAGGGAAGTCACTGAATTTATCACCTACTTTCCTGCAATTGTTATCATTTGTTTGCCTCTACGCGTACATCACATCTACCGACTTCCTTCACACTGGGGTAATTTCTTCGTGGTGCCGTCTAGAGTGTAAATATATAGGATGTATCAAAAAGAATCACCCAATTAAATTATATATATATATATATATATATATATATATATATATATATACCTAAAAACAAAGTCACACATCTTTGTTTTTAGGTATATTTTTCCTTCGTGGAATGTTTCCTTCTATTATAACTATATATATGTTACCGACATTGTGCGTGAACAGTGTACTGTTGGGAAGAGCAAACTCTAGGGATTTACATGGTTACCGCTAGATAGCAGCTAGTGATGGGATAAACTGCGATTTTCCGATATCAGTGATCACTGTGAATGCTACTTTTCACTATCTGTTATTCTTAACTGTGATTTGTCGCAGTTAAGGAACATGGGTCGTGTATCCCTCCGCCACTGCTATTTCTGTGATTTCTCCTACTTCTGCGACTTCCCACTGTATGAAAAAGTTACATCTGTCAACACAGAAAATTGCATCTCAACAAACCTGTCATTGGCAAGTATGTTTTACGTTTTTTTCTTCCGTTGGCTTTAATTTTGTATTAAAGAAACAACTGTGTAAATATTAATAGTGTAATTAATATGTAGGTAGCCGTACAGTACCGTAATAGTTCGTGTTTAGAAAATGAATTCTAACATATTGTTATGTTCACAGGTACCTGAACTACATTTCAGTCACTCAGTCAAGTGATAACTCAAAATATCATTGTCAACAGATTTGAAGAAATTGCCACTGCGTCTTTAGACCGTTAGTTTCTAAGCGTTTCGTTGGACTTAATTACTTCAGTGAGATCGTTCTTGCAAATGTGACATTCATTATAGCAAATATTAGCAATCTACTCTGTCAATTATATTGCTATTAATTAGTGACAGCAAAAATTGTTTAATAATCCTTGTGTTTTTGCAGACACAGTTCCGACTCTGATTACTGGTTGCTGTACGTATCTATCCACATCAAGGCTGTTGAGAGAGACTCGTGAAGATTCAAGACAGCTCTTAGCGGATTTGCAGTTTAAACGTGAAATAATTGTGAAATAAGTGTGTGAATGATTAAACTGTGTTTTATTGAAGTTGTTGTGCGATTTTAAAGGAATAATAAATGTTAAATACAGTGAGTGAATAATAAAAATCTCATTTTCCACATGTTAAGCCGTCCAATACCCGTAATTTTCCGCCACTTGCTTATTGGTAAACACTTGTTGGAGAGTGACATGCCCCCCCCCCCCCCCCCTTTCTCCACAATCTTGGTGTGACACTGACCTGTAACATATCCCGAAGTCTACAATATGCATTTTGCGGCTGTTGATATGAAAGTGGGAAGTACAGATCTTCCAGTTAAATCAGGAATAGCTTAAGTGCATTGCTTGAAAGTAACACAGGAAAAGCTTACTTATGCAGGTGGTAGTAGTGTCGGCAAAAAGTTCTTGTGTGTGAAGTTGCCATGTAGAACACCAGGTGTAAAACTTTTCTCCCGAGTCTTGAACTGTGTCGGAACAAAAGTGAGGCATTCATATGACTGTTTTCATTTCACTACACTTATACAGATGTCTGAGTTCTGCTGTGTTAACATTGCAAAGTCCTGTAGGCATGTGGAGTATTAACCAAAACTGTTATATTGGAAGCAGAATCAAACACATTTGTTACGTTACTTGATATTTTCAGGAGAAAAAGACAATGTTGCTTCTTATTAATATAATACAGTCAGAGTCACAGCAGTATTTGACCAACCATAACTGATGCTGAATGTGCATGTCGTCATATAATATGAAGGGCTTATTTCAATAGTGGTACAAGGCCATTACCTCCACTTTTCTGTCTCTAATGCTTCTGAAATTAATGATCCAAACAAACATGAATAAAGGTTCATCTCTAGCAAGAAGCCATATGCTTGAGTATTTCTAGTATCTCAACTGCAGATTTTTCAGCGCTCATTTAACTTTACGACTCTGTATCTCAAAATGAACAAAAATGGACTTGTACCACTATTGAAATAAGCCCTCCATATGCACACATAGCACATCGATCTCGTGAGGCACAAGGCTCTCATAACAAAGTACGTACACCGGTCAACAGATGGCACTAGGAAAAGTATGTTAACTGCGCTTTTTAGTTGCTACTTGCGACTCTTCGTTGCGACTTGTCACAGAAATCGCAGTTGGACTCGATAGCGTGTCGCAGAGATGAGCGTAGTAGAACTTTGGCCAACAGATGGCACTGCTAACTGCGCTTTTTAGTTGCTACTTGCGACTTCTAGCCGCGACTTGTCACTGAAATCGCAGGAAGGAGTATGGCTCACGGCATTGAATGTGAAATGCTACTTCTGACTGCTAACTGTGACTGAAATCGCAGTTATATTTTGTAAAGTTGTTATTGTGATATCTGTGACTTCTCAATCACTGTGATTTCTAACAGATACGCGATTTCCTGCCCACCACTAGTAGCAGCAGTATCTGCCCAATTCAGTTCTAGTAAAAACGGTGTCAGGGAACCGGAAAGCGATTGCTGTTCTACGTTTTGCGTAGTGTGGGTCAGTAATATCTGTTCAGTGTGACTCCCGTACTAGCCATGCTGTGGATCCTCCTAGAGCTCAGAGCATGAGACGATGACATGAGCAATTCCGAGAAACAGGTTGTCTGTGTAAAGCTTCGACCATATATACTAGTAGATTGGACTTCCTGTGCAACATAAACCACGTGACTGTTGGCAAAACGTGGCGGGATTTCAAATCAGCGGTCTGCCATCCTATGTTTAAACTATAAGTTTTAAAAAAATGTTTTAGATGGAAGGTGAGACTTTGAAGTTTCAGAAAATAATTTCGGAGCCTACATTTATTTAATAGTATTACAAGGCGGAAAAAAATCCTCTTCATGTGCCGACTATAGGTGCTCTTACATTATTATAATCTCACTTGTATATACAAAAAGGCGTGTATGTGCAGATGGCTTAAAGTTTTTTTCCGTTTCAGGGCCTGTATCCAAAGCTGCCTTCGGTGTTCATCCTTAGGGAACCTTTGAGTAGGAACGAGAAACTGTTATACTTACTTCTGTAACCGAATTATCACAGATACTTTCCAAAATGTAATAGGAGTCTGACTTTACAGGCATCACTTTCAACACTTTAATTTAGGTGATACTCTATTTCAAGTGTAAAAAACATAGAAAAGTCACTTCAGCAGATTTCAATAAATGCATCTGCACTATCATAGAAACACATGTGAAATGTAATGCCATTTCCCCCGACAAAACGCTGAGTACAGCCATAAGCGCAACACGAAACAACCATGTTTTGCCAACATTCACGTGACTTTAGCCCAGAGATGTTTGAGCCACGAAAATGACGTCAGGGCCAGTCTATTATATTTATGGTCGAAGGTGTAAAGGCAAAGGTAAAGTCCCCGAGTGTCTGACAGAGACGTCGAACGCATCCGCCATAGTTTCACAAGCCGCCCGCAGAAATCCGTTCGCCGTGCAGCTCTACAGCTCAACATGTCCCCGATGTCTGTCTGGCGTATTTCTGTAAGCTATTTGTGAAGGTGACAAACAACAACATGTGGAAGTCTGTAGTTTTGATCTTGGCAAGTCGGAGGATGACAGTTTTCTTCCATGCTCCGTATTTAGTGATGAGGCAACGTTCCATTTAAATGGAAATCTGAACGTCATAATGTGAGAATATGGGGTACTGGACAGCCACCATTACGTTCTCCAACATAGGAGGGACTCTCCAAAATTTTGTGTGCTTTGTAAAAGGTGTATGGTCCATTTGCCTTTGCCGAGAACACTGTCACAGGTAGCACGTTTCTCGATATGCTTGAGAATTTTCTTTTCCCATAGTTGGACAATGATTCGAAAGACTTTACTTACCAAAAGGATGGGGCATCGTCACACTGGCAACTGGAAGTGCGGGAATTTTTAAATCAAAGGATTACTGTACGATGGATCGGTCATACTGGACCCAATGATTCAGCCTTACATTACTGGCCTCCAAGGTCACTGTACCCGACTATATGTGGTTATTTCTTGTGGGGGTTTATAAGAGACACTTTTCATGCACCTCCGCTGCCAACAGCAATGAATGAATTGAGACATCACATAACAGCAGCTGTGGAAGCTGTATGTTAAGACATGCTCGCTTAAGTGTGAGAACAATTTGGATACTGCATTGCAGTTCCTTCTCTAAATCCTCGCACAAACGAAAAAATGGCTGACATCGAAATAAGTGTCCAAGGAATAGAAAAGCAACTGGAATCACTCAACAGAGGAAAGTCCACTGGACCTGACGGGATACCAATTCGATTCTACACAGAGTACGCGAAAGAACTTGCCCCCCTTCTAACAGCCGTGTACTGCAAGTCTCTAGAGGAACGGAAGGTTCCAAATGATTGGAAAAGAGCACAGGTAGTCCCAGTCTTCAAGAAGGGTCGTCGAGCAGATGCGCAAAACTATAGACCTATATCTCTGACGTCGATCTGTTGTAGAATTTTAGAACATGTTTTTTGCTCGAGTATCATGTCGTTTTTGGAAACCCAGAATCTACTATGTAGGAATCAACATGGATTCCGGAAACAGCGATCGTGTGAGACCCAACTCGCTTTATTTGTTCATGAGACCCAGAAAATATTAGATACAGGCTCCCAGGTAGATGCTATTTTTCTTGACTTCCGGAAGGCGTTCGATACAATTCCGCACTGTCGCCTGATAAACAAAGTAAGAGCCTACGGAATATCAGACCAGCTGTGTGGCTGGATTGAAGATTTTTAGCAAACAGAACACAGCATGTTGTTATCAACGGAGAGACGTCTACAGATGTTAAAGTAACCTCTGGCGTGCCACAGGGGAGTGTTATGGGACCATTGCTTTTCACAATATATAAAAATGACCTAGTAGATAGTGTCGGAAGTTCCATGCGGCTTTTCGCGGATGATGCTGTAGTATACAGAGAAGTTGCAGCATTAGAAAATTGTAGCGAAATGCAGGAAGATCTGCAGCGAATAGGCACTTGGTGCAGGGAGTGGCAACTGGCCCTTAACATAGACAGATGTAATGTATTGTGAATACATAGAAAGAAGGATCCTTTATTGTATGATTATATGAAGCGGAACAAACACTGGTAGCAGTTACTTCTGTAAAATACCTGGGAGTATGCGTGCGGAACGATTTGAAGTGGAATGATCATATAAAATTAATTGTTGGTAAGGCGGGTACCAGGTTGAGATTCATTGGGAGAGTCCTTAGAAAATGTAGTCCATCAACAAAGGAGATGGCTTATAAAACACTCGTTCGACCTATACTTGAGTACTGCTCATCAGTGTGGGATCCGTACCAGATCGGGTTGACGGAGGAGATAGAGAAGATCCAAAGGAGAGCGGCGCGTTTCATCACAGGGTTATTTGGTAACCGTGATAGCTTTACGGAGATGTTTAACAAACTCGAGTGGCAGACTCTGCAAGAGAGGCGCTCTGCATCGCGGTGTAGCTTGCTCGCCAGGTTTCGAGAGGGTGCGTTTCTGGATGAGGTATCGAATATATTGCTTCCCCATACTTATACCTCCCGAGGAGATCACGAATGTAAAATTAGAGAGATCAGAGCGCGCACAGAGGCTTTCAGACAGTCGTTCTTCCCGCGAAGCATACGCGACTGGAACAGGAAAGGGAGGTAATGACAGTGGCACGTAAAGTGCCCTCCGCCACACACCGTTGGGTGGCTTGCGGAGTATAAATGTAGATGTAGATGTAGACATATGCCGTGCATCTCAAGTGGGCATACTGAACACCTTTGGAAAGGCATGTAAAAAACTTTTGAGTTTCCCATTCATCACAAAAAACAAAATTTATTTTATATGTTCATTAGTTTCAAAAATATAGACATGCCAAATCGGATGACTGTTTTTAATACAACCGGTGTAGATAATGCACTTCAAAACCTCCCGATAATGAGGCCACTACCGAGGTGGGAGATAACAGCTACTCACTCGTGGGTGTTTACATGTGTTGGATAAAAAGTAGTAGCAACAATGCCGTAATATGGATGATGTGAGTCACATGGTACACTCGCTTTCTGTTGCTGGTAGGAGATGGTGGGCTGAAGTAGTGAAGTCAGCGGCATAGGTTGTGTCTGCGTTAGTTGCGGTATGTACTATCTCAGAGTTGGAGAGGCTATTTCAGGCGCCCTAACAGTACGTCTGGGGAACATGAAGAAAGTGCGTGAATCAAGACTGAAGTGGCACGTGGTCGGAGTGCACAACAATATTTCCTTCCGGATCTGCATCCCACCAAATTTCACGACAATGCACGACATCAAGTGATAAGCCCTGTGCAGGAGCTCCTCGTATTTGGCAGTGGGAGATACTGGAACATACACCGTATTCACCCGATCTGTTCGCGAAAATGAACGAAGTACTTCGTGGCACGCGTTGAAGCAAAAGACAAGACACCATAATGAAGTCCCAGCGAGACATTATTAAAGCTGGATGTGCCGACGGTGTACGACGTCTTGAACGTGAGTGGGGGAAGGTGATCGAGATGTGAGACGGGGATGTAATAAAGTGAATTCCTCGCAATCAAGTCTGGCATGAATTATAACCGAATTATCCATATTTGATTTGCAGCTCCTTGTATTGGCCGTGTTTGCAGTTAAAATTTTTGGGATTTGAGGTCCGCCAGTTACGCAAAACACAGTTCTTCTCAGTACCCAAACATGTTTTGGCACCATTGTGCCATCATCAGTAGGTTTTCGTTTTTATTTACTATGGAAAGATCTGTGAAGTAAGTAATCTGAGTGAACTGTCATAAGAAACAAAAAACATTTGAAAACTTCACAAGTGGTGGTGGTTAGTGTTTAACGTCCCGTCGACAACGAGGTCATTAGAGACCGAGCGCAAGCTCGGGTTAGGGAAGGATTGGGAAGGAAATCGGCCGTGCCCTTTCAAAGGAATCATCCCGGCATTTGCCTGAAACGATTTAGGGAAATCACGGAAAACCTAAATCAGGATGGCCGGAGACGGGATTGAACCGTCGTCCTCCCGAATGCGAGTCCAGTGTGCTAACCACTGCGCCACCTCGCTCGGTAAACTTCCAAGTAATCTCATCCAGAGATGAAGTCAGTTGTAAACAAAACACAACAGAATTTGTACTAATTATATTTTATGTAAGTTACTTTTATATCAATTATACTTGATCTATCTACCATCAATAAGTGAAACAACTGCATAACTGGCAGAACTCAAATCCCAAAAATTATAACCGAATTACCACTACTTTTAACCAACTCTATGTATTTTAAGCATACCTATTTCTTTTTACTCATAAAAATTTGTCAGTAGTCTAGTATGAAACCTGTTTACAATTTTGTTTTGCTATCTAGATAGATACTCTGCAAATTACATTTAAGTGCCTGGCATAGGATTAATCGAATCACGTTCACAACTCTCTATTATTCGGCAAAACTTGACGTTTACATAAGTTTTTACTACAAGTTAATACTTCTCACGTGTTCTCGTGTAATTTGGCTGATAAACCTTGTATCCTTCAAAATCTTAAGGTCCTAGGTCACCTGCAAGGCACTTACATCGTTCAATAATTGAATTGTCGATAACCAAATCATGACCTGTAATACAGCTTACTTGGCGATTGCATAAACTTGTAAACATCTACTTTTTACAGAACGAAGAGACTGGATAACTCACTATGGGACATACATCTCCAGGAGACAAACGTAAACTTTTATGTGAGCAAGCCGTACAAAGTGATGTTCTGGCACTACATCATTACGAAAACAGGTGACAAAACTTGAGGTTCACTTACGTTTTTACTACAAGTTAATTCTTCTATAGTTTTGTCATGTAATGTGGCTGCTAAACCTCGTCTCGTGCAAATTCAGAAGGTCCTAGGTCAGTTGCAAGACGCTTAAACCGCTCAATAATTGAAATTTCGATAAGCATATCGATATCCCGAAACATATCGTACAATGGAAACAAAACGATCTAACAAAAAATATTGATCTATCTAGTAATTTCGGCCTACAGAAAAATACCGACCCATCGAAAAGTGTCGTTCCATCTAACAGTACCGTACCATAGAGGAATATCAATACATCGGAGGTTATCGATCCATCTAGTAATCTGGATGATTCAATAATATATATCTCTCGAAGAATGTCTGTCTCTAGGAGTGTCTGTCTCTCGAGGAGTGTCTGTCTCTCTTTCCTGAGGTCGGCGTTTTTCCGGAGGACAGCGTGATAAAAGCAAGATAACACCTCAGAGATCAATACTTTACAATAGACCGCTATTCTTCGAGATAGCGATATTTTTCGGGATATCTATATCCTTCAACACATCATATATTTCGAGATTTCGATTTATTTCGAGATGTGGACTTTTTCCGAGAAATCAATATTCTTAGAAATAACGGTTTCTTTCGTAATATCGAATTCTTTCGAGATAATTTTTTTTTGAGACGTCGATGTTCGTGTTGTTTCGATATTCCCGTGATACCGATATTTTCCGAGATACGGACGTTTTCCGAATAAAGGATTTTTTCGATATACCGAAATTTTTCGGTATTTCTATTTTCATTGTTATTGTCATTTTCGATATATCTATATTACACAGTAGGTCGATATCATTCGAATTACCGATATTTTGCACATGCAGATATTTTTCGCTATATCGATGTTCTGCGAGTTGTCGATATTCTGCAGGCCACTGTATTTTTCATAACTATGAATTTTTCGAAGTGTCGGAATTTTTCGATGTATCGAAACTATTGACATCGGCTGCTTCCATATATCGATGTTATTTGAGCGTTGGTATCTTTCGATTTACCGTTCATTTTCGAAATGTACATATTTTTCGACATGCCGATACTATTCGAGTCGATAACATTTTCGGAATTATCGAAATTTTCAGATCAATCTATATTCCGATATGCCGTTTTCTCGCTATATCAGCAATTATTGATTATTGATTTTTTTTCATAAAGACGACATTTTTCGAGGTTTCGCTATTTTTCGTAGTATCGGTATTTTTCAATGTATCGATATTTTTCGACATTTATGACATTTAACAGGACACATGATATCGATTTTTTCCGGTAGTTGTATTTCTTCAGATATCGATATTTCATCTTACATCGGCTCCAAACGAGACATCGACGTCAACAATTTCTCGATGAAGTTTGATGCATCGATTTATTGAGGTAACCATTTTATCAGCTTGTCAGTGTCTTTGATGTATCGTTTTTTTATATAGGCCTCTATTCCCTTTGAGACATCCATTTCCTTCAAGGTAACAGATTATTCGATAAATCGATATGTTTCGAGATTTCCACATTCCTCCAGAAGTTAAGTTTTTTCGAAATGTCGATTTCTTTCGAGATGTTAATTCTTTTCTACGTGTGAAACTTTTTCTAGATGTAGAATTTCTTCTAGATGTCGATTTTTTTGAGATGTCAACTTTTTCAAGGGTTCTACAATATTGACATGTCGATTTTTCGAGTTGCCGATGTTTTTCGACCTGTCTATATGTAACGAGTGTCCTACTTCCCGAAATGTCGATTTTTCTTCAGATGTCGATATTTTAGGGTATTTTAATATTTTACTATGCATCGAATATTCAAGATGTCGATATTTTTCGTGAAACCAGTATTTTTCATTTTCGCGATATTGATTTCTTCGAGATATCGATACGCATGTAATCTTTTCAGTGGGAGTCAATAAAGTATAATGTTAGCGCACATACCAGTGTGTTTCCATATTGTAGTAAAATTACTTTATTATAACATTTTTCGCCTAATAATTGGATTAAATACTTCATAATTAATACCTTCTTGATTCACTGGAAATTTTTGCTGCAAATATGCCACAGCTTATGAAACATAGCAATTAATGAAGCATAGTTCGTCCAATTTTGTCTGTATCTACACGAAATATAATTGTTTCTGTCGTCCATTATAGATGTCACTTTAATTCCTGTGACACAAAGTGGAAAAAATTCTAATATATGAACTATTTCATTTGTTGTAGTGTTTGTCATTCTTTGATTACACACTTACTTAGTCTCCCACTTGCTATTCCTTCTCCGTTTTTGTATCCACTATATTATTCTCCATAATTGTTTACACGTAACTCCTGGTTTTCTGGAATCTCTTTCAGCCACACTTAAACTCAGTGCTGCCTATATATACTTCAGATACTTTCATCTGTTTTACTGGTCTATTTGTGTAACCAAAATTATAAAAATTTTATGATCTGAAAACTTCGCATAAATATTTATCGTCTCATATTAAGAATTTTCTTAATTCTTTGAAATGTAATACTGTCTGCTGGGAAATTATGGAATTTGAACAGCTATAAAGTGGCTTCATGGCGGCACACTTGCATGGTACAAGTAAATTAGCACTCAGACATTTCTGCATGAAGTAGATGTTCAAACAGCGAGATTTTCTTTAGAACAGTCCTCATGTTTTCACAATATTGTTGATATATTTATGAAAGATGAATGCCTGTGTTGTACCAGGTGAAATAAGAAGTCAAAGTGATGTGATCAGGACTCTCAAAGTTAGTCATTGCTACCAACTCCATGGCTAAAACATAGAAAGCGAAATACAGTTTGGAGAAAGTGAAAAGATACAATTATGTTATGGAGATAAGAGTCTATTAAAGGATGGTACGCTTAACAACTGCAAGGCACAAAAACCAGCCAATAATTGAATTTCCGATAACTGAAACATTACCTGTAATAGGCTTTACTTGCCGTTTGCATCAACTTAGAAGCTTCTACGTATTTTGTACAGAGTTGTGCGACGTGATACCTTAGTAAGACACAATAATTTCCAGAAGGTGGATGCAAACGTTTCTGAGATAAAACGACCAATTTGACGATCTGGCATTACGTCATTACGAAGACAAAAGACGAAAATGTGAGGTTTTCTTAGGTTTGCTGCCAGATCTCGGTTAATGAAAATCTTAAGATCCTAGGTCAACTTCAATACACCAAAACCAGCCAACAATTGATTTTTCGATAACTAAAACATGACATGTACTACTTCTTAGTTCTCGATTGCATCAACTTAGTTATTCATTGCTTCAACTTAGAAACTTCTATGTTGTACAGAGTGGTGCGACTCCATACCTCAGCATGCGACATAAATTACCAGACGATAAATGTAAACGTTTCCGAGAGAAAAGCCACCAATGTGACGATCTGGCATTATGTCATTACCAAGACAAATGCCGAAAACGTCAGGGTTTTTAGGTTTTTACTATATATTATCACTTTTCGTATTTTCTCGTGTAATGCGGCTGCCAGATCACGGTTTATGCAAAATCTTAAAGTCGTAGGTCAACTTCAAGGCAAGAAAACAGGCGAATAATTGTTTTCTCGATAACTAAAACATGAAATGTACTAATTCTTACTTGTCGAAATGTACACTTAGAAGCATCAATGTTGTACAGAGTGGTGCAACTGCATACCTCAGCATGGGAAATAAATTTCCAGACGATAAATGTAAATGTTTCCAAAAGAAAAGCGACCAATTTGACAATCTGGCATTACATCATCAAGAAGACAAATAACGAAAACGTGAGGTTTCATTAGATTTTTAGTACATATTAACACTTTTAGCATTTTCTCGTGTAATGTGTCTGCCAGATCTCGGTTCATCCAAAATCTTAAGGGCCTAGTTGAACTTCAAGACACAAAAACCGGCCAATAATTGATTTTTCGATAACTGAAACATGACATGTACTACTTCTTACTTGTGGATTTAATCAACTTAGAAGATTCTGTGTTGTACAGAGTGGTGCGACTGCATACCTCAGCACATGACATAAATTACCAGAAGATAAATGTAAACGTTTCGGAGAAAAAACCTACCAATGTGACGATCTGGCATTATGTCATTACCAAGACAAATGCCGAAAACGTAAGGTTTTCTTAGGTTTTTACTACGTATGAACACTTTCCGCAATTTCTTGTGTAATGTGGCTGCCAGATCTCAGTTCATGCAAAATCTTAAAGTCATAGGTCAACTTCAAGGCACCAAAACTGGCCAATAATTGATTTTTCGGTAGCTAAAACATGACATTTACTAATTCTTATTTGTTGATTGCATTAACTTAGAAGCTTGTATGTTGTAGAGAGTGGTGCGACTGCATACCTCAGCACACGACATTTATTTCCAGACGATAAATATAAGTGTTTCCAAGAGAAAAGCGACCAATGTAACGATCTGGCCTTATGTCATTACGGAGACAAATGCCGAAAACGTCAGGTTTTTTAGGTTTTTACTACATATTAACGCTTTTCGCATTTTCTTGTGTAAAGTGACTTCCAGATCTCGGTTCATGCAAAATCTTAAAGTCCTAGGTCAACTTCAAAGCACCAAAAGCGACCAAAAATTGATTTTTCGATTACTAAATCATGACATGTATTACATCGCAGTTGTTGATTGCATCAACTAAGAAGCTTCTATGTTGTACAGAGTGGTGCGACTGCATTCCTCAGCATGAGACATAAATTTCCAGACGATAAATGTAAACGTTTCCGAGAGAAACCCCACAAATATGACAATCTGGCATAATGTCATTACGAAGACAAATGCCGAAAACATGAGGTTTTTTTTAAAGTTTTACTACATATTAACACTTTTCTCATTTTCTCGTGTAATGTGGCTGCCAGGTCTCAGCTCATGCAAAATCTTAAGGTCCTAGGTCAACTTCATGGCAAGAAAACAAACCAATAATTGATTTTTCGATAACTAAAACATGACATGTACTAAATTTTAGTTGTCGATTGCATCAACATAGAAGCTTCTGTGTTGTACACAGTGGTGCGACTGCATACCTCAGCACACGACATAAATTTGTAGACGATAAATGTAAACGTATCTGAGAGAAAAGCGATCAATGTAACTATCTGGCATTATGTCATAACGAAGACAAATGCCGAACACGACAGGTTTTTTAGGTTTTTACTATATATTAACACTTTTCGCATTTTCTCGTGTAAAATGACTTCCAGATCACGGTTCATGCCAAATCTTAAGGTTCTAGGTGATCTTCAAGGCACCTAAACCGGCCAATAATGGATTTTTCGATAACTAAATCATGAGATGTACTACTCCTTATCGATTGTTGTCGATTGCAACAAGTTAGTTGTCGATTGGTTCAACTTAGAAACTTCTGTGTTGTACGGAGCTGTGCAACTGCATTCCTCAGCATGAGACATAAATTTACAGACGATAAATGTAAACGTTTCCGAGAGAAACCCCACAAATATGACAATCTGGCATAATGTCATTACGAAGACAAATGCCGAAAACATGAGGTTTTTTTTTAAGTTTTTACTACATATTAACACTTTTCTCATTTTCTCGTGTAATGTGGCTGCCAGATCACGGTTCATGCAAAATCTTAAGGTCCTAGGTGAACTTCAAGGCACAAAAACCGGCCAATAAGTGATTTTTCGATAACTCAAACATGACATGTTCTAATTTTTAGTTGTCGATTGCTTCAACATAGAAGCTTCTATGTTATACACAGTGGTGCGACTGCATACCTCAGCTCACGACATAAATTTCCAGACGATAAATGTAAATGTTTCCGAGAGAAAAGCGACCAAGGTGACTGTCTGGCATTATGTCATCACGAAGACAAATAACGAAAACGTGATTTTTCATTTGATTTATAGTACATATTTACACTTTTCGTATTTTCTCGTGTAGAGTGTCTGCCAGATCTTGCTTCATACAAAATCTTAAAATCCGAGGTCATCCTGAAGGCACCAAAACCGGCCAATAATTGATTTTTCGTTAACTAAAACGTGACATGTACTACTCCTTAGTTGTCGATTGCATAAACTTAGAAACTTCTATGTTGTACAGAGTGGTGCGACTGCATACGTCAGCACTCGACATAAATTTCCAGACGATAAATGTAAACGTTTTGGAGAGATAAGCGATCAACGTAACAATCTGCCATTACGTCATTGCAAAGACAAATGAAGAAATCGAGATGTTTTCTTAGGTTTTTACTATGTATTAACATTTTTCGCAATTTCTCGTGTAATGTGGCTGTCAGATCTCGGTTCATCCAAAATTTTAAGGTCGTCGGTAAACATCAATGCTCCAATACCGGGCAGTAATTGATTTTTCGATAACTAAAACATGACATGTACTACTTCTTCCCTGTCGGCTGCATCAACTTAGAAGCTTCTATGTTGTAGAGTGTGGTGCGACTGCATACCTCAGCACACGACGTAAATTTCCAGACGATAAATGTAAACGTTTCCGAGAGAAAAGCGACCAATGTGACGATTTGGCATTATGTCATTACGACGACAAATGCCGAAAATGTCAGGTTTTTTAGGTTTTTACTACATATTTACACTTTTAGCATTTTCTTGTGTAATGTGTCTGCCAGATCTCGATTCACGCAAAATCTTACGGTCCCAGGTCAACGTCAAGGCACCAAAACAGGCCAATAATTGATTTTTCGATAACTAAAACATGAGATTTTCTACTTCTTAATTTATTTATTTATTGTTCCATGGGACCCAATTAAGGAGAAGTGTCCATGGTCATGGAACGAGTCAATATATGAAATTATAACATGATATTAGAAACAGATAAAATGAAATATAAAAAATAACATTCAGGTGACAAGTCGTAAATTTAAATAAAGAAAATCAACAATGTAACACTGGAATTTGATAATTGTTTAGCTCTTCCAGGAGCTCCTCGACAGAATAGAAGGAGTGAGCCATGAGGAAACTCTTCAGCTTTTAGACTTAAAAGGCTTTGGGCTACTACTAAGATTTTTGAGTTCTTGTGGTAGCTTATTGAAAATGGATGCAGCAGAATACTGCACTCCTTTCTGCCCAAGAGTCAAGGAAGTGCATTCCACATGCAGATTGGATTTCTGCCTAGTATTAACTGAGTGAAAGCTGCTAACTCTTGGGAATAGGCTAATATTGCTAACAACAAACGACATTAAAAAAAATATATACTGTGAGGGCAATGTCAGAATTCCCAGACTATGAATAGGGGTCGACAAGAGGTTCTCGAACTTACACCACATATAGCTCGAACAGCCCGTTTTTGAGCCAAAAATACCCTTTTTGAATCAGAAGAAATACCCCCAAAAAATTATAATATACGACATAACCGTATGAAAATATGCAAAGTAGACTACTTTTCGTGTTGAAGTGTCACTTATTTCAGACACTGTTCTAATGGTAAATAAAGCAGCATTTAGTTTCTGAACAAGATCCTGGACATGGGCTTTCCACAACAGCTTACTATCTATCCGAACGCCTAGGAACTTGAACTGTCCCGTCTTGCTTATAATATGCCCATTCTGTCTGATCAGAATATCGGTTCTTGTTGAATTGTGAGTTAGAAACTGTAAAAACTGAGTCTTACTGTGATTTAGCAACGAATTATGTTCCACAAGCCACGAACTTATTTCATGAACTACATTATTTGATACTGTTTCAATATTACACACAAGAACTTTCACTACCAAGCTGGTGTCATCAGCAAACAGAAATATTTTTGAATCGCCTGTAATACTAGGAGGCATATCATTTATATAAATAAGAAACAGCAGTAGCCCCAGCACCGACCCTTGGGGAATGCCCCTCTTAACAGTGCCCCATTGGGACTGAACATCACTACCACTCTCAATACTGTGGAGAATTACCTTCTGCTTTCTGTTCTTAAAGTAAGAGGCAAACCAATTGTAAGCTACTCCCCTTACTCTATAATGGTCCAACTTCTGCAGTAATATTTTGTGGTCAACACAGTCAAAAGCCTTCGTTAAATCAAAGAAAACACCTAGCGTTCGCAACCTTTTATTTAATATGTCCAAAACCTCACAGAGAAAAGAGAATATAGCATTTTCAGTTGTTAAACCATTTCTAAAACCAAACTGAACATTTGACAGCAAATTATGTGAATTTAAATGCTTCAGTAACCTTGTATATACAACCTTCTCGATAACTTTAGCAAACACCGATGGCATAGAAATAGGTCTGTAATTGTCAATATTGTCCCTGTTTACCTTTTCATAAAGTGGCTTCACTACAGAGTACTTTAATCGGTCAGGAAACCGACCACTCCTAAAGGAAAAGTTACAGATATAGCTAAGTACTGGGCTGACATACATAGAACAATACTTCAGTATTCTGCTAGATACCCCGTCATATCCATGAGAGTTCTTGGTCTTTAGTGATTTAATTATTAACTCAATCTCCCTCTTGTCAGTATCATGGAGGAGCATTTCAGGTAACAGTCTCGGAACACTTTTTTCTAAGAGCACTGTATGATTCCCTGTTGGGACTAGGTTTCTATTTAGTTCACCTGCTATATTGAGAAAGTGATTATTAAATACTGTACATATATGGGACTTATCAGTAACACGGACATTCCCACTACGCACTGATTCTACATCCTCGACCTGTCTTTGCAGACCAGCCACTTCCTTTATGACTGACCATATGGTTTTAATTTTATTCTATCTGCATACCACATACTTTTTGCCTTCCTAATAACATTTTTAAGCACCTGTTGGTCTGCTGCATTTAGATTCTGACTGTTTCTAACGTTTTGATATAATTTCCACTTTGTTCTACAAGATATTCTTATCCCTCTAGCCAGCCACCCAGGCTGCCTGTTTGTGCTAGTACCCTGTTTTCAGCGTTCTAACGGAAAGCAACTTTCAAAGAGCACGAGAAAAGTCTTGAGAAAAGCATTAAATTTATCGTCTACTGTATCAGCGCTATAAATATCTTCCCACTCTTGTTCCCTGATAAGGTTTAAAAAGGTCTCTACAGCAACTGGATCAGCTTTCCTAAACAGCTGATGACTATATTTAACACATGTTGCAGCACAAAAATCTTTTAGAGTTAAAATTTGTGCATCATGATCTGAAAGGCCATTCACCTTTTTGCTAACAGAATGCCCTTCTAGTAATGAGGAATGAACAAAAATGTTGTCTATGGTTGTTCTACTGTTCCCTTGCACTCTCATTGAAAACAATACGGTTTGCATAAGATTATATGAATTAAGGAGGTCTACCAGCATCCTCTTCCTTGCACAGTCACTTATACAATTAATATTGAAGTCACCACATATAACTAACTTTTTGTATTTCCTATAAAGTGAACCAAGAACATCCTCTAGCTTTAGCAAAAATGTTGTGAAATCTGCGTCTGGGGATCTATAAATAACAACAGTTAGAAGTTTAGCTCCATTAAATTTAACCACACCTGCACAACATTCAAACACCTTTTCAGTGTAGTACTTTGAAACATCAATTGACTCAAATGGGATGCCATTTTTCACATACATGGCTACTTCCCCACACCGCAAAGAGCTCCTCGTAAAGCTGCCAGCCAACATGTATCCTGGTAAAGGAAGCCTCCGAATTATCTCCTTATTTAGGAAGTGTTCAGATATACCAATAATTTCAGAGTCAACATCTATAAGCAATTCACTAACTTAATCTCTAATACCTTGTATATTTTGCTGAAATATACTAATTCCCTCGTTACCCGGATACCTAAGCTTTGTCAAAAGTGGTTCCTTTGTTAGAGAGACTTCCCTTAAGCAGGAATACCTATCAGCTGATTTCAGTCTAAAAAAGGTGCAGCTCTAACACCCACTACTGCAGGAATTTTCCCATGAGTGATCCCACCAACTCCGCCTATGCTGTCACCTATAAGCTTTGCTAACCTCCCCTTCCCAAACATGTTGAGGTGCAGGCCATGTCTAGTGAAACCCGTCCTGCTGATAGACTCCACCGACACCACTGAAATGTGACCCATGCTTTCTGTCATCAGCGCACCCCCAAGTCTCATGTTATTACGCCTGACGGCTGTATTAAGATGAGGCCGATCGTGACGCTGAAACAGTTCCACGAAATGCACATTCGTGTTGCCAGTCTGAGTGGCTATCTTTTCCAGGTCACCATCTATGTCATACTCCCCATCCCTATCAATACTATTACCAGCCCCACCCACAGTCACTACTTGATCCTCTTTAGTAAAATCCCTACATAACCCCCCTATGTTAACAGTCACCTGAGCCAATCCTGCATTAGGCTTCACAATGCTGGTGACCTGGTACTCACTCCCCAGCACTTCCTGCAACTGGTGGCCTACATGTCTGCCATGAGAGCTACCTAACAGCAGAACCTTCTTCTTCCTCTTCGACTTTGCAACTGTTCTAGCCACCATAACTTCTGGGGTCTGCTGCATACTTCCTACATCTACAGCTACTAAAGATTCCTCTCCACTAGACTCTGACAGTTGGTCATATCTATTGTAAACACCAATAGTAAAACTATCTGAAAATCTTCTTCTCCTAGCAGATCTCTTGCCAACAGCCAGCTCCCATTCCCCAACCCCCTCCTCCCTCCTCATCCTATCTAGCTCCACCTGTGCATTCTTCAACTGCACCTGAAGGGCACAGATCTTACGCTTCTGCTCCTCTATCAACTTACTCTTGATACATAACCTGCAGTTCCAGGAGAGGATCTCACCAGAATGCCCACTGGCTTCCCCACTGCATTCCCCCCAGTGAAAACACTTCGAACAAGTCTCACACCACAATCCACTACTCAAAAACCTACGGCAAAGCCCACACATCTCACTCATGGTAAAATTTTACTTTTTCTAAGTTCTGCTACTACAATAAGAAGATTTTAAAAACCTGACTACAATAATCACAAAAGTACTCTACAAGGGAAGTAACTACTATTATTAACAGTATTAGTAAACAACAAATGTGAATATCACAAAAGAATAATACAGAAAGAGAATCAAACGTCTAATGACGCAGTAACGAAGCTGAAAACAGTTCCCAAAAGGTTCTTCTGAAATTATTTCACCAGAAAACACAAAAAACACCGGTTGAAGACTACTAAAGTTCCTAAATAAACCACTATACACAAACAATTAATTAGTACCTAGCTTTCAATGTGCCGCTACAGCTGCAACTGGTCAGCACAGAATATAAACCAATTGCATCAACTTAGTTGTTGATTGCTTCAACTTAGAAACTTCTATGTTGTACAGAGCGGTGCGACTGCATTCCTCAGCATGCGACATAAATTACCAGGTGATAAATGTAAAAGTTTCCACGACAAAAGCGACCAATGTGTCGATCTGGCATTATGTCATTACGAAGGCTAATGCCGAAAACGTGAGGCATTCTTATGTTTTTACTACATATTAACACTTTTAGTATTTTCTCGTGTAAAGTGGCTGCCAGATCACGGTTTATGCAAAATCTTAAAGTCCTAGGTCAACTTCAAGGCACCAAAACCGGCCAATAATTGATTTTTCGATTACAAAATCATGACATGTACTACTTCTTAGCTCTCAACTGCATCAACTTAGTTGTCGATTGCATCAACTTAGAAACTTCTATGTTGTATAGAGTGGTGCGACTCCATACCTCAGCATGGGAAATAAATTTCCAGACGATAAATGTAAATGTTTCCAAGAGAAAACCGACCAATGTGACGATCTGGCATTATGTCATTACGAAGCCAATTGCCGAAAACGTCAGGTTTTTTAGATTTTTAATACATATTAACACCTCCCGCATTTTCCCGTGTAATGTGGCTGCCAGATCTCGGTTCATGCAAAATCTTAAGTTCCTTGGTCAACTTCAAGGCACCAAAACTGGCCAAGAATTGATTTTTCGATAACTAAAACATGACATTTACTAATTCTTAGTTGTTGTTTGCATCAACTTATAAACTTCTATGTTGTAGAGAGTAGTGCGACGGCATACCTCAGCACGCGACATTAATTTCCAGATGATAAATGTAAAACGTTTTGGAGAGATAAGCGACGAGTGTAACGATCTGCCATTACGTCATTACAAAGAGAAATGAAGCAATCGAGACGTTTTCTTAGGTTTTTACCATGTATTAACACTTTTCGCATTTTATCGTGTAATTTGGCTGCCAGATCTCGGTTCATCCAAAATTTTAAGGTCGTCGATCAACATCAAGGCTCCAAAACCGGACAATAATTGATTTTTCGATAACTAAAACATGACACATACTACTTATTACTTGTCGATTGCATCAACTTAGAAGCTTCTATGTTGTACAGAGTGGTGCGACTGCACACCTCAGCACACGACATGCATTTCCAGACGATAAATGTAAACGTACTCGAGACAAAAGCGACCATTCTGATGAGCTGCCATTACGTTATTACGAAAACAAATGACGAAAAAGTGATGTTTTCTTGGGTCTTACTACATATTAACACTTTTCGCATTTTCTCATGTAATGTGGCTGCAAGATGACGGTTCATGCAAAATCTTAATGTCCTAGGTCAACTTCAAGGCACCAAAACCGCATAATAATTGATTTTTCGATAACTAAAACATGACACGTACTACTTATTACTTGTCGATTGCATCTACTTGGGAGCACCTATGTTGTTCAGAGTGGTGCAACTGCACACCTCAGCACACGACATACATTTCCAGACGATAAATGTAAACGATTTCGAGAGAAGAGCGACCAATGTGACGATCTGCCATTGCGTCATTACGAAGACAAATGACGAAAATGTGATGTTTTCTTAGGTTTTTGCCACATATTAACACTTTTCGCATTTTCGCGTGTAAGGTGGCTGCCAGATCTCAAATTCGTGCACTGCTGTAAATATCTGGAAACATGAATGTACAGATGTAAGAGAAGAATAACTTGATTACATAACTAACCAAACTCTATCTGGCGCATTACCTTGACGAGTGGGAATTTCGGAATGCAGCATTGCATAGATGACAAGCAAACGAAGCAAAACTGGAATTTTGCATCGTTATATCTAATGTTTTCGTGGAACATGCCTCAAATATCTGCGCAATCACTTTTATCATAATTGCATTTGGAATGCTGGCTCAAACTGTCACACTGGTCCTTTGCCGAAAAGCACATAGGCTTTTACAACACAACTGTCACTGACGTATTTATTTGTTTCACATTGTTTTTATTTACGTCACTTCACGCACTTCTGCTGTCAACCCCTGCACCACAGTCAACTCAAATTAGTGGTGGGCAGGAAATCGCGTATCTGTTAGAAATCACAGTGACTGAGAAGTCACAGATATCACAGTAGCAACTTTACAGAATCTAACTGCGATTTCAGTCACAGTTAGCAGTCGCAAGTTGTATTTCATATTCAAAGACGTGAGCCATCTATTGGTCGAATTTAGAACTGCTTTCTGCGATTTCCGTGACAAGTCGCAACTGAGAGTCGCAAGTAGCAACTAGAAAGCGCGGTTAACAGTGCCATCTGTGAGTCAAAGTTCGTACTACGCCCATCTCTGCGATACACTATTGAGTCCAACTGCGATTTCCGTGACAAGTCGCAACTAAGAGTCGCAAGTAGCAACTAAAAAGCGCAGTTAGCACTGCCATCTGTTGAGCAAAGTTCATACTACGCTATTCGCTACCGAGTCAAACTGCGATTTCTGTGACAAATCGCAACTAAGAGTCGCAAGTAGCAACTAAAAAGCGCAGTTAACATACTTTTCCTAGTGTCATCTGTTGACCGAAGTACGTACTTCGTTATGAGAGCCTTGTGCCTCAAGAGATCGATTTGCTGTGTGTGCATATGAAGGGCTTATTTCAATAGTGGTACAAGTCCATTTTTGTTCATTTTGAGATACAGAATCGTAAAGTTAAATGAGCGCTGACAAATCTGCATTTGAGATACCAGAAATATTCAAGCATATGGCTTCTTGCTAGAGATGAACCTTTATTTATGTTTGTTTGGATCACTAATTTCAGAAGCATTAGAGACAGAAAAGTGGAGGTAATGGACTTGTACCACTATTGAAATAAGCCCTTCATATTATATGACGACATGCACATTCAGCATCAGTTATGGTTGGTCAAATACTGCTGTGACTCTGAATGTATTATATCAATAAGAAACAACATTGCCTTTTTCTCCTGAAAATATCAAGTAACGTAACAAATGTGTTTGATTCTGCTTCCAATATGACAGTTTTGGTTAATACTCCATATGCCTACAGGACTTTGCAATGTTAACACAGCAGAACTCAGACATCTGTATAAGTGTAGAGAAATGAAAACAGTCATATGAATGCCTCACTTTTGTTCCGACACAGTTCAAGACTCGGGAGAAAAGTTTTACACCTGGTGTTCTACACGGCAACTTCACACACAAGAACTTTTTGCCGACACTACTACCACCTACATAAGTAAGCTTTTCCTGTGTTACTTTCAAGTAATGCACTTAAGCTATTCCTGATTTAACTGGAAGATCTGTACTTCCCACTTTCATATCAACAGCCTCAAAATGCATATTGTAGACTTCGGGATAAGTTACAGGTCAGTGTCACACCAAGATTGTGGAGAAAGGGAGGGGGGGGAGGGCGGCATGTCACTCTCCAACAAGTGTTTACCAATAAGTAAGTGGCGGAAAATTATGGGTATAGGACGGCTTAAACATGTGGAAAATGAGATTTTTATAATTCACTCACTGTATTTGACATTTATTATTCCTTTAAAATCGCACAACAACTTCAATAAAACACAGTTTAATCATTCACACACTTATTTCACAATTATTTCACTTTTAAACTGCAAATCGTCTAAGAGCTGTCTTGAATCTTCAAGAGTCTCTCTCAAAAACAGCCTTGATGTGGATAGATACATACAGCAACCAGTAATCAGAGTCAGAACTGTGTCTGCAAAAACACAAGGATTATTAAACAATTTTTGCTGTCATTAATTACTAGCAATATAATTCACAGAGTAGATTGCTAATATTTGCTATAATGAATATCACATTTGCAAGAACGATCTCACTGAAGTAATTAAGTCCATCGAAACGCTTAGAAACTAACCTCTCGTCTGACGAAAACGGTCTAAAGACGCTGTGGCAATTTCTTCAGATCTGTTGACAATGATATTTTGAGTTATCACTTTACTGAGTGACTGAAATGTAGTTCGGGTACCTGAGAACATAACAATACGTTAGAATTCATTTTCTAAACACGAACTATTACGGTACTGTACGCTACTTACATATTAATTACACTATTAATATTTTCACAGTTGTTTCTTTAATACAAAATTAAAGCCAACGGAAGAAAAAACGTAAAACATACTTGCCAATGACAGGTTTGTTGAGATGCAATTTTCTGTGTTGACAGATGTAACTTTTTCATACGGTGGTAAGTCGCAGGAATCACAGAAATCGCAGAAGTAACAGAAATCGCAGAGGCGGAGGGATACACGAACTATGTTCCTTAACTGCGACAAATCACAGTTAAGAACAACAGATACTGAAAAGTAGCATTCACAGAAATCACTGATATCGGAAAATCGCAGTTTAGCCCATCCCTAACGAGCCGTCCAAAAATTATACACAACAATTGGCGACGAGGTAAACATGACGAATACATGCGCGCAAGTTACCGTATGTAAAGCACACCTTACCAAGAAATTTAGTGGGTATGAAGTATATTGTTCACAGATAATAAAAATACGTGGGCGCTTATTGCTATTTTGTTAGCAAACTACAAATAAGCAAGTGATATACCTGCGAAATTGTATGTTAATTCGAATGTTTTCGTGTTAAACTTGTCGATTCGAAGTAAAATATGTAGTGCTTCAATACTGTAGTGTTGTTCGGTGTTGCCAACAGATGTCAGCCAAAGACGCTGCCTCAGATAATGTGGTGATCCTTTCAGCCCCGTCTCTTATTGCCGTCTACGGTTCGTGATTGGCCGAAAACGAGTTATTGGCGGCGTACGGTTTTAGGTTCGTTTAAGCAGTTGCCGGCGGTTCCACGCGCATGCGCAGAGCTGAGGTGAAATTTACAGAATGCTATTGCTTGGCAAATTACGGACTGGCAGCACACGTTTTTTTTTACCATTGTAGCTCCTCACATGGCTTTATATTGATACCCATAGAGGGGGATCCACTACGCGCCTTGTGTTCTTTTAATTGTCCCAGTGTGTGGTTTTTTGTGTGCGCTATTCTTTTACGGTTTTTATCTCCATTTTACAGTCGCCCCTTTTTTGTCTATCGTCTTCCATGAGGTTCCCCCTTTTTTATATCTATGTTCACCATGTTTTCTACTTTGTTTTTTTTTTTAAATGTCTTCTATTGTTTGTTCTATGTCTTTCGGCTGAAGAGCAGCGCATATGATGCTGCCAGCCCGCCCCGATGGGGAACTGAAATACAGTGAAGGGGGGGAGGGGAGGGCGGGGGGACATAGCGAAGTCAGGTGAATTTCTGTCATGAAAATTATCTAAAAGTCGGTATTGTGCAGGTTTATTAACATGGCAGTAACTGGAACCGTTTATGACTACTTACAAGTTGTCATTTATCTTCGAAGATATCAATAATACTCTCATATGCCAACGTCTAGCCCCCTCCCTGCCAATCTGTCATAAATAACTTATTATCCTTAGATCTGGTATACATGAGCAACTGCCTTATTACATTTTTAATTTTTGCTAGAAATTCGTAATCCTTCTTACTAGCTTTCTGTAGCATTGCATACACATGACCTGATGGGAATTGCTACATAACAGTACTGCACAGTAAGAATTAAAAAAAAAAAAGCCTATGTTGAAGTCAGCGTACCCTGAGCAGTAGCGTAGGCGATGAGTAGGAAGAAGAAACCCTTAATGTTCGGACACAGAATTAATTGTGCCCTGCTTGACACAGTCGTTTACATATCTGGGCATAAGATGGTATGGAATGGAAGGAGCATGTGTGAACTGTAGGTGGGAAGGCGAATCGACGACCTTGGTTAACTGGGAGAATTTTAGGAAAATGTGGTTCATCTGAAAAGGAGACCAGTTCTCGAGTACTGCTCGAGTATTTGGGATGCGTACGAGGTCAGGTTAAAGGAAGACTTCTAAGCAACTCGGAGGCGGGCTGCTAGGTTTGTTACCGATGGGTTCGAACGACGTGCAAGTGTTGTGCAGATGCTTCAGGAAAGCAAATAGGACTAACTGGACAGAAGGTGATGTTCTTTTTGAGAGCACCATTGAGAAAATTTAAGCACCGGCACTTGAAGCTGACTGCCGAAAGATTCTAGTTCTGCCCACATACATTTCCCATAAGGAGCACGAGGATAAGATTAGAGACATTAGGGCTCGTACAGAGGCATATAGAAAGCCGCTTTTCCTTCGTTCCATTTGTGAGTGGGACAGGGAAGGACGTGGCTAGTAGTGGTACAGGGTACCCCCCGCTACACACTGTACAGTAGCTTTCGGAGTATCTACGTAGATGTAGATGTAGAGTCTTTGACACGGCAATAAAACACGGGAAGTGACGTTGTTCGCAAGAGTTACCACATCCGGTAGAAGGCGTCGTCAGTATTATCTTTGAAGACGAAATTTTTGGCGGCAGAAAGATCTATGTTTGTTATCGTTCTCGTCAAGATAAGTTGATGCAGCGTTGAACTGTAGTAGCAACACAGCAATAGGCTTTGTACTGAACCGATTTCTAAGAGACGAAAAGCGGAACGCAAAATTGTTGGAGAGAGAATAAGAAATGTTATATACATTCACGTTCTGCGAGGCAAATACACTACTGGCCATTAAAATTGCTACACCATGAAGAAATGCAGATGATAAACGGGTATTCATTGGACAAATATATTATACTAGAACTGACATGTGATTACATTTTCACGCAATTTGGGTACACAGATCCTGAGAAATCAGTACCCAGAACAACCACCTCTGGCCGTAATAACGGCCTCGATACGCCTGGGCATTGAGTCAAACAGAGCTCGGATGGCGTGTACAGGTACAGCTGCCCGTGCAGCTTCAACACGATACCATAGTTCATCAAGAGTAGTGACTGGCGTATTGTGATGAGCCAGTTGCTCGGCCACCATTGACCAGACGTTTTCAGTTGTTGAGAGATCTGGAGAATGTGCTGGCCAGGGCAGTAGTTGAACATTTTCTGTATCCAGAAAGGCCCGCGCAGGACCTGCAACATGCGGTCATGCATTATCCTGCTGAAATGTAGGGTTTCGGAGGGATCGAATGAAGGGTAGAGCTACGGGTCGTAACACGTCTGAAATGTAACGTCCATTCCTCAAAGTGCCGTCAATGCGAACAAGAGGTGACTGAGACGTGTAACCAATGGCACCCCATACCATCACGCCGGGTGATACGCCAGTATGGCGATGACGAATACGTGCTTCCAATGTGCGTTCACCGCCATGTCGCCAAACACGTATGCAACCATCGTGATGCTGTAAACAGAACCTGGATTCATCGGAAAAAATGACGTTTTGCCATTCGTGTACCCAGGTTCGTCGTCGAATACACCATCGCAGGTGCTCCTGTCTGTGATTCAGTGTCAAGGGTAACTGCAACCACGGTCTCCGAGCTGATAGTCCGTGCTGCTGCAAACGTCGTCGAACTATTAGTGCAGATGGTTGTTGTCTTGCAAACGTTCCCATCTGTTGACTCAGCGATCAAGACGTGGCTGCACGATCCGTTACAGCCGTGCGGATAAGATGCCTGTCATCTCCACCGCTAGTGATACGAGGCCGTTGGGATCCAGCATGGCGTTCCGTATTACCCTCCTGAACCCACCAATTCCATATTCTGCTAAGAGTCATTGGATCTCGACCAACGTGACCAGCAGTGTCGCGATACAATAATCCGCAATCGCGATTGGCTACGATCCGACCTTTATCAAAGTCGGAAACGTGATGGTACTTATTTGTCCTCCAGGTAAGTGTCTATACGAATGTCTCGAGTGACATTCAGAAAATTCGTATATAAAATGAATGTGTACTAAATTCACTCCTTATTATTAGTCACAAGCACAGTTAGGGAGTAAATGGTTTAGGATGTAAGTATAAGAATTTCAGTGTTAGAATGGACAATTTTTAGATTCTAGCTGCGCTGCTTAAAAAGAAAATGCTGTAGGACAGATTGGGATAAAATTATGCTGTGAGTCCTGTTTGTGGGCCAGTACAGTGAGAAAGATTTCTAAGTGCAAAGCAGGCAGTACTGACATTCTTCGGTTGTACCAAAAGACTTACACTCTGAACAAATGTTCTAACAGTAACTAAGCTTCATTCTAGATAATTTGGTGCTGTTTTCTTGCCAATTGGCAGTCATTGTCACCATTTACTATCAGGGGATAACGTAAGGTTATTCGCACTCGGTCAGGTGCTGATGCTACACCCATCTGCTTAGGCCCGTGACGTAACCGTGATGTGGTGTGTGATATCATGGTGAGATTTGATGTTTTCGACTCTGTTTCTGTTTGTAGATGGTGTATTGTAGCATTTGGTGGCCCTCTCTTGTGTTGGATGTTTGTTAGTGAGTTGTTTGACATTAACTGAATGTTTCAGGTTCCTATTGGAAGAATTTGTGCTGGTTTTCTGGTGGGATACTTTGAATTTACATATTACGGCTGATGGATTCATTTTTATGTTTGGGATTATTGTGTTGCTTATGGTCGAAGATTTAATATTAATTTTTCTTTTTCCTGAGTATCGAAAGTGATATTTTTGTTATTGTTTGTCGTTTCTTGACTCATACGCAGTATAGTTATCATCAGATTTCTTGCCCATGGCAGCTACTTCTGATCTTTGCAATGTGACAGTAAATATCTTACAAATGAGCTCGAGAATGTATCTGCACTGCATATTCACGAACTCATTTTACTTCTATGTGTCATTTCTACTGTCGCAAATGATACCTGAGTCGCAAAATGCAAACATTTGGTAACAGCACTGTATCAGAATGGTGGAAATTACCAGCGCCTGCTCCCTGCTGTGAGGCAAACTGTGCATTCTCTTTAGCTAGATAGTGCACAGGCAGGGTTGGTAACTAGATAGTTACCAACTGTGCACAGGCAGGGTTGGTAATTCCGACGAGCGACCAAATGGTGTAAATTGCCCTGAAGATGACCCCATCGCGGGCTGAAATCGGTTGGCGGCAAAATAAATAATGTGATTGTGACTGTCATTTTGAATAATTGTTTATAAGAAAATTAATCGCTGTTTATCTCCATACAACTATGTTGTCCAGAAATTTACGTAAAGGAAATGTATTTGATGTGGGCAGTGCATATAGCCAAGGTGTATGGATGCACGAGGGAAATAATTCTCAACAGCATTTGAAGTTGTAAGAAAATAAAGTAATATATGTATCCACAAAGTTCCACTGCTTTGATTAGTATCATTTTCATGGCAAATGATATACATGCAATGTGACAGTTGGCTTTTCTTCCTCCTTCCTCTTCTTCTTTTTTATTGTCGTTG
The DNA here is from genome assembly GCF_021461395.2 of Schistocerca americana. Taxonomy (NCBI): domain Eukaryota; kingdom Metazoa; phylum Arthropoda; class Insecta; order Orthoptera; family Acrididae; genus Schistocerca; species Schistocerca americana. The sequence continues at coordinate 184,791,149 of NC_060129.1, read as the reverse complement.
CATTTTCCTCGCCACATATGAGTTGTGGGAAGGGTGGGGTCGGCTGTCAGTGGATAAAATTTGCCGATCTTCAGCCATGACAGCAAAAATGTAAAACAGTATAAAATTGGACATGGCAGTTCACAAAATAAATGTTTGACATAATAAGAAGACATAGATTTAGTTACATAATTTAAAATGTAAAAGGCATATTAGCTGATTCATTAAAAGACTGACACAGCTGAAATGGTAGCAGAGTGTTTCACGAAAGGTAAAAGACGAAGGGACAGGAGCATAAGTTAAAAGAAGTAAAGAGCCAGTGTGAAGTAATGAGTGGGCCAGGAAGAGGCGCATCATGGGGATGTAGAAGTTGAGGTAGTGCTTAAGAGTGTGTCTGTGTGGGGAGATGAATAAAGGAGCAATTCAGGAGAGTGAAGACGAAATACCAGTCCAGACTAAGGCTTAGGAAGTGACTGCAGAGGAAGGGAGTACTGGCTGCAGTTGGCGGAGTGGGTTCTGTTAAATCTGATAGGATGGGTGTATATCAGGGCAGGTTTCATGGTCAGTTAAGGGAAGGCGATTAAAGTTCCATTGGGAGAGGATGTGGAGAGTGTGAAGGTGTAGTGTTGGGGAAACGTGGTGGTAGAGCTGCGGCAGAGAACCAGTAGCAGTGAGAATTGCGGGGGGTGGGGAACTAAGGGATGAGTAGAATCAAGTTGGTGGGCAATGTAGGATATTCGGAGATGTTCAGGATGGAATAGGAGGGAGCGAAATGTTACTGAAACGCACACTAAACCCGCTGGGCAGAACCGGTATTAGGATTGTGGAAAGGGCCAAGGGCTGAAGTCAGTTTCTACTCCTCATTGTCATTTTTTTAAAATTTAGCAACTCTTTGATGGCTGAAGGCCTCCAACAAGAAACCTTAACAAGATAAATAAATTCAATTAAGATAGTACTAAAATAATTCAAAAACAAAATACACAAAGTGCAATACAAATGGCTGAGGGCCACAATTAAATCTCACACCTTCAGAATATATTACCATAGACACTTAAAGGCAGAAGGCCAGCGTGTTTAACAATAAGAAATCTTAAAAATCGACAAGATAAAAATCCAATTAAGATAGCAATAAAATAATTTAAAGAAACAACGTATGCAAGGTGCAATACCAGTGGCTGGGGGCCAAAAACTTCAAAATTTTAAAATATATTACCATAACCTTTAAAGGCAGAAGGCCGCATTGTTTAAGCTTGAAATGTAAATTTAAAAATTAATTTGCAAAATGTTAAAGAAACATAACAAATAACCATAAACCTAAAATTTAAAATAGCTGACAACAGATAATTAAACACCGGTCGCACTCGGAAGGCCTCCAGGGAGGTCGGTCTGCCCTCGTTCACTTAGGTGAGACAGGTGGAGAGCCCAACCAGGGGACAGCCACGAACTGACCGACACAACGACTGGGTTGGGTTGGGTTGTTTTGGGGAAGGAGACCAGACAGCGAGGTCATCGGTCTCATCGGATTAGAGAAGGACGGGGAAGGAAGTCGGCCGTGCCGTTTCAGAGGAACCAGCCCGGCATTTGCCTGGAGTGATTTAGGGAAATCACGGAAAACCCAAATCAGGATGGCCGGACGCGGGATTGAACCGTCGTCCTCCCGAATGCGAGTCCAGTGTCTAACCACTGTGCCACCTCGCTCGGCGACACAACGACTGGCTTCCCGTCAATCAGTACATGAGAACTCAAACCGACAATCTTACAAACGTGATAATCCACAATGGAGTACGTATTAGCTGTCAGAATTACACAAAATGTTGGACAGCGACAACAGGTGAGGAAAGGATGAAATTACGTTAGTGGCCAGGGCAGGTACACGGAACACTAACAGCCACCAGGCAGAAAATTCCGCTGGTACACTTGAATTTGAAACACGGTCATAGTTAACTTCGCTCGAGAGAACACTACCTGAATTTATGTCAGTGCCCAGGGCAGGTAACCAGAACACTAATGGTCACAAGACAAAAAGTTCCACTGCACTCCGTCTTCAGGCCACAAGTGGCCTACCGAGACCATCCGACCGCCATGTCATCCTCAGTGGAGGATGCAGATAGGAGGGGTGTGGTGCACTCAAATCGCAGTCGACCAAAATAGTTAATTGCACTGCATGGCGGCTAAATCCCAGCAGTAGAAACACTCAGTGTTTCTCACCAGAGAACCTCCCCAACAGCAAACTACCGAAGCGAACCACTACAACATGAATGGCTTGGCTAGTTGAAACCACCACTCAAGTTTGACGTCCTGGGTCGGCGAACCACGAAGCTCGTAGCGATCGGACAGCTCCACACATGCTCCGACACTGTGCAGGGACCGTCAGCGGCCCCAGCTGACCGCACCCCGTGGAGAACTTCCCTCGCCCGCAACAACGGACCTACTCGCCTCAGAATCCCGACAACAAATAAAATCGTCGTCAGTGGAAATAACGCCAAGTACACATACAACCTGACAAATACTTGCATGAAGTCCTGAGTAATGCACAACAGTAACTAAGCACGCACGAAGACAAATCGGTAACCGATGCACACACACACACACACACACACACAGCCGACTCATGAACGATCGGCGAGCCAAAATGCATCGTCCAGTATGGCGACCGACCGACGATCCACCAAGACTGCCGGCTGGCTCAAGTGATGCGTGGCGGCAACGGTCGGGCGAGCTATGTTGACGCAGACCTCACTGCTGCTCCAACCCGACTGCACCAGTGCCGCATTGGAACTCCCGACCGGCAGGTCCAGACTCCAGTCCAGACATGTTCCAACTGACTGACAGCCGAAGTCGGCACCCGAACTGGCTGTCCGAAGTCCCCCACGACAGACAACGACCGGGAACTAATAGCAGTCGTGCAAAGATACTACGAGAGGGGATATATCGATATGCGCTGCTAGCGCCGCTAATGGTCAGGCAAAGCAGCAACTCAGTGACAATAGTAATTTAAATTAATGTAGTGAGGTGGAAGTCCGTTAAAAAAACAGGGTGTAAAATAGATGATGGCAGGAACATGAGCCATGCACGGCACAGTTATACATTGATAGAGGATCTATAGGGTACGATAAAAGGAGGGAGAGTTCATTCCACATTTGTGTAGCAGAGGATGAGTCAGATCAGGTCTGGAGATTTGTGGAAGCGTGCAGTTCCCATGTTTTGCCGGTTAGTAGTTCTACTAATTTCAGTCTATTGTGTGTTTTCTGTTGAATGGTTAGCAGATGGGGCTCCCGTGTTAGCCAATGATCAAGTGTCAGTCTGAGGTATTTTAGCATATTATTTATCTGTATAATACAGTCGTAAATGGTAGAGTAAAAGTTGTAGGAAGGGAGGCTGCAGCTGGTCCAGCCTACAATTATTGCCTGTGACTTGAGGAGCCACTGGTTGCACGAGGACAGGAACTGGTTGAGATGGAGCTGGAGGGATCGCTAGAATTTCTGGATTAGCATATAGGACAAGGAAGGCAGTGTCACCGGCATAATGAAGGATGAGCAGAATGGGGGAGGGGGGCAGGAGCTTTGATATATCGGCAGTGTAGAGAACATACAGGAGAGGTGACACAACCTTGGGGCACACTTGCAATGGGATGGAAGATATGGGAATCCGCATTTTTGATGGATACGTAAGATTGGCTTTTAGAGAGAAAGTAGGCGATGAGGTGGACAAAATTTGTGGGAATGCCATACAAGGTCATAAGCTTTCTCAAGATCTAGGGAGACAAAAATGGCGGATCTGTGATTGTTGATCTGGTGGGAGACCACATGATTAAGGTACAGGAGTTGGCTATTGAAGGCATCATTGGGATGGATGCCACGCTGATGGACAGGTACGGGTAGGTGTTAACGGATATGTGAAGGTTGAACGAACTCAAGGACCCTGCTGAACATGGATGTGAGGCTGATGAGACAGTAGGAGGAGGTGTCAGTGGCACGTTTATTAGGTTTGAGGAAGAGGAGGATTCCAGAAGTTTTCCAGGATAGAAAGCTTTGTGAATGATTATACATGTTTCAAGGAAGGAGAGAGGGATTTCTCTTAAGAGTCTTAGGAGCTGTAGTAGTGCTCAGGATCCACAGTGCGTTTATCATGGAACATCTGTTGAATGTCTTGTGTTGCTATTGGAGTACTGAGTTCTGCTGTGGGATGTGGTCAAGTTACTGGTAATTAGGAGTGATAGTGGGAGGGAAGCATTGGTACTCTCGTGGACTGTCAGGAATAAGGAGTAACCAGAATGGGGGCCATCTGGGATGGTGAAGATGTCAGAGGGGTGAGACGCAAAGTGGTTCACTTTGCTTAGGTTGTGAGGGAGAAGGCTTCCATAATTTCCGAAATGCCGCCCCACTTAATTTTGAACGTTTGCTTTCATCACTGTTATTCATGTTAAGTCACTTTCGAAATTGTCAACCAACGGTCAAAACAAAAGAAAAACAATTGTAAGGGAAAGAAAGAAAGACTGTGTTCGGTTCCAGTCGTACTACATCGCACATGAGCACAAAGCTTTTTACTCTAAACGTGGCATATGAGCACGAAGATTTTTCCTTTAAACACGGAGCGATGAACTGACCAACTCGGATTACTCAACGTAACTGTGCTATGAAAGAACGACAATGCAGAATGGTTTAATTTCATTGTCGCCTCTTTCTCTGCTGTCAGTGAGCAGCAGAAGCACACCTGCCGGCTGGAATTCGTCTCGTAAGGAAAAACAAAACGGGGCAGTCCCTCCTTTGGCTTCTGTTTCCCACGTGGCCGGCATTTTAGCTGAGACGCAAATATGGTCTGAATATTCTTGACACTGTCGTTCTAATTTAAAAAGCAAATAATTTTTGCAACTTCTTGCAGTCAGACGTGCTGGGTCGACTCTTATCCCACTTGTTCTTACAACATTTTACGGTTTCTGGGGGCAGAGAAAACAGACCATAAAGTTTATACAGTCTTGTGGGCAGTTGATGTGATGTGTGGTCATTTGTGTGAACACTGCTGTTATATCTACACGCAAATGCACCTTACGTTCTAACGTAAAATAAAAATAATCTCTCCTCAAAGAAAAAAAAAAGCTTAGTTCAAAAAATGGCTCTGAGCACTATGGGACTTAACATCTATGGTCATCAGTCCCCTAGAACTTAGAACTACTTAAACCTAACTAACCTAAGGACAGCACACAACACGCAGTCATCAGGAGGCAGAGAGAATCCCTGACCCCGCCGGTAATCGAACCCGGGCACGCGGGCGTGGGAAGCGAGAACGCTACCGCGCGACCACGAGCTGCGGACAAAAAGCTTACTCAAGATGTTCAATATAAAATTTTCAGTGCCACGTCCCGTTTGATTGTACAGAATGAGAACTTTGATATCGTGCAGGCTGCACGAGATAAACGAAAGTCGGTTTCTTCTTCTTTTTTTGCCAAAAGTAAGTAAGTGAATAAATAAATAAAATTTTTGAACTGTTGTGAAGTGTATTTCACACATTATTTGATATTCTGTTGTGTTCTTTCAGTATAAACATGTGTTTAATAACGTAAAACATTCCCAGTATCAACATGTTGCCAGGTTAAATAAATAAATAAACATGTTTTTTCAAACGGGTGCCATTAAATCAAAGCCCAGATACTGAAGACCACAGAGCTTTCACATTTATTACAGTAATGGAGGGTTGACTTGATACTCCCCCGCAGTTTCCACAAGGAATTGAAGTAGAGTCAGGTTTTACATACTGAGGCCCACACATGTTTCTGTATTTAAGAAACTGCTGGTTACTTTGTCACAGCCTTTCAGAGGTCTCGTTATTTCCATGGGGAAAATATGGTAGGGTTAAGCAGAATCTGACAACATTCTCGGATTAATAACTTTTCAAATATTGTATTGTAGATTGCCATCCTGACGGCTTACTCCAAAATACATAGATCAAAAAAAGTTTTGTATCAGCTCGGCTCAGTGAGTTCATGATCCTGTACAGAAATTTAGAACAGACATCAACATAAACATCATTTCCACCCTTTTTATTGCTCTTGAAAATCACACATTGGATGTTGTACCACCATACAGTGACACTTCAGAGCTGGTGGTCCAGGTTGCTGTACACACCGGTATATCTAATGCCCAGGAGCACGTCCTCCTGCATTGACACATGCCTGTATTCGTCGTGGCTTACCATCCACTTCATCAAGGCACTGTCGGTCCACATTGTCCCACTCCTGAGCGGCGATTTGGCATAGATTCCTCAGAGTGGTTGGAGAGTCACGTCGTCCATAAACAGCCCTTTTCACTATATTCCAGGCATGTTCGATATTCATATCTGGAGAACACTGTGGCCACTATAGTTGAAGGATGTTATTATCCTGAAGGAAGCCATTCTCAAGATGCGCACCATGGGGCGCGAATTGTCGTCCACGAAGACGAATGCTTCGCCAATATGCTGTCGATATGCTTGCACTATCCGTCGGAGGATGGAATTCTCGTATCGTACATCCGTTACGGCGCCTTCCATAACCACCAGCGGCGTACGTCGGCCCCACATAATGCCACCCCAAAACACCAGCGCACCTCTACCTTGCTGCACTCGCTGGTCAGGCGTTCAGCCTGGCCGGGTTGCCTCCAGATATGTCTCCAACGATTGTCCGGTTGAAGGCATACGCGAAACTCATCGGTGAAGAGAATGTGATGCCAGCCCCTAGTTGACCACTCGTCATGTTGTTGGGTCCATCTGTACCGCGCTGCATGGTGTCATGCTTGCAAAGATGGGCGTCGGTAGTGAATTTGCGCATCACGCTGCCTATTGCGCACAGTTTGAGTCGTAACACGACAGCCTGTGGCTGCACGAAAAGCGTTATTCAACATAGTGGCGTTGTTGTCATGGTTCCTCAGAGCCATAATCCGTAGGCAGCGGTCATCCATTGCAGTAGTATCCCTCGGGCGGCCTGAGCGAGGCATGTCATCGACAGTTTCTGTCTACCTGTATCTCCTCCATGTCTGAACAACATCAACTTTGGTTCACTCCAAGATGCCTGGACACTTCCCTCGTTTTCCTGGCACAAAGTAACAATGCGGACGCGACCGAACCGCGGTATTGACCATCTAGGCATAGCTGAACTGCAGACAACACGAACCGTGTACCTCCTTCCTGGTGGAACGACTGAAACCGATCGGCTGTCGGACCCCCGTCGTCCAATAGGCGCTGCTCATGCATGGCTGTTTACATCTTACGGGCGGGTTTAGTGACATCTCTGTGCACTGTGTCTGTGATACAACATCCACAGTCAACGTCTATCTTCAGCAGTTCTGGGAACTGGCTGATGCAATGCTTTTATTCAATTGTACATTTTGAACAATCATGAAGATGATACCAGACAGGAAACCAATGTTAAATTTCCCTTCAGTCAACAAGTTCACTAAGTATATTTCCAAGCTTGTATTGTCTAATTTCGTTCTTAAGGCTTATTGGAACTGGCAAGTTGTTTAACGAGATTGAAGATTTTTGTCGTTTGTAAGTGCAGTGATTTTAAAACGTAAAAAGTTAAAATGAGTACAGAGCAAAAAATGGCGCCCCTTTTAAGGTGCCTCCCCTAGGCCCGCGCCTATTGGGTCTATATGAAATTCCGCCGCTGGTTGCTCACAAGTTACAGGGGATAGTACTCTACGGCCACAAAGTAATATCGCGTGACTTGACGACATCCGGCAACAAACGGCTGACGGCGGCAAAGGCGGGAGAAGACGAGGACCGCACTTTACAAGGCAGTGTACAGAGCTGCCATCTATCGACAGCGACGAGCAACAGCGCCGCTCCCGATTCGTGTTCTTCGGCTTTAGCGATTAGAAGCTTGGCAAGAAATTATTGCAAGTAGTGAACGCTTCCTTAGTGGAATCGATTAGTAATTTCAACTTTGAAACTTCCTGGCAGATTAAAACTGTGTGCCCGACCGAGACTCGAACTCGGGACCTTTGCCTTTCGTGGGCAAGTGCTCTACCATCTGAGCTACCGAAGCATGGCTCACGCCCGGTACTCACAGCTTTACTTCTGCCAGAACGTCGCAGCTTCTGTAAAGTTTGGAAGGTAGGAGACGAGATAGTGGCAGAAGTAAAGCTGTGAGTACCGGGCGTGAGTCGTGCTTCGGTGGCTCAGATGGCAGACGGTACGGTAGCTCAGTTTGTTCGGTCAGAGGGTTACGCGCCCTCTGTAATAAAAAAACTGAGTTAATCGATCATCAACGAACTTAAACGGATGTCTAACGACGTCCGCTCCGAACAGACGCAACGATCAAAAGCGAACAAAATGAGATTTAAAAAAAAAAAAAAAAACCACAGTTTTAATCTGCCAGGAAGTTTCATATCAGCGCACACCCCACTGCAGAGTGAAAATCTCATTCTGGAATTTCAACTTTGTTGACAAAAAACTTAAAACATTCGTGTATCTTAAATAATTATGAAAAAAATTACTTCATACTTGGCAATATTTGAGCTAACGTATTTTACATAAAGAGCAAAAATTCCGATGCCGATGAGAAAATTATTGTACTTCCGAATTAGAATTTTTGGAAGGTAATGATTGTAGAAAGGTGGTTTGACCTAATAAGTCCATCGTGAATGCAGTGGGTGAAAGAGAAGGGTCACGTCTTTGATTGGAATATGCAGTATAAAAGGCGGCATGTTATTAAGATATCATGGTTTTCACAGTTTAAATTAGTTTTAATCTGTTTGAATGAAGCAAGAAACGTGCATTCTATTTCACTTCCGCCCACCATTTCCATTGCAGTGTAATTAAAGAAAAGAACACTCATATTTTGAATAGTTCTCTCTCTTGGCATTGCTCGTTGCAAAAAGTGGAAACTGGTGAAAAGTGTAGCATTGCTAAACTTCCCTGAAACCCTAAGGGGAACAATTACGAACAACTTAAATTGGAGCTCTCACATAAAAAATGTGGTGGGGAAGGCGAATCCAATACTGCATTTTACTAACAAAATACTCACTTGTTAGAAGTTGCAACAGCTCTACTTAGGAAACTGACTGCATTACACTTGTACGTGAAGTGCTGCTGTGCAGTATGGGATCCTTAGCCAATGGGACTGACGGAGGGCACCGGAAAGGTTCAAAGAAGGGCAGCTCGTTTTGTATTGTCACGAAATGTGTTAGAGAGTTCCACCGATATGATACGCGAGTTCCGGTGGCAATCATCAAAAGAAATGCGTTTTTCGACGCGGCGAGATCTTAAGAGAAATCGGAACCTTTCTTTTGGAACCCTGTTGAGTTTACACAGAGCAGCAGCTCCAGGATAACTTTAATTCATCCCTTCATTTCTGTGTCCGATTACCGTCAATTATCATATATATATATATAAAGTCATCATTAGACTATGTGATGCTTACCAGCTTGTTTACTTCCACCTTACTTACTTTTTAGTCTTGAACTTACTGCATTTGAAGCCCACGTTCATACTTACCGTTCTCGCCAAGATTGCTTTGTCAGCAGAAGAGAGTAATGGCGTTCCTATTCAGGTCTACTGTGGTTTTATAATTGTTTCTAAAAGGAAATCAAATACTGAGCAACACAAATAGTTTTAAACTGTTTTTGAACTACAGTGCTGTGGACACGTACTGAATACTTCGAACACATGTGCACATGTTTTCTAGTCAACCTTGTGTTAACCTAAAGGTAAACAAAGACTTACAATTATTCTTGTGCAAAAACATTTCCTGCAGGTCAAATACATTGTGTGCGAGCAGCCTGAGACCAGTTTGAACTGGTTTCCGCCAGCCGGAGTGGCCGTGCGGTTCTGGGCGCTACAGTCTGGAGCCGAGCGACCGCTACAGTCGCAGGTTTGAATCCTGCCTTGGACGTGGATGTGTGTGATGTCATTAGGTTAGTGTAGGATTAAGCAGTTCTAAGTTCTAGGCGACTGATGTCCTTAGAAGTTAAGTCGCATAGTGCTCAGAGCCATTTGAGCCATTTTTTAACTGATTTCCAGTGATCTACATCTACACCTACATAGGTACTTCTCAAATCGCACTTAAGTTCCTGGCAAAGGGTTCTTCTAACCACCTTGACAATAGTTCTCTGTTATTCCACACTCGAACAGCGCGTGGGAAAGCAAACACCCACATCTTTCCGTGCGAGCTCTGATTTCTCTTATTTTATTACGATGACCGTTTCTCCCTGTGTAGATCGGCGTCATCAAAATATTTTCGCATTCGGAGGAGAAAGTTGGTGATTGAAATTCCGTGAGAAGATTCCGCTGCAACAAAAAACGCTCCCAAATTTCGCGATTACACAAAACGTGCTGCCCTTCTTTGAACTTTCTCGATGTGCTCCGTTAATCCCATCGGGTAAGGATCCCAGACCACACAGCAGTACTCCAAAAGGGGACAGACACGCATAGCGCAGGCAGTCTCTTTGGGAGGTCTGTTACATTTTCTAAGTGTTCTGCCAGTAAAACGGTGTCTTCGGTTTGCCTTTTAATCACAACATTTTATACCTGTTCTTTCCAAAACGGATTCACACTTTTCATCATTTAAGGTCAATTGCCAATTTTCGCACCACTTACTTCGTTTTGTAGTTGCTTTGATTTTCTGATCCGTTTACTATACGATAAACGACAGCATCATCAGCAAACTACCTAAGACGGCTGTTCACATTGTCTCCTAAATCGTTCACATAGATAGGCCTGTAACACTATCTTGGTGTACGCCAGAAAGCACTTCTGTTTTACTCGATGACTTCTTCTGTTTGAGTCCAACAGAAGGCTGAGGGCAGGGGAGGCGGCCAGAAACATTTGCGCCGTGTCTGCGGATGGCCATACCGGACAGAGCACGGCAATAAAACGGTTGTCTCGCTCCAAGGAGGATCGTTTCGACATTAGTGACACTCCATATCCAGGAAGATCTCCGGGGTTTGATGAAAATAGTTTGAACGCATTAATCCAAATGATCAACGCCATTGCACTCGAGAACTAGTTGTTTTGACTTTTCTGTGTGCTAAACCAGTCATTCCGACAATTGCACTGTTTTCGATTTCGTTGCACATTTTCATAGTCATTTAGTCTTGGTTTCTTTGCGCTTCCTATGTACTGCATTCCAAAACGACTTCTATTGCCGTATTCCTGTCCTTTCCTGAACGGTTTTGTAGTTTCTTCTTTCGTCGCTCTTTAGAAATAATTCTTGTATTTCATGCCTTTATACATAAAGAGCCATGATTACGTCTGTCGCCGTTACTTTAGGCACAGAAAGTCTCCAGAGACACCACCCATATATCAAGTAACAGTTTAATGTTGTATTTACTAGCGTGGTCCTACTATTTGCTTTATTTGCATATAGTATTTGTTTTTGGTTCAAGTTAGTATCGAAAACCTTGGATTACTGAATTGTTATGTCACCTTGAGAGGATGCTTTTCCTGGTAATGCCCAATATGCTGCTATCTCAGTTTTTCTTTTTAGCTACAGAGTATTTTTTCGTTTAATAGTGTTCATTAACGCTTGTGCAGTAGAAATTTTCTCAAGTGTACAGTTAGTTTGGTTTCTGAAATGACGTAAACCTGTGAAGGTGAATAGTTCATGTTTTGAAAAAGTGTAAATAAATGGAAAAGACTTAACTACTTTGTTTAAATTTCAGCCTTGCTGGAAACTTAATTCAGTATTAAAAGCAACTGAACAGAGCAGAAATACTAACAAGTGATTATTTTTCATTGCAGTCTAAGGGCCGACTTCATGAACAGCTGCTGCATTGGTTTGTAAAAGTGTTTATATTATTGTAGCTCTACTTCAAAGTGTTTTCATTTTATGTCTAGGCAGAAGTGTTCAGTTCTGACCTGAGTCAATTGACTGTAATACTGTCTCAACTTTTAGCATAGCAGGCCGGAAACTGTTCAGTCATTATAACATTAAATGTACTTATAAAGTGCAACAATCATTTTAATAGCATTTGTTTGTTTAAAGGTTCAGCGACTACAACTGTTCAAACTGTAACAGATTCAAGGACCTCTTCTTTTATTGTTCTCTATTTAATACAAAGAAATGCTGCCAAAGAAACCGTATAGTAACCATTTCAGTTAAGATAACAGTTAATAGATCTTTGCTATATCAGTGTTTCTAAATCGTTAATCAGTTAAAGCTCCTCATGTGCATATTTGTTGTGCTAATCCATTGTTAAATAATTTTGATCAGTGAACATTAGGTTTCTCACTTTAAACAGAGATGGTAAGAGATAGTGAAAGTCGTTTTGCTGCCAAAATATTTTGAAATTCCATATATGTTGCTCAAGACAAACCTCCATTGGAAGGCTTGCTACATTGTGCTACTGTTTGGTGTCCTGTTTGCGATACAGGTGTTCGTACCAAGTAAAGTCACATACAGTCGTTAATGATCAGTGAATCACTTGGTTGCACTTTGCCTGGTTAGGTTGGAGACTTTCCTTTTCATTTACGTAGTTAGAGATTACTACAGTATTAACCTACCATAACACTGGTTCGATTCCGGCTATTTCAGCTACTGGGCTCTAACAGAATGTGATTTTCCGTTTAGCGACGAATAGCCTGATACCTTTTTAGTTGCGCTCGACCACGGTCAAAACTAAATTCATTCTGTACGAGTGAAGTAACGGTAATGCGCTCTTATGGTGTCAGAGGGAAGTGTTGTGTTTCTGGATAAGACGAGCGTCAGTGACCGAGTGTTACGCATTTGGGCAGAGAGAGATTCCTTGGCCACTGTGGAGCGTGACCCGCTGCAGACACAGCCGCTGAAAGAGTGTAATAGGTAGAATGACCTGGAAGTCTTGCTCGGTTCTTTCAATTTGACATCTGTCATTAATTTTCCTACTCGGGTAGTAAAGGACAGCAGCACATTGATAGATAACACTTTTATAGACCAAGGCAGGTTTAAAAACATAAATTCATGTCCTGTTGAGAATGGGCTTTCTGATCATGATGCTCAGCTAGTTGCAGTACATGACATAGCTCCATTCAGTAATTCAAAACCACCCTCCAAAGTTGTGCATTCAATTAATGGCTCAACAATTAGAAATTTCAGAGAAAATCTTCATCAGTTAGACTGGGATGAGATGTACAAGGAACCCAATGTTAATTTCAAATATAACTTATTTCATGATACACTTGTAAGAGAATTTGAAAACTGTTTCGCCAAGAAAGTAGTAAAATCAAATTATATGAAACGATGCAAAAAACCTTAGCTTACTAAAGGAATAAAAATACCTTGTAATCACAAAAGGGAACTGTATCTAACAACAAGAAAGAGTAATGACCCACAAACAGCTAAATATTATAAAAGCTACTGTGCTACATTAAGAAAGGTTATTAAAAAGTCCAGATGCATGTGCATCATGTCTGAGATTAATACCTCTGATAACAAAATCAAAACAATTTGGAATATTATTACAAGGGAGACAGGGAAACCAAGAGTACAGGATGACGGCATCGCCATCAAAGCGACTGTAAACTTGATAAACAAGAAGCCGAAAGTCGAAAAGATTTTGAATAATCATTTTTCAAATGTCGTAGAGAAAATAGGAGCAAAATGTTCATTAGAAGAAGCAAGGCAGTTCCTGGAAGAGGCCTTACCCACACCATTTGATACAATTGAAATTCCAGCCTCCTCTCCTGCTGAAATTAGGAAGATAATAAACTCTCTCAGGAATAAAAGCTCACGTGGAATTGATGGCATTTCCAGCAGGATAATAAAAGCTTGTTCCCAAGAAATAAGTGGGATTCCTAGCCACATATGTAATAGCTCTCTGAAGCGGGGTATGTTCCCAGATAGACTGAAGTACGCCATTGTTAAACCACTGCATAAAAAAGGGGATACGTCTGATGTCAACAACTGCCGCCCAATCTCTCTTCTGACTGCCTTATACAAAATTCTTGAAAAAGTAATGTATTGTAGAGTAGCTTCACACCTTTGTAAAAATAAAGTTTTAACAAAATGTCAGTTTGGTTTCCAGAAGGGTTTTTCAACGGAAAATGCTATATATACTTTCACTAATGAAATATTAAATGCTCTGAGTAACCGGAAGTCACCCGTTGGGATTTTTGTGATCTATCAAAGGCTTTTGATTGTGTAAATCATGGAATACTCCCAGATAAGCTCAAGTACTGTGGTATGAATGGGACAGTGCTCAAATGGTTTAAATCATACCTAACTGGAAGAGTGCAGAAAGTTGAAATAAGCAGTTCACATAATATGCAAAAAACTCGTGATTTCTCAAAGTGGGGAACAATAAAGAATGGGGTTCCGCAAGGTTCGGTCTTGCGTCCTCTGCTGTTCTTAATATAATGTTAATGACTTGCCATTCTATGTTCACGAAGATGCAAAGCTGGTACTTTTTGCCGATGACACAAGTATAGCTATCACACCCAACAGACAAGAATTAACTGGTGAAATTGTAAACGATGTTTTTCAGAAAATCATTAAGTGGTTCTCTGCAAATGGGCTCTCATTAAATTTTGACAAAACACAGTATATACAGTTGCAAACAGCAAATGGAATGACACCATTGATAAACATAGACTTCGATGAGAAATCAGTAGCTAAGGTAGAATATTCAAAATTTCTAGGTATATGCATTGATGAGGGGTTGAACTCTTAAAAACACACTGAGGATCTGCTGAAACGTTTGAGTTCAGCTACGTATGCTATTAGGGTCATTGCAAATTTTGGCAATATACATGTGAGTAAATTAGCTTAGCACGCCTATTTTCATTCTCTGCTTTCCTATGGCATCATATTCTGGGGTTACTCATCATTGAGTAAAAGAGTATTCATTGCACAAAAGCGTGTAATCAGAATAATTGCTGGAGCTCATCCAAGATCATCCTGCAGACACTTACTTAAAGAGCTAGAGATCTTCACTGTAGCCTCACAATATAAATATTCACCTATGAAATTTGTTATTAACAATCTGAACGAATTCAAAAGTAATAGCAATGTACATGGCTACAACTCTAGGAGAAAGGATGATTTTCACTACTCAAGGTTAAACTAACTTGAGTACAAGAAGTTGCCATTAAGAAATTCTTTTAATTTCCTCTTAAATGCTATATGGCTATCTGTCAGACTTTTGATGCTATTAGGTAAGTGACCAAAGACTTTTGTGGCAGCATAATTTACCCCCTTCTGCCCATTTTGTCGTTCATGTTTAGGGGAGTTATGACATAAAACAATCGTTTTCGTTTGTTGAGGATAAACTGAAATGTGGAGGATGTACCCAACCCAGTCTTCTATTGCCTCTGCAACTCTGTAATCACGCACACTGTCTCATACAGCCCCACTACCGCTGACGTACCTCACCTCACCTCACCTCACCTGGCCGTGACACACAGGGGCACACTGCTATGTCACGTGGTGTCAAACTGCAGCCCAAGATACCCTCACCTGTTTCGAAATGGAGCAATAGAACTTGCCAGATAATTCACCTGGAAAGTGCCTGGCAGAGGGTTCATTGAACCACATTCACACTAATCCTCAATTACTCGACTCTCGAACAGAGCGCCTAAAAACTAGCGCTTATATCTTTCCCTGCAATCTCTGATTTCCCTTATTTTATTGTGATGATCGTTTCTTCGTAAGTAGGTCGGCGTCAACAGAATATTTTCGTATTCGACGTAGAAAGTTGGTTAATGCAATTTCGTTAGAAGGTCTCACCGCAACGAGAAACGCCCTTTGTTTTAATGACGTCCACTCCAAATCCTGTATCACACGCACGACACTCTTTGCCCTGTTTTTCGGCAGTACAAAACGTGCTGCTCTTCTTTGAACTTTCTCTACGTCCTCCGTTAATCCTACCTGGTAACGGTCCCACACTGTGCAGCAGTACTCCAAAAGAGGACGCACAAGCGTAGTGTGGGCAATCTCTTTAGTAGATCTATTGCATCTTCCAAGTTTTCTGCCAATAAAACACACTATTTGGTGTGCCTTCCCCACAACGTTTTTTGTGTGCTCGTAATTGTAAGTCTTACGTATTTAGTTGAATTTACGGGCTTTACATCTTGCACTGAAGTCCGTGCTACATTTCTAGCTTCTGAAAAAGATCGCCAATCTTGCCAACTTTGCGTTCGTTTAAATATGGCCTGGTTTTTTCGTTGTTTCTGCGACAGTCTTCCGATCTGTTTTGCGTACCTTCGACGATCCCAGTTCCGCCTTTTGTTAATTTATTTGGTACAAATCTCTCAATTTCTGGCTACACTATTTCTTTGAATTCAAGGCACATCTGAACTACACTTGCAATATTAATTTGGAGCAATGGAGATTGTCTCTCAGGATGGCGTCAAGCAGAATAGACATGTTTTCCGTTTATTTTGCGGGATTTCGGAGCTACGATATGCAGTGTCGCTATGACAACCTTCGGTTACCTAATCCCTGTATCAGTCTTGATGCTCATTAATATCTCCGGATTATTTTTTGCTAAGAGGCCAAGTGTGTTTGCACAACTGTTTACCATTAGAGTGGGCGTATGAACTAATTGTTCGAATTAATTCTAAGAGAATGCGTTTAGCACAATATCGGGTGATGCTCTGTGTTTACCTCCGGATTTAAACATGTACTTTCGTCAACGTATCTAGGGTAAATTGAAGTCACTACCAACTACAGTCGTGTGGTTAGGGTACGTGTTTTCCAGCAGAACACTGCTCCTTTATTCACTTTCCTCGTTAAACATCATGAAGTGGCCAGACGCTGCTCAGCTTGCAGGGCAGTGACAGCACCCACGTACAGTCTTAACCTAAACGTCACTGCCCTCGGAGAACTGTACAGTGAGTAGAACACACCCACTTGTCCTGAGGCCGCCAGCACTTCATGAACTCGGCGTGTTCTCCCAGGTGGACAACGCCCACTCAGTCTCTGGCCGGGTTACACAGCGCCACACTCTTACGCACGCCCCAGTTCTCCTGTGCAGCGACAAGCATCACCAGTTGGGTACCATGTTTTGGCGAAACGTAAGCTGTGGAGACATCTAGTGTTTGATGAGGCAACGGTGAACCGTGGAAAAGTATTAAAAATACAACGAAGTTTATTTTAAACAGTCTAAGTCTTTTAACCAGAGATATCCCTGGTCAAGTCGCCGATAACTACATCCTACGAAATAATTAGTTCTCGAGGCTGAAACTGTTTCTGACCAGCGCTGCCCTGCACTGTCTAACAGTGCCCTTCAGCAGGACGGCTGCCGCCGTTTTATAGTCCCGCTTCGTTCCTCCGTGAAAAGTTCAACTTGTACATCACGTAACGAGTTTCGCAGTCTCGCCAGCCTAACTTACGCCTTTTGATACTTAAATAACACTGCAATTCTGATTACGTCATTTTCATCGTTTTTGTGTTGGTAAATACTACAACGATTGCAGATATATGCAATACTGCACCGCATGTGCAGTTAGGAAGAGCGAATGTTCCTTCGTAGACGCACGTACGTGCAAAAGAACGTTGCACCGTTCTCCTCGGAAACACAGCCGCTGCAGGAGCGCATTCACACGCCAACACCAGGCAGCGACTTTCGATTGAAACGTCCCTCTCCCCTACTGTGTGGGAAACTTATGTAACGTGTCTACCAGCACAGGTTGTGGCGCAGGAACGCCGGCGTATGATACGGAAGTTCGGGTGTGGCGGTGCGCAGCGTACGGGCGGCCAAAGCGGCGGCGCTGGTGTAAAGCTGCGGACCCGGGTTCGAGTCCCGGCGCTGCAGATATCCCCACTGTCGTCAGCCTATTACACAGCTGACGAGTGTTCCGTACCGGCAGCTGCGAGTACACTTCGTGTATCTCATTGCGCCTCCGCTGTGGCCGTTCGTCTGGAGTGGCGCGCATCTCCGAAGGAATGTCGCGTCACACGTCTCAACAGCACTGGGGTGTCGAACCTTGTGTTTCAGGAAGAGAACGAGGTAATCGAAGCAGCACCGCGAATCACAACAGCTTAACGAATACAGCCACATAGTAATCAGCAAAATATAACAAAATCAAAAGTGTAACATTCTGTGCGGTGCGTATTTGGCATCCTAAACTAAACGTACAAAAATATGTCAGAGCATATCTTAAAACTACGTCGAACAACAACAAAAAAATGGCTCTGAGCACTATGGGACTCAACTGCTGAGGTCATTAGTCCCCTAGAACTTAGAACTAGTTAAACCTAACTAACCTAAGCACATCACACACATCTATGCCCGAGGCAGGATTCGAACCTGCGACCGTAGCGGTCTCGCGGTTCCAGACTGCAGCGCCAGAACCGCGCGGCCACTTCGGCCGGCTTCGAACAACATATTTACGAATTAGAGACATAATAAATAGACTAGACTACTTTCGCATCTCAGATTGAAGTAGTCTTTTGAAGTAGACCACAATTCGTACTCCTTCATAGATTCAGTTAAATTGAATGCACATTTGCACACCACAACATATCAAGTGCCGCCCCCATCTACGGTGAAATAATCCATAGGATTGATTTCAGTAAAATTTTACATAATAAGCACACGTACGAATAAAAGCTTCAACAACTTCTACCCATATACGAACTGGCTACCAGCTTCTCACCAGCAAGTGGATCTTTCAAACGAATGTGCTTCTTATTTGCGCCAGCGTTCAATACCTGTAACGGTCGTTACCCTAATCTTCATCCTTCCACAAAGGTAGCACCGGACCTTGACTTTTCGTGGTGTTTCTTCAACGGACATAGCATTTCTTTTGTATCTGAAAAACCTTAAGGATTCCTTTACAATCCTAGGTATGCATATGATTTTGGCTATTGAGAGTAGACGGAGCTCCAGTAATCCCAAACTCAGACGTTTTCAGAATTCTCAGTGACACCTGGACGTGGAAAACTGTATGTGATCTGACCACTGATTCCTGCTGTGTTCAATATCTGGAAAAAAAATGAGGGCCATCTTCTGGTTCTTCTGGAAATGGAATAATTACTGGCTTCTGGAGAACTGTGTCCACGCCACCTTTGGCGGTATTAAATAAGTTTATTAAGTCCGACGTCTGCGTGTTTCTCGATCCAAAATACATCACTCTACATTGTTGATAGCAGCAAAACCCACTTCCCATTCTTTGGTAAATAGGATGCAACAACAATAACATTTCGAAATCGAAAAGCAGAGGACCGGACAACTTTCCTTGTTCTTATTCACAGATCGTTTGAATGTCAGTTTCTACTTCAGCAAACAATCAGCACTAGAGTAAAAGTTTTCACAACCGAAATATCTGTTTTTCGTATTACATTTTCCAACTATGCATGTACACTTTATGGGGGTGTGCCTGGCTTAATGTACTGTCCTGACTGCATACGCAATAACTTCGCACGTTACCTGTGTAAAAGGATTTTGCGTCACGGAAAGCAGACAAACACCTTCAGGGCACACTTGGCAGGCGAGTTCGGCCGGTACTGAATGAACCCACAGTTTTCTCTGAACTTCACTTGGACGATACGATTCTTTGCAGTTATTCACAAATTGCTCGACAACAAATCGAACTGCTGCGAGTTCGCCAAAACATTTTCTGCCATTTCTAGTTTCCTTTTCATCAACTCTGGTGCAGGTCACAATAAACAGAAGAAATCGTGTAGCTCATACAAGCTCGAAATATTTCTATTCCAGTGTCATGAGTGGCCCGTAGCTCGACCAAGTGTTCCGTTGTTGCCTGTGTTCAACACTCGGCTCGTTTAAAGTACAAACAATACGACGCTCTTCGCAGGACTTGCCACGCATTCACCTAGTACACGTCACATCTCTGGAGTGTTTGTACGTGACTTGTGTCAGCTCTCTGTGGCAACCAGAGCAAGTGCTCGCCAACTTTATCGGGCCATCGATCAAGTATGTCGAGCACCAGGAAGGTGGAATTTTATCTTACGGGACCTTTGCTCCCGCCACAAGGACAGCAGTACGTGGAAAAGTTTGCCGAAGCTTCTGTGCGCTGTAAACTCTTTAGCTGTGTAGGCGTGTTTGATTGCAAATTTTTTTTGTGTAGCAAATGACGTTGAATGAGTATGAGGCGCGATTTTAAACAAATCAAAATCAAACGAAAAACTACAATTTTTAAAGTCGTGAATTAAGTCGTTGAAGTGTCAGTACTAGCTCTTTGAAGTTAATATGCCTCCTACGTGTAACTGGAAGAAACGGGAAAAAGAATAACGAGGTAACAAGTGGCCACAGTGGGATTGAAACCGGGGATCGCTCCCTGAGAAGCGACCGCACCTCACAGCCACTGGCCGTTTGCCGCTTCTGTAACCAGCAGCCGGCAGCTCACTGCTGGCCGATAAATGGCGCAGGTGGTTTCATCGGAACCAACGTTGGGGTCGGAGGTTGCTTAAGAACTCTGATGGAAAGTAGTTTACGTAATTATCG
Source organism: Schistocerca americana (assembly GCF_021461395.2). Classification (NCBI taxonomy): domain Eukaryota; kingdom Metazoa; phylum Arthropoda; class Insecta; order Orthoptera; family Acrididae; genus Schistocerca; species Schistocerca americana. The sequence continues at coordinate 184,770,813 of NC_060129.1, read as the reverse complement.
CTTATGATTAACGAAGCCCAGTATATGAAATACTCCGGTTATTTATTTAAATAAAAATTTGGTTTTATTCTAAGCTATTTATGTAACTGACGACTGTAAGGTATAATGCAAAACAAAAACGAATGACATACTGCAAAGTGATAGCATGGCGTCTTTAATTCTATTAAGCGTTACAAGCCGACATCTTTCGCAAAATTAATGGCAGTCAGTTCAGTAATAAGATAGTCAATATCTTTTGATTTACGTTCATCGTATACTGCTGTTCGTTTCTTACCGAAAAATGTAATCAAATTACCAGTTCTTTAGTTCCCCGTAGCGTAGCTGAGCTGGAGGAAGGGGAAGCGTGACTTCGTGCTTGAGCTGTCTGGTTCTCCATATCCAGCAGTGTCTACAGATTTTACGTGGCGTGTCAAAGTGGTAGTTGTACTTCCTGTAGCTGGATACATTTTTTGGAGAATTTTACCCTTTTTCAGTGTTGCCGTGGCCTTCACTCGAGTGTTTCCAAATGGCGCTCGCCGTATAGTTGGTCGCTGCGCTTACTTTCCAGCCTGGGCAGCGGCTGCCGAGCCGCAGGCAGCCTGGCACACAGGGTGCAGCTGCTAAGTTCACCGGACTTGGATACGATGTGACGTCATTATGACGTATACACGCTACATCGAAAACGATATAAACCGTATATCGACTTTTGTGAACTTTCGAGAGGTTGTGACAGGGTAGCGCTGTGCTCTGCGCCATTCGTTTAGATGTGTTTTGCTTTCCTTGCGTTTAAATCGTGTATTGTACTGTGTTTGTGTCCTGTGCGATGTTTTTCATTTCTTCGTCTCTAATTATTGTGCCTATCCGCTCATGTTGTGATGCAATTCGTATTTTGCATAATCTTGTCTTAGCAAATTATACTGCTGACATAAACCACATTGACATGGCCAGGTACATGCTAAAACTATTGTGGCTGTATACATGACATAATATACAGTACGTCTGGATTATCATACCACCGTGGAATGCTTTGACACTGCATTCAGTCATTTCATGCGTCAATCAGTACTAGACACTAACCTTTGGTTAAGATTACATTGAGAAATCCACTTCCCCTCGTATTTCATCTCCGGTCGACGATTTTTCTTCAACAGTGCCTCATATTTTTCTTTTTAAGTTCGAAATTCAATCATTCTACACACCAGTCATTACTGGACACTAAGGTACCTGTCTCTGCGGTCCAAGTGTAAAATTACTTGCAATTATGGTTGATAAAAGACTCTCTTGGGATGGACATGTGAATTACTTAGCTAACAAACTTGCCCGAGTTCTCTTTCAGCTATATAAATTAAGAAAAAAAGTCAGCAAGAGTATGCTGCTACAATCTAATATGTACTGACAAGACCAATTGTATGAAACCATACTAAAATGTTGATGATAAATAAATATTATTTTCGGCGTAAGCATTCAATACAACAATCACACAATCTAATCTGGTCGGGACATAAGAAGACTTCACTTTTTTACGAAACGTGTTGTTCATGGTGTTTTCAAGGCCACGGTCGGGGAATATTTCTATTAATATCCAGCTCTTTTAATTTTATTTTGGCGAAACACATATACGCTGCCACATTGAGCTGTTTTCAGAATCGCACGTGTCAAAACAAACCACTAGCTGACGACAGTTTAGAATCTGGAACGTTCGTAAAAGTCGACAGGTGTGTTAATCGACTAAAGCGTATATACGTCATAATGACGTCACATCATATCCAGGTTGGGTGAACTTAGCATCCCCCCTGAGCGACACGGGGGGGGGGGGGGGGGGGGAGGCTGCCCCCTGCTCTCCTGGCCCACGGGGTGACTCTCCTGGCCCACGGCCGGAAACCAGAAGGCGCTATGGTTGGCCCGCTAGATGGCGCTGGCATAGGCCAAACGGATATCAACTGCGTATAGGAACCCCCAGTTTTATTACATATTCGTGTAGTACGTAAACAAATATGAATGTTTTAGTTGGACCACTTTTTTCGCTTTGTGATAGGTGGCGCTGTAATAGTCACAAACATGTTGTTGTTGTTGTCTTCAGTCCTGAGACTGGTTTGATGCAGCTCTCCATGCTACTCTATCCTGTGCAAGCTTTTTCATCTCCCAGTACCTACTGCAACCTACATCCTTCTGAATCTGCTTTGTGTATTCATCTCTTGGTCTCCCTCTACGATTTTTACCCTCCATACTGCCCTCCAATACTAAATTGGTGATCCCTTGATGCCTCAGAACATGTCCTACCAACCGATCCCTTCTTCTGGTCAAGTTGTGCCACAAACTTCTCTTTATTGAATAGGATTGGGGAGAAGAAGTCACAAACATATGGCTCACAATTTTAGACGAACAGTTGGTAACAGGTAGGCTTTTTAAATTAAAATACCGGACGTAGGTACGTTTAAACATTTTATTTCGGTTGTTCCTATGTGATACATGTACCTTTGTGATCATTTCTGAGAATGCATGATGTTACAGCTTTATTACTTTTAAATACCACATTAATGCAATAGATTCTCAAAATGATGTCCGTCAACCTCAATGCATTTGGCAATACGTGTAACGACATTCCTCGCAACAGCGAGTAGTTATCCTTCCGTAACGTTCGCACATGCATTGACAATGCGCTGACGCATGTTGTCAGACGTTTTCGGTGGATCACGATAGCAAATATCCTTCAACTTCCCCCACAAAATGAAATCCGGGGACGTCAGATCCGGTGAACGTGCGGGCCACGGTATGGTGCTTCGACGACCAATCCACCTGTCATGAAATATGCTATTCAGTAACGCTTCAACCGCACGCGAGCTACGTGCCGGACATACATCAAGTTGGCAGTACATCGCCATTCTGTCACACAGTGAAACATCTTGTAGTAACATCGGTAGAACATTACATAGGAAATCAGCATACACTGCACCATTTAGATTGCCATCGATAAAATGGGGTCCAATTATCCTTCCTCCCATAATGCCGCACCATACATTAACCCGCCAAGGTCACTGATGTTCCACTTGTCGCAGCCATCGTGGATTTTCCGTTGCCCAATAGTGCATATTATGCCGGTTTACGTTACCGCTGTTGGTGAACGACGCTTCGTCGCTAAACAGAACGCGTGCAAAAAATCTGTCATCGTCCCGTAATTTCTCTTGTGCCCAGTGACAGAACTGTACACGACGTTCAAAGTCGTCGCCATGCCATTCCTGGTGCATAGAAATATGGTACGGGTGCAGTCGATGTTGATGTAGCACTCTAACGCCGACGTTTTTGAGATTCCAGATTCTCGCGCAATTTGTCTGCAACTGATGTGCGGATTAGCCGCGACACAGCTAAAACACATACTTGGGCATCATCATTTGTTCCAGGTGATGGTTGACGTTTCACATGTGGCTGAACACTCCCTCTTTCCTTCAATAACGTAACTATCCGGTGAAATGGTCCGGACACTTGGATGATGTCGTCCAGGATACCGAGCAGCATACATAGCACACGCCTGTTGGGCATTTTGCTCACAGTAGCCATACATCAACACCGTATTACCCTTTTCCGCAATTGGTAAACGGTCCATTTTAACAAGTGTAATGTATGACGAACCAAATACCGTCCGCACTGGCGGAATGTTACGTGATACCACGTACTTATACGTTTGTGACTATTAGAGCGCCACCTATCACAGAGCGAAAACAGTGGTCCAACCAAAACATTCATATTTCTTTACGTACTACACGAAGATGTAATAAAAAAGGGGGTTCCTATTTTAAAAAGCACAGTTGATATCCGTTTGACCTATGGCAGCGCCATCTAGCGGGCCAACCATAGCACCAACTGGTTTCCGCCTTCAAGCTAGACGAGTTTCCTTCTTTGTAGCTTTTTCGTTTGATGCGTATTTCGTGAGATATTTGGCGCGGTCACTATCATTGGACCACCCTGTATACTTACGCGAAATTTCTCGAAATGCTCTAATTTGTAATAAATGTACGGCCCGCTGAGGTACGTTTATATTTGACAGTTCTTGCATGAGATATACAAATGTGTCCTGCCTCGCACGTCTGTTTCATTCGGCGTGCCGCGTCGAAAGCATCGAAAGCCAGACTCGCGGCCTGTGCAGCTAATGTGAAGACGTCAGGAAGGAAGACAAAAACCCTCTGTCTGCGTTTTCGCGACTGGATTTTGAGACGTGAAGACTTCAGTACCCACAGTCAATATTGCACAAATAGGACGCTGGTGCGACGTACACTTGTGTACTGCTGGAGGGTTTGGGATCCCTACCAGGTCGGACTGAAAGAAGACAACGAAGCAATTCAGAGGCGGGCTGCTAGGTTTGTCACCGCTAGGTTCGAACTACACGTGTTACGGAGATGCTCCGGGGACACAAGTGGGAATCCCAGGAGGGAAAGCGACGTTATTTCGAGAAATACTATTTGGAGAATCGGTATTTGAAGCTGACTGCCTATCGATTCTAGAGCCACCAGTACACACTGCACTTAAGGACCACAAAGATAAATTACGAGAAGTCAGGGCTCACACGGAGGCATACAGGCAGTCGTGTTTCTCTCGCTCTCTGTGCGAGTGGAACTGTAAAGGAAACGACAAGTAGTGGTACATAGTACCCTCCGCCACGCACCGTACGTTGGCTTGCGGAGTATCTGTGTAGATGTAGGTGTATGCTGTGAGCTACATAGCGGACAGACACGGGAAACCATATCACTTTCAAGCATTTTTCATTCCGAATTTTGCCTCTCGATCACTTCGAGGAGCGAATTTAAAGTTATTAGAGAAAATGGTTCAAATGGCTGTGAGTACCATGGGACTTAACTTCTGAGGTCATCAGTCCCCTATAACTTAGAACTACTTAAACCTAACTAACCTAAGGACATCACACACGTCTATGCCGGAGGCAGGATTCGAACCTGCGACCGTAGCGGTCTCGCGGTTCCAGACTGTAGCGCCTAGAACCGCTCGGCCAGTCCGGCCGGCGCGTATTCAGTCTCGCACCTCCAACGTGGGAACGGCCAGTAAAAGCCTTCCGACATTTCGCATTCCTAGAAACGAGAGGTGCTCTAGGGCTGCGATACGTGGGTGGGATGACATGCGACAATAAATTGGTAAATACGTAAGATGTCGAATTTAATGTGAAAACGTTCTACATTATTTATACGTAAAGAGAGGCGCATTCTTTGCAGGTCGCACAGACCTTGATCTCAAGTTGATAGGCCGGCACTTATCTGGAAACGTGAGTGGGCACCTGGCAGTCAACACTCCAGACCTGTGATGAGCTGACAAGCGAGTCGCCGTTATCGGGTGTCGACACTTGCGCAATGGGGCCAGTGATTTGCGATTCTGTGCCGTTCGGGAATAGTGAGGGGCCAACTGGAGAGAAACGGCTCCATATCGGGCGGTTTGGGAGACGGAGCAGCTGAGAGGTGAGTGCGTGCAGGAGGGCTGCGTGTGGAGCAGCCTGGCTTTGGGGGGCGGCAGGGGGTGGGATACGGGGGGAGGGGGACTGCGGGCGGGGGGGAGGCTCTGCAGGGGGGTCTGCAGTCGGACGTGGAGACCCTCCGATGGGACTAAATCCCTCTCTGAGACATGGCAAACGTTAACAGAGTAACACGTGAGACATCGTCCCCTTGTATCACACACGACGGGTGGCTAATAACACACGCAGGTCAACGTGTACACCTTGTTACACTACAGAAATGTATTAGCTAGGGTAGCTCATTGTAGGTTGTTTATTATCAGAAAGTAATACGGTGTATCTTCTCAGGCATGGGCCTGTCTCGGAGAATTTTCGACTTGCTGAACAGAGCACGATGTGCTAAAGGCGAAAACTCTATAGAAACTACAGTGCCCACGTGTCCTCCGCAAGAAGGCACAACAGGTCGCTGATATCCTCGACACACTAAACACTCTAGCGGAGAACACCGGCTGCATTCTCAGACGAAGAAAGTGACCTACAGGGAAGGGCAACTTCACGATGACTGCAAGGAAACCTGGAACAAATCTGACGGTATTTTTTTGCTTCGTTTGCAAACAGAAACCTCTCTTTAAATAGGTACCAATGCAATAATAATATCTAGTAATTACATAAAGAGTGTCATGTTAGCCTGTTGCTGAATTCCACGTTTGCATGAGAAGTTATAGTATGTGCAGAGATACATTATAAAACTGCGCGTACATCACCAGTTCGCAAGCCACGTGACTCCGGGCGCTGGAGAGTACTTCTGGACGCACGAACTGACCCGCCCCTCCCCTCTTCCAGTCGCGGATGCCGCATGGGAAGAGGTAAGACACGTGGCTAAGACATGCACTGGCTCTGATTTCCAGAATTTTCGCGCGCGTTGATATCGCGAGATGTACGTGACAGGCAGTGAGGCGTTGTCCGACTCTTCCCATACAGTACTCTCTCGACATGTCAGTAGTAAACCACTGCGAGATAGACGACACCTCGCCTGTAGCGTCTGCCCCTGGAGTCTGTTGATGATATCTGTAGCTCTCCTGCGCCGACTAAACGATCACCTGACGAAACACACCGCTGTTCGTTGCATACTCTCTCTCTCGTCTCTCAGACCTACCTCGTAAGCGTCCCAGATTGACTAACAACACTCAACAATGGGCCAAACAAGCGCCTTATAAGCCTGGTTCTTCGTGTATGAGCTACACTTCCTTAAGATCCTTCCTCTCAATCTGCCGTCTGCTGTTCAAAAAATGTTCAAATGTGTGTGAAATCTTGTGTGCCTTAACTGCTAAGGTCATCAGTCCCTAAGCTTACACTCCACTTAACCTAAATTATCCTAAGGACAAACACACACACCCATGCCCGAGGGAGGACTCGAACCTCCGCCGGGGCCAGCGGCACAGTCCTTGACTGCAACGCCTCAGACCGATCGGCTAATCCCGGGCGGCTTAGCGTCTGCTTTTCCTGCTATTTGTTTCGTGAGGTCGTTCCACTGAAAGTCGTTCTGAATAGTTACGCCTTCATGCTGCTCACAGTAGCTGTACAGTAGTGCACTTGTTCTCCTACGTACGCGCGATGTCGTACATTTATTTACGTTCAGGGTCAACCACCAGAGCCTGCACCATTCATCAGTGCTCTGCAGGTCGTTGTGGAAATAGACACTGCGTTGCTACTTCCTTACAGACAGCTGCACTACCTGCAAACAGTGTCAAAGAGCTTCCGACGCTTTCTACTAGATCATTCATATACACTGCAAACAGTAACGAAACTAACACTCTTCCTCAGTGTATTGCTTACATTACCTATACATCTCAGGATTCTGTTCCATTGAGAGTGACAGCTTGAGCTCTACCTATGAGAAACTCTTGAATTCACTCGCAAATGTAGTCCGATACTCGACAATCCGGTATTTTTTCCACCAGGCTGCAGTGCGGGACAGTGTCAGATGGCTTCCTTAAGTCGGGGAACGCTGCACCAACCTGAGCCCCGTTGCCTGCAGTGCTGTGGAGCTGACGGAAGGACAGGGCGAGCTTCGGAGTAGCACTGTGCATTGGTTCAAAAATGGCTCTGAGCACTATGGGACTCAACTGCTGAGGTCATCAGTCCCCTAGAACTTAGAACTACTTAAACCTAACTAACCTAAGGACATCACACACATCCGTGCCCGAGGCAGGATTCGAACCTGCGACCGTAGCGGTCGCGCGGTTCCGCACTGAAGCGCCTAGAACCGCTCGGCCACCCCGGCCACTATGGGGTATTATACGCTGATTTTTTTATCACAGTGTAATATATATATATATATATATATATATATATATATATATATATATATATAGTGTTGTTATTGTTGGAGAATTCTCCTCAGAAATGGAAAAAGTTGAGCATATAACTCGATCAATTATTTTCTTTGAGTTCTTCTTGTTCTTCCAATACGCATTCATTCTTTCCGAAAAGACCTGTTTACGCACATCCGATCCCTTTGGTCTGTACTATTTTTCTTTTGGTTTCTCTGATATAGCTTCCTATTTGTCTTCTTTGTGTCTGAAAGTGTCTCTTTCTTGAAGTCAGCTAGTCCTATGTTTCCATTATTTAGGTCCTTTCGAATTTCATCTAGCCGAGGTGCGGAATTCTTGTGTGGCTACATAATCTATTATTCTCTTCGTCAATCGATTTTCTGGTAGTCGGCTGAGATGACCAAAAAATTTCATTCGCCTTCTGCTAATATCATTTTCGATGTTTGAAAACTTTTCTGTTGTATTAATCGATTGTAGCATGTGACCGCCTTTGTTACGTCTTCCTGCTAGAATTTTGCTGATTATCTTTCTCTTTTCTTTTCTGATGTCTTCAAGTTGTTGTTTCCTGTTAAGAGTTAGTGTTTCGCTTGCATAGCGGATTGCTGGTTTTATGACAGTATTGTAGTGTCGAATTTTTGTCCCTCTTGACATTGATTTTTAGTTGCAGACGTTTTGGATTAACCCTAATCCTTTTTTAATTTTGTTGAGGCGATGTTGATGTGAACTGTTTCAACACCTGTCGGTTCAATGAATTCTCTAAGGTATTTAAAATGTCGGGCCCTGTTAATTTTACAGAATTTTGTTTTCATGCTTGCAATTTCTGTTTTTCAACAAAAGAATTCAGTTTTCTCAAACGAAACTTGTAAACCTACTTTTTATGCACATTCTTTGAGTATTTCCAGCTGTTTCACTGCCCTCTGCTTATTCTCTGTTAGTACTGCCAGGTATTCCGCAAATGCGAGATCTGGTATGTAGACATTGTCTTTGGCAATGCCGAGTCGTAAAGGCTTCCAAACCCCACATGTCTTGAGGTCTTTCTCGCATTCTTCCATAACTTTGTCCAGAACTACGTTGAACACCTGTTTGAATGTCGAAGGGTTCTGAGATCTCCCCCATATACGTTACTTTAGATTTCGTGCCAATGAGTGTTTGTTTTACGATTTCTCGTGTTTTGGGATCTAATCGCCTCTCTTGGAAAATCTGGAGTAGTGAGGGCGTGTCTCCTGAATTGTATGCTTTTTGAAATGTACAAATGTGCTTACTACACTTTTTTGTCTGAGACTCCGCTTTTTGAGTATGGTTTTGAGGTTGAAAATTTGCTCCAGACGTGATCTGTTTGATCTAAATCCTGCTCGATATTCTGCTACTTTGGGTTGTAATTGCTGTTTTGTTCTGTTCAAGAGACAGAGGATCGACACTTGCTTGCAGGGAGTGGCCATTGACCCTCAAGATAAGCAGATGTAATTTATTACGCATAAATAGGCATAATGACTGACTACTGGATGATTGTAGGATTGCAGAACAACCAGTGGAAGCAATTACATCCATAAAATATCTACATGTGTGTGTACAGAGCGATCTGAAACTAATGGCAGGTAAACTTAAAAACCATACAAGGTAATTGGAAGGACTGTCTGGAAGTGTAGTCCACCCACAAAGGAGGCAGCTCACTAAACACCCGTTCGACCAATACTTCACTATTGCTCGTCAGTCTGGCATCCGGAGCAGATAGGATTGATAGAGGAATTAACGGAGATCCAAAGAAGAGCAGCGCGTTCCGTTACGCAAGCATCACGGAGACGCTCAGGCAGGTGTGCTGGCAGACGCTGCAAGAGACGCACTCCACAGCACTGTGTGGTTTACTGTCAAAGTCCCTAGAATGTACAAACAGTCATCTCGCAAAAGACTGTGAAGGCAGAAATGGAGAGAGTCGAACACGCATGGAGGCGTACTGACAGCCATTGCTCCCTTGAAACATTCTCGAGTGGAACAGGAAGAGGGGAATGGTCAGTGATTGACAATGTATCGCCCAGCAGGTACCATAAGGTTGCTGTGAGGCTGGGACGCCACCTCCTGGCAGCCACTGCGGCGGCCTCTGGCTCACAGCTGCAGCACCGTGGAGGCAAGTGCCGCACCTGTCGCCTCAAAAAATGGTTCAAATGGCTCTGAGCACTATGGGACTTAACATCTATGGTCATCAGTCCCCTAGAACTTAGAACTACTTAAACCTAACTAACCTAAGGACAGCACACAACACCCAGCCATCACGAGGCAGAGAAAATCCCTGACCCCGCCGGGAATCGAACCCGGGAACCCGTGCGTGGGAAGCGAGAACGCTACCGCACGACCACGAGATGCGGGCAACCTGTCGCCTCAGCTGGGTTCAGCTTGCTGGCCAGCCACAGTAGAGCGACTGCTGACGGCAGAGGTGGCAGCTCCGTGTACTGAATGTGGCGCCCTGTACACCCCAAATCACCTACAAACTTTAATCGTGTATCCCCGTTATTACGCAGTAGATCCACAAGAAGTGTCCTTAATCGCTGTTCTTCCAGCTGTAGAAATTCCATCAGCAGGCAAAGTATTCAATCTCATGTCAAAAAAACTATAATAGATTTCGAGAGTCCGTTTCGTGGCATGATACTCACTGGAATGAGGCAGAACGGACTGACAATCATTTGTGATACAATCGCGGTCATTCTACATCTAGTCTCCGACTGGAATGGCTGAGGGGTTCTAGACGCTACAGTCAGGAACTGCGCGACTCCTCCGGTCGCAGGTTCGAATCCCGCCTCGGGCATGGATGTGCGTGATGTCCTTAGGTCGGTCAGGTTTAAGTAGTTTTAAGTTCTAGTGGACTGATGACCTCAGAAGTTGAGTCCCATAGTGGTCAGAGCCATTTGAACCATTTTCTACATCGAGTGCCGAAAGGTTCTGTTTGACGTCGTTCAAACTGACATCGAAACAAAATTTTCAATCTCGAGCGTGTCGAGTTTAATCCAGTTATCGAGTGTATTGCGACATATCACAACCCGTGGGAATGGAACGTGCCTCTGGGATCCGAAGGGCGGATTGCGCAAGCGTGCTCCCGCGGCAGATAAGCCGGCCGGCGTGACGTCACGCGGCAGGTGTATAAGAGCGGCTGCCGCCAGCTGCGCTGCCTCGCCTCGCTCCGCGTCGCTCTGCTCCGCTCCGCCTGTAGGGTGAGTTGCGCCGCTGCTGCCGCCTGCCGGCCGGTCGCGCGTCTGCAGAAATGTCCAAATGTGTGTCAAATCTTACGGGACTTAACGGCTAAGGTCGTCAATCCATAAGCTTACACTCTACTTCACCTAAATTATCCTAAGGACAAACACACACACCCACGCCCGAGGGAGAATTCGAATATCCGCCGGGACCAGCCGCACAGTCCACGACTGCAGCGTCTGAGACCGCTCGGCTAATCCCGCGCGGCGGTGCGCCTGCCGGTGTGCGGACGTTTGCCACGGCGGACATTTGCCACGATTTTACCTGCTCCGAAGGTTTTGGTCCCTCGTCTCCCCCTCCTCCTCCTCCCCATCGCTTACTGACCCTTTCCGCTGGTTTACTTAACATAGAACCAGAATCTGTTGGGAATTTCCGCCACATTTCTAGAGAGTGTTTCGTTGTGCAAACTATTAAATGCATCTCGCATTGAAATGGACACCGAATTTCGAGCCTCAGTAAAACTTCACGAATCTGGGTGATTTTGAGTTCGTTTAAATTATACTTGCCTTTCTCGGTGCTCCTGGAGCAGCATTCTGTCGTGTTTTGTGTACCATGTGGGATCAATTAATTTATTTGGTATGAATCTCTCGAGTGCTGTTGATACTATTTTTTTCAACTTCAGTCATATATGGTCTTCACTACATAGTTTGGAAGGATTGGATGTTTCTAAGAAGTCAACCGAATGTTTAGCTGCTTTTATAAATAGATATATCTCGCGTTTAGTTTTGATGAATTTCTTTGTTACGGAATTGAGCCTCGCTACGACTGCGTGTTCACTAATCCCTGTATCCGTCGTGATGCTCAGGATTATTTGTGGCTAAGAGGTCAAGTGTGTTTTCGTAACCATTTACATTTTGAATGGCCTCGTGAACTAACTGCTAAAAATAATTTTAAAAAGCATTTAGAACAGTTACGGAAGTTGTTTTATATCTACAATGTGGTCTGGAAATGTATTTTTGTCAACATATGGAAGGTAGATTGAAGTCACTGCCAACTATAATTGTATGAGTAGCGTACCTGTTTGTGGTGAGACTCAAGTTTTCTTTGAACTGTTCAGCAACTGCTTCATCTGAGACAGGGGGTCGGTAAAAGGAGCCAGTTATTAATTTATTCCGGTTGTCGAATACAACCTCTGTCCATACTAAGTCACAGGAACTATCTGCTTCAGTGTCGCTTGTGAGTTGGAACAAACATTACATTATTTTTCCTTAAGTTGTGCTTCTTTTTTCTGTTGCAGTGCAGATCATTACAATTACGGCTTTTCCCTCCAAAACCTAGGATGCTTTCTCCGTGACCCTGTAAATACCAGAGCTAAAGAATGTAGAACAACAATGTACGTTACAAGCGTAGCATTCTGTATTACTTCATTTCCTTCAAAAATGGTTCAAATGGCTCTGAGCACTATGGGACTTAACATCTGAGGTCATCAGTCCCGTAGAACTTAGAACTACTTAAACCTAACCAACCTGAGGACATCGCACACATCCATGCCCGAGGCAGGATCCGAACCTGCGACTGTAGCGGTCTCGCGGTTCCAGACTGACGCGCCTAGAACCGCTCGGCTACACCGGCCGGCTCATTTCCTTATTTCTAACATTTTAAAAATGTACGTCGGCTTTGGATGACATGTCAATCATAGATGTTCTTATCTCTATTTAGTGAACGTATTTTCAGTCATGTTTTGAACTTTGTCCCCCTACACTTTATTAATTAATGTTTCACCGCAAGGGATATCGCGTTTTAGAGAGTAAATTAATATGGAGTATATCGTTCTTCTTTTCCCACATTCACATACCCATTTCTTCTTTACTTGTTGTCTTTTGGGCGTGCAGTTGTAGTAATTAAAGTAGGCACAAATGCAGTGATCAAAAAGAAATGATTAGCATAAATTCGCATTCTCTTTACAACGTTCCTTTCTTGTTGCTCCCCTGCCGATGGACTGTTTCCATCGCGATCACTAAGCGTGAAAGGAAGCTACCGTACAGGCAGAGGGATCTATATTTATACTTGGCAGAACTAATTACATACTGGCATAATCGTCGGTATTGCTTTCGTTTCCCAAAAGTTATAAATATTCCGATTTCGTAAAAGAAGCTCTGTATTTGGCCAAGATGTCGAAGAAGAAGGTCCCTTACGGCCTGGTTGTATCGAGTAAGATGTGGAGGCGGCGGTTTGAAAGCGGACAGAAGAAGTGCGAGGAAGGGCGTCCCTTACCTGAGGGATCGCTACCCGGCGAAGGGGCGAGTGTGGCAAATGGCCGGCGTGGCAAATGTCCGGCATTCGCGCCAGCCAGCGCCACGCTGGAGCCCTCTACACGGGAGAGTACCGCCAACCTGCCGGCCGCCGCCATTTTAGGCCTACTGCGCAAGGGCAGCCCTGTGGACGGAACTGTAAAATTCGCCTGAATACGACAGTGCGTCAAGTGAACAAATGACTATCGTTGTTAATCGTTACATCCTTGATAACTCGGCGTCTACTGGGAAAATTAGTGAAAATTTGCTACTCTCTCACTGACAAGGGAACCTCCCCATCGCACCCCCTCAGATTTAGTTATAAGTTGGCACAGTGGATAGGCCTTGAAAAACTGAACACAGATCAATCGAGAAAACAGTAAGAAGTTGTGTGGAACTATGAAAAAAATAAGCAAAATATACAAACTGAGTAGTCCATTGGCAAGATAGGCAACATCAAGGATATCGTGAGCTCAGGCGCGCAGTGGTCCCGTGGTTAGCGTGAGCAGATGCGGAAGGAGAGGTCCTTGGTTCAAGTCTTCCCTCGAGTGAAAACTTTAACTTTTTATTTTCAGACAATTATCAGAGTTCAGGCACTCACACATAATCAACTTCGCTCTCCAAAATTCCAGAACATGTTCAGTTTTGCTTGGACATATGCAGGATTTGACGGTCTACACACGGAAAAATTTGAAAACGTTAAATTCATATGTTTTGACAGAGCACAGAGAAAACTGTGCGACTGTGAAAGTGTTGCATTCATTTGTTGCAGTTTATGTGACACACTCTTATGTTTTCATCACTTTTTTGGAGGTGATTATCACATCCACATGAAAACCTAAATCGGGCAAGGTAGAAGAATCTTTCTACCCATTCGCCAAGTGTACAAGTTAGGTGGGTCGACAACATATTCCTGTCACGTGACGCACATGCAGTCACCAGTGTCGTATAGAATATATCAGACGTGTTTTCCTGTGGAGGAATCGGTTGACCTATGACCTTGCGATCAAATGTTTTCGGTTCCGATTGGAGAGGCACGTCCTTTCGTCTACTAATCGCACGGTTTTGAGGTGCGGTCGCAACACACAGACACTAAACTTATTACAGTGAACAGAGACGTGAATGAACGAACGGACAGATCATAACTTTGCGAAAATAAAGAAAGTAAACTTTTCACTCGAGGGAAGACTTGAACTAAGAACCTCTCGTTCCGCAGCTCCTCACGCTAACCACAGGACCACGGCGCTCGTGGGTTCGCATTATCCTTGATGTTGCCAACCTTGCCCATGGACTACTCAGTTTGTATATTTTGCTTATTTTTTTCATAGTTCCACACAACTTCTTCCTGTTTTCTCGATTGATCTGTGTTCAGTTTTTCAAGGCCTATCCACTGTGCCAAATTATAACTAAATCTGAGGGGGGTGCGATGGGGAGGTTCCCTGGTGAGATGTAGACGCTTATAAATATAGCAAGCAGTAATTTTTTTCTCACGCTGACCTTTGTGAAAAGTATTACATGCTTAAACGATAGAGTCCAGTCAAGGTCTTTGAGGTACACACATGACTTACAGTACATATTAAATTACAAATGCATACTTCGATTTGCATACTTCCTTTTTTAATGCTTGTTTGTTACAAATGATGGTAGTTATTTGTAATTAAAAATAAAAAAACACAAAATTACAAATTACCGGTGCATCAATTTAGCTAATACATGTGAAAGACAATAAATTTCTTCTTCTTAAAATACCTTTGCTGCATTTCTCATACCAATACTTCTACTACCGCACTTTGCTGTGGCTTCCTTCTGTATCTGGCAGTTATATTTCCTCAGAAGAACGTAAATTCGAGTCTTCAAAAATTCATCTACAGCTCTGTCCACAACACCGTGAGAAGAAGGAATATTCTGAATGAGTTCCTCGAATGACTTCTGTGCAACTGCCTCCAGTGCTTGGAGGGATAATTTAGCTTCCAGGAACAGTTTTTCATCCACACGAAAGACTTTATCTGTCATCTCAATAATGCGAAATATTTCTTGGGAAATGCATTCCAAGCTGTCTTGAGCTGTATAATTTTTTAGTTCAGTGAGTCTTCGTACTGCTTCACATTAAGATTTCTCCTTTGGTGAAAGTGATTCTCGGCACGCTTCACAAAGCAAATACTTTTTCTGCACTTGCTTTGTTGTCCTGCCTGCTAAATAATGTAGAGACTGTGCTTCCTCAGGTGGCATTTCTTCAACATCGCTTACGCCTGAATTCGCACTTGCAAGCATGTCTGCATCGTCTGTGCCTTCTGCTTCGTCGTACGTCAGTCTGTGTTCCAAGTAGTCGACAAGAAATTCACCATCTTCTGTCTGATAATTTCCACGGCAACTGGGACGAAAATACTGTGACACAGCAATAAGCCGCAGTATCATCTTGAAACTGACACAAACTGGAACAGGATTACTAGCTCGAACCATACTGAAAAGGTTTTCCAGAGCATCCTGTGACAGCCTGCACAACACACTGGAAACCTTTTTCGTTCAGAAGATAATCCTGGACATTAATAGCTGTGCATGTTGCTAGAATAACTCCAGATTGTACAGGTTTCCAGATACCCCTGTTTCCAATTTTCAAATTTTCAAACAGCGAGATGACACTCTTAGGGAACTGTACACCATCATTGTGTATGTCCTCAACGGTTCTACTCATGGCAGTTTTCCTGTTCCTTGTGGTCATTAATTTAAACCAACGAAAAATTGTGGCTATGAAAAACGCTGTTGACGTGGCAGAATCTTCAAGTACATGTTCCTCTATTGCATCATGTAACGCTGCTGCAACGCTGTGATTTAAAAGTGCGTAAGCAGGACCAACCTTAATTTTATCATAATGCCCTGGCCTTATGACTTTATCTTTTAAATCCCAAGCAATATTTAATTACTTTTCCTTGTCAAACTCGTACAGTTTCTTGATAGGCTCAATCGAGACTACCGGTCCCGTCAAATTATTGTCTGCAATTGCTTGCCGTGGTAGGATAATGTGGTCGGAATTAGTTAGGTGTTCCTCACATTCTTCAAGATATGAGCTACGTCAGGCATGAAGTACAGATTCCGCTCTGGAGAAAATGGATGTTGGCAGAAATTCTTTGTTTCATTATGACGGCCAGCAATAACACCACATTCACGCCACACTGCCTGATTTTGTCCACCCATACCTGATACAATAACTTCTACCATCAGACCAATCGCTTCACACTTCACAATTACTTGCCACAGGACAGACTGAAGTTCTTTACCTGCAATTGATTTCCCGGTGAAATGGTAACCAATTATTTGTTTCCATCGCGTACTTAGACCACCAAGCATAAATACCAAGACGTGACAAGCATATTTTTCATATGAACCATTAGCTGCTGGAAGTGTTGGATAGCCAATTACGAATTTCGATGAAACGACGTAATTTAGGCCTGGCGTGAGACTCATCTCATCCATCATTATTGCAACATGTCTTTCAAAAGGATTCGTGGTGTCTACCTTCACTTTAAGAGCGGATACGAAATCCTCCAAAATACCTGGGCTGAATGCCAGAGACTCAAGTTTCCTTTGTAGAGTTCGTTCGCTTGGTAATGGTTGTCCCAGTTCTCTTACCGCATTATATCCAACGCTTCCACAAGCTAATCGAATTATGAAAGCCTTCTTAATAATTTCTGGTGAGCACTTTGTCCCTCGCATAGTTTTTTTTTCTGCAGTGCCGAGATCTGATCGTCGTTTAAAAAAGGTTTCACAGATGCCGCCATTGTACCAATTTTACCATTCGCAATGTGTAGTTGCTTCTGCAACAAGTGGATTTTCCTTTTCAAACTTTCTAGTTCCGTTTCGGTGTCATTCTCAGGAGGTAATCCGACGTCAGAACTGTGAACATCCGGCAAAACTTCTTGAGGAAGAACGCAAACTTGCTCATTGCCTGAAAAGAAATAGTATTAATAATAATAACAAAAAAATGTTTTGTCGAACGAAAACGCGAGAAATTTAAGTTTCATAAAAAGTTAGTAGTGAATAAGATAGATAAGTCTGTCTTTAGTTACATATATGTATTTAAACAGTACCTGGCTCTCTCTGTGTAGTGTAAGTGCACTCAGGTTCCCTTTGCACACCCCTGTCCTTTGGTGGCTTTCGTCCCTTAATTTGAGGACGATGGCTAAATATAGTGGGTACTACATTAGATTTCAGTTTCTTAACACCATCCTTACAATTTGCTTCAAACTGATCAGGTGTGAAGTGAAGCTAAAAATGACAGTCCAAATTACACTGTTAAATAAAGTTCAAAACTAATACCAGTAAAGAAGTAAAGATGGCATTATGAATAACTAACAAAATAAACCTTTTCAAATTTCGTATACATGAAGTACATCTGTATTTGAAGATTTGATTTTCAGGTTCTGTCTCTTATTCAATGGTGATCGTAGGCATTCTTGTAAAAATGATGTGGATGTAGCTTTATTAATACTATCAATAACTTTGTTAATGCATTTAGAGCTATTTCTACATAAATACTACTACAAAAATGTATAAAGTGAAAAAAATTTTTTTTGGTTTTCAGGTGTTTGTGTGTGTGTGTGTGTATGTGTGTGTGGTCCACGTAACCACCACCAGCCCCACACTTTTTTATAATTCCAGACTGAGTTTCTTAAAATGTGGCCTGACCTTTTTGAGGAAACAATGTTAATATTTCCGCTGGACAACTACCTTAAATGTTCAGTACTTTCTCTCTTTTTAAGTCATTTTTCTTTCTGTGGATGGAAATTCAAATGTCTGTTTTAAGATTTGTGGACAGTTTCCCTCGTTCACTTGTACAACACATAAGAGTATAGAGCCAACCTTTCACATTCATCGCTCCCACACCGAGAAGATCAGCAGGAACATTGTCGGTACCTGGCTCATATCGATTCTCCACTTCTACAGAACTATTCTGAATTGCTGTTTTAAAATCGATTCTTCAGCGACTGTTACTAATGAAACAACGTGAATCCAATAAGCAGATAGTGATTTCCCATTTTATGCAAAGGTCCAATCTCGGCATCTAATGCACACAGTCTACACAGTCAGTGTAAGGACGAACTGAGAAATTCTTCAGCGAAAATTAGACCTCGTTGTCCACAAACTGTATCATCGAGTGGTTATCTACTATTATCAGTACCATCTGCAATGCGGAGGTTCAGTGACTTCTGCTACAAAATGATAGTATACGTGTTAGTTGAAGGGAAAGAATATTCTCTGTGGCTGGCTCTGACATATCATGCTGCGTGTGGTTGTCGGATGTTGTCCTGTTGGACTATTTGAGAAGTGTTGAGAATGAGTTGCAGGCTGAGTAGGCCTGCTTCCCATAGGCAATGTTTCCCAGAAGCACCCTCCAGGTTGTAGTAGACCTGTGTGAAACAACTCGTACAAGGCTACATGCACAATTGTTGGTTCAATGACGAATAATATAGATTCCAGCCATAAAATAATGTTGTTTCCTTGAAGGAAAGAAGTGAACAGAATATCTCGTTGAATAAAGTACTGCTATAGTTATTTAGAACCTTCTTAGTATTTTGGTAGATGTCCAGTTCTAACGATTGCCGGTTCAAGTAAAATCGCTGTGTAGAAAAAATTATGGAAATGAAGTCTGCCCCCCTCCCCCCTCCTTCTGCAGCTTGTCGCGTAAATAAAATGTGCTGAAAGAAAACCGTAACTATTTAAAAACGTATTATTAAAGATATGCAGGTATTCACCAATGGCATCAGTCTAACACAGCAAAGATGATACTGCCACTGGCTGGTGATGGACCACTTTTTATGAACCGTCACTCGAGAAGTATCAGTAGTCACCTGTAAGCTGAAAGGGCTGCCCGGTGATGCAGTGTTTCAGAATCGTCCGCAATGGAAGCAGTTAAGGACATCACGGAGACGGCGGCCGTGGACCTGGGGGACCTCCTGGACGCCGGGGACGACGCCGTGGTGATACTCGAGGCAGGCGACACGCGGCTGTTGGCGCACAGGGCCGTCCTGGCGGACAGGAGCCCTGTGTTCGCCGCCATGTTCGGCCACGACACCCTCGAGGCCAGCAGCGGCGCGGTGAGCATCCCGGACGTGGGGGGCCCGGTGCTGAGGCAGCTGGTCTCCTACCTGTACACCCTGCGGGCCCCCCAGCTGCCCGGCACGGCCCCCCAGCTGCTGGCCGCAGCGGATAAATACGGGGTGTCGCGGCTGAAGGCGGAGTGCGAGCGGCAGGTGGCCGCTCAGCTGACCGTCGAGACCGCGGCGGCCGCGGCCGTCCTCGCAGTCCGCCACTCCTGCAGTGACCTCAAGCACGCTGCACTGGCGTTCATTAAGACCTGTCCGTTCGAGGTGATGGGCACTCAGGGGTGGGCAGATGCGATGCGGAAGCAGCCGGAAGACTTGATCGAAGTGAGCCAGTTGCTGTATGATCCACCACCAAAAAGCAGGTAAGTGCGAGACAACCCACTCATTCGTGTCCCTCAGTTCTCGATGTGTGTGTGTGTGTGTGTGTGTGTGTGTGTGTGTGTGTGTGTATTTGTAAGACTATAATTTTTGTCACTGAGTTTCCTTAGATGTGTCACTGCTGTAAGATACGCAATCATAGACTGTCATTTCCTGCTAGCTCACGATGCTATCATTGTCCTCTTGTAGCAGGTTAGCTGAATCCCTAAGCTGAGTCCACTTCATTAACAGGTATGTTTTCTAGCAAAAATAATCAAACAACCAATTTGTAGACATTTATCTGTCGAACTACACGTGTAGGAAAAGTTGTTCTATAGGTTTTGGCATCAAGTGTGAGGAGAGTAGGATACATTAACTGTGTGAATGCAGCATCACGCAGTCTGCTGTGCACACAAAGCTGTATTGCCCAACCCAGCCTAAAACACAGTGATGTGTGTAGTTTGCAGCCGGCAGCCCTTACGGGTTGCTGTAAGCCCGTTCATATAGAGCAGCGTTTAAAGTTGTTCAGTGCCTCTGTGGCTGATGACAATGAGACACCTCTGAACAGTCACACTGCATGAAGACGACGACCGAGTACGTCACTTCTGGCCGACACCTCGAGCAAGGAAGCGTACTGCACAACGGTTCGAGGAGGGCGGCAACATATTTACAGTTTACGACAGCTGATGTTGATCTGCGGAATTTTCTTCATGTAGTAAAGGAGAATATCAGAGTAATCGCTGTTCACACCTCAGTACTACCGCTTCGTTCTCTGTCACTTTCTTTCTTCATGCAAGCCATATGCCAGTAACCTCCCCAACATAATTCTTTGTTCTCTCCAAATCCAGGCAGTACATGGAAGATTTTGAATTTCTCTAAAGGAACATTATATGACAGAATAATGGTTCACTGTCAGGTCTTGTATGGAAGATGATCAGAAAACCTGTTGAAGTAAGCATCGGTGCTCCAGTGTGTGGCTGCTCACACCTCTCGCAGCCTTGGACCACCTCACAGGAACACAAACCAGTCCTCATGGTGGTTCCAGTTTGTTCCATAAAATTGAGACTTTCCACCTCATTTCCTTATTCTCTCTATTCAGCCGCTACATGAAGCTCACACAGTACTTGGATACATTCCCTTCTGTGCCATGCTCTACTGTGTCTTTGATGAACCGGTACCCCACGCCTCTCCGCCTGTTTCAGTTGCTCTATGGATTCCTATAGGCACCCAGTGAACACCACAGACTTTCATTCCACTGTGGCACTACCTGTGATATTATCTACCCCATCTATTACTGTTGCTATTCCACCTCTCATAGTCAGAACATGAAACAGATTCTGAGACCAAAATTCCCTTTTTTCTGCACCATCTTACAGTTACATATGTCCATACAAGTCTAGTAGCCATTAACACTGATAAACCGTCATTTATTTTGCAGCTAGATTCTAATACTTAGGTAATATTTTGTGTGGTATTTGACATACTGGTAAGCTTGTGTTTGAGGTGACGCTAAATGCATTCCCTCAAACAACTGCAATGAACTTATAGCCTATACTGTAAATCATTCAATGTGTTTCTCTTTTGTTCAATAGACATCAACATGAAAATTCATGTTTGAAACATCGATCATATTACAATCTTTAGTTATGTTCTTGAAAAAAAAAATTAATACATCGCACCTAAATATATTTTCCTACATTACTCCAAACTCCTTTTTCACACTATGGGAATGACACAAGGTCTTAAGTTTGAGAAAGTTTTTGTTAACAGTAACCTTTTTACTGACAGTAATCCTTGTGTACATTTTACAAATTCTCTTGATGTATATTAGATCCTTGTAATTCCTGATCTTCACCTAGTTCACTGCCGCATACTGCACACACTATGGGCGTCAGTTGCATACAGAGATATCCTGTTCCTTTCTGGGTCTACCACCGTCTTTTACTGTATGATTCCCCTCTTCTCCCCCCATTGCCCCTCACACTCAAATTTTATACATCACAGACGCCTAGGATTTTAATAATAATTAAAATAAGATGTATAAAAGTGTTGCATATAAGCAGAATAATTTTTTACTTCAATAATACAGTGCTTTTGCATTTTTTGGGGAGGATGTCTCATTACCTCATGTTTATCCTCTTCTCCTTGTATCCGTGCCAGGACCTTGTAGACATAAGTTTCTCATAGAATTTACCATACATGTCTCCTGTATGTGGAGGACAACCTTCACTTTGTTTCAGTAGTGAGTTCACAGCACAGCTTACAGACCACAATATCATCAGTCACAAACATTGAGCACCGACCCAGCCCCCACCCCACCCACCTACCCACACACACACACACACACACACACACACACACACACACACACACACACACACACACACACACACACTTTGTTTTCCATAATGGGGAAATGACACAGCTTACTTTGAGCGACTCATCATTTTGTGTGTGCTTATAAAGTGAGGTGGCTCATTTGAAAAATACTTCAGTTTCTGTTAATTGTGTTTCTTGGATGAAATTTAGATTTATATGGTAACTCTGTTAGGCCAAGTAAATTTCGCGTTGCTACATCCTCACACCTTCCCACACTTCCCACTGTACTGAATTTCTTCTCTGGCTCAGGTCGAAACGCGCTGTCGACCTTTTCATTATATGTACCTCCCAAAACCCAGTCTTTAACACATGCTTTGAAGACTGATGATCAGAGTATCCTGTTAATTAAATTAAGATATCCTTCACAACCAGAAGAGCGCCGTGGCTGTCCAGTTGGATTGTTTCACCACTAGCGAGATATGCTCGTGCCTGAACTAGAAATTACACGAGGAAAAGTTCTGTGCTGACTGGGATTCTAACCCCGTACATACTATCACCGCTGATGACTACACATGAAGACATGTTGACTGTCAAATAGTTTTTCACCAGTAATTAGAAGTGGAATTTATAAACCTGAAATGATGTGATAAAAAGTTCTGTGCCCGACTGAGAGTCGAAACCGGCACCAATCGTTATTGTTGACAATGCATGTAGAGATGTAAAAAAATTATTATTGCCTTTCACCTATGATTTGCAATGCAAATGCTACGACTTGAAGTGACCCGATGAAAATTTTTACACCTGCCCACTATTTAAAACCAGACTTGCACTTTTCTTCGAAAACCTGAAGAGTTGGTAATGTTGGGGAAGCAACAAAACGATGGAACTGTATAGTCCAAAAAGGGTCAAAAACTGCGGAAAGGGATATCTGTGTTAAACTCCCAGCTCCCCAGCTCAGCAGCAACATTTTGAACATCTTAACCTCAAATACCTGCGCTGTGAAATATATAATTTCGACTTGATTTTGTAATCGCTGAAATAAATAACGGTCAGCTGCACTATTGGCATTATGGAATGATGCAGAAATTTCTGTAGGAAGTGTTGGCCCCTAACTGAGCAGCTGTGACTTCGTATGAATCTATGGTTACACTAACACTCGATCATACAAAATTAACTCGGCGACAAGTATCAATCGAATTTCCAGAAAGTTCTCCAGATAGTGTTGTCGCATTTATAGCTGCCATATGTGTCATTGTGTCAAAGCAGTTTATTATTTTGTAGTGCTTTATTTTTGTGCTAGAGGTTTATAATTTTACTAAAAGAAGAGATGTGTTTGGTTTATAAGGACGTCATTCGTAGACAGTCATTATTCTGTTCAGACACTGAGTCCATTGTTATTCTGAAAGTGTTGTGCTTTTATTACAATTTCAAAAGGAATTTCTTTTTCACCATGAGGTGGTATTAAGCTACAAAGCAACTTTGTTTATCCAATATAACAGTTTTTGGAGGAGGTCATTCATTATTATTCTGTTATTATTCACACCATTGATCTTGACAAAGACGATGCATGTCTTCAGTAAATGTAGCCTATGTAGCGCAGGCCTAAAAAAAAGTATCATGCAACTGCATAGTAAAGTGCATACTCTTTCTCACATAACATTCAACATTGATGCATATAGCCTTAAAGGGCATAATTAACTGAAACAAGTAGATTCATGCATAAGATGGTAGAGATATTGTTCGATGTGTTGTTACACAGGTTACTATAAGTTCGTTTATCTATTGTCATTTTTATTTGAATGTATAAACTGTTTATGCAGTGATGTATTCAATGTTATACATTTGAAGGTTATAAGAATTATTATTTAAGCATTCTAAAACGGTGTTTAACGAGTATTTGTAGCTATAAAACAATGATAGGTGCTGGAAGCAAATCCCAGTAAATCGTTAACAATTCTATTAGGTTCTGGGTTCAAATTGGCATCCAATGCAAAACTTTATGGAATGTCATTTCAAGATTTCTACCTGTTGTATGGTGTTGTGATCAACTGCTGTAGGGAGCTCAGGCGTGCATCTGAATGTCATTAACTCAACAGCAGTTCATTTGTATTAACTGGACCGCTGTCGCAGCATTCGGCACCTGTCGTCTGCCAGTTGCCAGTGTGTGCACGGCCCCTCAGCAGGGCTGGCTGTAGTGAGCCACCCCCACATCCTCACATGGATACGCCAGCCAGCTCACACTCTGCTCTCTCTGTATGTGCAGCACACCAGCCGTCACCGCCACTACCGCCACTGCCACCACCACCACCACCGCCACCATCGCCACCACCGCCACCAACACCACTGCCAACGCACCCCGCCAGACACCTGCTGCAGCTGCACTTCCCACATCTCCTCCACCTGGAGAAGCCACTGTCTCTTGCATGCGGTGAGTTCCCTCACTACACACACATGCACGCACACATTAGCGCTACATTGTACAGAAGGTAGAAAAACAGAGAAAGGAAATGTAAAGGATCAGTCTACATTCAGTGAGGGTCAGCAAAATGAAATGGAAAGAAAATCATAACATATGGTCAGATGAATAATGGGGCAGTATCCACAGAATGAGTAAGTTGTATTATGAGAGAAAGGTCAATTAAAAATGGTTTGGTAGGGAAAGCAGTGATCTATTGTGAACATTTCAGTGATATATTCCCATCAGAACCAGTAAACCAATCCAACAACAACTCTGGCATGTAAGGCGACTTCACACACCGAAAATCCAGTCACAGTTAGGGATTATGAGAGCACATGATGCGTAACACTATATTTAAAGAGACATAAACTTCTAAAAATCATGGTGTATTGGAATGCAGTGGCAGGGGATGAGTAAAGACAGATTTATTTATGAGACAATTTAGGGTCGTTGGTAGAAACAAAAGAGAAGAAAGGATCCTAGACCCCTGGATTAAACTTGTGCAAGTAACAAGAATTACTCTGTTCAAGAGTCAAAACAAAAGCAGTAGTTGGCAGAGGTGGTCTCTTAAGCCTAAGAGCCTCAGGGTTTACACCAACATGATTGTACCACTTTATTTTGCTATAGCAGGTAGCCAAAGTAACAACAGTCATGCAAAGCAGAAACTCAGCCAACTGTAGATCACATTTCTGTCTGTCAACACACTTAGAGTGCTGAGATCCCATCATTTATTTCTGGGAAGAGGGGGTGCCGGGTCGGACTCTTCACCACAGAGCAGCATTTGCATCCAAAGTCTCCAGTTATTTGTTGGATGTAGTACAATCTTTGTCTTTGTCTACAGTTTTTACTCTCTGCTGCTTCCACCACTACCATGGCAATTATTCCCTGATGTCTTCAGATATATCCCACTTTCCACAGTTCCTTTCTTATCAATTCACCTAATTCTCAACATCCTTTTATTGTATCCCAATTTGAATGCTCCAAGGCACTTCTCTTCCTGTATCTCCCATAATCCATTATTCATTTTCATACAATACTGTGCTCCAAATGTACATTTTCAGATATTCTATCACGAAATTGAGGCCTATCTTCGGCAGCAGTAGCGTTGTTTTGCCTGGAATGATCTGTTTTCCTCTGTTACATTACTTCATATAACAATCTCGCTGTGTCCCTCATTGTAAATTGGCTTCCCAGGTAGCAGAATCACTCAAATTAATTTGCTTTGTGGTCCCTAATTTTGACGTTAAGTTTGACGCTGATGTTATTTCTGTTACTCCCCAATATTTCAGTCTTTCTTTAGTTTAAATCATAATTCTGTCCTCATCCAACTGTTTATTGCGTTAACCACTTGGGTACTTCTTTCTCACTTTCAGTGAACATGGTAATAACACCAGTGAATGTTATCAATGAAATGCCTTCACCCTCAATTTTAATTAAATTTCTGGAAGTTTATTAAATTACGCGAACGATTCCTTGATGTTCAAACTGAACCCTTGGCGATACTAATTGGGTCCCTGTTTTGCACCTTTTTAATGACAGTATTCCTTGCTTCAGCTTTTCCTGTTCCATGTTGATTATTGTACATATAGTAATTTATATAATCTGCTTGTATTCTATACCTCACTCGTATTTTTTGAGATTTCACACATGTCGCATTACTTTACTTTGTCAATCTTTTTAAAGGTGGCCTAATGCAATGAAGGCTGCGTGACTTTCTTTAAACTTTGCTTCCCTTTTGAAGTGTAAGATTAGATCTATCTCTCTGGTGATTTTACCTTTGTTACATCCAAACTTACTTTCTTGTACATATTAATCGTGTCAGCAATTAGGATTCATAAGCTAATTAGCTGATTGTGCGAAATCGTTCGCATTTAGTGGTCCTTACACGCATGTGGAGTGTGTAGATGATATTTTTCTGTAAATTTGTTGCTATGTCTATAGTCCCATAGATTCTACAGATGAATTTGAATAGTTGAAACTTCCTGGCAGATTAAAACTGCGAGCCCGACCGAGACTCGAACTCGGCACCTTTGCCTTTCGCGTGCAAGTGCTCTACCATCTGAGCTTCCGAAGCACGACTCACGCCCGGTACTCACAGCTTCACTTCTGCCATTCTGGAATTTGAATAGTCGTTTCATTGCAGCCTCCTGCAAGCATCATATAAACTGCAAGGGAATGTTATTTAACCATTCGCTTTCTCTTTGCACAAATCGTCCAGAGCTTTGTTAAACTCTGTGTCTAATGACCAGTCTGCTATGTTTTCCAGCTCGACTTTCAGTTTCGCTTCCATCATATCATTCAATAGTCCCTCCCTCATGGAGGTGCTCATTGTACTTTTGTCAGCCATCCCTTTCTCTCCCCCCTCCCTCTCTCTCTCTTTCTTTCCTCCCCCCCCCCCGCCCCCCTGCACTTAGCAGCGAAATTCTTTTCTAACTCTTACGCCCAACCCTGCAGATGTCAGACATTCAGATCAGTACCAAAAGTTGCAGGTCGATAGCTTATCAACAAAAACTGCGGTTTAGTTCATGCTGTCTGCTGTTGTCCAGCAGAGAGTACATAAACGTTAATTAAAAGTAACACCAGGACTACAGAGCACTTCACAAGCCTAACAGTATGTAACGTATGTTGCTTTCATGTGGAAGTTGATAGAGTCTAAGATTCCTGTATCAAAGATCATGGGTTCACAACCCAACGACCCTAAATTTTTACCGTATTATGTGTGAAAGTGCTATATGGGACGACGCGCTTTTTTTTTGGGTCATCAGTCTTCTAACTGGTTTGATGCGGTCCATCACTAATTCCTCTCTTGTGCCAGCAACCTCTTCAGGACAGAGTAGCACTTGCAATCTATGTCCTCAATTATTCGCTGTATGTATCCCAATCTCTGTCTTTCTCTGGAGTCCTTGGCCTCTGTAACTCCCTCTGCTACCATGGAAGTCATTCGTCGATTTCTTAGCAGATGTGCTATCATTCTGCCCCTTCACGTTGTCAGCGTTTTCCATATATTCCTTTCCTCTCCGATTCTACACAGAATGACTTCATTCCTTACCTCGTCAGTCCACATAATTTTCAGCATTCGCCAGTAGCACCACAGCTCAAATGCTTAGATTCTCTATTCCAGTTTTCCCACAGTCCATGTTTCACTACCATACAGTCCTGTGCTCCATATGTACATTCTTAGAAATTTCTTCCGCAAATTAAGGCCTATGTATTATATCAGTAGAATTCTCTTGGTCAGGCTAGGATAGGAATGTCAGCAGCATATCATATCCTTGATATCCTTTCGTCTTGAATTTTAATTCCACTCCTGATCCTTTCCTTTATTTCATTCCTTCTTCTTTGTACAGATTGAACAGTAGGGTGGAAGACTACATCCCCACCTTACACTCTTTTTAATCCAAGCACTTTGTTCTTGGTCGTTCACTCTTATTATTCCTTCTTGGCTCTTGTACATATTGTATACCACACATCTCTAGCTATAGCTTAGCCCTATTTTTCTCAGAATTTCGAACACCTTGCACCACTTTACATTGTCGAACACTTTGTCCAGGTCATCAAATCCTATGAACGTGTCTTGATTTTTCTTTAGTCTTGCTTCCATTATCAACCACAATGTCAAAATTGTCTCTCTAGTGCCTCTACCTTTTCTAAAGCCAAACTAATTGTCGTCTAGCACATCCTCAATTTTCTTTTCCATTCTTCTGTATACTGTTCTTGTCAGGAACTTGGATGCATGAGCTGCTGAGCTGATTGTGCGGTAATTCTCGCACTTGTCAGCTCTAACAGTCTTTGTATTGGGTTGATGGTATTTTTCCGAAGTCCTAAGACACATACACTCTACGCACCGACGTGAATAGTCGTTTTGTTGCAAATTTCTCCCAATGATTTTAGAAATTATGATGGAATTTTATGTATATGATCTGCCTTATTGGATCTTAAGCCTTCCAAAGCTCTCTTATATTCTGATTCTAATACTGGACGTGCTCATGACATGTAAAATGGCTGTTTGGAGTTCACAGCAATGTTCTCTTGGTAGTCCGCTTTCGGTTCGTTTCACTGAAAGCAGTAAAGCTGTAGAGTGCCTTAGTAGTTTCACAGAATATACAACCAGAACCGAAAAATAAAGAAACAGTTGCATCACACACGTGGAAATAACAGCAATAACAATAATCAATAATAGACAGCATAATAATATCAATGATAAGTACATGATGTTCCACTAACGAAGCAGAAAAAGCAGACTGTCAAAGGAACATTGCTACAAACTCCCGAAAGTCTTTGTACATGTCAGGAAAATGTTGTCCCATGTAACAGCTTCGCGCCAACACGGTTGTCACTAGTGGTATTTGAACGTTATACCTTCTCATCCACGCGAGATCTAGGATGCAGTTACTCACCGATACGCTCTTCCCGTGCTCGGCAGCTCTCGTGATACTTTTAACTACCGTTTACACGTGCCCTGTTTCGGTTCATACTCCATCGACATAACGGCTTTTGGCACCGATCTGAGAGTCTGACATCTGGAAGGGTGGGTGTTAGTGTTGTCATCCTTGCATTTAATTTCACTGAGGTATCTTTAGGCTTTTCTATGTGCTGATTGCGTGCATCCTACGATCACTTTTTGTTTATTTACCTGAAACTTATTGCAGTCATTCTACTTCATCGTCCCTCGAACTTAGAATTACATTCTTTAGCGACCTGTAATACTTTATTCCTGGCTTTCCCTGGCTATTTTAGTACTTCTGTCTTTCATCAATCATTTTATGTATTTTTTCGTTTGCTCAGATTTCTTCAGAGTTGCCTTCCTTGCTCCAACATTTCTCTGTTCAATTTTCGTGTTTCGCGTTGTCAGAGACATCAGCTGCTGTTCACCTGAAATTCCAGCTGAGACATTCATTATCGCGTCATCTGCAGTGTCACAGAAGTTGAAGAACCCATTCCTTTCGTCAGCTCTTCAGTATCCCATTTATCTACACACTGATTGCTCCTAACAGTTCTTTTCAGTTTGTTCACCACCATAACTAACTGACCCTAGGTCTGCTCGTGCGTACCTCTTGCAATTCATCGGATTCTCTATCTGGGAATGATATAATACGGCTGGAACCTTCCAATTCTTCCAGGTCTGTCTTATACACCAAATATACACCACCACCTTCCTCCTTAACCTTCTTGATAGCCAGAGACGCTGAGGCGCTGAAGCAGTCATACAAATATCACAGAACAGAGAGTGTAGACTTGCAGTAATCCCGCCACACGGAGCAGGGGGTCTCTCACACAGGGAGCGGTGTGGACAGAACCAGCTTCGAACTGATGAGCAAGTCCACCAGAGGACTGTTCAGTAATGACTGCACATGGTAAGCCAAATGTCTTGAAATTTTTTCTGGAGCTGCTGTCCTACAGGTCATACATATTTCAAAAGTGGTTGTTAAATAAGGAAATTTAGAAATAGCTCAAAGTGTTAATCACGATATTTTTCAAAGTTTGGAAGGGCCACTTGTCCTTAACATTTGACTGTCTGTTACCATTATAACAGCTATAAAGACAGACAGGCGTACAAATGCCTCTACCTGAAGCACATACTTTGGTCTGTACTGGTCTCAGATGCCACACTTCAGGGATTGGTACCCAACCAGTCCTAGGACGTTTATTATGTATAGTAAAACGACAATATCTAAAAGGGTGCACATGAAATGCGAGGTAGTCAAGTTATGTGGGTCACGTACAAAGAGGCACAATCCAGTTCAGATCATTCGAATCTTTGAGAACGATAGTACCAGAGCTGGCCCGCACAGTGGGTCTGTAATTAAGTTCCGTGTAAGTGTCAGGCACTGTGTGTACATTTTCTTCATGCTTGATTTTGAACTTCCTGTTGTGTGGTATGGTGAGCAACTGCTGTGGGGAACTCAGGTGGTGCAAATGAATGTGATTACCGCACTGGTAAATCATTTGTATTTGCTGGACCGCTACTCCTGTTGTCGGCGTGTATGAGTGTGTGTGTGCGCGCTGCAGTGGGCCGTCCCCAGGACCCCACGAGGACACGCCTGCTCACACTGTGCCTCTCTCTCTCTCTGTGTGCAGCCGACCAGCCGCTGCACAGCTGAGGCGCACCACCACCACCACCTCCACCACCACCACCGCCGCCACCGCCGCCGCCACCACCACCACTGCCGGCACAACCCGCCGGACTCCTGCTGCTGCTGCTGCTGCACTGCCCACGACTCCTGCACCTGATGACGCCACTGTCTCTCGCTTGCGGTAAGTTCCCTCACCACACACACACACACACACACACACACACACGACCATTCTGTGGTAGATAAGATTTAAATACCGAAAAGCAAAGTGTAAATGCAGAGTCTAGAGTTAATGACGGTCAGCAAAGCGAACTGGCACTAAAATCAGAACAATACAGTCAGATGAATAATGGGGCTGTATCGACATGATAGGAGGTTGTATCGTGAGAGAGAGAGAGTCATTAAGAATAGGTTGGTAGGGAAAATAGTGAGTTATTGTCAACAGTTCAGTGATTTATTCTCATGCAGCGAATGTCAGCGATAATTCACGCACATACGCCGACGTCGTACACAGAAAATCTGTTGGCAGGGAGCCACTGTGATTGCACTGAATGTGTGACTCTCTATGTCAAAAGAGGTAAACGTCCAGCACTCTTGGCATATTGGAGTGGTCTAGTAGGGGTCAGATAAACACATGTTTGTGAGACCATTTGGGGTGGTTGGCAGCACTGAGACAGGACAAAAAGAAAAACAATTATTTGCCATAAAATTTCCGCTAATAACAACAAGTATGCTCGTCAAGCAGCAAAGAGAAGCGAATGTCGGCAGAGCGTCAGCTCGTCAGGGTGTGGACGACTTTGGTCGACCCGCCGCACTCTGGAGTAACAGCCAGTCCCAGTAACAACACACATGCGAAGCAGAAACTCTGCCTGCTGTTGACCATGTTTCTGTCTGTCTGACCAACGAGTTTAAAGTGCTGTGACCGCCCAGAGTCCACAATTACTTGTGCTGTGCGCTCCTATCTCTGTCCTGCCCTACAGGTTTTACCCTCTACAGCTACCTCTAGTACCATGGCAGTTGACCTCTGATGACTTCACATGTAACCTATTACGCTGACCCTTGTACATGTCACGGTTTTCCACATATTGTTATCCTCACCTATTCTGGAGGGACGTTTCAGTGTTCCTCTGGTATGAGTTCACCTAATTTCAACATCCTCCAATAGCACCGCATTTAGGATGCTTCGATTTCTTTCTCGTTTTTTCCCGTAATCCACGATTCATTTTCATACAGTACTTTGTTACAAACATACATTCAGAGGTTTCTTCCCCAGTTAAGGACTATCTTTTGTACCAGTAGCCTTGTTTTGCGAGGAATGTCCTGTTTTCGTGTGCTAGATGACTTTTTATAACAACCTCGCCTTGTCCCTAAGTGTAAAGACGCTTCGCACATAGCAGAATCCCTGCAATTTGTAAGCTTCGTGGTCCTTAATTCTGATGTAAACTTTGCCATCAATGTTATTTCCGCCACTCCCCAATATTTTCCTCTTTCTTCTGTTCATTAATCCTAATTCAGTGATCATTCGACTATTTATTACATTCACCAACTCCAGTGATTCTTTCTCACTTTCAGTGAAAGAAATATCGCCAGGAAATTTTATCAATGAAATGCTTTTTACCCTCAGTTTTAATTAAATTCCTGGAAGTTTCTTCAGTTCCACCAACGATTCTTTAGTGTTCAGACTGAATATTTGCGGAGACTATCATCATCGCTATCTTTCACGTTTTTTAATCAAAGCACCAATCCTTCCTTATTATTGTACATATTCTGTGTTATCTGCTGTTCCCTATGTCTTATACCTATTTTTTTTAAAGTTTCATACACTTTCACTATTTCACATTGTCAAATGTCATTTAAAGATCTACAAATCCAATAAAGATCTGCATTTTTCTTACACATTCCTTCCACAATCAGGTCGAAGGTCTGATAGGCCTCTCTCGATCCTTTACTCCAAATTTAGTGTGCTCGAACAGACCCTCAGTTTTATCTTCGATTCTTCTGCGTGTTATAATTATTCTTGTTAGTAATTTGGATTCATGTTTAGCTCACTACGAGAAAGCTGTCGCAATATCGACCCTTGCTCGCCTCTGTAGTGTTTGGATGGTGTGTTTCTGGCAGTCTGTTGTTATGACTCCTGTCTCATGGATCCTACAGACAAACTTGAATTGTCATTTGATTTTCACCTTCCCAAATGATCATGTAAGTTCCGAGGAATGTTAACTAACCGTTCCACCTTGTTTGTGTCCAAGTTTTCCAGAGCTTTGTGAAATTATGATTGTAATGGCCAGTCCCACACGTTTTCCAATTCGGCTTCCATCTCTTCTTCTGTCACGTTATCTGTTAGTTCCTCCCACTCACAGAGGTCTTTAACGCACTGTCTTCTGGCATCTGCCCTCTCCTGCCCGTTTAACACTGGGATTCCTTTCGAACTCTTTGTGTAGTCATCCTTGCATTTAATTTCACTGAAGGTTGTTGCGGCCTTTTCCATTTGCTGAATGCATCCTTCTTATGTTCCTTTTCTTTTCGATTTTTTCTAATTGTTCCTGCAGTCATCCTATTTTTCCTTCCCTCAAATTTCCGACTGATTTCATTTCAGCACTGTGAACTCCGACTTGGTTCCTGGAGTGGCAGAGAATCGTCCTGACACATCCACCTGATATTTTCCTGTCGTTGTCATCGATGGTATAGATTAGAAGATTTATGTTTCCGAGTCCAGAAAGCTCGTTTCAACCTCAAACTAAAACCACTTTAACCTTTTACACCGACGGGGTCAAGGAGAGAGCTACATGAGATGGTTGATGCGATAGCTCAGGGGTGAAGCGTTAACCCACCAAAAGGGTGACTGTGGTAGATGTAGGCTGAAGTCTCGCTGGAAAGATTTTTTTTATTTCTTGTGTGGAAGAGTTACCCTCAGCTAGATCCACAAGCAGTTAAAAAGTCCTTAGAAAACTTTTTTTTCCTGTCTTGATTCAGTGCACTGTAGGTCTAAAAGTGAAAACTTAACGATTTGAAAACGTAGTTGCTGCTGTTTCGTCTTGTACAGAGATAATTTTTATGCAGAAAAAAGTGTAGAGATTTAGTTGGGGCACTGAATAACCTGTTAACTTGATTTCGTTATATGCCTGCACACACTGCTACTTTTCCACACATACTTCCGTGGCAGTTCTGCAACGCAACTTCATTATGACTGTGGGCTGCACTTGGTCACAGCCTGTTTTTGCACAGGAAGGCACAATATCTCGCCAACTCATGACTATTTATGGGCGTTTGTGCTATGGGAACATTGTTTTATTGTAGTATATTTTTCTTGTAAGGTTAGCTTAGTAAGTTGCAATTCCTTTGTGTTCGTACAGCGTATACCTCATTGGTTGTTTTGTTGGTTTATTGAACACGCTAGCTAAATATAAGAAATGCGTTATCATCAGGAATGTAGTCTCCCACATTATCTACCGTTATCGAACTTGTACTGTATTCATTCGATTGGTCATTGATAAGATTTTCTTGTACTGTTTGCTTTTCTGATTGGAAACAGTGTGTTATTCGAACCTTATGAAAAATCTTTTGTAATCGGTGTTACACTGTCTTTTGGTGATGCCAATGTACGTATCTGCAAGGAAAACCGCTTTAAGTGAATAATATTAAAAATAAAGTTATTGAGTCATAATGTAAATAGTGTCAGGTGGTGCTAAAAAAGCGAATCACTCATGGTGAATGAGCTGCATCTCTACAGCACATGTAAGGCACAAAAAACAGAAATAGATACAATAGCTACTGAAGAGTGCGACTATCCGAATAATCACCTCTGCTCTCTATGTAAGACGTTACATTTGCCGTCGGTGAGTCTGGATATTATTCGTAACAGTGCTTTGGATCAGAATATAAGTTAGAGAAATGCAAACGAAACTCTGGGAAATGCTTCACGTATTGTGGCCCCTGGTCAGTACTGCAGCAGACAGTGTCTTCGCTGCAGAGTGAAAATCTCATTCTGGAGTGTCTTCGCGTCTTCACGAGGCAAAATCGCCAGTGATCATAGCATCAGCTGAGCCAACGTATTCACCGTCTCGCTAATCTAACGCAGAATTGGCAACGTCACAGAATTCATTTGGCAACCACGTGATCATTGATTTGGTCAATTCAGTTGATATTTTGTTGTCACTTCCGATAAATAACATGACAGATTCTCACTTCAGGTTGAACACAGAGGTGTCAAATTTGTTCCTTGATTCCAGAAAGACCATTCCGCGCAGAACATGTAAGTAATCTCATATTTTAACGCTACTGAGTCTCTCTACTGGCGAAGTGTACCGCAGTGGGAGCGCAGTAGTAGCGCCAGCTGAATGGAGACCCGGCTCCTTTGACTGGGGAACGCTGCGCCAGCCGCAGGTGCTGGTCGCGCGACCAGCCAAGTAGCCATTCTGTCTGCTGCCTACACCTGCTCTTACAGAGTTACAGGCTTCCAGATCGAAAACCATCGAGCAATTCGTACCGCCGCCACCTTAAGCCTCATCACAATTTCAGTTTACTACCCAGTTGATCCAAAGGTCAATGATTCAAGAAACTGTTAATGTGTACCCTTTTAGAAATTATGTTTTCCTCCTTATACCACACACTGTTTGTGAATATGCACGGCACGTGTTCCCAGGCTTCAGCTGGCTGTAATGCAGCTCGATTTCGAGAAGGCTTTCGACAGGGTGAGCCACCAGTGCCTTCTGAAAACAATCCATTGCCGACATCACTGGTAGAGTTTCGAAGAACTGCACTTTGTAAATCATGATCAGTGGTCAGGTGACCAGGCAGCTCGCACTCAAGAGTTGTGTGCGCCGAGGTGGTCCTGTGTGGAGGGCCTCGTTCGCCACTGCCGCTGAGGCCCTGCTAGCCGCTCTGCAGAAACAGCTACGAGGGCTG
The DNA here is from genome assembly GCF_021461395.2 of Schistocerca americana. Taxonomy (NCBI): domain Eukaryota; kingdom Metazoa; phylum Arthropoda; class Insecta; order Orthoptera; family Acrididae; genus Schistocerca; species Schistocerca americana. The sequence continues at coordinate 184,735,367 of NC_060129.1, read as the reverse complement.
CACGCATGCACAGACACACACACACATGTCGCCAGAATATCGTGTGTAGGGCGTACACAGGTGACATGGATGTGGTGATCTCCGGCGAGAGCGAGTCGCAGAAGGCGTTGCAGGGCACCAGCAAATACCAACTTGCATCAGGTGCGAAGCTAAGCAACATAAAATCACACAACCCCAAAACACGCGAGACCTCAGTTCAAGTTCTGGCTCTGGACTACAGGTCTAATATAAATCGTACTGCAGCTGCAAACTCTAAGAAAGTGCTTGCCAGCGTGCCAGTTGGAGTCAAAGAACATAGGGCGAGAAGAGTTGACGACCTCCAAAGGGCACACTTTGCACATATGTACATGGTCTCTAAAGTCAACTGCGTGGCACATGTTTTACCCATACCACATGAAACAGCAGCAAGATTTCTGTCAGCTACGAGACATTTTCTAACTCGTGGTAATATTTTTAAGATAAAGTTTGACACGTTGACCATCTCAGGCGGAAACAGGGGTGGGGATTAAATCTCACCGACTTTGGGAGAAAGTGAGAAACTATATTCGTGTGTTCCACACACGACATGCGGAAGAAGACACACAGACGGTCCTCACGCCGCACTTACCACACGAAATTACTCCCACTGTCTCGAATCCACCCACAGATGTACGGCACGTCGCCAATGGCTTTTATCATTTTGAACAATTTTGATTCCAACTCAGTTATACTCAAACCAGAGTTGGCCGTCGAATATGGTAAAAGTCAAGAACATGTACGTGGAATTAATGAGAAGCAAAAGCGGAAACGTGACTGTACAAAAGTAGCCGCACTACGGCTGGAGGGCCATCTGGACAAACATCGGCACCCCTCACCTACCAACGAGTGTGAAAACTACTCGGTAGAGGGCAGTAAACAGGAAAGTAGCAACCAAAGCGAAACTTGAGGCAGTCCACCTGGGTGGTCGGCAGCACGTGACAGAATTACTACCTGACAGCAGGCGAGGTTCGTACGCGCTCAAGTGAAGGGCATCTGGTGAGTTATCAGACAATTGTTGGCCACAATAACACGAACTCTACTCCCAGTACCTTGCCTTACAATTTTCTTGAATCGTAGCGACGTGCCGCGTGAATAAAGGAATGCTGTAAACTGGCTAAGAGGACAGACAACGCACCACCTGCCAGCAGAGGGAAGCGAGACGGGCGGGCGCTGGGTGGGTCGCCGCACGCACGCCGGGCACAAGCGGGCCACGGGGCGGCGCGTGCGTCGCTGAGGCGGGAAACTGCGAGAGGAACTTCGCAACATGTTTCAGTACATACAGTTACGTGGTACAGTGTGCAAAGTGAATAGAAAAAGGCGTGAACGCAAGAACATCATAATGAATCGTCCTTAAGCTATTTTGTGTTAAACGGTGTTTTTTACTGCCTTACTTATTTTTAAGGAAACAGAAATCTAATTTGAAATACATAGGTCAGAAGCATTATATTTTGTGTTGAAGGAATCTCGGAGGAAAAGCTGGTCCTCACGACAGAACACGTCGTACTTTTTAGTACACTTTATTTCACTTCGTTCCGTATGTCGAAACTCCTTTTGTACAGAAGCGACTGCGCTGATTTCTGCTGTTCTGCGTTACACTCATCGTCACCCGCTGTATCAGGAATCGCAGCACGGAGCTTCCAGCGCGTGCAGTACTCAGGGGTGGCAGAAGACAAACTTGCCAAACGAGCCTCGGGAACTGAGGCATTGGGCGATTTACAAGATGTTGAGAAATAAATCGGAAAGCAAACCATCGTGAACACAGAAGTTGGAAGGCGTCGCTCTCAGCTGAGTTAGTTTGTGTGCAAACATGGTCTTTCAGATCAAGTGCTAAAAATAAAAAAAAAATTAGAAATAAAAAAAATAAAAAAATTATGCGCGAAAATAGCGCAGCGACTCGGTGACAGGTATGGGGGAGGCGTCGTGGCCAGACCTCGGAATGGTTAAAAAATTAAATGAAATAAAAGGGGTTAAGGGCGCGAGTTTCTAGTCTGCGTGTACTGGATTCGAATACCGCAACTCGCATGAATTTTAATTCGTGGTAGTAGTTGCTAGTTAGGAAAAAGTTGAAATGATTCTTGTTACATATGCTGAAGGTCTGGGTTCGTTTCTCACATCCGGCAATCATTTTTACCCAGCATAAGCAGCATCTCTCCCACCTCTGGTAGCCTGGAGGAGAGTCGCTACAGGTTGGGCCCTGACAGAGGCGGAAGTCACGCCGGGTCGAAACTCTGTCACCAGTCACCTTTCTTAAGCGATATTTTTTTAAAATCAATGAGCCAATTGCTGTACAAGTCCGCAGCGCACTTGACTCTTACGTGGAAAATATTGACGATGGACTGGAATTCGAACTCGGATCTCCCTTTTCGTCACGTTTGATCACTTTCAGATGATGCATTTCCACTGCTTCATTGTCTCCACTTGTCTGCAAAGTCATAAAGACGTTCACAAGAGACACATCCCTGGGTTCGAATCCTGGCATGTCACTTTAAGTTGCAACATGAGCTCAAAAAAATACATGTGAGAAATTATTCTGATTTTACCGATTCTCTGGGCTTTGTTAACAATAATGGTGGTACTGGTTTCGAGTCCCAAGTCAGACGGGCAGCTTTTCGTCCCTTTCGTGTCACTTTCAAACATGCCACTCCTAGCTACTGGTGAAAGAGAATAGCACAGTCGAGGTATCTTTGTATGTAGTCAACAACTGTGTGTCCAGGGTTCGATTGCTAGTCAGCAGAAAATTTTCATAATTTTATTTACAATACAGAAATGCGCACATTTCGCTGCTAATGAAGTAAGTCATTATATAACGTCTACACGTGACTAGAGGTCCGTGTCGATAGGTGTTGGTTTCGAATGCCCATAACACAAAACACTTTCGTCTCCTGGTTTCAGTTTGTCATCTCATTGCTGGTTAAAAATGACGGTTTCTGGCGTTTCATTCTGCTTAGTTAACCATCCGATTAAGTGCTGCGTTCGAATCTCCGGGAAACAAAACTTTATGGCAGATCATTTCAAGTTTGAACTTGGACACTCTTTGTTACTTGTGACTGAAACCATACTTGAGATATTTCGTCTTTACTTGCTGGATTGCATTCCCAGATAGTAGCGAAGTGAGAAAACTTTTGTCGTGCCATTTAAAGGAGGATGCTGCTTTCTGAGCTTTCATTTATTACAATAAATTTGAATATGCAAGCGTAATGGCTGTGTATTGTACAATAACACGTTTTCTGGTATTTGCATTATCGAAGTGTCAGTTTGCATGTAAACCGATAATCACACAGAGCAGTTTTCTCTTGTGGGCTCATGTAGTGAACATTTTGTACAGGCAAAGACTGCATAGAACAACAACAAAGAATGAAAGAAAATTTCCGTTAACACAATTAATTAAGTCTCCAGCAACTATAAAATCTACGAAGCCAACAAAGCACAAGTGTAGCTGTTCTGTGTGTGGAAGTGTGATTCAACGTACACATCTGGCACAGTTCTTCTTCAATAAGACAAGAAATTTTAAATGTCATTCATACTGAAGTAATTAAAGAAAATAGAAATACTATAATTACGCAAGAAAACCAGAATTACACTCTAATACAAGAAGACAAGCCAGATGCTTTGTTGACTGAACCTGTAATGACGCATTATTCAAGACATTGAAATAATGAGAAAAAAAAGCGAGTTTTGTTACCTTCATATATATTGATGAAAAGCACTCTAATCATTACAATATCTCCATTAGAACAACATCTGCTGTCTAGCCCATCAAACAACTGCATAAAACATGGAACAAGCACTCCCTACTAAAACATCTCAACACCGACTCGCTACTACCACATCTCAACAAGCACACTCCAGCACGACCTCTCGACAAGAACTCTTTACTACGACATCTCAGCAAGCACTGACAACTGCCACATCTCGACAAGAACTGCCAGTGGAGGCGGCGGAATAAAACTCTTTGGTGCAATCTCTGGCGCTGTGGCTCAGTGTAGCCACCTTTCAACTTGCAGGAATGAGTGTGACAAAATGTGGTAATGAAATTCTTTCAGAGGTTGTATAATGCTATTTGTAACGGACGATGAATGAAGATTTTCTTATGAGGGGGGTAGAACAGATTTGCTGTAATTTAATACATACACACAATTGCGCACTGTTTTGTACTGTGGGAGGGGGAATACGGTAGGTTTGTTTCAGGACAGATTTGTATTCGCAGCAGTTGTTTCCTCGTGTGACTGTTTTCCTCGTTCTGTGTGTTGTGTGTTTGTAGCAGAGAGTGGCAGTTTGTGTGTTTTGTGCAGGAGCCTCTCTGCAGAGGAGAGGGACAGGAGGCTGGTCCAGGCGGCTAAGCAGGGGGCAGTGGGGGAGCTGAGGGCGCTGATCGCCGCAGGGGCCGACGTGGGGGCGAGGGGCGGGGGTGGGTGGACCGCCCTGCACTGGGCAGCGCGCATGGGAGGCGTCGAGGCGGCGAGGCTGCTGGTGGGGGCGGGGGCGGCGGTGGACGCCAGGGATGATTATGGGTTGACGCCGCTGCATGTTGCGGCAGCGAATGGCCGCGCACAAGTGGCGGCTGAGCTGCTCGTCGCGGGGGCCGACATGGGGGCCACAACTCGTCGTGGGCAGACAGCGCTGGACCTCGCCAGGCAGAACAAGCACAGGCGGCTGGTGGAGATGCTGTCATGAGGCAGGCAGTCCAGCGAACTCTGTGCAAAAAAACAGGAACTGAAAGAGTTTGTACGAGAGCAATATTCATAATTTTTTAAATAAAGATCCAAAAAACTCAATCCCATTGTGACTCACTAATTGCAGGCCTCCTCAAGTAACATACAGCACACACATACTCTAAGGAACGTTGTAGCAAAACCCGGACAACTCCAGATAACAGCAAAATAATTCAGGTAACAACGGACAATCCTTCTGTCAACAAGAATGTCTCGAGTACACTTCCAGAGTAAACATGGCAAAAGTCAACAGTTCATTGTGAACAAACACAACTGCTCTATAATATCTGATCGCTGAAAAGTATTTCACACCACTCTACAAGGTGCTACATCAGACTATTCTAATTTGCAACATACCGAGATTAACGCTGTATCACTTCTATCAACAGAATTTTCGCTCCTGATATCAGACTCAATTTACTTCTCCATATTCAGCAAACATTCTACTCTACCGTACCTGTTGTGTTTAATAACAATGACATAGTAGTAGCGGTATTCACACCACATAATGCGACCATCATCTGGAACCATACAATCAGTCTACGTTTAACTAAACACAATCAGACCACAACATGACACGCATACAAAATGTGAAGGAAATCCTCTCTATCTGGTACTGTTGTCTCTACTTGACGTAAAAGATTGCAACGAGCAAAGCAATCCTAGTTGTATTGGAGACAGAACACCGGGGCCCGAGTTTCAGCACACGAAAGCAATTTCGCAACGACGCACACGAGTCTCCACACTCATCGGTCACAACGGCACAGCTGAGACGGTGACGCAAGTCATGGAGCTACAGGTAATAAAACTACACTTACTTTGACTCGTACAGCCCGCATCTCGTGGTCGTGCGGTAGCGTTCTCGCTTCCCACGCCCGGGTTCCCGGGTTCGATTCCCGGCGGGGTCAGGGATTTTCTCTGCCTCGTGATGGCTGGGTGTTGTGTGCTGTCCTTAGGTTAGTTAGGTTTAAGTAGTTCTAAGTTCTAGGGGACTTATGACCACAGCAGTTGAGTCCCATAGTGCTCAGAGCCATTTGAACCATGTGCGAAATTGTTGAAATTTGATATCGATATGCGTAAATCTCAATACAGTGCAGCAGAACTGTATAAAAATGTATGTGAAGGACACGCTACACGATGCGAAATCCCCTCTAGCCAGTTCATCAAACGATTTGCCTGCGAGAGAGCAGGCCGCTTTGAATGTAATTTATATACGCAACTTGTCTACAAAACTAATGACTTAGATTAAAATGTTGGCCCTGGATACTGTTAATCCTTATCTTTAGACATGGAAACAATGACTGTACCAGAACTGCTTTTGTATTTATAATGCAAATGAACATAAAATTTAACACATCTGAGTTTGTGTCAAACTGCTTAAAAATTCACAAGATAACATCTTTCTGAAACAATTTACCGATCAGAAACGTCTGAAATGATATGATATCTTCACAGATCCATTCTGGTGTGTGATGGAGGATACTCTGAGTACCACAGGAGTTTCAGCCTTTTCCTGTTCCAGTCGCCAATGTGTTGTACTCTCATAAAAAAGTTTGAAATCGACTGAAAAACTTCCACGTCCACAAGAGTAAACAGCTTTCATAAGTTTTAGCTCAAAGTATCAGTTCCAATTACGATTAGCAGAAGTGCCGAGCGCATCCTTCACGTACTTCGGTTCAAAATTTAATTTTTGTACAGTTCTGTTGAACTGTATTGAGATTATGAAATTGCATTGTCCTCCTTTTCCAAAAAGCTGCTTCACAACTGTAGTGGACAAGGTTCATTCTGACGCTAGGCTTACTGTAACTCAGGAACCAATCGAGAACGGAGCTGAAATTATGCCGTTTCTGTTGACATGCTTCCCATGTATCAATGATTCGGAACGGAGGACTGTAGAATATTCGGTAAGTGAAAGGCCGTGGCAGGTTAGTCCTCAGGGACGGTTCGAGAAATATCTTCCGACTACTCGTCTGTTAAGAGCTCTGTCTGGTTTTTCGTCCTTTGGCGACAGACCGACGTTGGGCGGCCACTGCTCCCAGAATCCGCGCAACTCGTGACGTGTTTATTACAACCGATCCAGCGCCGTCACGCATGCAGCACGCTATGATCTGGAGAACTTGGCCTTGAATTGTTCTCACTGTCTCAACGTGGTATTAGTTAACTGCAGCAGCGTCTACGGAAAGTTCTCAGAACTCATCTCGCTTATAAGCGGTAACAATGTCCACACAGCAGTAGGGACGGAAAGCTGGGTGAAGCGCGAAGTCAGTAGCAACGAGATTCTAAATTCCGGTCGCAACGTAGGTTGTGAAGAGAGGTCGACCGCTGGTGTTTAAAGCAGTGAAAAGTAGGAATGCATGAGAGAGATCAGTGGAGATCCCGAATGTAAGATAATTTGTATCAAGAGAAGCGTGGAAGCTGGATCAAACGTGGTGATCGGACGCTTCAATAGCCTCAGCACCAACAATGGCGGAACAGTTTCAGGGGAACCTGGAGAATATTTCGCGTGAATTTGCTGGCCATGTTATAGTTTTAGGTGGAAACTTAATGTGGCCATGTATACAAGGAGACTCAAGTGGCTAAAACTGGTAGTAGGGCCAGAAAATCATAATAAATTAATCCAAATGCTTAACCGAAAAACTACCTTGAGCCATTAATCTGAGAAGCGACTGGTGAAGATAGCATCTTAGGCCTGCCGGTAACAAAGAGACTCGAACTTTTCGAATCTGTTGGTGTAGAACAGGGAATCAGTGATCCCAAGACCGTTAGAGTGTCACTGAATACGACCGTAAACAGGAATACAAAGAAAGGTGGGAAGGTCGTTCTGCTCAGCAAGAGCGACGAGAAACAGGTTTCAGGTTACCTGAGCAGTCAGCACCAAAATTTCCTCTGCAGCGCAAACAGCGTGGGTGTCAGTGGAAGAGTTGAAGAGCATCGTACAGTACGCTGTAGGATCACAGCGATGAGTTTAAGGCCACTGATTTCCATACAAGTGCGCCTCGGCGCACGCCAGAACACGAGAGAAGAGTCTACAGAAATGTCAGACATCCGAATGTCAACTATGGCACTCGAGCCAAAGAAAGAGTTCTTTGTAGGAAGAGAGGCACACCTGTAACAGGCTGCGTTACTCTCTACGTGACGAAAACCTGCGTAAACATTCGGTCTGGTGATTTAGGCACTTTACAGCACTTTTATCCACGTACAAGTAGCTTCAGGGGGCGACATTTACGCCGTGGGGAAAGTCGTAGGTGGGGGCGCGACGCGGAATGCGGGCAGCGAATCCGGCCGAGGGCCGCGCATGCGCAGAAGCAGCAGGCGGGACGGGAACAGGCGGTAGGGGCGCTGCGAGCAGAGAGAGAGAGAGAGAGACCGGCCACACCACACCGAGGCCGAAAATAAATCGGGATTATCACTTAGCATATAAAATTTGCAACACTGTTTAGCGATTAGAGCTCCAGTTCTACTCAACAGCTTAAAATTCAGCCGTGATCGCAGACACCAGCGTCCGGCTGGCAGTTAATGTCACGATATTACAAAGATATTTTCTCCCGATCTACCAGTAATTTCGCCGTTGTATCTCAGCAGGTTACATCTACCTAATGGCCGTATGCGGTGTACAAACACTAAACGCTATTTCGACAACAGTTGTTTCACTTATCAGACAAAACGTCGCATTATAAAATTTCTGCTCAAAACTTCAGCCATACGCAGTGTCACAACAATAACAAACTACACAGTTACAAGTATGTGAAATACGGACATGTTTTCATTACTCGACGTATGTCGGTACAAAACCCCCTGATCTAACGCTGTCTCCAGCACACGGCAGGCCGAGTACACAGCCAGACCGCCCGACACACACACTGCCTGCTACTGCCGTGAAAGGAAGCAACACCTGTGCTGTCGGTGTTTTGGTTGGCAGGAGAGCCAACACTGTGTTACTGGAGGAAGCCGAAAAGCACGCGTTTTAGCTCAGGCAGGCAGGTCAAGGATATTAGAATTTAGAAAAAACGGACGTAGCTGGTGGAATACTTAACTTTAATCCATATCTGGTGAACGTCGCTCTTGACGGTACATGATTCACAGTATCAATAGTAACTTGTAATGGCGCCTTGCTAGGTCGTAGCAAATGACGTAGATGAAGGCTATGCTAAACTGTCGTCTCTGCAAATGAGAACGTATGTAGTCAGTGAACCATCGCTAGCAAAGTCGGCTGTACAACTGGGGCGAGTGCTAGGGAGTCTCTCTAGACTAGACCTGCCGCGTGACGGCGCTCGGTCTGCAATCACTGACAGTGGCGACACGCGGGTCCGACGTATACTAACGGACCGCGGCCGATTTAAAGGCTACCACCCAGCAAGTGTGGTGTCTGGCGGTGACACCACAGTCGGCAACAGATCTACAACGAATGTAATTACAACGATACTACAGAAGTTGAGTGCATTTATCAAATTCACAGGTTCATTCAAATTTATGGCCCAAAGTACTTGAAAATTGACACAGCAAATAGGACACCCCGTTTCCATTTCTCATTTAAGTGCCGACACGAGATATTTCTGCATTATGGGCATTTTCCAAAAAGCGTGAGCGTCCAGTTTAGTGGCAGTATCATCTACTGAATCCAATCGGGGGTGGAACGGAGTGGAGTACAGTAGAAACAGACCAACATTTCACCACCACTTACACACGTAACTTCATTACCGCATCCTACACAATGCAGGGCGGCCATCCTTGCATAAAATATTGCCCGGTTTCGGCCGACAGTTGTGAATTCTGTATGTCTGGAGAGACGCCCACACGGCCGTACCTCTTTGAATACACCGATTCTCGTCTGCCGACCCTAGTTAAGCTACTCTGGATGGCGAGCGCCTGTTGGCTTTAGTTTTGTATTTTCGCGTCCTCTGCTATTCATACCCAATTTTGCGATAGGAACTGCATTACACATTTCGTACCACGTCGCACGCAATCTTCCACACCGTCGCCGTGGTGCTGGACACCCTGTGTAGAGGCGACACAGCGCACTCCTGTACCCAGCTGCCGGCTGTAGCGAGGTGTGAGAGGTTACGGCAAAACACACACCGTGTCCTCCAGAACTGAAAGTAGTGCCGTTAAGTCGATCTCACGTCGTACACAATTCCCGCCACGCCCACTGCTTACACGTTTCGTCATTTATCCACAGCGACAGCTACACAACGCCCAGCAAAGATAAACCTGTACCATCACCTCATGAGCGTAATTCGTGTTAAAAAAAATTATCTGCATTCAGTCTCGCCACAGAGGTCATGGGTAGCGCTGTGGAAGTTTCAGGGCTTGCTACGGAGACTTAGTCTAGACGCCAACTGAATGCATCAAAATGAAGCACGCATCAAAGGCAAACACCTGTAAGGACTGTGTGAAGAACAAAATAGTTGTTAACCTCTCAGATGAGCGTTTAAGTGGTGCAGTATGTGGTTCGTTGGGACTGAAATGCTCCACAAAACCGACTGCTGGTTCTCCGAAGTGAAGAAATCGCAGGCAGTTACTCTCGTAAAGAAACGGCCAACGATAGTGACGTAGATGACCAGCAAATGTTTCCGAAATAAATTTAAGAGCTAAAATTTCCGTGCCGCAATTACGGAAAGCGTTGGTGTATGGGATGAAAGAACGTGTTGAGAAGTGTGTCGTAAGGAATGCTTACATACTGGTAGCCCTGGTGGAAAGCAATCCGATGATATCCTTACTGACTGCGAAATACGTCGGTGGAAAAAGGAAGATGCAGAGTAACGTGAAATCCGGTCGTTAATAATCGGGACGTTTAATATACACACTTTGGACCTATTCCTATGAGGCAATAGAAAAGTCAATCAGTGACAGAAACACCATCTTGTATGACATGGTTTCTGATATTGCTAACGATATAAGGAGCGAAAGAATCTGTAGCTTCACCAAGCTGGACTATCCGCTCCCAAAACATCGCAGAAATTCACGTCTAGAAAGATAATAAAGAAGGTAGCGAGAAGAAGGTCTTAAAAGTGTATAATTCCAATTTCGGTGTTGGTACGTTTCGTTTGATATGTAAAGAATGCGATCGTATTTCACAGTGAGTATACTGAGAACAATGAAAGCAGTCTCTGAATTTCCGCTAAAAGAACGCTTTCATTGAGAGGCGTAAAGAGGCGGATTTGGAGTCAGTATTTGCACCCACATTTCTATACAGGGTAATACACATTATCACTCTGGATGGCTCAATGTCCATTGTTACCTGAGTCAATCGGCTGGAAAGTGCAGGACTTGTGGAAACGTCAACGTCACCCACACACAAAGTAGTGATAGACTCATCGACATCTGGAAAAGTGGCAACATGAGTGTTGTTACAGTTGGAATGCATCACGCTTTCCTTCCGCTTTCAGGATGCAAATCCCTCTTCATTGCAGATATGCGTTTAGCTGAAAGAAATGAAACTAAAAAGTTACCGCCATTCACAACCGGAACTAACCATCGAAGTGTTGCCAGAAAACAGTTCCACTCTTCCGCTAAACAGCTACTTTGTACATTCCGCCTCATACGCTGATAACAATTAAATTTAGTTCAGCCTGTGTCACATCTGTAACGGAAAAGAGTATTTTCTATTTGTGGCGACAATTTTGTGGGGCCTTTCGTCTTGCTACGGCTGCTTACGTCCGTCTGAGCGGCTGCCAGGGAGCGCCAGGAAACAGGCGTCACTGCGCACGCGCGGCGGCGACTGCGTAGGACGCCCGAGGTTCCTGTGAGCAGCTGCCAGCGCGTTCGTGCGCATGCGCAGAGCTGAATTCGCGTACGAGCAGTGCCTTCTCCCGCTCCTGGCTACTTGAAACGCGGCTGTTTGCCGTATGAGCAGCAGCAGCGAGTAGCCAGATGCTACCCAGAAATTTTTTTTAATAATGCCAGATTCGCGCATGCGCAGAGCAAGCTGAGTTACAGTGGGGGGTCGTTCTCCACGTGACCCGTGTGTATGTTTCGTGATATTGCCGGTCTCTCTTCCTTTACAGCTTCCACATCAAATGAAAACGAAACGGATTTCTGTGTCTGGCAGCCATCAAGTGAATTAATATACATTTTCATAATAATGAAAGACTAAAATAAGTCAGTAGTTTCAATTTTCTGATTTTATAGTATTACCACGTTATTAACAATCAATCATTAATGTCTTAATGAAGCAATTTCCGTCAGTTCTGTGGAGAACTTTGCTTCTATTAATTTTTTTCGTTTGAGGCAGTTAGTTTATTTGAAACGAAGTGTTTCGTTCCGCACTATTGGCGATAACAGGTATGAAGCTGACTAAGCAGGCAAATTTGGTCAGTAGTTTTGAACTAAATGTTTTGTTTCAAATACACACATCAAATAAAGTTTTGCATCACCCCGCTTCACAGATTTCCTGAAGACAGACGTCGGCTGTGGATATTGTATCACAGACACGGTCCCTTTGACTGTCCAGAGATGTCACTAAACCGTCCCAAAAGATCTAAACAACCATGCATGAGCAGCGCCTATTAGATGGAGCGGCTCCGACAGCTGATCAGTTTGAAATGTCTCTTGCAGCGGTCTCTCCGCGATATTTTCAGAAATTTTATAAATTATATAACTCAGTGCATATCTCGAAATATCTCTTCTTATCTTACCGATTCCTGAACTTTAATATACGATGATTATCAATGCAAAGTAGTTTCAAGTCCTATTATTCCTTGGAGCGTGCATTTACTCCATGGAATAGCTCCTCTGCTGTCTACGTTTTCTCTTATGAAAAGAATGAAGGGGTGCTTGCCGATTAGCCGTGAAAGAACGAAGATGTATATGTATGTATTGTTGAGCTAGTCGCCATCTTGATGAGATTCTGTATGAGAAGGAATTTAATACACGAACTAAACTAAAGTGTGTTCGCGTGTTATTTAACTGATTATTATTGACAGTGTCTGCTTACTACGCTGTGTTGCACGGGATCGGTGGGGAACGTCTCATTTACACTGGACGAACCTGCCGTTTTGTACGCTCAAGATATCCAGTTTATTACTTTCAATAAATGGGCTAACACGGTCTTACCAGCAGATCTCCGGTCTTCCCCATGTAGTCACCGAAAGTTAATAATTATTACAAATGTTTTGAGGAGATGGACTGACAATTTTCATCGCACCGAGACTTCGAAATTGCTTCACTGCCTTATGCAATTTAAGTTAAGCTCAATTTAATCAGGATAGAACAGTATTGAACTGTGTGAATGTGATAAGCCTGCTTTGTGAATGAAAATTCCCTTAATATACGCATGTTTTTTACTATCCCGATCAGTGAAGCTAAATCAGGCCGGTGTGAGAGAGGTTTTTAAATTTCAGATCCCACAAAAAATATTAAAAGTTCCAGTCATTCCACCAGGAAGGAGGTACACGGCTCGTGTTGTCTGGAGTTCAACCACGCCTAGACGGCCAGTACCGCGGTTCGATCGCGTCCGCATTGTTACTTTGTGCCAGGGAGGTCTCTCAGCAAGGGGAGTGTCCAGGCGTCTCGGAGTGAACCAAAGCGATGTTGTTCGGACATGGAGGAGACACAGAGAGACAGGAACTGTCGATGACATGCCTCGCTCAGGCTGCCCGAGGGCTACTACTGCAGTGGGTGACCGCTACCTACGGATTATGGCTCGGAGGAACCCTGACAGCAACGCCACCATGTTGAATAATGTTTTTCGTGCAGCCACAGGACGTCGTGTTACGACTCAAACTGTGCGCAATAGTCTGCATGATGCGCAACATCACTCCCGACATCCCTGGCGATGTCCATCTTCGCAACCACGACACCATGCAGCGCGGTACAGATGGGCCCAACAACATGCCGAATGGACCGCTCAGGATTGGCGTCACGTTCTCTTCACCGATGAGCGTCGCATACGCCTTCAACCGGACAATCGTCTGAGAGGTGTTTGGAGGCAACCCGGTCAGTCTGAACGCCTTAGACACACTGTCCAGCGAGTGCAGCAAGATTGAAAAGGCTGTTTATGGACGACGTGATCCACCAACCACTCTGAGGGATCTACGCCGAATCGCCGTTTAGGAGTGGGACAATCTGGACCGACAGTGCCTTGATGAACTTGTGGATAGTATGCCACGACGAATACAGGCACGCATCAATGAAAGAGGACGTGCTTCCAGGTATTAGAGGTACCGGTGTGTACAGCAATCTGGACCACCACCTCTGAAGGACTCGCTGTATGGTGGGACAACATGCAATGTGTGGTTTTAGTGAGCAGTAAAAAGGGCGGAAATGTACAGTTTCCGGAACTCTCGGAACCGAGGTGATGCTTTCAATATATAGAACGTAATAGTAAAAATGTTAACCAGATGTAATTACTTACCGAATGAAAGAAGGAGGTACTGATTCCTGTGTGTTTAAAAGCCTTCTTTCGGGCAGAGCATCTTCATTTTGCAAATAAAACACAGTTGTTGACAGAAAAAATAGTGGCAGCCAGAATAAATTCATAAATGTGCTGAAAAACAACAGGAGGACAATGGTATTAGTGCAGTTCATAAGGGAATATGTAGACAGCATTCGAGATAGCAGGATGTAATGTTAAAAATGTAGCCAGATGTAATTACTTACCAGAGTAAAGAAGGAAGTAATCAGTTCTCTACATTTGAAAGCTAGCTTTGCAGCAGCGCGTCTTCCCTTTGCAAATAAAACGCAGTCGATGGCAGAGTAAGTGGCGGCACCCATAAGATGCTCATTAACCTGCTGATAAAGAGAAGGCGAACAAACCCATTGCTACATTTCATACAGGAATCTGTAGACAGCATTCGAGGTTCCAGGATGTAATATTAAAATCGTTAATAAGATGTAATCGCTTAGCAGATGAAAGACTGAAGTACTTATTTGGCCATATGTCAACACCAGTTTTCCAGTAGCTCATCTTTATTTGGAGTTAAAGCCCAGCAGGTGGCAGAGTGAATGGAAGCAGCCAGAACACACAGTTTAACCTGCCGAGAAAGAGCAGGAGAACAAACCTGTCACTGGACATGTCTACTGGGAGTCTGTTATTTGCACTTCTGGATTTTGTACCTACTACGTATGGCTAAGACGCTAAGAGACACTTCTGAATCGCTTATTATTCGCTCGCTGTCTTTGCTCAGAGCAGCTATGTCGCTGGAAGGTGTGTTCGTCTTTGTCATCGCTGCTGGGATAAAGGAAACATTTTTTTATTTGGTGGCACTGCAGTCGCGCGTAGTTAGATTCATTGTTGAATTAGACAGCCATGTGAAGGGAATTGAGATTTTTCATTAAAGATTGTTTAATTTTCACTGTAAGGGTTTTTTCATGTCTGTCAGTTATTTTTCTAACAATTGTGAGAGTAAGCATTTGACATCAATGTTGTCCTTTTTCAATGTCAGTGCATGTTGTAACATAAATTTCATACAATTAATAATATATCAGATAATGTAAAAACTGTTTGTTAAACGAATATTTCACCTAAGAGCATTGTCCACATCCTCGGTCCAAGTCATTTTTATTTAAAGGAGTCCCTCACTCAGTTATGTCTATAAAATAGTTTACTTGCTGGCTGGAGCATCGGCAGTAAGCTCTCAGCAACTGTAGTCAGAACTTTGCAACCGGCACGCGGAGAGCAGCAAGCACTGCCTTTCCGAGCAACTACATTACGAGGTGAGACATTTCCATTTCACGATCTGTTTGCTACGAAAATGATCAGCGCACAGGGACCATTTCATGTACAACATTATTTGGCAGATCATTAAAGCACAGGGACAACTTTGTTTAATTCAAGAGATTAACAGTAAAGTTTCAGCAGAGCATTTCCATCGAGGAACAGGAAATTAACAGATTGGAGCTTTTTTCACACACAAACAATACACAATGGTATACACAATTTTTCACTGACCCATCTTTTGTTCTCGACAATACAGGTGAAGAATCAAAGCCAAGGTAGACACTTGTGAAGCAGCAACAGACGAACCAAACAACACACTGAATGGGGCAGATATTTCAGCACACCGTTCATAGAATTCCTAATGATTCAACTTTGCTCTCGCCACATTTAGTTTTGAAGAATAAAAATCCGCCAGACAAAATAAAAGAACTTGTTTCTCTCCCCAAGTCACAATGTTTACGTCATCGTGAATTGATTGACATTGCAATTACTAATACAAAAAAGGCAGCTGAGAAAAGGAAAATGCTAATAAAGAGGGTAAGTCACAATAGAAAATTCAAAGTTGGACAAAAAGTTTTAGTTCGAGCACACTCTGTCTTCTAAAGCAAAGAACAGGTGTCAAATATTTGTATTACTGTATAACGGACGATTTCGGAGTCGACGAATCCCACTTCCGAACGTAGTACATCTTGAAACACTCAGAACGAAAGTTTCCAGAGGTTTCCATCACCTCACCAATATAAAACCTTTCATTGTATAATTATTTGACTTTCTACTCTTCCTTGAGATGACTACACCATTCCAATATACAACACTTATGTTCTGACAACACGTATTTCACTCTCTTATGACGTCAAGCGTTTGCGAGTAGCAGTTAAGCTTTTTCTAGAGGTTTTCTTTCACTGACATGTATGTGTACATGAAAATAACAATTTTTTCTCATACAGTACTATACGTACAAGCCACTTTGTATGTTAATTTTCACTGTCATTATTTTTATGCAATAGATACAACAGAACACATATCACGCAAGCTCTAACATAACTCACCCCGATCTTTACACTACATCATTTTACAAGCAGAGATTACGTAAAAGAAGGCAGCAATGATTTTTTTCGTCAATGACAAAGGCATCACAGAAGATAAAAGCAACACGAGAAACAATAAATCGAATTTTGCGCGTCATAAAGCATTTTCTCTTACAAGCTAACGTACAGAAGTATGCAGCTTCGGATTCCAGACAGTACTGATAAAACAGGTAGAGTATATATTTTTTCACAGGTATACCACGTACTGTCAGTAATCGGAGGAGATATTCAATTTAAGCGTCTTGCACTGAGATACTCAAACCCTGAGATATAACCAGGATTTCTTCATTCACTGTCAGAATTTTATTGTCGGTGTCGTATGTGAAGTGAAGACTTAAGCCTTCATTATAGATGAAGTATGTGTAGCAATGATTTATAGATTTTTATAATGAGAATACGATGAGATAATAGGAAGTGAGAATAGCGATCTTTTTATGATTATTTTGCAGACGTTTATTATTTGTGATATGAAGTGTCATATTGATGTTTTCAGGGACTATCTGATGATTTTACCCTTGTTGCATGCTTTGTTGATTATGTTTTGATGTGTATCTCTGACGAGTAGTACTTCTAATGGTTTGAGAAAAGATGTTGCAAAACGATAATACAAGGCTATGAATTTACAGGAAGATAAACTCATTGTTTCAAAAATATGCATTTTTTTGTGAACAGCAATGAGAAGGGTTGAAGACGCTTATTACGATGTACTTGTTTTGATGAATTTCTGACTTTGCTTGCGCTAGTGTATTTTTTTTTTCATTTACAGGATAATACCATTTCTCATTCTTTTTCGCCTCTAGATAATAGGCCTAACCGGAAAGAGATAAATTCTTCATTGTTTCCGTTCTGCACCTTGACTTTACTTTTTCATAGATATTAAGTACTCTTCCTGGTACCACTTAAATTTTGCATTTGGGGCAGTTATAAGTAATCGGCACGTTCATAGGTTAAGGTTTCGTGAACACATTTTCATTTGCTTTATGTTTTGTGACTCAGAGGCAAAAGACAGATGTAATAATTTCTTTTTTTTTCTCTACAGAAGTAAAATATTGTTCACATTTCATTCCTTTCCCTCCCTTTAGCCTGTATCCTTATGGGCATCTACTCGAGTATGTAAAAACATACACGCTGCAGAAATCAGTATTGTGCGCTTGCATAACAACACGGGTGGCAGACGCATGCTCGTGTGAACAGTAAGAAGGCAGACGGCAATGTTTGCCTACTGATATTCTCACAACGCATTGTACGTGTAGTGGTTACTGTATTTTAATGTTTCTTTTCTCTCACAGCGTGACCCCGATTTCCATTATGATTATTCTGTCTGACATGTCACTGCCGACACAGCAATGTATATCGTAATTTGAATATTCGTAAGAAATGCTTGTTATTCTTTATTTTTTAATCTGAGAATTCACCATAATTTATGTAGTTTTAGATAAATGTAAAAGATTCATTTTCTTTCACTGCGTTGTAGCAGGATACACGTACTTTGCGAAAACAGCACATCGATGGACTCGAGTAGAGATATTCTCTGCACTGTCAGACAGTTGGACGTATTATGGACGTTTTCCTTACGACGGCATGCCACATCGATTATCGTGATTTTAGATGGCTTCACAGACATTTTGTTAAAGTGACGTGGAAGTACCTCTTGTGAGCGGTCTGGCTCTGAGTTGTCACTGGGTGTATTATGGACAGGTGCAGCACCCACCGAGTCCGCCCTCAGCCGCCTCCCACACAGTCAGGGTACGACGCTCTCACCTGGTCAGATATTACAGCGTTGTGAGTGAGTGCTGGAAGACACTCCAGCATGAGCTACACAGCGCACTGTGTACACTCGAGCCAGCAGCTTCGTGTACGAAAACCACGAAAAGACATTGCTTCGATACACATTTGCTACGACAAAAAGACGACGTAATCACAGCCAGTCTGACGACATTTTGTGCAAAATAACGACAAAGAAAAATTCCGTCAGTGTCATTTTCCCCACAATTAACGACTTTATAACTAGTGCACACTAATGTAGTGGACAGTTTTCTTCAACTTGTGCACACTGCTGTCAAACGGAATGTAGCGTATTCTACATACACCTGAGCGCCAGTGTAATCAACATTTGTAACTTTACTTGGAGTGCATCTGAGCAAGAAATGGACGATGATTTTTGCAAATTAATTTATCAGCGACGGAGCACTGCCACTTACAAAACAAAAAAGTTTTTCATGACTTGTTTACACTGCATATATGCCAGTCACATGTATATATTGCATATTCTGTTATATATTTATGTTTCTTTATAATATACTACTCTACTTCCTACTATTTTTGTGTAATATTACGCAGACGAATTTTTCAGTACAATATTTGACAAAATTCTAGCTGGAGAGGCTGTGGGATAGCGAAATAGATTGTGAAATAGGTCTACTGTAAGTTCCTTCTTCTTCTTCTTCTCCTTCTTCTTTCGAATAACCCATTTGGAGGGTACCATGAATCAACTGTGAGTACTCTTCATTGTATTAGATTGCCTTAGTTTCCAAATTTCCTTCACCCTTTCAGAGTGTCGTTCCCTTTCTTCTTGAGCCCGCTTTCGTCTAGTTGTTTTCTTTCTCTCCTCAAATTCTGTCATTTGAACTGCCTTTCTGAAATGTGTTCTGTTTTCTATTATGTCTATTGTAATTCCGCGGTTTTCCAAGTCCATTTCAGTCTCTATGAACCATGCGGGCTAGGATTTGTAGCTATAGAGTAATGTGAATATACGTTTGGTTAGTCTGCTGTTATCCATTCCGAATATACCTCCAAATAACTGTATTCTTCTCTTCCACATTACATCACTTAGTTTTTCAATTTTCAAGTACAGCACTCTGTCTGGTCTTAACCTGTACTCAGCATTATCGTTTCTTTTAGCTCCATGTATTTTCCTTAAAATTCTTCTTCCGACTTTCTGTGAGTTTGCCATTTGCATTTCGGTATTTATACGTACTATGTGTGCCTGAGACGCCAAACGACAATCTTGAGTCTGTTATTCTCCACGGGCAGTCTTTGGCCAGAGACTGCCTGGCAGCGAGGAGAGCGGGAGTTGTGACGTCAGAGGGGTAGCGAGGCAGGCGCCGAGCAGCGGACTCGTGGCAGAGCAGCCGTGGAGGTGGCCGTGGGTGCGTCTGAGTTAAAGTGAACTGTGTCTGAATATTGTGAGACAGGGGGGGAAGATTTGACTAGTGATTTGGAATGAAATTAGAGCAGGAAAGAGTATGAAGAGGAATGAAGGCAACATTACTTATTTAGTGACACCGCAGTCGCACGTTGAATGAGACATCCACATCAGGGAACTTCAGATTTTTCATTAAAGATTCTGTAATTTTCACTGTGAGGTATTTTTCATGTTTATTGATTATCTGTCTAACGTTTATGAGAGTGAGAGTTTGGTATCGGTTTCGTCCTTTGTCAGCGTCAATAAATTTGTAATATGAACTGCGTACGAGTAATAATACATCAGATAATTTTTAAAAAAGGTGGTTAAAGAGACATTTCATCTACGAGCATTGTCCACAACCTCGATCCAAGTCATTTTCATTTAAGGACTGCCTCACTCAGTGATGTGTGTGAAATAGTTTACTTGCTGTCTGGAGCATTGCACTGGGCTCTCAGCAAGTGTAGTCAGAAATTCGCAACTGGCTTGCAGAGAGCACCAAGCACTGCGTTTCCAAGCGGTTAAATTACGAGGTGAGATAGTTTCATTTCACGATCTGTTTGTTTGCTACGAAAATTATCAGAGCACAGAGACCATTTCATGAACAGCATTATTTGGCAGATCATTAACGCATAGGAACTACTTAATTTAATTAAAGAGATTAATAGTAAAGTTCACATTTTTAGAACGATTATGCAACATGTCTCATTCTGGCAGACAATTATAAAACGTTTCTCTCGCTGTTGGAAATGCTGCCAAGACTAAACAACAGGAAACTAGTACGAAATCTCAAATAAAATGAAAGGAATTATTTTAAAGGAAACTTTCAATATCACATTTCACATAGGAATCTGTAGATATTATTTGACGTAGCAGAATGTAATATTAAAATTTTTAACCAGATCTAATTACTTAACATCCGATAGAAGGAAGTACTCATTTTTCTACATTTGAAAGCCAGATTTCGTGTAACGCATCTCATCTTCGCAAGAAAAAGGCTGTCGATTGCTGAGTAAATATTGGCAGTCAAAAGGAGGTCGTTAACCTGCTGATAAAGAAGAGGAGAACAACCCTATTGCAACGTTTCGTACAGGAATCTGTAGATTGCATTAACGCAATTTTATAAATGCTAACCAGACGTTATTACTTACCACACGAATCAAGGAAGTACTCGTTTCCCTACCTCCCAATGCTATCTTTTGAGTAGGGCATGTTCACTTTCCAAATAAAATGTACTCGATATAATAGTTCTTTTGGAGAAACACTACTGAGAAAATTTAGAAAACAGGCATTTGACGGTGACAGCCGAACGATTCTAGTGCCACCAACATGCATTGTGCGTGAGGTCCACGAAGAGAAGATACGAGAAATTAGGGCTTATAAATAGGTATATGGAGAGTCGTTTTTGCCTCGCTCTGTTTGCAAGTAGAACAGGAAAGCAAATGACAAGTAGTGGTACAGGGTACCCTCTGCCACGCACCATACGGTGGCTTCAGGGGTACCTATGCAGATGTACTACATTTCTTATAGGAATCTGTAGATATCTTTTTCATCAAATGAAAGAAAGAAGTACCCATTTCTCTACCGCTCGAAGCCAGTTTTCGAGTATCGCATGTTCTGTCTGCAGACAAAAAGCAGCCGATGGGAGAGTAAATGGCGGCAGCCAGAAGACGCTTGGTAACCTGCTGTGGTAAATCAGTGGAGAACAACTCTGTTACTACTTCTCATATATGAATCAGTAGAGAGCATTTGAGGTAGCAGAATATAATACACCCAACAGCGAAAGAAACTGGTACACCTGCCCAATGGCGTGTAGGACCCCCGCGAGGACGCAGAAGTGCCGCAACATGACGTGGCATGGGCTCCAGTAATGTCTGGAGTAGTACTGGAGGGAACTGACACCATGGATCCTGCACTGCTGCCCATAAACCCGTTAGAGTACGAGGGGGTGGAGATCTCTTCTGAACAGCACGTTGCAAGGCACCCCAGATATGCTCACTAAGGGGCGTTTGGTGCCCAGCGGAAGTGTTTAGACTCAGAAGTGTGTTCCTGCAACCGCTCTGTAGCGATATTGGACGTGAGGGGTGCCGCACTGTCCTGCTGGAATTGCCCAAGTCCGTCGAAATGCACAATGGATATGAATGGATGCAGGCGACAAGGCAGGACGCTTATGTGTGTGTCACCTGTCAGAGTCGTATGTACAGGTATCAGCGGTTCCACGTTACTCCAGCTGCACACCCCCCACACCTTTGCAGAGCCTCCACCAGCTTGAAGAGTCCACTGCTGACACGCAGCGTCCATAGCTGTACACGTCAATCCGCTCGATCAATTTAATGGAGACTCATCCAACCAGGCAACATGTTTCGAGTCATCAACAGTCCAATGTCGGTGTTGACGGGCCCAGGCCAGGCGTAAAGGTTTGTGGGCCTTCGGCTCCAAATGCCCATATTATGATGACCAACTGAGGTGGTGGTTAAGATAGAACCCGGGGAAATACGTATGTTGCGGCAAATCTCATCCTACGTGTTTGCTGCCAACATGAGAACTGCAATGAAATGATTTCAGAAGACTGGTGTTTGGCCAACGAACCTCGACGCCTTTTCAGGCGGTGACTTGCCACCAGCCGCTACGACTGGTATTCCGCCGCCACCCAGAAGCCTTCAGCCGACCGTTCAGCAAAACCCACACACTGACGCTCCCGCTGACTCCCCCGACGCATCTCGTGGACTCGCGCAATCTGACTGCAGCGCCAGATTATAAAATACTGAGCTGGAGCAAAGACGTCAGTGTTCTTTGACGCCTGACGCTCCAAATTCGTCCATAAGTAACTCCACTGGGTCAACCGTCCCTGGTTTTACCCCGGAAAATGTCAAGCCAGTATCCAGAGCACCTGAGAGTGACGAGAAAGACAGGTCGAACCGCTATTCTCACATCATCTGCCTACGAGAATGAGGTACATCAAGAGACCAAGAAACCACTTAAGCTAAAGAATCTGAACAGAATAGAGCAGAGATCAGGCTGCTGGCTGGAGAAGAGAAGAAGAAAGGAAAAGAAACATGTCTTCCCTTACAGGAGAGGAACACAAAAGAAAACCAAATTGACTCTACAGAAAATGAAACATACGAAGACGACAAAGATGCGGCATGAACATATCGCAAGGAATTGTACTGGACTCCAACTGAGGGACGGATTGCCTGACAGAAGAGCAAACAGTGGGCTGGTGACTCGTGTGCTGGCACAGGCAGCGAGGACGGTGGATCCCAGCTCACCTCTAAGACGTGTCATCGAAGAAACTTAAAAAAAAAAAGAGGAAAAGTCGAGGTCCATTCCACCCTGTGTGGGGAGCGGAACGGCCTTGAAAACACTTTCCTAGTTGGTTGGTACAACAAAGTAATGTGTATTATTCTACTTTACTTTCGTTTGCGGAGTGTACTACAAAAACGTACCGTCCCTAAGCTTCCGCACCTTGCTCCAGACGTGAGGGTCCCCCCCTTCCGCTGGAGCAGCTTCCCGGCTGCGCCCCCCGCGGACTCAGCCGCGCCGTGCTCGCCCTACGAAGGCTTTCCTCACGAAGCAGCGCACTACACCGGCGGCGCACAGCTGCGCACAGCTGCGCACGAGGCGAACTTCGGTCCAAAGCTTCCAGTTCGAGGGCTGCCGCAGCCGGCTGCTTCGTTCTCCATTTCTTGTCTTAATGTCCTCGTGTTGTGCACTCTACCTACACGCATCACTCACCCTTGCAAACCCTCGTATGCCTCGAATGTAGAAGAAGGAGCACAGAATGTCGTTCGCTGTAATCCAGTAAACTCAACGATATTACTTTCCCCGTCTGTAAACACAAATCTACGACCTACCCATTTTCATAGAGGACATCTTGAAGATGGAAAACTCCTGAGAGAGAAAGAGTCTGTTGTCCTTGTGTTTTGCGGTAGTGCTCGTCTCTCCTACATCTCTTTCACCAACACGGAGTATTTCGCCACTGCCCATTTCGTATAGGGTTCCATTCGTTGTGCCGCTCTGTTAAGCTTCGTACAGAACACACTGCTCTGAAACCTAAGGTACTTTGCCTCACTTTTATCTACTCCGAATATAGCGCAGAGACGGACAAGGCGTGGCACAAACACTGTAACGTAATATCAAGTACCCATCTAACACAGGGGTTTCCAAACGTTTCCTCTGACGGAACTCTTCGAGAATGCTGGTACTTTTACGGAACGCCTTTTTTGTTTTGAATGTTAAAAAAAACTTTAAAAAATGAGAAGGATTTGTTTTATTCAGTGATTACTTCAATTTAACTCATGACTAATAACACAGTAATCATAATAAAATGAAATAAAAATTAATATCGTCAAGGTGTTCACGAAAAAACTGGCCATGTTATAAACATTTTTTCGTGGAGCACATATTCTGTCCTCGCGGAGCATCAATGTTCCACAGGACACAGATTGGGCAACCCTGCTCTAAGAAAATGCTCTGTGTTGAGTGCAGGGTGAAAGAGCACCGGTTAGTTTGAGACACACTGCGAATCTGGTTGTCATCCTCAGCAGACTAACAAAACACAGTTGCACAGGTGCGTCTAATTTTGGCTTCCACGATGACATTTTCACTCTGCAGTGGAGTCAGCACTGATATGGAACTTCCTGGCAGACTGAAACTGTGTGCCGGACCGAGATCGAATCTCGGCACACAGTTTTAATCTCCCAGGAGGTTTAATTTCGGCTTACTGAAAAAGACGCGCCGTGCAAAATACAGGGGCGAAAAATTCATTAACTGGATAGAATTGGAGTAACATTTTTGCCAATACGTATACTGGGTAACGTGGGACTAGTACCATCGCCGTAGTTGTTCTCAAATCGACAGTTCGATTAACTTTTTTGTTATGACTGACAGTAATCATTGAATTACGTTCGCTACGAGACTGTTTTTCCCGTCCCGGGCTACTTATCGTTACAGCGCAGGACCACTGTAACAGTGTGTGTGGGTGGGGGGAGGGAGGGAGGGAGGTGTTGGTGCTCGGTTCCTGTCTGAGCTGGCTGCGTAGGGTTAACTGCCTTTGGTTTACTTCGAACCGGCGGCCATTTGTGTAGCCATTCGACATCTGTCTTAGTGCAGCTACGTTACAGAGTAATGTATTAAGCGAGATTCGAACGACGACCCCGAGCTGGCGCCCAGGCAAGTTGTGGAATGCGATTAATTCGTTTTGCAAAAGATTTTAATTGGGATGAAACTAGTGCACAGCTAATGGCACCATTTGTAGTTGCAGCGATAGCATTTTGCGTGCAACAGCATTCAGAAAAAACGTTTTTCCGCGAATTTTTTGAAACGTGCAGCTTCTGTACTTTTAACTTGCATAAATGGGTTCAAATTTTGCACGAAGGTAGGTAAATGGCTAAAGTCAAAACGAGCCAAGATACTAGGTACACCTGGTTTCAGTTTTCATCTCCACATGCGCCAGTTGCTACGACGTGCTATTTTAGGTGTCCACACGTGCACCTTTACATGTGTAAGTTGACGTGCGCGGCCGATACCTGCCCGTGTAAACCCCGCTTAATGTACCACTCTGTACCTCCCGAGGTCTTTAGCAAACTAAAGAGAGACAAATACGGCGCAGTTTTTTAGTTGATGCCGATTTTTACTGCACTACACGCGCTGCCTCTTGTGAAAACTGTGTTGTAAGTCATCACACACACACTACTGCCGGCTCTCATCCCCTATCGTCTTCAGGAGTGCTGGTTACTGTCCGCTTGGGGCGCTGCCGTCGCTGTGCATAAGGAAAACGGGCACCAGTGTGGTGAGAGTAACCTGTTAACTCCAGACTGTGGTTAGACAACACGCAGCCGCTGCGACGCGATATACACAAATACACGTCAGGTGTGTCGTAGGATCCTCAGTGCCTTCTGATCTTCCAGCAAACGGCCTCGCCGAAGTGGTAACACCGGTTCCCATCTGATCACCTGAGTTAAGCGCTGTCGGGCTTGGCTGGCACCTGGCTGGGTCACTGTCCGGGTCTGCAGAGCGCTGTTGGCAGGCGGGGCGCACTCAGCCCTCGTGAGGCAAACTGAGGAGCTACTCGAGTGAGAAGCAGCGACATAGGTCACCAGAACTGGCAACAGCCTGGAGAGCGGTGTGCTCTCCACATGCCCATCCCTACCTGCATCCAGTAATGCCTGTGAGCCTCGGATGACACGGCGGCTGGTCGGAACCGTTGTGCCTTCAAAGCGTGTTCGGGCGGAGTCCTTTTTGTTCCCGTGGTCCGCAGATAAAACATCTTGACCACAAAAAATTTATCGCCAAACCATTTCTTGGAATAGCTGAATTCGTGAGTAATCACTCATCATTATTACACGCATAATAATAAAAAGATGTATTGTATGAACATAATGTGTTCGCTTTTCTGCATCTACGAAAAATGGTCAGATGCAGGGGTGTCACGTAAGTTGGTGTGCCAAAGAGTCGAAAAGGTCGAGAAACGCGGCTCTAAAATCTTATTTACTCCTTTTCGGCTTTAGTCATGGTTGTTCTGTAATAGACACCTGCATAAAAAGAGAATTCGAAGTTACTAGTTTTCTTTTAAAGAAATCGGTAACACGAGATTTGAATTTCAGTTCTCAGTGTGGACAAGGAAGTTTTCTCGGCGCAAAGGTAAGAATAATTCACCAGTCAGCAGGAGAGCGGAGACAGCTGTGATGGTAACCAGTCGCAGTTGCGAATTTTTGCGGTGTGAGTTACTCGCCTCCAGATCAGGTGGGAAATGAGCTGAAATGTTCGTATGTCGTTGGTGACATTTGTCTTATGCCAGTTAACATGTATGAATCACATATGTGCTCGAAAAGCAGATAGTTTTTAGCGTTCTGTCTCTCTCTCTCTCTCTCTGTTTCTCCCTGTTCCACAATAGTCAGTATACATTACAACCTTCATAGGCAGAACCGATACAGTAACTATTGATTGTCTTTCACAACAAATAGAAAACTTTGATGTGTTGTCGTCAATGCCATAACAGCATGCCTTTCTGGTCATATCGAATGCCTTTTGTGGCTTGGGTTTTTCCGATATGCGAATCAGGAAATACGTGTTACGAATTTGATGGCACCTACTTTGACGCTGACGACATTTTTATCTTCATCATACCTTGCGCGGCACACGAATGATCTGAATTCGAAAACGCTGTACTGAACGAATCGATAGCTGTGGTGCTGTGGTGTCGGGTTGGTGACAACCAGTTGGTGCAGCAGTGCCGCCAACTATATTGTGAAGCCTGAAATGACTCTGCCGGGCTACTGTTAGCGCTACAATATACCTGACAGACACAAATGCAGAAGGTGTCTCAGCAGGGACGTTCGATATTCGCGGATATTCCAGCGGCAATCATTCGAAACAAAAAAGCCTTAGCAAACGTGTGCTCTAAAGCACTTACCTTAAGAGCTGTGACCTCTTCTTCATCTTCGATACCGTGAAGCAAATCGCTTCTACGGCCAGCTCTTTACTTTCCGTATTTTGAGAGGACCTGTAAATAGCGATCTAAAAATTTCAGTATGAGGGTGTTGCTGCAAAGAATATGAAAGCCAGCATGACTCCGATGCTTGTATGTAATCACCGACGTGTAAGGAAGGGCGTAGTGTGTTGATACAAACTAATGTATTATAGTGATAAGTGGATGTTTCGTTATGCTTCCTTTCGAACTGTTACCCAATAATTGTAATGTGTTACGTCTCAATCGAGCGGGTAGGTTAGACAATTTAAAAAGGTAAATGGATAAGTTAAAGTTAAATATAGTGGGAATTAGTGAAGTTCGGTGGCACGAGGAACAAGACTTCAGGTCAGGTGAATACAGGGTTATAAATACAAAATCAAATAGGGAGCAGGTTTAATAATGAATAAAAAAATAGGGGCGCGGGTAAGCTACTACAAACATTACAGTGAGCACATTATTGTAGCAAAGATAGACACTAAGCCCACGCCTACCACAGTAGTACAAGTTTATATGCCGACTAGCTCCGAAGATGACGAAGAGATTGATGAAATGTGTGATGAGATAGAAGAAATTATTCAGATAGTGAAGGGAGACGAAAATTTAATAGTCATAGGTGACTGGAATTCGATAGTAGGAAAAGGAAGAGAAGGGTAAGTAGTAGGTGAATATGGAATGGGGTAAGGAATGAAAGAGGACCCCGCCTGGTAGCATTTCGCACAGATCATAACTTAATCATAGCTAACACTTGGTTCAAGAATCGTGAAAGAAAGTTGTATACATGGAACAGGCCTGGAGACACTGGACTGCTTCAGGTAGATTATATGATGGCAAGACAGAGATTTAGGAACCAGGTTTTAAATTGTAAGACATTTCCAGGAGCAGATGTGAACTCTGACCACAATCTATTGGTTATGAACTGTAGATTAAAACTAAACAAACTGCAAAAGGGTGGGCATTTAAGGAGATGGGACCTGGATAACCTGAAAGAATCAGAGGTTATAGAGGGTTTCAGAGAGAGCGTTAGGTAATAATTGACAACAATGGGAGAAAGAAATACAGTAGAAGAAGAATGGGTAGCTTTGAGAGTTGAAATAGTAAAGGCAGCAGAGGATCAAGTAGATAAAAAGACGAGGGCTAGTAGAGATCCTTGGGTAACAGAAAATATAGTGAATTTAATTGATGAAAGGAGAAAATATAAAAATACAGTAAATGAAACAGGCAAAAAGAAATACAAACGTCTCAAAAATGAGATCAACAGGAAGTGCAAAATGGCTAAGCAGGTATGGCTAGAGGACAAATGTAAGGATGTAGAGGCTTATCTCACTAAGGGGAAGATAGATACTACCTACAGTAAAATTAAAGAGAACTTTGGAGAAAAGAGAACCACTTGTATGAATATCAAGAGCTCAGATCGAAAACCAGTTCTAAGCAAAGAAGGGGATGCAGAAAAGTGGAAGGAGTATATAGAGGGTCAATACAAGGGTGATGTACTTGAGCACAATATTACGGAAATGGAAAAGGTCGTAGTTGAAGATGGAAAGGGAGACATGATACTGCGTGAAGAGTTTGACAGAGAACTAAAAGACCTAAGTCGAAACAAGGCCTGGGAGTAGACAACATTCCATTTGAACTATTGATGGCCTTGGGAGAGCAAGCCCTGACACAACTCTACCATCTGGTGATCAAGATGTATGAGACAGGCCTTCAAGACTTCAGACTTCAAGAAAAATATAATAATTCCAATCCCAAAGAAAGAATGTGTTGTCAGATGTGAAAATTACCGATCGATCAGCTTAATAAGTCATGGCTGCAAAATACTAACACGAATTCTTTACAGACGAATGGAAAAACTGGTAGGAGCTGACCTCGGGGAAGATCAGTTTGGATTCCATAGAAATGTTGGAACACGTGAGGCAATTCTGACCCTACGACTTACCTGAGAAGATAGATTAAGAAAAGGCAAACCTACGTTTCTAGCATTTGTAGACATAGTGAAAGCTTTTGACTATGTTGATTGGAATATTCTCTTTCAAATTCTGAAGGTGGCAGGGGTCAAATACAGGAAGCGAAATGCTATTTACAGTTTGTACAGAAGCCAGATGGCAGTTATAAGAGTTATGGGGCATGAAACGGAAGCAGTGGGTGTAAAGGGAAAGAGACAGGATTGTAGCTTATCCCTGATGTTATTCAATCTGTATATTGAGCAAGCAGTAAAGGAAACAAAAGAAAAATTTGGTGTAGGAATTAAAATCCATGGAGAAGAAATAAAAACTTTGAGGTTTTCCGATGACATCGTAATTCTGTCAGAGACAGCAAAGGACCTGGAAGAGCATTTGAGCGGTATGGACAGTGTCTTGAAAGGAGGATATAAGATGAACACCAACAAAAGCAAAACGAGGATAATGGAATGTAGTTGAATTAAATCATGTGATGCTGAGGGAATTAGATTAGGAAATGAGACACTTGAAGTAGTAAATGACTTTTGCTATCTGGGGAGCAAAATAATTGATGATGATCGAAGTAGCGAGGGTATAAAAAGTAGACTGGCAATGGCAAGGAAAGCGTTTCTGAAGAAGAGAAATTTGTTGACATCGAGTATTGATTTAAGTGTCAGGAAGTCGTTTGTGCAAGTATTTGTATGGAGTGTAGCCATGTATGGAAGTGAAACATGGACAATAAATAGTTAAGACAAGAAGAGAATAGAAGCTTTCAGAATGTGGTGTTACAGAAGAATGCTGAAGATCAGATGTGTAGATCACATAAGTAATGAGGAGGTACTGAACAGAATTGTGGAGAAGAGAAATTTGTGGCACAACTTGACTGGAATAAGGAATCGGTTGGTAGGACATGTTCTGAGGCATCAAGGGATCACTAATTTAGTATTGGAGGGCAGCGCGGTGGGTAAAAGTCGTAGAGGGAGACGAAGATATGAATACACTAAGGAGATTCAGAAGGATGTAGGTTGCAGTAGGTACTGGGAGATGAGGAAGCTTGCACAGGATAGCTGCATGGAGAGCTGCATCAAACAAGTCTCTGGACTGAAGACCACAACAACAACGCATAATACAATTCCTCAAGTAGAAGTGGATGAATTCAACAGCTGAAAACAAACCGTACGTTTTCGGCCATGGGTTTTTGTTCAAAATATTATGTACCTACTCCCCTCTACAAGTATTAGAAGTTTGTAACGGGAAATTCCGAACAACCTGTAGCTCAATGCCATTATCCGCGATCGCATTTATTCCGGTAGTTCCAGATTTTTAGTATGTTATATTAACTTACCCCTGCTGTAAAGTCTAAGGTCTCGACATTAGAGCGGACGTGTGCATGTGGTCACATTCGAAAAACCAGCCGAAATCGCGACAGAAACTTTTTCCCTATATATCTAATTTCCAGTGGAAATTTCGGTAAAAGCAGTGTCAATAGATTTTGAAGAGCATTTTTCTCCAGACTTGCATCTACGATTTTTTTCTCTCTGTTATGGGTTCCTGGATATTATGCCTTAAAAATGTGTATGAGTTAGGAGAAACACGCATTTTTCACGAATAGGTTTGATTTGTCGTGAGTAGTTCTTTCCAGGGAAATTTTGGAAAAATTAACTGACAACAATGTAGTACAGCATAAAATATCCATAACACTTATAAGCTGCAATGTGTTAATCCTGACGCCTTGTTAGAAATACCAAAATAATGGGAAAGGAAGAAGAGCAGATAGTTTAAGTCTGAACGCCATTTTAGTTGACATGTTACAATTTCCAGTCGGTAACATCCCAAAACAACGTTAATAAATTTCAACTCTTGTTTTTCTGCGAGTATTAATCCACATACGACGTTTTGCTAATCACTGCAGATAATTTCCGTTAGCAGGTGTTCCAGACGTAGTGGCGTTGGAATTACTGATTAAAATTGCCATATAAATCGCTGGTGTGTTTTGTGACCAATCACTAGCAACAACTGCTGGTGACATTGCCAGCGAGATATTGCTCATGTGTAGGCTGCTAGGTGAACTCGTCGTCGGCGAACCTATCAGATAACAGGATGCACAAGTGTGTAAGAGGTGACAGGTAAGTGATGCTCACTGCTGTACTTTACATATCACCGAAATGAAACACAGCATTAAGCAATGACGACCACAGCTCTTGAATGATACTTCCGCCTTCTGACTGTACAGACTTCCTTGTCCTATATTAATATCATGGTTTTGTTCTTAAGTCATTACCACGTTCATTCGGTATAATTAGACATTGTTAAGTGAAGTCATCGTTAAGATCTATTGAAATGGTTGTGCAGCATGCAGAAAATCCAAAATCGTCTAAATATATGACAAACAGGTAGCAAATATGTTTTCCAGTCATTAAATAATTGAGCCACAGAATGAACATTAGTACAGTAGTTACATGTGTAGTGAATTTGGTCTGAAAATATACTATGGAAGATACTCATTGACTAACGCCCAAAGATGAATAGCATAGGTTGTATGCCCCTTTACCGTAACACATGCTCACAGGAAGATCATAGGTACATAAAATCATACATCTTTGGAAGAACTATGTTTTCTGTGAATACACTTACAAATACATCTTTGGAAGATCAGTGTTTTCTGTGTCTACAAGGTGTAAACAGCACTTCATAGCATGAAAATGTGACACCATGCCGAAAGGAATACCCACATCATACACAGGTTTAAATGAGAAACATGTCCATGTGTCATACATACCATACTACAGAAAATTGCGAGAATTTGCCTTTGCCAAAGACGACAGCGAAACGAATCAACGTATCAGCAGCTCGAATTCGTGCAGCCTCTACTATTTCAGTTCTAGGGAGATGAGAAGCCAACATAACGTGCCAGCATTGCACTGGTGTTAAGGATACGAATATCATTGGCGCAAGGACGACGAAGACGCCTCATTTAATGATACACAAACGGTAAAAAAGCAGTGAATGAATTCTAGTGCCCCGTTTCACCCTCGGCTCTGACCACAGAGTGAACATTCGGATGGACGGATTTGATTTTCGGGGCGGCGTATGTCTGTCCGTAAAACGTCCCACAAAGTTGGAATGCCGCCATATCCTTAGTACCGACAGAGACCCTTCGTATGTGGTGTGTATTTGGGACAGGTGTTTTGTAGACACCATGGCAATTTGCATTCGATACCAGGATTAAATTGTTCTCTCAGCTTAGATGAGTAAAATGAGCGGGCGCCGTCTCACTGCACCGTCACGTCAGCGTGTGTTCACACTGTCTGTCACGTCATGTAGCGTCAGTTCCCTTAGTCTGTGTGAGAGTATAGTATTGCCACTGAGGAAACAAGGTTGTTAATGGCCAAAGCAAACCTCATAAGGCATGTTCTTGATCAGTTTCGTTTGTGCTAAGACGTGAAACAACATTTCAAAACGTCGACATTTCTGCGCTGTGGGATAGTGGGCATCTGTTCTGTTACTGTCAAACCTAAATAAGTTTGTCGCTTTCGGATATCTCACACTGCTTGTGTAAAAACATCCAATGCAAAAAACCTGCAAGTCAGCATGAAACATTTACAATTTGCCACGAAAATAAAGCACAATAATAAAAATAAAGATTAAGTAGATACAAAAGCACAATATCCACTACCATAATACACGTGAATGCGGCAAAATAGGTTAACTTACGACGTTAGCAGACGATGATACCGTCGACATTTCCTTCCCGGGAAACCTTGACCTGCCGTGACGTGACGAGACGTTACGGTCTGTTGACGGCTTGACTGAATGCCGCCATTTGAAATGCATTGTGGAACGTTTTGACAGGACTCAATGGCCAAGATGAACTGTTCTTAAACAGTCATGCCGAGATCACGTGATAATTTCTGCTTAATGTTGACAACGTGAGCATCACGCAGTGCACACTCCAGAGATTTTTCTACTCTATGGCTTGGACCGACGTCATATCTAAGTCACAGACGCTACATCTGAAGGCAATGAGGTTTATTCCTAAAGCAAAGAATGTATCGCAGAAAAGAAAGATAGTAGACATACATACAATAAAATTTCATAGCAGCTCACGAGAATTAAATAGCCACAAGTTATATCGCAAAGAAATTGTGGTAATAAAAAAGAAAGTAACAACATTAAAAACAAACAGGCATAAAATAATTCCAGAATGAGATTTTCACTCTGCAACGGAGTGTGGCCTGATATGAAACTTCCTGGCAGATTAAAACTTTGTACCGGACCGAGACTCGAACTTTTTTTTTGAACGTATATAGACTTTTCCTTACAAAATAACAATTTTCGTTTTACAATTACAGTTTGCGTTTTACTTGTAAAGACGAGACAATCCATTCTTTGCTTTTATTTTTCTGTTACTGTACTGTCCAGGTAATTATTTCATTTGGTGCTTTTTTTTTATATATTTTTCGAGAGTCTGTCAGTCACATTTCGTTAGTTGTTTCTTGCACTGTTTACTGTTGCAGTTTAGCTTTTTCTGAGTCTTTGTTCACTACATCTGTACGTGTGGCAGAATGGATTGGGAATAAGCATTGATTGTACGATCTAGTTATTTTCAGAGAAAATTAGTAGAAAAAAGTTATTTTGTGGAAATTTTACTTATTACTAGTTATGGTATTATTATTATTGTTATTATTTTTGTAGATATTTTGAGTTGTGGATGTGCTCTATTCATTTTACAATAATGTTGAGTTATTACTATCTTCTTAGTAAATCTTGTGTTAGAAAACAAGGGGGAGGCATTTCACGTTGGGTCTTGAAAACGAGACCTTAGTGGGACATGCTCTAGGCATGAAATCAGTTTGACAGAAATATTAACGAGTGTATCAATTGTCCGCTGTTGTTTGATGAGTGAACTCGGGACCTTTGCCTTTCGCGGGCAAGTGCTCCACCGACTGAGCTACCCAAGCACGGCTCACGCCCCCTCCTCACAGCTGTACTTCTGCCAGTACCTCGTCTCCTACCTTCCAAACTTCCCGTGTTTGCAGGAGAGGTTCTGTAAAGTTTAGAAGGTAGGAGACGAGGTACTGGCAGAAGTAAAGCTGTGAGGAGGGGGCGTGAGTCGTGCTTGGGTAGCTCAGTCGGTGGAGCACTTGCCCGCGAAAGGCAAAGGTCCCGAGTTCGAGTCTCGGTCCGGCACACAGTTTTAATGTGCAAGGAAGTTTCAGGCATTAAATTAATTATTCTCACAGTTTATGCAAGCAAGTGTAAGAACCATAGACGGCCTTTTAAGTCCGTAATATCACTCGCAGTAGACCCTTAATCTATATTTACACCTACAGGGATACTTTGCAAATTACATTTACGTGCCTGGCAAACGGTTTATCGAACCACTTTCACGATAATCCTCAATTATTCCAGTCTCAAACAGCGTGCGGAAAAAACGAACACCTATATCCTTCTGAGCGAGCTCTGATCTCCTCATTTTATGATGATGATAGTTTCTTCCCGTGTAGGTCGGCGTCAAAAAATATTTTCGCATTCTGAGGCGAAAGCTGGTGATCGAAATTTCGTGATAAATTTCTGCCGCAACGAAAAACGCCTATGTTTTAATGATGTCCGCCCCAAATCCTGTATCGTGTCAGTGACACTGTCTCCCCTGTTTCTCGATAATGCAAAATGTGCTGCTCTTCTTTGAACACTCTCGATGTAGTCCGTTTATTCTGTCTGGTAGGGATCCCACACCGTAGAGCAGCGCTCCAGAAGAGGACGGACAAGCGTGGAGTAGGCAGTCTCTCTAGTAGATCTGTGGCATCTTCAGCCAATAAAACGTAGTCTTTGGTTCGCCTACCCACAACATTTCCTATGTATGGTTTCCAATTAATGTTGTTCTTAATTGTGATTCTTAGGTGTTTAGTTGAATTTACAGCCTTTAAATTTGACTGATTTATCGTCTAACCGAAGTTTCACCGATTCCGTTTAGGACTCATGTGGAGAACCTCACACTTTTCATTATTTGGGGTCAACTGCCAATTTTCGCAGCGTACAGATATCTTTTCTAATCGTTTTGCAAATTGGTTTTGATATTCTAATGACTTTACTAGATGGTAAATGACAGCATCATTTACAAACAAGCCAGCCAGAGTGGCAGAGAGGTTCTAGGCGCTTCAGTCTGGAAGCGCACGACCGCTACGGTCGCAGGTTCGAATCCTCCCTCGGGCATGGATGTGTGTGATGTCCCTAGGTTAGTTAGGTTTAAGCAGTTCTAAGTTCTAGGGGACTGATGACGTCTGAAGTTAAGTCCCATAGTGCTCAGAGCCGATCTACAAACAACCTCAGACGATTCATCAATTGTCTCCGAAATCGTTTATATAGATAAGGAACAGCATTACCTTGGTATCATTAAGTGCATAAGAATCACGTTGGGGAATTTATAACGGAATGCACAGTTCAGTAAACACACTCCTGGAAATTGAAATAAGAACACCGTGAATTCATTGTCCCAGGAAGGGGAAACTTTATTGACACATTCCTGGGGTTAGATACATCACATGATCACACTGACAGAACCACAGGCACATAGACACAGGCAACAGAGCATGCACAATGTCGGCACTAGTATAGTGTATATCCACCTTTCGCAGCAATGCAGGCTGCTATTCTCCCATGGAGACGATCGTAGAGATGCTGGATGTAGTCCTGTGGAACGGCTTGCCATGCCATTTCCACCTGGCGCCTCAGTTGGACCAGCGTTCGTGCTGGACGTGCAGACCGCGTGAGACGACGCTTCATCCAGTCCCAAACATGCTCAATGGGGGACAGATCCGGAGATTTTGCTGGCCAGGGTAGTTGACTTACACCTTCTAGAGCACGTTGGGTGGCACGGGATACATGCGGACGTGCATTGTCCTGTTGGAACAGCAAGTTCCCTTGCCAGTCTAGGAATGGTAGAACGATGGGTTCGATGACGGTTTGGATGTACCGTGCACTATTCGGTGTTCCCTCGACGATCACCAGTGGTGTACGGCCAGTGTAGGAGATCGCTCCCCACACCATGATGCCGGGTGTTGGCCCTGTGTGCCTCGGTCGTATGCAGTCCTGATTGTGGCGCTCACCTGCACGGCGCCAAACACGCATACGACCATCATTGGCACCAAGGCAGAAGCGACTCTCATCGCTGAAGACGACACGTCTCCATTCGTCCCTCCATTCACGCCTGTCGCAACAGCACTGGAGGCGGGCTGCACGATGTTGGGGCATGAGCGGAAGACGGCCTAACGGTGTGCGGGACCGTAGCCCAGCTTCATGAAGACGGTTGCGAATGGTCCTCGCCGATACCCCAGGAGCAACAGTGTCCCTAATTTGCTGGGAAGTGGCGGTGCGGTCCCCTGCGGCACTGCGTAGGATCCTACGGTCTTGGCGTGCATCCGTGCGTCGCTGCGGTCCGGTCCCAGGTCGACGGGCATGTGCACCTTCCGCCGACCACTGGCGACAACATCGATGTACTGTGGAGACCTCACGCCCCACGTGTTGAGCAATTCGGCGGTACATCCACCCGGCCTCCCGCATGCCCACTATACGCCCTCGCTCAAAGTCCGTCAACTGCACATACGGTTCACGTCCACGCTGTCGCGGCATGCTACCAGTGTTAAAGACTGCGATGGAGCTCCGTATGCCACGGCAAACTGGCCGACACTGATGGCGGCGGTGCACAAATGCTGCGCAGCTAGCGCCATTCGACGGCCAACACCGCGGTTGCTGGTGTGTCCGCTGTGCCGTGCGTGTGATCATTGCTTGTACAGCCCTCTCGCAGTGTCCGGAGCAAGTATGGTGGGTCTGACACACCGGTGTTAATGTGTTCTTTTTTCCATTTCCAGGAGTGTAGTTCATTCGCATATCGCCTCACGGCAGCAAAGCAGAACTCGGAGGCCGTTTCTGGGCACAACAGGTCGAATCGCCAGACTGACGTACAACTTAGCAGTCAGGGTGCATGGAGTAACCACGAGAGTGATCCTGCAGTCACACGAAGCCCCACTGCAGACCGTAACCCCGCGTGTCTAGCAGGCAGGCAGGTCGGCTGCAGGCACTCAAGTCGCCTCCTCCTAGTCGACTCCCGGCCATCACTGGCACCGAGGTGGAACCAGCCTCCACCAGGAAACACACGACACCTCCACCCTGCTGCGCTCCACTGAGTTCTCGCTTGACACCACTCAACTCTCAAACGTCGCTGGTCTGTGGGTAGTAGAATGCACGCTACAAGGCATCCACCTTGGACCTGTTCTTGAAGTAACCGCCTTGTAACAGCTCATTGCGTCATTGTGGTGCCAACTACCACCTAAGCTGCCGCTGCAGATGCAGTACGGTACGCCAGAGCCATACGCCAAGCACAATTGTTTTTCCTCTCTGTAGTTCCACGTGGCCGTTTGGAGTCCAATCTTATTGGCTCCGCAGTACATTGTCGTGACCGTTTCTGGCAACAATGATGTACAGTGGCAACATTCGGGGCAAGTTTTTCTGTAATGTTGCAAAAGGAACATGGACCTTCTTGTAGCCCTAATACACAACCTCTTTCAGCCCCAGTGACAAACATCAAATGGCAAAGTCCAATTTCAAAGATAAATGAAATGTCGTGTGCCTAGGGCCTCCCGTCGGGTAGACTGTTCGCCAGGTGCAAGTCTTGCGATTTGGCGCCACTTTCGCGACTTGCGCGCCGATGCGGATGAAATGATGATAATTAGGACAACACAGCACCCAGTCCCTGAGCGGAGAAAATGTCCGACCCAGCCGGGAATCGAACCCCGGTCCGTAGGATTGACATTCTGTCGCACTGACCACTCAGCTACCGGGGGCAGACAGTTTCAAAGGTAATTAACGCTCACGAACGTTGCAGAAAGTATATAAAGGAAACCTGATTTGCATCCCCATAGTGGCGCTGCTAGCCACACTCTTGTGCGACTGGCACTGCTCTTAAATCTGCATAGACATCATCAGACATCATCATACTGAAGCAGAAAGACGCCTCCAAACTTACGTTTCAGTTGCAGAACTGCTCGTTGGTGTTGCGATTTTCAGATCCGACTATAGGGGTGCAGCTTTCTCCATTTCGAAGGAATCCCCCCCACACGTACCCCCCCCCCTGTCCACCCCTCCCCTCACAACCACCACCTACTCTCTCCCCCCCCCCCCCCCTCCCCCAGCTGATGTGGTGCCTATGTCTTTTCAACTAATATCCTAGTAGTGCAGTTTTCTCGCCAATAGTAGCCATCTCGACACCTCACACTTACTACAATATATACACACACTAAGCGGTACCTGGCGGCAATCAACTTCCCGGACTGCCGTGGTGGTCATGTGTTCACTCATTAGCGTATTTCCTGCATAACGTATCCATCGACAATCATTTTGATCAACAAATTTATTTTTGTTACAAACGCAGTTATCGACGGGTTTATATAACGATACGATATTGCAGTGCCTGTGTTATTCCGAATTACAACGTGAAGTTCGCTTCGACGTGCCTGCATCGTAATTCGGAATAACACAGACTCTGCAATGGCGTATTCATCCTCCGACTGTAGGCAGGCGACTTTATACAGAAATGTCTCCCCTGTGTTGGAATACACATAATGGAGGTAAGAGTACAGCTTGCAGAGACATGGTTGACAACAAACAGGTGTTTGCGGCTTGCCGCGGGTCTCGCTCGGATAGCCTAATGGCAAGGCGGCCACTCGCGACGAGTGGGACGTCCGGGTTCGAGTCCCGGTCCGGCACAAACTTTCCCTGTCGTCATTCCACTCCACAGCTTATGGTTGTCCATGTTCGCAATTTCGAATATATTTAATACTCAAAGAGCGTTCAAAAAGTTTTGCTCAGTCGTCTCTAATTTTTTTATTTTTTGAAGGAGGAGAGTGAAATTTTTTGTGAACATACTTGGAACATTTAGCTCTACATTGAGCCTACACTATGTAGCTTCCATCAGCTGTGACGCATCTGGCCCAACGTTCTTTCCATGACGTAAATGCACTTTGGTAAAATTCTGGGGATTGACTTTTAACCATCGCGTGACACAGGAAATAAGTCCCACTATCAAATGTTTTACCGCGCAGGCGGGCCTTCTGACGATCAAAGAGGTAAAAACCAGACGGAGCCAAGTCCACACTGTAGGGAAGATGAGGAACGATTTTCCAACCCATTGTCCTGATTTTTTTCTGAGGCATAAGAACTGTATGGGGTTTGCCATTGTCACGGTGTAGTCTGAAGAACTGACGCTGAAGCTGTGGTCTGTGGGTCTTGATGGCACGTCGCAGCTTGTCCATTGACAAACAGTAATGGTCCCGATTAACTGTGGAGCTAGGTTCCAAAAAGTCGATGAAAACGACACCACACTGATCCCAGAAGAACGAGGCCATCACCTTTCACCCTGCTGTTGGTGAAAGTCTTTTTTTTCTTCTCCCGAGGGGAACCTGGACGGTGCCGCTCCATGGATTGGACTTTGCTCTCAGGTTCGGACGAAAACAACCATGTTTCATCCTGTGTAATGACGCCGTCAAGACACTGTTTCCACTCTTCAGTGAAGGTCTTCATGAGACCCTAGCATACATTCTTCCTCATCGTTTTCATTTCGCTTGTCAGTAATCTGGGCACCCAACGTGCAGAGACTTTTCTGTACCCTAGTGACTGTACCAGTGATACCACACTACCCAATGACAAACGAGTCATTTCAGCAATCTGTCGTGTCGTCACACATCTGTCATTTTGGATGATTTGGTCAATGGTCTCCTTATTCACGTCACTCACTGCCGTCGA
The DNA here is from genome assembly GCF_021461395.2 of Schistocerca americana. Taxonomy (NCBI): domain Eukaryota; kingdom Metazoa; phylum Arthropoda; class Insecta; order Orthoptera; family Acrididae; genus Schistocerca; species Schistocerca americana. Next base: position 184,695,503 of record NC_060129.1, on the reverse strand, counting down.
TGGTCTACCGCATCGTGGATTGTCCAGTAGAGAGAAATCAACTTCTTTAAACCTCTGCAACCATCGCTGGATACTGCTGCGATTCACACTGTCCTCCCCATTAACAGGGAGCAACTTCCTGTGAATGAATGTGGCAGAGTCATCGCCTCTTTTGAAAGGGGAACTCCATCATCGACCGTAGTCGCCACCTGACATCTACTTCACGGTCCATTAAGGCTCACCTGTAAATGAAAGGAAATACTATTATACACCAACTTATAGCTGAATGTTCCAAGTATGTTCACAAAAAATTTAACTCACCTCCTGCAAAAAATAAAAAAATTAGCGACCACTGTGCAAAACTTTTTGAACGCCCTTTTCCGATCTACAATGAAGCGCGAAAGAAACTGGTATAGGCATGCATATTGAAATACAGAGATATGTAAATAAGCAGAACACGGCGCTGCGGTCGGCAGCTCCTATGTAAGACAACAAGTGTCTGGCGCAATCATTAAATTGCTTATTGCAGCTACAGTGGCAGGTTATCAACATTAAAGTGAGTTTGTACGTGGTGCTATAGTCGGCGCACGAGCGATGGGACACAGCGTCTCCGAGGTAGATTATGAAGTGGGGAGTTTTCCCCGTACGATCATATCGCGAGTGTGCCGTGAATATCAGGAATCGGGTAAAAGATCAAATCTCTGACATCGCTGCGGCCGGAAAAACATCCTGCAAGAACGGTACCAACGACGGTTGAAGAAAACAGTTTAACGTGACAGAAGTACAGCACTTATGCAAATTGCTGAAGATTTCAATGCTGCACCATCAACAAGTATCGGTGTGCGAACCATTCAACAAAACATGATCGATATGGTCTTTTGGAACCAAAGGCCTACTCGTCTACCCTTGATGACGGCACAACACAAAGCTTTACGCCTTGTCAGGGTCCGTCAACACCGACGTTGGGCTGTTGATGGCTGGAAACATGTTACCTGGTCGGACGAGTGTCGTTTCAAGTTCTAGCGACGGATGGATGTGTACAGGTATGGAGACAACATCATAAATCCCTGCATGTCAGTAGCGAGGGGTCAAGCTGGTGGAGGCTCTGTAAGGATGTGGTGCATGTGTACTTGGAGTGATATGGGACCTCTGATACGTCTATATACGACTCTGACGGGTGACACGTAGGTAAGCACCTTGCCTGATGACCTGCATCCATTCATGTCCACTTTGCATTCGGACGGACTCTGGCAATTCCAGCAGGACAATGCGACGTCCCAAACGTCGAGAATTAGTACAGAGTGGCTTCGGAAACACATTTATGGGTTTAAACACCTCCGCTGGCCACCTAACTCCCCAGACATGAACATCACTGAGCACATCTGGTATGTGTTGCAACCTGCTATCCAGAAGATATCTCCACTCCCTCTTGCGGATTTATGGTCTTCATTCCTTCCAGCACTGCTTTAGACATTAGTCGAGTGCATGCCACGTCGTGTTGCGGCGCTTCTGCGTGTTCGCTGGTGCCTTACATGATGTTAGGCAGGTGTACCAGTTTCTTTGGCACTTGACTGTGCATCAGTTCCCAATTCATTATTAAAGACTGGCACGTCATGAGATTTTTGTGTCGGAATAGTAAACCAGTACGCCTGGACATCTGCTACAAGTCTCTTAGTGTAACTCGATGTCGTCCTAAGTCCACGTTGCAGGCGTATTTGTGAAACAAATACTCTTTTGTGACGAATGCGTGTCCGCAGTTGATGACTGGTAAAGTAAAGGGAAAAATGAGCGAGTCACGGGTGGGAGACGTCACGCTTCCTGCGGTTTAACCTTCCTGCGGAAACACTTCCGCTGCACGTAGCGCACACTCAGTCAGTGCTCCCTGCGGTACGCACCGCGTGTGTTCGTTCCCACCTCAGCGTGAGTAGCTGACAATGGACGCAGCGGGCGTAGCTACGTCGCTGCTGGTTTTGCTGGCAGCAAATAACTCCTCGGTGCTCGACTGTGTCTGTAACCACGTCGCCAACGTCACCGACGAAATGAGTTACGGCGATGGACTGATGTGGGAGACGTACTGCCAAGACCTCGGTGAGTACATCATCGTACAGCGTCGATTCACTCGACGTTACGCAGTACACAGTTATTATCTGCAAACAGGCTGTTTGACTTACACGTAGTGCTGTCAAACGTTCGCAGCCCACCAGCGAAGGAGTACATCATACGTCTACATCTGTATGATCACTCTGCAATTCACATTGAAGCAGTTCATCGAACTACATTGTACCTTCAAGTTACGTGGCTAGTGTTCCACTCTCGAACAGCTTCCGGGAGAAATGAACATTTAAATCTTTCCATGAGAACCCTGATTTCAATTCGTCTTCTCTGTGTAGGTGGGCGCCAAAAAAGATATTCCTACACTCTGAGGAGAAAGCTGGTGACTGCAGTTTCGTGAGAAGAACCTGCCTTAACGTGAAACGTCTTTTTTTTTCATGACAACCACCCCAATTCCTGTATTATATCAGTTCAAATGGTTCAAATGGCTCTGAGCACTATGGGACTTAACTTCTGAGGTCATCAGTCCCCTAGAACTTAGAACTACTTAAACCTAACTAACCTAAGGACATCACACACATCCATGCCCGAGGCAGGATTCGAACCTGCGACCGTAGCGGTCGCGCGGTTCCGGACTGTAGCGCCTAGAACCGCTCGGCCACCCCGGCCGGCTATTATATCCGTGGCACACTCTCCCCTATTTCATGGTAATACAGAACGAGTGCCCTTCTTTGGACATTTACGATGTCCGTCAATCCTACCTGGTAAGAATCCCACTCAATACAGCAATATTCCGGAACAGGGCGGACAAGTGTAGTGTAGGCAGTCTCTCTAGTAGGCCTGTTGCAGTTTTATAATCTTCTGCCAGTAAATCGACGCCTTTGGTTAGCCTTCCCACACACATTACCTATGTGACATTTCCAGTTTAATTTACTCGTAATACTAATCTCTAATTGTTTAACTCAATTAGATTTCTTTAATTTATCGTGTTACTGAAATTTCGCGGATATATTTTACTACTCATGTTAATGACTTCACACTTTCCATTATTTAGAGTCAGTTGCCACTTTTGAAATCATACAAATATCTTGTCTAAATCACTTTGCAATTGTTTGTGATCATCTGATGACTTTACAACAATAGTAAATTACAGCATCAGCAGCAAGTGGCTTGTAGTGAAATAGCGTGCTGACGGAATATCGTTTCAATTATGCGACTGGATTCGTGATTTCCTGTCAGAGAGGTCGCAATTCGTAGTAACTGACGGAAAGTCATCGAGTATAATGAAGTGATTTCTAGCGTTCCCCAAGGTAGTGTTATCGGACCTTTGTTGTTCCTCATACACGTAAATTATTTGGGAGACAGTCTTAGCGCCGGCCGGTGTGGCCGTGCGGTTCTAGGCGCTTCAGTCTGGAATCGCGTGACCGCTACGGTCGCAGGTTCGAATCCTGCCTCGTGCATGGATGTGTGTGATGTCCTTAGGTTAGTTAAGTTTAATTAGTTCTAAGTTCTAGGCGACTGATGACCTCAGAAGCTAAGTCGCATAGTGCTCAGAGCCACAGTCTGAGCAGCCGCCTTGCAGATGATGTTTATCGACTAATGAGGTTATCAGAGGATCCAAACGAATTGTAAAACGATTTAGAAAAAATATCTGTATAGTGGGAAAATTGGTAATTGTCGCTAAATAATGAAAAGTGTGAGGTCATCCACATGAGTGCTAAAAGGAATTCGTTAAACTTCGGTTACACGATAAATCAGTCAAATCTAAGCACCGTTAAGTTTAACTATATAGCCAGGAATGAGAATAACCAACATTTTAAATTGGAAGGAACACACAGAAAATGTTGTGAGGAAGGCTAACCGAAGACTGCGTTTCATTGGCAAAACACTTAGAACATATAACAGGTCTACTCAAAAGACTGCCTACACTACGTTTGTCCGTCGTCTTTTAGGATACTGCTGCACGGTGTGGGATCTAAGGACCAGATAGGATTGACAGAGTACATAAAAAAAGTTCAAAGAAGGGCAGCACGTTCTGTATAATTGCGAAATATGGGAGAGAGTGTCACTGAAGTGATACAGGATTTGGGCTGGAAATCATTAAAACAAAGGCGTTTTTCGTTGCTACGGAACCATCTCACGAGATTTCAATCAGCAACTTTCTCCTCCGAATGTGAAAATATTTTGCTTACGCTGATCTACGAAAACCATAATAAAATAAGGGAAATCAGAGTTCGCACTGAAAGATATAGGTGTGCGTTTCCTCCGCGCTGTACGAGATTGGAATAATAGAGAATTATTGTGAAAGTGGTTCGATGAACCTTCAGCCAAGCTCTTAAATGTGATTTACCCGTGTAGATGTAGATGCAGATGAAAAAAATATCTGTGGACTGTTCAGATTGTCTCCTAAATGATTCATGTAGATGAGGAACAACAGAGGTCCTATAAATATTCCTTTGGAATTACTCGAAGAGTTTTCGTCGATTACTACGAACTATGACCTTTCCGACATGAAATCACGAATCCACTCGCACAACTGAGACACACGTAATTTGATAACATTCCGCCTGTGAGGAACAGTGTCAAAAGTCTTCTGAAAACATAAAAATATTAAATCAATTTGACATCGCCTTTCGATACCAATTAGTACTTCGTGAGAATAAAGAGCGTGTTGTTTTTTCACGAGAACGATATTTACTGAATACGTGCTGGTTATCTCTTGATAGATCCTCTTCTTCCAGGTGATTCATAATGTTCGAACACAGTGCATCTTCAAAATCATTCCGCAAATCGTCGTTACTAATGTGGATCTGCAATGCACAGGATTACTCCTGCTTCCGTTCTTAGTACTGGTGTGACTCGTGCAAGTTTCCAGTCTTCGAGTACGGATCTTCCGTGAAGCGGGCGGTTCTACGCGACTTCTAAGTACGGAGCTGTTGCATCAGCGTAGCCTGGAAGGAACCTGACTGGTATACAGTCGGGATTGGAAGAGTTCCCTTTATTAAAAGATTTGAGCTGCTTCGCTACAGCGAGGACAACTACTTCTAAGTTACTCATGTTGACAGTTGTTCTTTATTCGAAATCTGGAATATTTACCTCGACTTCTTCGGTGAACGAATGTCGGAAAACGATGTTTAGTAACTCTCATTTACTGGCACTGTCATCACTAACATCACCACTGTTAACGCGCAGTGAAGGTATTGATTGTGTCTTGCTGCTGCTGTACTTTACGTATGATCGGTATCTCTTAGTTTTCTTTTTGAGAAAACTATTCAAGACATGTCCCATCGAAGTTCCCTTCTGTAAAACTTTGATGATCTAGTTGTTCTTTCCTTCGTTTAAAAATTTGCGTGATTTTTTCTGTTGCTTCTGCAACACCGTTCTGATATGTTTTGTGTATCGTGGGGAATCTGTTTGATACGTATCTCTCAACTGCGGTCGATGCCATTTCCTAGCATTCAAACCCCATCTTGTCTGTATTTACATATTGCGGTCGAAAAGAGTGGAGATTGCGTGAAGCGGACTTTTATCTCCTTGTTAAAGTAGATGTATTTTGCATGTACACTATGTGCTCAAAAGTATCCGGACATCCCTAAAAACGTACGTGTTTCATATTTGATGCATTGTGCTGCCACCTACTGCCAGGTACTCCATATCAGCGACCTCAGTAGTCATTAGACATCGTGAGAGAGCAGAATGGGGCGCTCTGCGGAACTCACGGACTTCAAACGTGGTCAGGTGATTGGGTGTCATTTCTGTAATACGTCTGTACGCGACATTTCCACACTCCTAAACGTCCCTAGGTCCACTGTTTCCGATGCGACAGTAAAGTGGAAACGTGAAGGGGCACGCACAGCACACAAGCGTTCAGGCCGACCTCGTCTGTTGACTGACAGACACCGCTGACAGTTGAAGAGCGTCGTAACGTGTAATGGCCAGACATCTATCCAACCATCACACAGGAATTCCAAACTGCATCAGGATCCACTGCAGGTACTGTGGCAGTTCGGCGGGAGGTGCGAAAACTTGGAGTTCGTGCTCGAGCGGCAGCCCATAAGACACACATCACGCCGGTAAATACCAAATGACGCGTCGCTTGGTGTAAGGAGCGTAAACATTGGACGATTGAACAGTGGGAAAACGTTGTGTGGAGTAACGAATCACGGTACACAATGTGGCGATCCGATGGCAGGGTGTGGGTATGGCGAACGCCCGGTGAACGTCATCTGCCAGCATGTGTAGTGCCAACAGTAAAATTCGGAGGCGGTGGTGTTATTGTGTGGTCGTGTTATTCATGAAGGGGGCTTGCACTCCTTGTTGTTTTGCGTGGCACTGTCACAGCACACGCCAACACTCATGTTTTAAGCATCTTCAAAAATGGTTCAAATGGCTCTGAGCACTACTGGACTTAACTTCTGAGGTCATCAGTCCCCTAGTACTTAGAACTACTTAAACCTAACTATCCTAAGGCTATCACACACATCCACGCCCGAGGCAGGATTCGAACCTGCGACCGTAGCCGTCGCGCGGTTCCAGACTGTAGCGCCTAGAACCGCTCGGCCCCTCCGGCCGGCTTTAAACGTCTTTGTACTTCCCAATGTTGAAGAGCAGTTCGGGGATGGCGATTTATGCTTAAAACACGAGCGAGCACCTGTTCATAATGCACGGCCTGTGGCGGAGTGGCTACACGACAATAACATCCTTGCAATGGACTGGGCTGCACAGAGTCGTATCCTGAATCCTACAGAATACCTTTGGGATGTTTTGGAACACCGACTTCTTGCCCAGCCTCACCGACTGACATCGATACCTTTCCTTAATGCAGCACTCCGTGAAGAATAGGCTGCCACTCCCCAAGAAACCTTTCAGCACCTGACTGAACGTACGCCTGCGAGAGTGGAAGCTGTCATCAAGGCTAAGGATGGATTCCAGCATTACCACGAACTTGTAAGTCGTTTTCAGCCAAGTGTCCAGATACTTCTGATAACATGGCATATTTTTGGTGGGTTTAGGTGTTACGGTATTCAGTCTCGCTACAACAGCCTTGTAGTCACTAATCTGTGTATCCGCTATTGTGCTCTCTATTGGTTCACCTTTATTTGTTGCTAAGAGTTAAAATATAGTTTCTAAACCATTAACACTTCGAGTGCGCTCCTGAACTAACAGTTCGAAATAGTTTTCTAAGAAAGCATTCAGTGGTATTTCGAAATAAGTTTCTTGCATGCCACCGACTGTAAACATATATTTTTTTCCAACGTATCGAGGGTAGATCGAAGTCACCTTCACCTATAATTGAACATATGGGGTGCCTGTTTGAAATGAGACTCAAGCTTCCTTTGAAGGACTACGTTTATTAGGACTGAGTTTTTTAGAGGAAACCGACACCTCAGTTTCAAGCCTACAGATCTATGGACTTTGTCTAATCTGTTTTTCAGGCGAGACGATGTCTTGAAGTATTTTTGGGAAAGTCTGCAAATAACCCGTGTAGATCAATCAGAACGAAAGAAATTGCAGAAAGTAGTTGAAGATAGCGATTTTTTTGCAGGGGCAAGGATTCGGAATTCGGTGCATGCGCAGTGATAGACAAATGTAAATTTCCGTGTCATAAGCGAAAATGGAGAACGGCATTCTGCGTGTTACAATTGATCTGTCTGTCATGACAGTACTGAGCAGGTTTCATCAGCGATTCAGTGAAGCGCCTCCTAATGCCGACAATACGAGCATTCTCAGGCGGCATCGGCAGTCTGAATGGCAGAACGTTCGTACAGACAAAGAACAACCAGGCGGCGCGAAGCAGATTATCGCTAATGTTTTCTCCGTGAAACCCACACATAACACCTGAGCATGAACAGCTACAGTCGTTTCCAACAGCTGTATTAGTTTTCCAGTGCCCTCTGTTATTTCGAGCAGTGGTTTGTAGAGCTACCAGTGTTTTGCAATGGCCGGTGAACGTGCTTAGCTGACATGGCGAGCCAGACTGCGTGGTGCTTACAGCAGGCCGTAGTTGAGGGGTGGAGCGGTACTTGAGAAGACCTCCTGCCTGCATACAGTCATGTAGATCGCGGATCACCCAGAGAAGGGACGCCAAACATCATAGTTATAATAATCTATACACACACATATAGCGTGGATCATAATTAATGGCGTAAACGCATGTAGTTCAAAGTACACGAAACTAGAAGCAAAAAAGTCTCAGTAAACATAGCGTCGTAAATGCATACCTTAAGAGCTACGAGCAATTCTTCATCTTCGATACTGTGAAGCAGATCTCACCTACTGCAGGCTCTTTGCTTTCCACATTTTGGGAAGTATGTCCAGTAACATTCACTATAAAATGCAAACCTGAGAGGTTGTAAGCAATTCTTCATTAGAAGAGTTGTGTTTCCATGTAGCGAAGAGGAGCACGTGCTCATAGCTCTTAATGTGTGCATTTTAGAGCAAATGTTTACTGGAAATTTTTTCTTGTTTTGGTCCATACTACTACTTCCCAAAATGTGGAAAGCAAAGAGCTTGCAGTAGAAGAAATTTGCTTGACAGTATCGAAGATGAAAAACTGCTCGTAGTTCTTAAGGTATCCATTATCGACCCTATGTTTCCTCAGACCTTTTTGCTTCTAGTATCGTGTACTTTCAACTGTATGCGTTTACACTATTAATTATGATACACGGTGTATAGTGTTCGTTTCATTGTAATTCATACAAATCTACAGTATGTAAGACGTATGCGTTGCCGGCGATGGGCGAGGCATGGCAGAGTCTCTGACCAGAGAGTAGTATGTAGTTAGTTGTTGCTTGTCGCGAGTCGGCGTCTGTCGGCAGTAGTAGTCAGTCCGAGTAGTAGTCGTCAGTCCGTGCTAGTCTTCAGTAGTCTTCAGTCCGTGCTAGTAAGCTGTAGTCGACACGAGTCGGCGCGTGCCTGCGCGTGTCGGCAGTTGCACTGGTCGGGACACTGGAGGATCAGTATTATTGTAGAAGGTAAAGAAGCAGCCTTGCGCATATCTAGTAATGTATATTAACTGCCATTAATTTATTTAAAAAATGCCCCAATAATAATTTTATAATATAAAGTTTTTTTTTTTTTAAAAGAAAAGCATTGATTTCAATTTAAAGAAAATTTCCATTCCATGATCATTCGTTCCAAGAATCAGAAAAAAATATACGCCAGCATTGCACGAAGCTGTGCCAAAAAATCTCCGTATAAGGCAGATATATATTCGCAGTTTTTATTAAGGTAAGAATTTTTTCCTTTTTTTTAAATTCAGAATACAGGGGCGAAGCGCAACTCTGCTGTCGTCATAAAATTTACCAGGTTACTGATTTTTTTTTTTTATTATTTCGGTGTTTAGGAATTGAATTTTGTGGTTACATTAAATGCGAATGCATTTCTGCACGGAGACTATAAATGGGAGCTAATTTTGTTCAGAGGTTACAGTTGGTTCATCATTTAATTATTATTTTATGGGGAGTTTACACATGGTTCATTTTTCATTATTTCTGTGGGGAGATTACACTTGGTTCATGGTTGCTTATAATTTAAATTAATTTTGTGGGGAGGTTACAAGTATTATTCCAATCTTCATCAAATGTTGCACACTTTACCTTCAACGGAAGAGAATTGTCACTGTCTGCATAATATTTCGTAATCTGCCTTTAAATATATGTGTATGGGGTATATATAGAGGAAAGGTTTTTACGAAATATCTCTAAAAGTTCTTCGCCGATTTACTTCAAATTTCTACATGATCCCATAGTCAACGTTTGGGAGGACGTAGGCTACATATATTTTTAGCAAGAGCTGGTATTGTCATTTGGAGAGCGAAACCGGTGGATAAATAGTACTAACTGCGACCTGTGGCTCTTTTCAGAAACTTGTATACTTACCTACACACGAGCAGTGGCGGATACAGGAAAACCTCAAAGAGGGGCGCTAAAGCTATCTTGAGCTATCTTTACTCTTAGCTTAATATTAAATAATCAAGTCACATGGAAAGTTTCATTTAAACTGATTATACACATATACAAGAACATGCCATCTTATGGTATAAAAAAGTTACAAATGTGGTTCTCTTCCTTAAATGAAGAATTGTATGCGCAAATTGATTAATTGGCATAACATACATTATTAGGCAACATGAAAATCCATGTTGGCTGCGGCAAGTTGCACACCAAAAACCGTGGTCGGTGACTGTGCGGTGTGGGATTCTGGACAGAATTACAGGCCCCTATTTCATCGAATGAAATCCTAATGTTAGGAACTACACCACGTTACGGTAAGAAACATTAGGTCTGTTACTGGAAGAAATACTTTTAGGAACAAGGAACAGAATGTGGTATCGACACTTTGCGTGTCCGACACATTTTTCGCTGACGGCCAGAAACGAGTTGCAGAGACAATTCCCAGATGGTTGGATTGGACGCGGAGGAGACGAGTCGCGGCCGGCTCGTTCGCCAGACTCGACCCATCTGGAGTTTTTCTTGTGGGGATTCATAAAGGACATTGTTTATAAAGACGTTCCTACTACACCTGAACATATGCGAGAGAGAATTGTCAGACCATGTGGTTCGATAAGTGCCGAAGTGAGAAGGAATACCACTCAATCCATGATAAGAAGATTGCACCACTGACTTGATACCAATGGTCATCAGTTCGAACACCTTCTGTACATGGACGTTCATTCCGCGTTTTTGACCTTCGTTGATCTTCAAAGACCTTACTGTTACACGTCATTCGATTCGTCTCGATAGCCGCTGTCAGCTAATAAGTAACAACTATAGCATGCCACTTAAGAAAACGAATTTGACCTTTATATCTCTGACACAACACCACCTAGTAACAAACAACCAACGTCATATTAGGACCACCGTTGTCCCATGCAACATTTCTCCCACAAACTTTTAAGCTCCTATCATACTTTCGGAGTTACTCTTGGTGGCAATAGTTGGTGACTCACCCTGTATGTTCGTATGCGACTCTCATTTTCCATTCATCTGTATCTGTAATTTAATTAATTACTAAATCAACTTCTTGTATTTTGACTTGCATAAGTGTCGATCTGTCTTTTATTGTACAAAACGTAAATTTTTTTGGCAACTGACATGTCCAGCTTTTTTAATACTTTTCTAAAATTTTTCCTCTCATGTGACTGAAGCACGGCAAATAGTATCCCCTGACGATCCAACCAAAGCCCATACGTTGGCGGGTGGTGGGGGCAGGGGGGGGGGGGGGAGGAGGGGGAAGCAACAGTAAGGAAGAAAAAAAGTTGATTGCTGTTTCCCAAACGCGGTTGCTTTCGCTGTGGGTATCAACAAGTCACAGGGCCAATCAATTTCTTGACAGATATTAAACATCTTGGGCAACGTCGGGAATTACTTACTTACAAGTATTAATGATTAATTATGTTGTAAAAAATGTCAGCCAATGTCTTTCAGCCACTGCGACGCTACTCCGATCCAGTAAACTTCCAGCCTTCTCCAAACAGATGACGAGGACAGTGATGAGACGAGAGGCCACGCAGTCGTACCAAAACTACTCAGTGGGCTGTGCTGCGTGCGAAGTGGATTCGCTGGCTCTTGGACACAATGCAGCCAAGATCTGTGTGTCGATTAGGACCTCGAAGCTTTCTGCATTTACAAGTTTACTAATATCTCATGAACATTACTGTAAAGCTCGCACTGATTATCTGCAAAGTACACACTATGATGGCATCCCGATGTTTCGGCTGTTGATGATAGCTGCCTATCAGGGGCCTCGCTTCGTGAGTTTACTTCACGGCAGTGCTACTGACTGCGAGGATCACCACAACGAACAGTAACACGGAGCAGGTACGAAACAGCTTAAATGTTCTCTCGCGAGATTATCTCTCAACCGAGATAAGCTTTATCGGATGGCTCCGAGGTCGCTTCTCACGGGCTCAGCGTTGTTTGCTTCCAGAGGCACTGAATCTTCTCCTGTATTTGTTAGCGTTGCAGTCTAGGGCTCTTATTCCTCTTTGTTGGTGCTTTTCTAAAGAGTACTTGAGTCGCCCTTTTAAAATATTCTCGTATCCTTCGTAGCCCAACTAGCGGGGATAATGTCTTTTGCGTGGTAGAATAATCTGACCATAAATTTTTAGGCAGCTGAATATAATTTTTTTCTGTTTTTTATTTACTGTGGGTCCACTTGCTGCCATTCAGTGCTCTGACTGCTGCTTCATTTCCGGCGTGTACTCATCTGTGAGCCACACTACCGCATATAAAGGCAGATCCTGCTGGATTATTGTTTTAACCGATCCGAAGACTGTTGAGTAATCAGCTATCTTATTAGCTTACTGTCAACTGTGTAAGTGTAGGTGGAAAAACACTGTAACACTCTGATTCTCTTACACGAGTAAAAAACAAGGAATGGCGGCAGATCGTCAGGTAAATATACCTGAGGAGATATTTAACGTAAGCAGCTCAGAGGCGCATCACAGAAATTAAAACCACTACACTAGGGGCGTTCAATAAGTAATGCAACACAATTTTTCTCGGAAAATTTTGATTGAAAAAATACGGAGTTTTGTATGCTACATATTGGAACATTCCCGCCGATTGTCTCATGGAGCTCCGATAGCTGGTGGGGGACAATACGTAGCCTTTAAAATGGCGTCTCTAACAGAGGTGCGTTCCAAGCAGACAGAATTTCTCATTTCTATTGGCGGAACACCAGAGCGTCGCAGACACAGGCGCGGGCAGAATGTCTACGGTGACGTGGCAGTGAACGAAAGCACGGTGAGTCGTTGAGCGAGGCATCTGACGTCATCGCAACAAGGTCGCACAAAACCTTCCGATCTACACAGAGCTGTGACTTCTGCAATGTTGAAACGTGCGGACACTCTCATTCCAGATGATGGACGGATCACACTCAGACATCTCGCTGCAGAATTGGACGTCCGTGTTGTTAGCGCTGACACACTCGTCCACCAGGTGAACTACTCAAAGGTGTGCGCCCGCTGGGTTCCTCGTCGCCTAACAGAAAGAGTGTTCTAGCAGCAGTGGACACGGGAAGATCCTGAAGATGATCCCAGCAGAAAGGTCGAAACGTCGATTATTTTAGAGGAGATATGAAGCGGGCTAATAGCCCAGAAGATTTTAACTTCATGCAAGGACCGTCTGTGCGGAAATGCTTGCACATTACGTGACTGATAGTTACAACTTTTTGTTGGACATCGCCACATGCTATGAAACTTCGATTCATCACTTCGAAACGAAAAAAAACGGCAATCCATGGAGTGGCGCCACACAACTCCACTTCTGAAGAAAAAACTGAAAGCTGTACCGTCAGTTGGTAAAGTAATGGTGTCCGTCTTGTCGGAGTCTGAAGGGGTGAAGGGGTTATTCTGTTCGATCTTCTCCCTCATGGTGCGAAGGTCAAATCTGAAGCGTTCTGCGCTACATTCAGAGAACTGAAGAAACGACTTCTGCATATTTGCTGTCACAAAAATGTAAACTGAATTTTACATCTGCATCTACATGGATACTCTGCAGATCACATTTAAGTGCCTGGCAGAGGGGTCATCGAAGCACCTACACAATTCTCTATTATTCCAATCTCGTGTAGCGCGCGAAAAGTACGAACACCTATATCTTTCCGTATGAGGTCTGATTTCCCTTATTTTGTCGTGGTGACCGTTTCTTCTTATGTAGGTCGGTCTCAATAAAATATTTTCGCATTCGGAAGAGAAAGTTGGTGACTGAAATTTCGTGAGAAGACTCCGTCGGAACGGAAAACGACTTTCTTTTAATGATGTCCAGCCCAAATCCTGTACCATTTCAGTAACACTTTCCCATATTTCGCGGTAATAAACAACGTGCTGTCCTTTTTTCAACTTCTTCGATGCACTCCGCCAATTCTATCTGGTAAGGATCCCAGACCGCGCAGCAGTATTCCAAAAGAGGACGGACAAGCGTAGTGTAGGCAGTCTCCTTAGAAGATCTGTTACATTTTCTTTTGTGACCTGCCAACGAATCGCTGTCTTTGTTTGGACTTCCCCCACGACATTTTCTATGTGTTTCTTACAATTCAAGTTCTTCGTAATTGTAATTCCTAGGTATTTAGTTGAATTTACGGCCTTTAGATTTGACTGATTTATCGCGTAACCGAAATTTAACGGATTCCTTTCAGTACTCACGTGGGTGACCTCACGCTTTTCGTTATTTAGGGTCAACTACTAATTTTCGTACCATTCAGATATCTTTTCTAAATCGTTTTGCAATTTGTCTTGATCTTCTGATGACTTTATTAGTCGATAAACGACAGCGACATCTGCAAACAACCTAAGACGGCTGCTCATATTGTCTCCCAAATCGTTTATATAGATATAACACTACCTTGGGAACGCCAGAAATCACTTCTGTTTTACTCGATGACTTTCCGTCAATTACTGTTACCTCTTTGACATGAAATCATGAATCCAGTTACATAACTGGGATGATATTCCATAGGCACGCAATTTCACTACAAGCCGCTTATGTGGTACAGTGTCAAAAGCCTTTCGGAAATCCAGAAATACGGAATCAATCTGAAATACCTTGTCAATAGCACTCAACATTTCGGGCGAGTAAACATCTAATTGTGTTTCACAAGAACGATCTTTTCTAAGTCCATGTCGACTGTGTGTCAATAGGCCGTTTTCTTCGAGGTAATTCATAATGTTCGAACTCAATAAGCTATATGTTCCAAAATCCTGCTCCATATCGACGTTAACGATATGGGCCTGTAATTTAGTGGATTACTCCTACTACCTTTCTTTAACATTGGTGTGACCTGTGCAACTTTGCAATCTTTGGGTACGGATCATTCGTCGAGCAAACGGTTGTATGTGATTGTTAAGCTGGGAGCTAATGCATCAGCATACTCCGAAAGGAACCAAACTGGTATACAGCCTGGACCAGAAGACTTGCTTTTATTAAGTGATTCAAGTTGCTTTATTACTCCGAGGATATTTACTTCTACGTTACTCATGTTGGCAACTGTTCTTGATTCGAATTCAGCGATATTTACTTCGTCTTCTTTTGTGAAGGTATTTCGGAAGACTACGTTTAGTAGCTCTGCTTTGGCATCACTGCCTTCGATAGTATCTCCGTTGCTATCACGCAGAGCACACATTGATTGTTTCTTGCCATTAACATAATTAAAAAAAATGGTTCAAATGGCTCTGAGCACTATGGGACTTAACAGCTGAGGTCATCAGTCCCCTAGAACTTAGAACTACTTAAACCTAACTAACCTAAGGACATCACACACATCCATGCCCAAGGCAGGATTCGAACCTGCGACCGTAGCGGTGTCACGGTTCCAGACTGACGCGCCTAGAACCGCACGGCCACACCGGCCGGCAACATAATTCACATACGACCAGAATCTCTTTGG
The DNA here is from genome assembly GCF_021461395.2 of Schistocerca americana. NCBI lineage: Eukaryota > Metazoa > Arthropoda > Insecta > Orthoptera > Acrididae > Schistocerca > Schistocerca americana. The sequence goes on along the minus strand of NC_060129.1, from coordinate 184,680,083 downwards.
ATTTTCTGCCAGGTTTCGAGAGAAGGTTTCGTTGTGGAAACTATTGCAAGTATCTCGCATTGAAGTCCGCGCTTAATTTGGAGGTTCTGTAAAAGATCGCCAATCTTGGGGATTTTGCGTCTGTTTAAATTTTGCATGTTTGTTTCGTTGTTTCTGCAACAGTGTTCTCACCTGTTTTGTGTACCAAAGAGGATCAGCTCCGTCGTTTGTTAATTTACTTGGTACAAAACTCTCAGTTGCTGCCGATTCTATTTCTTGGAATTCAAGACACATCTGGTCTACACTTATACACTCCTGGAAATGGAAAAAAGAACACATTGACACCGGTGTGTCAGACCCACCATACTTGCTCCGGACACTGCGAGAGGGCTGTATAAGCAATGATCACACGCACGGCACAGCGGACACACCAGGAACCGCGGTGTTGGCCGTCGAATGGCGCTAGCTGCGCAGCATTTGTGCACCGCCACCGTCAGTGTCAGCCAGTTTGCCGTGGCATACGGAGCTCCATCGCAGTCTTTAACACTGGTAGCATGCCGCGACAGCGTGGACGTGAACCGTATGTGCAGTTGACGGACTTTGAGCGAGGGCGTATAGTGGGCATGCGGGAGGCCGGGTGGACGTACCGCCGAATTGCTCAACACGTGGGGCGTGAGCTCTCCACAGTACATCGATGTTGTCGCCAGTGGTCGGCGGAAGGTGCACGTGCCCGTCGACCTGGGACCGGACCGCAGCGACGCACGGATGCACGCCAAGACCGTAGGATCCTACGCAGTGCCGTAGGGGACCGCACCGCCACTTCCCAGCAAATTAGGGACACTGTTGCTCCTGGGGTATCGGCGAGGACCATTCGCAACCGTCTCCATGAAGCTGGGCTACGGTCCCGCACACCTTTAGGCCGTCTTCCGCTCACGCCCCAACATCGTGCAGCCCGCCTCCAGTGGTGTCGCGACAGGCGTGAATGGAGGGACCAATGGAGACGTGTCGTCTTCAGCGATGAGAGTCGCTTCTGCCTTGGTGCCAATGACGGTCGTATGCGTGCTTGGCGCCGTGCAGGTGAGCGCCACAATCAGGACTGCATACGACCGAGGCACACAGGGCCAACACCCGGCATCATGGTGTGGGGAGCGATCTCCTACACTGGCCGTACACCACTGGTGATCGTCGAGGGGACACTGAATAGTGCACGGTACATCCAAACCGTCATCGAACCCATCGTTCTACCATTCCTAGACCGGCAAGGGAACTTGCTGTTCTAACAGGACAATGCACGTCCGCATGTATCCCGTGCCACCCAACGTGCTCTAGAAGGTGTAAGTCAACTACCCTGGCCAGCAAGATCTCCGGATCTGTCCCCCATTGAGCATGTTTGGGACTGGATGAAGCGTCGTCTCACGCGGTCTGCACGTCCAGCACGAACGCTGGTCCAACTGAGGCGCCAGGTGGAAATGGCATGGCAAGCCGTTCCACAGGACTACATCCAGCATCTCTACGATCGTCTCCATGGGAGAATAGCAGCCTGCATTGCTGCGAAAGGTGGATATACACTGTACTAGTGCCGACATTGTGCATGCTCTGTTGCCTGTGTCTATGTGCCTGTGGTTCTGTCAGTGTGATCATGTGATGTATCTGACCCCAGGAATGTGTCAATAAAGTTTCCCCTTCCTGGGACAATGAATTCACGGTGTTCTTATTTCAATTTCCAGGAGTGTATTATTAATTTGGAATGAGTGGATATTGTCTGTCAGGTAGGCGTCAAATTAATTTTTATCTACTTTTTTGAATAAGTATAGTTTTCGTTTATTTTTTGAAGATTTGGGTGTTACAATATTCAGTCTCGCTACGACAACCCTGTCTTCACTAATCCGTGTATCGGTTTTGATGCTCGTTATTAACTCCGGATTATTTGCTGCTAAGAGATCAGGTGTGTTTTCACAACCGTTTAGTAACTGCTCGAAATAGTTTTCAGGGAATGCGTTTAGCACAATTTCGGATGATGTTTTATGCGTACCTCCGGAATTAAACATGTATTTTCGCCAACATACCGAGGCTAAATTAAAGTCACCACCAACTATAATCGTATGAGTCGGGTTGGTGTTTGAAATCAAACTCAAGTTTTCTTTGTACCTTTCAGCAACTGTATCATCTGAATAGGAAGGTCGGTAAAAGGATCCAGTTATTATTTTATTCCGGTTACCAACAATGACCTCCGGCCACACTAGCTCACTGGAAGCATCTACTTCAGTTTCGCGGCAAGTTGAACTACCGTTTTTATCCATGATTGTGTAAGGCCTTAGACAAGTCTACACACCCGAGATGAGCTCACAGACCATCATGGGACTGTTCTTCCTCGTGCATACTACATCACGGAACTCACATACTGCGATTGCCATCTGTTTGGCCCAATGAAGGGTAACCACTGCAGGAAGCAGTGCGTGGATGATGGGGAAATTATTGGTGCAGCAGGAGGCTGGCTCCGTCATCACCCAGTAGAGTGGTGCCATGAGGCCCTCCCAATGAGGCGGCGTAAGGGTGTCGTGCTGAACCGACGTTGTGTTCAAAAATACAGTTTAGGAGCCAGAGAACTGGGGAATAGTATGGTGTCTTGGTACCCTGAATAAAACATAGCTGTTGGCAGAGAGAAAGTGTTGCGTTACTTACTGAACACCCCTCATATGTCCATTATAATGATGAGGATTTTTGTTTTCCTGTATAAATGTGGGCAGACAGGCCATGGTGAGGGATGTAAAGAGGGTGTCATTCCGGGAGGTGAGAGCGTGTTGGAAGGCAGGCGGGATGTCGACGGCAAAGGCTGCAAGTCTGCAGAGCAGGCCGGACTGAAGCTCTGGAGTCGGCAGCACCCACCCCCGCTGGCCGCCGGTGTACTGAGGAGCCAAGTCTTAGGGCTCCTGCGAGCGGCAGTTCAGGTGCCACAGCTGCAGTCCGGTGTTTCTCATGAAGCCTTGAACAGACCTCTCGCCCACTGACGTACCGGTATCTCATCTCTGTCGTTCTGAAAAGTTTCCCATCGGCGTTTGCATACATCTGCCTAGCCAGCTCGAATTCTCCAAATTGCCAGTCAAATCACTGAACAATAGCTACGTTTTCGATTTGGACAACACGCTCTGTGCTCGCATTAGATACTGCTCTAGTACGAGATATTTCGGGTAACGCTGGAATTCTAACTGATAGACACCAGCCCGCATCTCGTGGTCGTGCGGTAGCGTTCTCGCTTCCCACGCCCGGGTTCCCGGGTTCGATTCCCGGCGGGGTCAGGGATTTTCTCTGCCTCGTGATGGCTGGGTGTTGTGTGCTGTCCTTAGGTTAGTTAAGTTTAAGTAGTTCTAAGTTCTAGGGGACTGATGACCATAGATGTTAAGTCCCATAGTGCTCAGAGCCATTTGAACCATTTTTGATAGACACCATATTATCGTGTATAGACAGCCAGTCGAAATACTCCTGTTCCGTGCGATCTGAATCCACTACGTGAGTGGGTATTAAAATTATCTGTTTATCACTGTCCAGTATTTACTACATACTGTGTCGAAACATCTATCAACATTTAAAGCGTGTTGTCAGCCTGCCTTCATACTCCTGCAGATATTTTTCCAGTAGCACTTCGTCATATACTGATCGGCCAACACATTGTGACCACCGATCTGCTATCGATGTAACCCCGTCCAGGCGACAACAGCGCCACCTGGTGGTCAGACACATGCACAGTGCATGTAGTATGAACGAGCCTGCTGTCCACGTGTAGAATGGGGAAGGCGTGCGATCTATCTGGGTCTGACCGAGGGCAGCCTGTGATGGCCCAGAGGTACAGCACCAGCATTTCGGAAACGGCACGTGTTGTCGGGTGTTAGAGGAGTCCTGTGGTGAGTGTCTTCAGAACGTGGCGAAACCAGAGCGAAACCACGTGCAGAGGTTGGGCAGCCACCCCTCATTACAGGTGTCGGACATCGTAGGCTGGGCAGCGAACTGTGGCGGAACTAGCGTCAAACTTCCATGTTGGGTAGAAAGCATATAGATACAGCAACAAGGAATATCTCAGTGGGCAGTACAGTTGAAGAGGGATGGACATCCCTAAAAAGGGCGATAACAAAGGTTATGAAGGAAAGCACAGGTACAAAGAAGGTAACTGCGAAGAAACCAAGGGTAACAGAAAAAAATATATCAATTGATCTATGAAAGAAGGAAACAGAAAAATGTTCTAAGAAACTCAGGAACACAGAAATACAAGTCGCTGAGGATCGAAATAAATAAGAAGTGCAGGGAAGCTAAGACGAAATGGCTGCATGAAAAATGTGGAAGGATCAAAGAAGAAATGATTGTTGGCAGGACTGACTCAGCATACAAGAAAGTCAAAACAATCTTCGGTGACGTTAAAAGCAAGGGTGGTAACATTAAGAGTGCAACGGGAATTCTACTGTTAAAGGCAGAGGAGAGAGCGGATAGGCGGAAAGAATACAATGAAAGTCTCTGTGAGGAGGAATTGTCTGATATGATAGAAGGAGAAACTGGAGTCGATTTAGAAGAGTTAGCGGACCCTGTATTAGAGTCGGAATTTAAAAGAGCTTTGCAGGACTTAAGATCAAATAAGGCAGAAGGGCTAGATAATATCTCATCAGAATTTTTAAAATCGATGGGGGAAGTAGCAACAAAACGACTATTTACGTTCGTGTGTAGAATGTATCAGTTTGGCGACATACCATCTGACTTTCGGAAAAACATCACCCACACAGTTCCGAAGACGGCAAGAGCTGACAGGAGCGAGATTTATCGCACAATCAGCTTAACAGCTCATGGATCCAACTTGCTCACAAGGATAATATACAGATGAGTGGAAAAGAAAATTGAGAATGCGCTAGATGGCGATCAGTTTGGCTTTAGCAAAGGTGTAGACACGAGAGAGGCAATTCTGAAGTTACGGCTAATAGTGGAAGCAATACTGAAGATAAATCAAGACACGTTCACAGGATTTGTCGACCTGGAGAAAGCGTTCGACAGTGGAAAAGGGTGCAAGATGTTCGAAATTCTGAGAAAAGTAGGGGTAAGCTATAGGGAGACACCGGTCATATACAATATGTACAAAAGCTAAAAAGGAATAATAAGAGTGGACGACCAAAAACGAAGTGCTCGTATTAAAAAGGGTGTAAGACAAGGATGTAGTCTTGCACCCCTACTGTTCAATCTGTACATCGAGGAACCAATGATGGAAATAAGGTTCAGGAGTGGAATTAAAATTCAAGGTGAAAGGATATCAATGATGCGATTCGCTGATGACATTGCTATACTGTGTGAATGTGAAGAAGAATTACACGATCTGCTGAATGGAATGGTGTGATGAGTACAGAGTATGGATTGAGAGTAAATCGAAGAAAGACGGAGGTAATGAGAAGTAGTAGAAATGAGAACAGTGAGAAACTTAACATCAGGATTGATGGTCACGAAGTAGACGCAGTTAAGGAATTCCTCTACCTAGGCAGGAAAATAACGAGTGCCGGATGGAGCAAGGAGAACATCAAAAGCAGACTAGTAATGGCAAAAAGGTTATCCCTGGCCAATAGAAGTCTCCCAATATCAAATATCGGCCTTAATTTGAGGAAGAAATTTCTGAGAATGTAAGACTGGAGTATAGCGCTGTATGGTAGTGAAACATGGACTTTGGGAAAACAGGAACATAAGAGAATTGAAGCATTTGAGATGTGGTGCTACAGACGAATGTTGAAAATTAGGTGGACAGATAAGGTGAGGAATGAGGAACTTCTGTGCTGAATCGGAAAGGAATATGTGGGAAAAAAGTGGTAAGGAGAAGGAACAGGATGGTAGGACATCTGTTAAGGCATGAGCGAGTGACTTCCATTGTACTAGAAGAGCTGTAGAAGGCAAAAACTGTATAGGAAGACAGCAAATAATAGACGACATATGTTGCAAGTGCTACTCTGAGATCAAGAAGTTAGCACAGCACAGGAATTCGTGGCGGGCTGTATCAAACCAGTCAGAAGACTATTAATATTTTCTAATGGGTAATCGACATATAGTTTGTACAGTAAGGCTAAAGATCAATCTGTTTATGAACATAGTGAATTTCTTTACGTCAACCAGCAAAGAATCTGAAATATATGGGACATGCATGAACAGACTAAATCTTTATATATGTGTCAACTCAAAGGCTACGACTCAGGATATCAGGTAGGGTATTTACTTATCTTAAAATAAATTTGAGTAGTCATCAAACCAAAAATTACTAAAAAGAGTACCGTGATGGGGTTCCATTCAGGCTGCAATAACGCAGCTAGGGCTGAGACTAATTCGACAGATGCAGAGGTAATCATAGTGAACTACACTACAAAATAAATACGACGCACCACGAATTATGCGAATGGGACGGAAATTGGTAGATGTGATGTACATCGACCGACAAACATGTAATTGTAGTTTAAGAAAAATTGGATGATTTATTGAAAAAAAAAACATAACTTCACAAGTTGAGCAAGTCTGTAACACGTTGATCAACCTCTGGCCTTATGCAAGCAGTTGTTTGGCTTACCTTACCACTGTCTGGGGCGCCTCCAGACACCTCTCCACTGGCCATCGGGGCTCAGTTCGAAGCAGAATTCATCAGTGAATACGATTCTACTCCAGTCACTGAGCTTTCAGACCAAAGACGTGTCTACAGTCGTCCCGCACAATGGCGGGACACCAACCAGAATGTCGCCCGCCGCGTGGAGCGACACCCAGGAGTGTCTGGGGCGACGTTTCTTTTCTCTTCGTAGCAGGAACTCTTTGGCAGCCATGTGCACCGCCTTTACTGCACAGTAGTACGTCGACGATTTCCTACGCCCACTTTTCTTGCCTTTCATGGCAGACCATCCTGGGCTTATATTTCAGCACGATAATGCTCTCCCGCAGACGGCGAGGATTTCTACTGCTCGTATTCCTGCTTGCCAAACTCTACCTTGGGCAGCAATGTCGCCGGATCTCTCCCCAATAAAGAACGTAAGGAGCATTGTGGAAAGAGCCCTCCCACCGTCTCGCGGCTTTGGCGATCTAATTTGCCAGCTGAGCAGAATTTCACACGATGTCCCTCAGCAGGTCATTAAACAACTCTGTCAGTCAATGCTAAGCCGAATAACTGCCAGCATGAGGACCAGGGGTGTACAGCACGTTACTGACTTGCTCAGTTAGTGAAGCTCTTTCTCTTGAAAAAACTATCTATTTTTTTTTTTCTTCGCTTGTCATCACTTGTTTGTTTATATCTGTCCACCACATCTACCGATTCCGATAATTTCTTCGTGGTGCGTCGTTTCTTCTTTGTGTTAGATTGTACTTTGAGAAATTTATGTTCGTATTGAATACTGATTACGCAGTGGAAAATATTGATAATAACCTCACATGACGCAGTTATCTATAATGAAGTGCTACCCGAAAGAACCGGCACAAACATCTAACCATATGTTGAAAATCGATATGATTTCAAACTGGCACAAAGAATGGCAACTTACATTAAATGTTCAGAAGTATAAAATCGCGCACTTCACACATAGGAATCACTCATCTCGTAGAAATGCCTGGGTGTCACAACTTGTAAACATATCGGAATGATCACATGTGCTCAGTCGTACGCCAACGCGGTGGTGGACAACTCAGCTCGCCCTATTTGCCCAAGAAATTCACAGTGCCGTAGACACTGGCGAGCAGATTGATGCCGTATTCCTGGACTTCAGGAAGGCATTTGATACGGTTCCGCACTTACGTTTAGTGAAAAAAATACGAGCTTACGGAATATCGGACCAGGTTTGTGATTGGATTCAGGATTTCCTAGAAGAAAGAACACAACATGTCATTCTTAACGGTTCAAAATCTGCAGATGTAGAGGTAATTTCGGGAGTACCGCAGGGAAGCGTGATAGGACCTTTATTGTTTACAATATACATAAATGACTTAGTTGACAACATCGGTAGCTCCGTGAGGCTATTTGCAGATGACACGGTTGTCTACAAGAAAGTAGCAACATCAGAAGACTTGTACGTACTCCAGGAGGACCTGCAGAGGATTAATGCATGGTGCGACAGCTGGCAGCTTTCCCTAAACGTAGATAAATGTAATATAATGCGCATACATAGGGGCAGAAATCCATTCCAGTACGATTATGCCATAGGTGGTAAATCATTGGAAGCGGTAACGACCGTAAAATACTTAGGAGTTACTATCCGGAGCGATCTGAAGTGGAATGATCACATAAAACAAATAGTGGGAAAAGCAGGCGCCAGGTTGAGATTCATAGGAAGAATTCTAAGAAAATGTGACTCATCGACGAAAGAAGTAGCTTACAAAACGCTTGTTCGTCCGATTCTTGAGTATTGCTCATCAGTATGGGACCCTTACCAGGTTGGATTAATAGAAGAGATAGACATGATCCAGCGAAAAGCAGCGCGATTCGTCATGGGGACATTTAGTCAGCGCGAGAGCGTTACGGAGATGCTGAACAAGCTCCAGTGGCGGACACTTCAAGAAAGGCGGTACGCAATACGGAGAGGTTTATTATCGAAATTACGAGAGAGCACATTCCGGGAAGAGATGGGCAACATATTACTACCGCCCACATATATCTCGCGTAATGATCACAACGAAAAGATCCGAGAAATTAGAGCAAATACGGAGACTTACAAGCAGTCGTTCTTCCCACGCACAATTCGTGAATGGAACAGGGAAGGGGGGATCAGATAGTGGTACAATAAGTACCCTCCGCCACACACCGTAAGGTGGCTCGCGGAGTATAGATGTAGATGTAGATGTAGATGTAACTGGTACAGTACAGGGAACGTACAACCCATAAAAATATTACAAATGTGAAAGTAACTCTGTGTGTTACATTGTCATGAATAAATCGCTGAACTAATTTGGATAAAATCTGGTATGGAGATAGCTTGGACGTCGAAGGAGAACGTGGTCAACTCAGGGAAGAAGAAGAAGGAAAAAATCCTATTAAATTGTGTAGCTGTTCAGCACTTAATGTTTCTTGTTTCCTTGTCTCTCTAACACTATCTTTTTTTCGGCTTCTAAAATGTTTTCAATATTATCTACTCGTATTTGTAAAACATCTTTTCGATCTTTTTCTTAAGCTGGGTAGTTGTATTATCTTTAGCAGTATTATGCACATTTTTAAACATGGTATACGTGAGTATCACGCAGACGACACCCCAGCAGATGTCGACGACTACAAGTGTTTACAGATTAAACCGTTACAGTGCGAAACCGAGGTCTACTCGTATGTGTGGTTTCTGCAGTTTTAAAAATAACTGCTACACCACCTGGTTAAGCCGTACGATTTTTACGGCGTAATATTGTGGAGACGCAATGATAAAATGCTAAGGTAGGCCCGAGATCCGTGTTTAAAACTATTACTCAGGCTCATATGGTTCAAATGGCTCTGAGCGCTATAGAACTTAACATCTGAGGTCATCAGTCCCCTAGACGTAGAACTACTTAAACCTAACTAACCTATGGACATCACACACATCCATGCCCGAGGCAGGATTCGAACCCGCGACCGTGGCGGTCGCGAGGTTCCAGACTGAAGCGCCTAGAACCGCTCAGCCACACCGGCCGGCTATTACGCTGGGAAAGCTATAAGAAATATACCACTAGCAGTGGAAAAATCGCTACTATCGGAGCACAAAATATGCTTTCCTTAATACACTCTCACTCAAAAGTGGGTTAGCAGCTACTTTCCTCTGCACCTGTAAAATTTTACTCAAAAATATAGGCATGAGAACATATTCGCTCTTTTTGTTTGACATTCAGACTTCCAAAAGTTCCACTACCTGCAACTCGCTCACATCCAGTAGTCCACCCCTGCAAACGGCTAATACTCATCCACTTCCAGATGCCCTTCGTCACCCACCCATTCAGCCCATCATCGATATTATAACTTTGTGTATCTCTGTCATTCTCTAATGTCTCACAGCCACACTCCCATTCATTCTGTCCTACTACTACACCCTTCTGTCACTGTCTCTGTCTCCCTCTTGCTCTTTCTTATTGCTAATATACTATTTCTTCCTCCCCACTGATTGTGTCTCTTCTTTGTTGTCATTGTCATACACTTCATTCACTCTGTCTCTTAATATCGCTGGCTCTCATCCACTTACCCCCCCCCCCCGGCCCCCCACCATGGGAATGTCTCCTTCACTCGTTTCAAAGAACTGTTCTGTCAATCTCATTTCTGCTCCACTGGCTCTGAGCTTCTCTGTTCCCCCCACACTGCCACTGTCTCGTTTGAATTTTCTATAGCACAACCACTTTCTACCATCTTTCAGTATTTATTACTTTTCTGTCTCTTCGCCACTGCCACTCTCTTCTTCTCTCGCAGCTTAAAAGAGCGTGAGTATGTATGCATGCCAAAATCTTTAGAGGTGCTGAGGAACGTAGAGTGGGGCAGATAGCATTTAGTTTTCAGTCAAGAGTCTTTTAATTAAACAGGGGCATATTCGCATTTTTTTCTGTCCGATACAAACATTTCTCAGTTGTTTTCTTTCCTTTCCCTGCTGCAGCAGGGCATATAACTTATATGAAAAGGAAGTTATTGGCCAATAAAATATAGATAGTTTACTTACACTAGGTGATCAAAACTATCCAGACAACCCAAAACCATATGTATTTCATATTAGGTGCATTGTGCTGCCATCTACTGGCAGGTACTACATATCAGCGACCTCATTAGTGATTAGACATCGTGAGAGAGAAGAATGGGGCGCTTCGCGGAACTCACGGACTTCGAACGTGATCAGGTGATTGGGTGTTTCTTATGTCATAGATCTGTACGCGAGATTTCCACACTCCTAACATCCCTAGGTCCACTGTTTCCGATGCGACAGTAAAGTGGTAACGTGAAGGGGCACGCACAGCACAAAAGCGTACATGCCGACCTCGTCTGTTGACTGACAGAGACCGCTGATAGTTGAAGAGAGTCGTAATGTGTAGTAGGCATACATCTATCCAGACCCTTACATAGGGATTACAAACTGCACCAGGATCCACTGTAAGAACTATGACAGTTAGGCGGGAGGTGAGAAAACTTAGATTTCATGATCGAGCGGCCGCTCATAAGCCACACATCCCGCCAGTAAATGCCAAAGGAGTGTAACATTGGACGATTGAACAGTGGAAAAATGTTGTGTTGAGTGATGCACCACAGTACACAATGTGGCGATCCGACGGCAGGGTGTGGGTGTGGCGAATGTCCGGTGAACGTCATCTGCCAGCGTGTGTAGTGCCAACAGTAAAATTCGGAGGTGGTGGTGCTATGGTGTAGTGTTTTTCATGGAGGAGGCTTGCACCCCTTGTTGTTTTGCGTGGCACTATCACAGCACAGGCCTACACTGATGTAGGCTCGGGGATGGCGATTGCATCTTTCAACACGATCGAGGTTTGTTCATAATTCACGGCCTGTGGCAGAGTGGTTACACGACAATACCATCCCTGTAATGGACTGGTCTGCAGAGAGTCCTGACCTGAATCCCATAGAATACCTTTGGGATGTTTTGGGACGCCGACTTCGTGCCAGACCTCACCGACCGACATTAATACATCTCCTCAGAGCAGCACTCCGTGAAGAATGGGCTGCCATTCCCCAATGCCCCTGATTAAACATATGTGTGCGAGAGTGGGATCTGTCATCAAGGCTAAGGGTGGGCCGATACCATATTGAATTCCAGCATTACCGATTGAGGGCGCGACGAACTTGTAAGTCTTTTTCAACCACGTGTCTGGATACTTTTGATCACATAGTGTATGTGAAACTGAAATAACGCAAAACTGAGTATCGCCTTCAGACCTGATTTTTAGGAGGAAATGTATTTTCATTTGCTTTGGTCTTACAACATGAGGTTCCCAGATGTTAACGGAGACACTTTCAGCATATTACTGCTTGTTCGTCACTTTAAGAATTATGTTTTCGTCGCAAACCGGATTGGAGGTGCGTATTTTGCGTCTACTAGTAGGATGTCTTTTAATCTCTAAGTTTTGGAATATATTAGGTTCGTGTGTTGCCAGATGCACACCGATTATCGTTTATTTCATGCTATGCTTCGTAAACGTAAGTCTGATTTAGAGTATTTTTCTAAGATAGCTCTGTCTGCGAAAGTTTCTCGAACTCAACAAGCCTCGGAGCAGTCTCAGAGCCGCCGGACCTTACACGCAGAACGTCACGCGGCAGCAACAGCTGCAGAGACAGACCAGTCACTGACACGCTGCATTTTAGACACTGAGTGTCGCAGGTGTCTTGCAGCTTCCGAGACGCCTGAACACTCTGAGCGACGGCGTCATCTATATGCTGTGCAAGAAACAGAGCATACCCTTACATGCAGAATGTTGGAAGCTTTTAGTGAGGCTGCATTTAATTATGAATCATTTAACTGACTACGTTAATCGTCGATTAGTCATCTCAGGGAGGATAGATCAAAAATGTAAACATCGTAACGAGTTGAAATCGTAGGAAGAAATGGTTGGTCTGTTTTGCTCTGGTGACGAAACCTCACTTAAATTCCTAGGAAAGCCAGAGGAACCTCTAAAAACTGCATTTTTGACGGAATGTAATGAATCGTTGTGTTGTTAAAATATAATTGGGAAATACAATGCAGCTTTGAGATGACTTCATTTGCTATGGGTACTGAGGTAAAAATGCCGGGATTTCATCTACTCTTACGATTCAAGGTCAAATTTACCGTAATTGCCTCTTTGCGTGCTCCACATAACCATCAGCATGAGTCCCTACAGAGAGACATAACGGGGAATGGAATCAATGAAGCAGCCTGTAGGGATAAATATATCCAAGGCGTGGAAAAAAGTGAATGTTGCTAATTACAAATTTAAAAACTGCATTGGAGAAAATACTAGGACGAGATTACAAAGAAGTGATTCATCCTGTTCATGCACCGAGGGCCGAACTATTAAGTCCGTATGCTGCTCCGTTACATAACCACTGGTATGGGACTACAGCTGTGTCTAACGAATAATTAGTCTGTTCAAGAGCTTCCTTACAAAATTGTCGTACAGCCCATCCCAGCTTACTGGTCAAATGTATGAGATACATACCGATAAGCTCTAAGTTGCGATACCGAAGGCATGCGAAGAGAGCAAAGGAGGATATTAGACGAACATCAACAAAAGCAAAATGAGCGTAATGGAATGCAGTCGAATTCAATCAGGTGACGCTGAGGAAATTAGATTAGGAAATGAGACACTTAAAGTAGTAGATGAGTTTCGCTAATTGCGAGCAAAATAACTGATGATGGTCGAAGTAGGGAGGATATGAAATGCAGACTGTCAATGGCAAGACAAGCGTTTCTGAAGAAGAGAAATTTGTTAACGTCGAGTATAGATTTAAGTGTCAGGAAGTCCTTTCTGAAAGCATTTGTGTGGAGTGTAGCCATGTATGCAAGAGAAAAATGGCTGGTAAATAGTTTAGACAAGAAAGGAATAGAAGCTTTTGAAATGTGGTGCTACAGAAGAATGCTCAAGATTAGATGGATGGATCATGTATCGTGTGGTGTAAAAACTGTAGAGGGAGACCAACGGATGAATACAGTAAGCAGATGCAGAGGGATGTAGGTTGCAGTAGTTACTCGGAGATGAAGAGGTTTGCACAGGATAGAGTAGCATGGAGAGCTGCATCGAACCAGTCTTTGGACTGAAGAAAACAACAACAACGAAGAGAGCAGTTCCAATGGCCACAGTCTTCTCTGGGTAGCGTAAGAGAATCAGGGGAACGCTGTAAAGGCCAAACTAGTCTCAGCTATTACTCGAAAGCCTATATAGGGTGACGATCCAGTGAAAAAGTTGGGAATCAGAAATTAAATTAGAGCCACATACGTATTTCATTCTTCCCGTGTAGAATACGCAAAGCAGGGAGGAACTCCTCGTGTGTAGTTCAAGGGAAAGTAGCCTGTAACAAGAATTTCATCTACATCTACATAGATACTGGCCAGGCCACCGCATGGCGAATGCAGGAGGGTTCAGGCCGCCACTACTAGCCATTTCCGATCCACTCGTAAATTTTATCAGCAGGTTTTCGCGAACAGAACATCGTCTTCCCTCTAAGAGTTCCTATTTGAGGTCACCAAGCATCTTAGTAACACTCGCGTGTCTATCGAACCTACCGGTAACAACTCCAGGAGTACTCCTCTGATTTGCCTCGACATCTTCCTACAGTTCGACTTGGCGGACGTACCACACACACGACCAGTACTCAAGAATGGACCGCACAATTCTTCTATACGCGGCCTCCTTTGCAGATGAGCTACACTTCCCTGTAACCGAAGTCGACCATTCGCCTTACTACCTGTTACCGTCCTTGCGAACTCGCTCCATTGCACATCGCTTTGCAGCGCTACTTCTAGGTATTTCACTGATCAGTTCTTTCGTTACTGTTTCAACATGGATATAGGTTCTCTCTCCCAAAATGTTAGCTAACCACACATAAAACAATGTAGATTACAAAAAGACGTTGCGAAAATGAACATAGAAAACAGTTCCCTATCCACAACAATGCCAACCACAACATCTCATTTCTTTTACACTTAAGAACCAAAGAAACTGGTACACCTGCCTAATATCGTGTAAGGCCCACGCGAGCACAAAGAACTGCCGCAACATGACGTCGTATGGACTCAACTGATGTCTGAAGGTGTGCTGAAGGGAACTGACACCATGAATCCTGCAGGGCTATCCATAAATCCGAAAGAGTACTACAGCATGAAGATCTCTTCTCAACAGCAGTCGTATCTAGTATCTAGACGTATGAGGGGCCACATATCACTCCAACTGCACACGCCCCACGTTACAGACATTCTCCAACAGCTTGAACAGTCCCCTACTGACAAGCAAAGGTCCGTGGATTCATGAGGTTGTCTCCACACCCTCACACGTCCATCCGCTCGATACAATTTGAGACGAGACTCTTCGGACCAGCCAACATGTTTCCAGTCATCAACAGTCCAGTGTAGGTGTTGACAGGACCAGGCGAGGCGTCAAGTTTTGTATCGTGCAGTCACAAGCGTATACGAATGGGTGCTCTGCTTCGAATGCCCATACCGATGACGTTTCGTTGAATGATTCGCACGCTGTCGATGGCGCAGAATTGAAATCTGCAGCAATTTGCAGAACGGTGGGGCTTCTGTCACGTTGAGCTATTCTCTTCATTCGTCGTTGGTCCCATTCTTCCAGGATCATTTATCGTTCGCAGCGGTGTCGGAGATTTGACTTTTACCAGATTCCAGATATTCACGGTACACTCGTGAAATGGTCGTACGGAAAAATCCCCACTTCATCGCTATCTCGGAGATGCTGTGTCCCATCGTTCGCGCGCCGACAGGAACGCCACATTCAAACTCGTCTTGATTAACTGACATTGTAGCGGCAGTAACCGACCTAACAACTGCGCGAGACACTTTTTGTTTATATAGGCCTTGCCGACAACAGCGCCGTATTCTGCCTGTTTACATATCTCTGCATTTGAATACACATACCTATACCAGTTTCTTTGGCGCTTAAGTGCACAATGCTCCACTAAGCTGAAGCGTTATGTGTCGGAGATAAAAGGTACGGTACTGAAAGTATCATTAGAATCGACGCTGAAGTGTTTTAACGAATGATGACATTTGAGACTGTTCTTGAAAATGCTGCAGTATTGAACAAGATTTTTGTTTAAAAAAAGACGAGTAATTCATGTCACACCTCAAAAACTGCAGAAAATTTGCAAAATCAGAAAAACTGGATGAAGCAGGAGTGCTAAGCCCGTAAATTTAGCAGCAAAACTTCTATGAAGTACTGGCGGAGGTAAAGCTGTGAGGAGGGGTCGCGAGTCGTGCTTGGGTGGCTCAGCCCGGAGAGCAAAAAGTAAAGTTCCCGAGTTCGAGTCCCGGTCCGG
The DNA here is from genome assembly GCF_021461395.2 of Schistocerca americana. Lineage (NCBI taxonomy): Eukaryota > Metazoa > Arthropoda > Insecta > Orthoptera > Acrididae > Schistocerca > Schistocerca americana. The sequence continues at coordinate 184,664,149 of NC_060129.1, read as the reverse complement.
CTCGCAGTATCATTCCTTCAGGAAGTTCCAAGTAGCTGGTTTGCTGTACATCAAAGTCGTCGCTAAATTATGGATGTAGAAGCCCACATTTGGTTACTAGAATCGTAACAGCAGAAGGTACAGAAAATAACTAAATTGTACTTTCTGTGTGTATTCTGAATACGGGCAGATTATATGATTACGTTGTTAGCTGACTGATGACTATACAAGCTGTAGCACACAGAGCCTCCAGTTGTGCCATCAACAGTGGCTGTGATCTGACTGAACACTGAGTCGAACTAAAGCTTAGATGACAGGTATAGTTACATTCTACCCTTCTTCAACTCTGTACCAGAGCTCAATGGCTGGTGAGTTTTGACATGCCTGTTTCTTAGCAACACGTGACAAGGTGCTTTCAACGGGTGAGAGGTCTGCAAGGACGTGCTGGACATAACAGCCCAACACTCTCTGTATTGATGTACGTTGCGACAGCATGGGAACCATAGAATGAGGTTTTCACTCTGCAAGTCGAGCGTACTCTGATATGAAACTTCCTGGCAGATTAAAACTGTGTGCCTGACGGAGACTCGAACTCTGGACCTGAAACTTCCTTGCAGATAAAATCGGTGTGCCCGACTGGGACTCGAACTCGGGACCTTTGGCTTTCGTGGGCAACTGCTCTACCAATCGAGGACTTGCCCGCGAATTCAAAGGTCCCGAGTTCGAGTCTCCGTCCGGCACACGATTTTCATCTGCCAGGAACTTAATATTTTGTTGAAGACAGAATGATGGAGATCTCGAAGATAGAGAACACTGACCGGTCTTAACATGTCAGAAATTTAACGATTGTTGTCAAACTTGCCAGCCATTTACTGTATAGCAAATGGCTCCGCGTACGATGACGCCAGGTGCCAGGCATATATGAGAGCGACCAGTTCAACCTGGCAACCTTCGGTCTCGGTGGAGTCGAATTTTTGTGTTGCAATTTCAATGGCTGCTAGTGACCGTCTACACAGTAGTAGTCAACAAGAACCTGTCTGATCAGTCAGTGTGCCAGCCTAATGGGTACTGAAAATCGTTTCGCAGGAAATTATTATCTGTTCGAAACGTGCGAGAACCTGGAGGCGCCGTCCGTCGCGGTGCCGGCCGCCACACGGCTGGTGCCGCGCAGAGGCCACGAGGAGGACGAGGAGTGCGGCCGCGCCCTCGCGGAGGTCCGCCACCTCACGGAGGACAGCTCCAGGGAGCTCACCAGGGGCCTCATCCGCGGCGTCGCTGCCGACTGCATTCGCTCTTGCTCCGTACAAGGGTACGTACGCCACTGAAAGAACCAACCCATAGTCGTACGTGTAATCCTCTTCTCCAGTTCTCATATTTGTTCTCTAAGCTACTACCTCTATTTTCCGAGACTAACATTAGATAGTCAGCAGACGGGACGAAACACTGGTCATCTAGGAGACATCAAGGTAACACCTTGTGACACCGCCTGAGAAATTGATAATGACCTCTGGAGTTCATAAGACTCTTCAGGTTTGTCATATGGAGCTGAACTTCCCTTAAATTTACCAGTTGAGCAGGTGGGAAAGGGGAATGGCAAAGGGAGATGAGAGGAAAAAGAGTAGTGAAGGCATTGATGAATTAGAAGGCTGTGTAGAGCTGGAGTGGGAGCAGGAAGGGGGTGCGAGTGTGGAGCAAAAGGAATAGAAAAGGCTCGGCCAGGGGGCTTATGGGAAGGTAAGATAAACAGCAGGAGAGTTCCCTCCTGCCCAGTTAGGGAAAAGCTGGTGCTGTTAGTAAGGATCCGGATGGCCCAGGCTGTCAAGCAGTCACTGAATTGAGGTCCAATGTATTGGGCAGCGTAATCAGCAACTGGGTGTCCAGCTGCCTCTTGGTCACAGTTTGTCATGAGGACTGACAGCTTGTTTTTTGTCATGTCCCCATCATATTTCTGCGTGTTCCCACAAGCAACACTGCACCCTTCCCCACCGCTTCCTTGCTATACTTCCTCCTTCTCCACCCTCCTCCTTACCACCAGCACTCACGGATTGCTTCTCCCATCAGATACAGTGGTAGTCATATGTGTGTAGATTTATTTACAGTTCTACCTTGCAACAATACTTCTGTACTGAGTGGTCCACCAAATGGGACTTAAGTCCACAAAGTCCACATGATTTTGGATCTGCTGGCAGGTAATAACATGACACAAACTGATTTAAGCCTGTCATCATGACCAAGAGGCCACGCACGATGATATAGTCACAACATTCAACCTGTCGACAACTTGGCACCCTAGATCGTCCCACTTACCATTTCGAGTTGGGGTGGTGGTGTATTGCACTGCGTTAGCTTTGCTCATTATGTCTCATCTTTTAAGTCTGTGTAGATTGTCACAAAACAAAATATACTTCATCAATATCAAACAGACTCACTTCCTATGAAACTGTGTTTCATGGCGGTTTGTTAACTGGGAATGAGCAAGAAAAGTTTGTTATGCCATAGAGGTGAAGCACCAATTATTCGCCTGTCCAGTTTCTTCCAACACCAGCCGCGTTCTCACTGAAGAGCTGGTTGCCATCCTCTCTGCTCACATTTTTTGGCAGCAGCGACGTCAGACAGTCCACCATAGGACAAATAACGCTTTTCATACTATAATGGCCTAATTCGATGGCCCCACTGAAACACTTTCCTGACCATCCATTACATAATTTTTTATACCTCCCAACGCTGACAACGTGGGAGGGACTATTTTTCCTTTCAGTTCTACACTGCCTGTGACTGTTTCACCTGTTAGCACCTCATGGGGTGTCTGTCTCTGCAAATTACACAGTATTTTTTCTCCTGACACGACAAGCCAAACTACTGCCACGATGACTTGGGGTTTTTGTGGGCACTGTCTTCCTCCTGCGCTTCAATGATTTCTTGTAGCTGTCATATTGTGAAAATTATGCAGTTAGAAACAAAATTCTAATCCCTTTTGATTCCAGGTTTGGATCATGATGTAGTTTTCGCTAACCTCTCTTTAATAAAGGTTTACATCCATCTACATACACTATGTGATCAAATGTATCCGGCGGGGTCAGGGATTTTCTCTGCCTCGTGATGGCTGGGTGTTGTGTGCTGTCCTTAGGTTAGTTAGGTTTAAGTAGTTCTAAGTTCTAGGGGACTGATGACCATAGATGTTAAGTCCCATAGTGCTCAGAGCCATTTTTTTTAAATGTATCCGGACACCCCCAAAAACAAACGTTTTTCATGTTAGGTGCATTATGCTGCCACCTACTGCCAGGTACTCCATATCAGCAAACTCAGTGGTAATTAGACAGCGTGAGAGAGAAGAATGGAGCGCTCTGTGGAACTCATGAATTTGGAACTTGGTCAGGTGGTTGGGTATCACTTGTGTCATATGTCTGTACGCGAGATTTCCACACTCCTTTACATCTCTAGGACAACTGTTTACAATCTGATAGTGAAGTGGGAATGTGAAGGGACACGTACAGCACGAAAGCGTACAGGCCGACCTCTTCTTCTGACTGACAGAGACTGCCGACGGTTGAAGAGGATCGTAGTGTGTAATAGGCAGACATCTATCCAGACCATCACACAGGAATTCCAAACTGCATCAGGGTCCAAGGCAAGTACTATGACAGTTTGGCAGGAGGTGAGAAAACTTGGATTTCATGGTCGAGAGACTGCTCATAAGCCACACATCACACCAGTAAATGCCAAACGACGCCTCGCTTGGTCTAAGGAGCGTAAACATTGGACAGTTAAACAGTGGAAGTGACAAACCACGGTACACAATGTGGCGATCCGATGGCAGTGTATGGTATGGCGAATGCCCAGTGAACGTCATCTGCCAGCGTGTGTAGTGCGAACAGTAAAATTCGGAGGCGTTGGTGTTATGGTGTTGTTTTGCTTGGCACAATCACAACACAGGCGTACACTGATGTTTTAAGCACCTGATGTTTTAAGCACCTTCCTGCTTCCCACTGTTGAAGAGCAATTCGGTGATGGCTACTGCATCTTTCAACACGATCGAGCATCTGTTCATAGTGCACGGCCTGTGGCGGAGTGGTTAAACGACAATAACATCCCTGTAATGGACTGGTCTGCACAGAATCCTGATCTGAATCCTACAGAACACTTTTCGGATGTTTTGGAACGCCGACTTCGTCCCAGGCCTCACCGACCGACATCGATACCTCTCTGAGAGCAGCACTCCGTGAAGAATGGGCTGCCATTCCCAAAGAAACCTTCCAGCACCTGATTGATCGTATACCTGCGAGAGTGGAAGCTGTCATCAGGGCTAAGGTTGGGGCAACACCATATTGAATTCCAGCATTACTGGTGGAGGGCGCCACGAACTTGTATGTCATTTTCAGCCAGGTGTCCGAATACTTTTGATCATATAGTATAGGTTTCCTCTGCTACCTACTCTTAACCAATATTTTAATTTGCAAACTTAATCACTGTGAATAGAACGTGTGTAGTAAGATGACATATCACACGTCTCACATTCACTGACAGCAGCAGTTGGTGTAAGGTGTGAGACGACTCATCATTCACTCAGAGTGACAGTCGTTCTCAGTCCTGGCGGTTAGAGTCTCTTTAAGAACAGTATTGTTACGCTGACTTTTGTCGCTATGACTGGTACACCGTTCCCTCCAGACACATGCACAGTGAGCGTTGACAAACCAGTACCTTGGGTAACTTCATTCATGGTCTGTTGATGTGCTTGTCCAAAAATGATAGATCACTTCTGCCATTCCGTAAGATCTACACGTCGACCCGCCTTAATTTACAGATCTGTCACAAGCGACCTGCACGAGCACACCGCGATTACCACCCCAGTGTTGTGGCGGAAGTCAGTGGCGGGGGGTCACGTGACTGCATGGTACCAGTCCTGCAACATCTGTAGCACTCCAAAGCGACACGTGTGCTCAGTTAAGCTGGTAAACAACATTTTGTCTGGTGGGTTTATGTCACGTTTTCCAAATTGTATGAGGCTTGCAAAATTTTTGAGTACACCTACTTTGGCTAATAGTGAGCATCATGTTGGAAATCAAGAAGTGATTGCCCACTTTGTTTTTAATTTCACTCAGAAAAGTTATCAACAGGTTAATGTCTTTCTACAAAGACCAAAGCAAATCAATGCTCAGTTTGCAGACCTGGTATAGAAGGGGTCTGTGTTCGGTTCCAAGTACTGCGAAGTATTTTACCTCGGAGGACTGGAATGGGGTGTCCTCAGCCTGGTGATGTCATTTCACGAGATGATTGCGTCCGAAAGTCCGGCTCCAGGTCCTGGATGTCGACAGTGTGCTGGAGAGCGGTGTGGCGGTCGCACACTCCTCCATGCCCCTCCCACGACGCCACTGGCGGAAGATGACGCGGCGACCGCTCTGTCGCCCCTGGGGCGCCAGGACAAGAGCGCAGAGTTTGTTAGCGTAAGTTTATTCTTACTGCTAGTGACATTCGTATATGAGTGAGGCTACGACAACTTTTCACCGAATATTTATAAATCTCGTGCCTTAGTTCCTCATTCGGACATAACTTTGCTTTAAAATCATAAAGGAAACACCTTCCTGATGTTCGGCGGCTGTTATTCGCTTAATCACAAACTGGCTTTCAGCTCCTTAACTCATCGTCAAGTGTCAACGTGACGCTGACCTACAAACTGAGAGCCGCATTGTGATTAAATAAACACCAAGAAAGTGTTTGCAGTACGATTTTCCTGTCGTGTTCTGTCAAACACGGAGTACCGTTAAGTAAATTCATTTTCTTTTCTTTCAAATGGTCTTATATCTCAATGATATTAAATCGTAGGAAACAAAGTTACCTGTCTTTAGGTTATTCAGTGAACAAATCAGTCTGAACTGTGAAATGTAAAGGTGTAACTAAATTAGGAAATGAGTCACTAGAAGTAGCTGACGGGTTCTGATACTTGGACAGCAAAATTACTGAGCTCGGAAGAGGTAGATCTACATCTACGTGATTACTCTGCTATTCACAATAAAGTGCCTGGCAGGGAGTTCAACGAACCACCTTCAAGCTATCTCTCTGTACCGTCCCATTCTCGAATGGCGCGCTAGGAAAACGAGCACTTAAATTGTTCTGTGCGATACCTGATTTCTCTTATCTTATCGTGAAGATCATTTCTCCCTATGTAGGTGGGTGACAACAGAATGTTTCCACAGTCGACGGAGGGAACTGTTGATTGAAATTTCAGGAGAAGATCCTGTCGCAACGAAGGACGCCTTTGTTTTAATGATTGCCACTCCATTTCGCGTATCATGTCTGTGGTACTATCTCCTCAATTTCGACATAATACGAGGTGCCCTTCTTTGAACGATTTCGATGTCATCCGTCAGTCCCACCTGATGCGGATCCCACACCGCACAGCGGTACTCCAGAACAGGGCTGACAAGCTGGTGTAAGCAGTCTCTTTAGTAGACCTGTCGCACCTTCTAAGTGTTCTGCCAATGAATCGCAGTCTTTGGTTTGCTCTACCCATAACATTATCTATGTGATCGTTCCAGTTTAGGTCATTTGCAATTGTAATCCTTAAGTATTTACTTGAATGAACTTGTGTGATTTATCGCGTAATCGAAATTTAGCCGATTTCTTTTATTACTCGTTTGAATAACTCCATACTTTTCTTTATTCAGGGTCAACTGTTCCTCAGATTCTCTCCTATCTCGTTAATATTGATCAGTGGAGGGCCTGTAACACTTACTTGGGGAACGCCGGATATTACTTCTGTGTTACTACTAACTGACCTTTCTGACAGGAAATCACGAATCCAGTTGTGTTTCACAAGAACGATATTTTCTGAAGCCGTGCTGACTATGTGTCAATAAATATTGTTTTTCGAGATAATTCGCAATGTTCTAGTGTAGTATATGTTCCAAAACCCTACTTCAAATCGACGTTAGTGATAAGGGCCTGCAACTGAGATGATTACTCCTATTTCCCTTTTTGGGTATTGCTGCGACTTGAGCAATTTTGCAGTCTTTAGGTACGGATCCTTCTGTGAGCTAAATGTGGGGCTATTGTATCAGCTTACTCCAAAAGGAACCTGACTGGTATTCAGTCTGGACTGGAGGCCTTGCCTTTTTTTAAGTGAGTTAAGCTGCTTCGTAACACCGAGGATATCTACTTCTATGTTTCTCATCTCGGCAGTTGTTCTTGATTGTAATTCAAGAATATTTAGTTCGTCTTCTTTGGTGAAGGAGTTTCGGAAACCCGTGTTTAATAACTCTGATTTAGCAGCACTGTCATCAGTGACTTCACCGTTGTTATCGCGCAGTGAAGGTATTGATAGCGTCTTGCCACTGATGTGCTTTATGTATGACCAGAATCTCTTCGGGTTTTCTGCCGGATTCCGAGACAGAGTTTCGTTGTCGAAATTATTAAAAGCGTCTCGCATTGAAGTATGCGCTATATTTCGAACTTCTCCAAAACTTTGCCAGTCTTGGGGATTTTGCGTTCTTTTTTTCGTTGCTTCTGCAACAGTGATATGGCGCGTTTTGTGTACCAAGGGGGAACAGTACCATCACTTACTAATTTGTGTGGTATATATCTCTCAAGTGCCGTCGATACTGTCTCTCTGAAATCATTCCACATCTTTTCTACGATTACATGACCAGATGGGAAAGAGTGGAGGCTGTCTCTTAAAAAGGCGTTAAGAGCTTCTTTATCAGCTTTTTAAAATAGATACACTCTGCGTTTCTTTTTGATGGTTGTAGGTGTCACGGTATTCAGCCTAGCAGAAACTGCCTTTTGGTCGCTGATCCCCGTATCCGTCATGATACTCCCAATTTGTCCAGGACTATTGTTGCTAAGAGGTCAAGTATGCTTTCGCGACCATTTAGGCTTCGAGTGGTCTCATTGAGTTAGTGTTCAAAATAATTTTCTGAGAAAATATTCAGTAAAATTTCGGATGACGTTTTATGCCTGCCGCCGGGTTTAATCGTATAAATTTTCCAGCATATCGTGGGTAGATTGAAGTCACCAACGATTGCATGAGTGGGGTACCTATTTCAAATGAGAGTCAAGTTTTCTTTGAACTGTTTAGCAACGTATCTTCTGAGTAGGGGGGTCTACTTCTGATAGCAATAAATACTCAACTACAACTGTGCTTAACCTATCCTTTCTGAAAGATCGTTAGAAAAAATTTCGGCTGAACTTATTTCCAGGTTTAGCCAGCTTTACGTACCTATAACTATTTGAGCTTCTGGTTCTTTCCCAAACAGCTACGACAATTTACAACAACAATACCGCTTGTTTCTACAACTGCCTTACTGTGTTTTACCTGCCCCCTTGTAGACATGTTTTTCTGTGGTTTCCTGAGACCCTCTAACCTAAAAAAGACCCTCTAACCTAAAAAAGAAGAAACAGAAATCGATATAGAAGAGATAAGGGATCCAGTATTACTATCGGAATTTAAAGAGCTTTGGAAGACTTAAGACCAAATAAAGCAAAAGAGATAGATAATATTCCATCGAAATTTTTAAAATCATTGGGGAAGTCGTAAGTAAACCATCATTCACGTTGTTGTGTAGAATTTATGAGTCTGAGGACACTCCATCTGACTTCTGAACAAACATCATCAACACAATTCTGAAGATTGCAAGACCCGACAAGAGCGAGAATTGTCGCACAGTCAGCTTAACATCTGATGTATCCAAATTTCTGACAAGAATAATATTCAGAAGAAACAAAATAAAATGCAGAATCCATTATATGACTGTCACCTTGGCTTTAGGGAAGGTAAACCACCAGAGAGGCAATTCTGACGTTGCGGTTGATAATCGAAGCAAGGAAGAAAAAATCAAGACACTTTCATAGGATTTATTGACCTGGAAAAAGCGTTCGACGAGGTCAAATGGTGCAAGATGTCCGAAATTCTGAATAAAATAAGGGTAAGCTATAGTAAAGATTGGGTAGTGTACAACATGTACAAGAATCAACAGGGTACAATGAGAGTGGAAGACCAAGAGTGAAGTGTTTGGATTAAAAAGATGTAAGAAAGGGATGTACTCTTTCGGCCCTACTGCTCAATCTATTCTTCGTAAAAGGAATGATGGTAAAAAAAGAAATGTTCAAGAGTGGTATTAAAGTTCACGGTGAAAGGACATCAATGATAACGTTCGCTGATGACCTTGCTGTCTTCAATGAAAGTGATCAAGAATTACTGGATTTTCTGAGTGGAATAAACAGTCTAATGAGTGCAGAATATGGACTGGGAGTAAACTGAAGAAAGACGAAAGTAGCAGAAATGAGAACAGCGACGAACTTAACATCAAACTGGTGGTCACGAAGTAGATGAAATTAAGGAATTCTGTTACCTAGGCAGCAAAATGACCCATGAGAGACGCAGCAAAGAAGGACAACAAATGCAGACTAGTGTTGGCGAAAAGAGCATTTCTGGCCAAGAGGAGTGTGTCAGTATCAGACATAGGCCCTAATTTGTGAAAGAAATTTCTGAAAATGTACGTTTGGAGCATAGGATTGTATGGTAAGTGAGACATGGATTTTCGGAAAACCGAACAAGAAGAGTATCGAATCATTTGAGATGTGGTGCTACAGAGTAATGCTGAAAATTAGGCTGACTGATGAGGTAAGGAATGAGGTGGTTCTCTGGTGAGTCAGCGAGGGAAGGAATATATTCGAGCACTGACAAGAAGAGGAGACAAGACTGTAGGACATCTTTTAAGTTATTGGGGAATAGCTTCTATGGTACTAGAGGGAGCTGTCGAGGGTAGAAACTACAAAGAGAAACAGGGATTGGAGTATATCCAGCGAATAATTGAAGACAAATGTTGGAAGTGCTACTCTGAAATGGAGAGATTAGCACAGGAGAGGAATTCATGGTGAGTTGCACCAAACTAGTCAGAAACCTGGTGGCTTAAAAAAAAGTGCCTGTCGTTTAAGAATATAGTATACCACCAGACACGAGAACACACTGTGTCCTGATGCATTACTCACACCACCATTGTAGGAGTTGAATACCAGAAAAGACATGTTCATTCACAAGAAAGTGCATGTACCTGCTTTTATTTTATCAGCCTGTTCGCTATGAACCAAAAGCTACTTCCTCCTGAATATAGTATACTATATTATTCAGTTCCTAATTCGAGTGTGTAAAGATAGTGTCTATCCCATCCACAAGAAAAACGTCTCCAGAGTCATCTGCTGCAGTTGTTAAGTTGTCATTAAGATATATTAGAAAAAGAAACGGCTCTAGCATGTCAAGTTACTTAGTGACGTGTTCCATACATCATAGTCACGATAAATAAATAAATAAACGTTTTGATGATGCGAACCATCTCACAAAATAGGACACAATTTTTAAACCAAAATATTCACATGACTATGGGCTACTCAATTGAAGAATTCCTCTATGGGGTAAAAGGAGTTGTTAAGGAGACACATCTTGAATCTACATTGAAAAACTCTTCTCTGATATGAAATTTTTTCAGATGGTGTATATTTCAGTTTTTCTGTGCCAAGGTTGCATGAAGGGCAAAGCAAATCCTCCTAGTGTTATGAATATCTCTGTTACTTTCAAACTCCGATTCATTTTAATGTAACAAGTTTTAAAGTTCATAAATGAATATGAGGCTGTGATTAATATTCTCAGATTATTAAAGGGATACTTGCTGGACGTATGTGTGAGGACCACTCATACAATTGTAATTATTTTCTTTGGGGAAATGAACAACTTGTTGCCCCTGTGAGGAGTTAGCCACGAATATTTTCCATTAAGACATCAGTGAATGAAAATATGGAAAGTATTTCAACTTACTGATTTCTATATCCCCAGAGTTGGAAATTATTCTCATCGCAACAGTAAACCTAAACATTAAAGTCTACTCAACGGGTTTTCCCATTCAACTTTTTATCAGTATGGGCACTTAACAAATTAAAACTTCTAGACTGTTAATTATTTCTGGTCTGTATTCTCGGTTAATCAGTGGTAGGATGCTTTTTACAGTACAAAACTAGTTGGTAAGTGTGTGTGTGAGTGTGTTTTCAAATTTTAAAGGCGGCCCATTAGAGGCCACAAGTCAGTAACTTTTCCAAAAGCACAATTTACTATTTTTTTCTGCTCATGATTTTTTACAAGCGTTCACAATAATACGTGTATCATCTGTGAAAATCACTAATTCTGTCTGCTGATGCAAGTAAAATAACATATCATCAACATGAAGCAAGAACAGTAGTGAGTACATTTATCAGTCAGTTAATTAGAGCAGGAATTGCTGTGTTCATGAACATGGGTATGTACAGAGGAATAAAAACGTTCAATAGATTGCTTAAGGAGACAAAAGTAAATAATAATAGTACACCACAGTCATGTCACAGCAAACTTTCTATCTGCATTTTGTTTTTATGTAAAACTTCATCTCAGTGTTCTTTACCCGAAAATACTGACATCTCTCAGAGCCCAACAGCTCACTCATTGTGGAGGGATGTTAGCTCAATATTTTCCAGCAAGCTGATGGGAAGTTATAGTACATGAAATTAAAACCTAACATCATCGTCATAGTGTTGATAGCAGTTGATATTGTGTAGGTCGAGTATGCAGGTCTGTCACTAAGAGATGAACAGACAGTACACCACGAGTCTGCTCTATTCACCAGCCAGATATTCTGACTTCAGTATTCTGTTTTCCCTAAATCACTTCAGGCAAATGCCCATATGGTTTCTGCTATGAGGCCCCTGCTGTCTAACTGCCCCTTCTTGTCAAAATAGATGTGCAAATATCGAAATGTTTGTCCATAAGAATCGTAAGAATTATGTTTGTTGTCTTCAAGCTGTAAAACAACGACATGTACAATATCCTTAAAATATTGATCCACACAGGAATAAAACAACCATTCCAGCTGTTACATGAACCAGGTTGAGCATGCATTAGATATGGTAAAAGTGTGGGTCCACCATCATGAGAACTCTCTCCGTACTCATTCGATGGTGTCAGGAATGGCTCCATGGAAGAGTATGGTAGGCCTGGGCAGCGATGAATCGGCCAGTTTGCAGACAGCATGCCAAGAGTCACTAGCAATGTGTCCCACAGAATCGTGTTAGGGCCCTTGTTGTTCATGTTTGGTATCAACGACCTGGGAGCATAGTTACAATAACATCAGGCTCTATGTCAATACTTACTTACCTTATGTGTGCAGATTGGTAACAGTACTAGAGACCCGATCAGCCAGAACATTATGACCACCGACCTACCAGTGATATAAACCCACCCAGGCGACGGAACTGTCACCCTGTGAGGAATAATTGCCAGTCGACACATGCACGGTGCATCTCTAGTATCAGTGAGTATTCTGTGCATGTTTATAATGTGGAAGGCACGTGATATACCTGAGTGTGACCGAGGACAGAGTGTGATGGCCCAGAGGTTCAGCACGGAAACTGCACGACTTGTCGGGTGTTCTGGGACTGCAGTGGTGAGTGTGTTCAACATGTGGCGACACCGTGGTGGAAGCACGTCCACACGTCGTGGGGTTGGGTGGCCACCCATCATGACAGATGTCGTACGTCGTAGGCTGTGCAGACTGGTGAACCAGGACAGGCAGCGGACAGTGGGGGAACTAACATCCAACTTTAGTGCTGGCCAGATTTCAAGTGTGTCTAGACACACAGTGCACCAAACACTCCTAGTGACAGGCCACCACAGCTGAGGGCCTATGTGCCTGCAAATGTTAACGACGTCAGCAACTACGACTGAAATGGGCACACTACCATCGACTCTGGAACTTGGCGCAGTGGTATATTGTGGCATGATCTGTGAATCCCGATACCTTCTTCATCACTCCGCTGGAAGGGCCCCAATCCGTCGTCTTCCAGGGGAACAGTTCCTTCACGTGTACTGTGGGGTGGAGACAGACTGGTGGCGCCTCCATAATGCTCCAGGGAACACTTACATGGATATCCGTGAGTCCAATGGAGCTCGTGTAAGGCACCATGACGGCCGAGGAGGATAGTACACTGGTTTGCAGACCACATACACCCCTGCATGACGACCATGTTTCTGACAGCTTTTTTTTTCAGCTACATAATGCACTATGTCACATGGGCAGGATAGTGACGGAATGGTTCAAGCAACACAGTGACAAGTCCCAATTGGTTTGCTGGCCCTCCAGCTCACCAGATCTGAACCTGATCGAACACATCTGGGATGCGATTCAACCTGGCGTCGCATCTCATGGGCCTCCTCCCCGGAATTTACGGGAATTGGGGATTTGTGTGTGCAGATGTAGTTTCAACCGTTCAGCGGCCTACAAAGGCCTCACTGCTTCCATACCATGATAAGGCTCCACTATTATCCATGCCAAACGTGAACATACAGGCTATAAGGCAGGTAGTCATAATGTTCCGGCTGATAAATGAATTTCCAGTACTGAGACACATGGGTGGCTTTGTCATTTGCCTTCATAATGTATGCCACTGTGATCGTTTTGCCTGTTTTTGGACATATCGTTAAGTCTTGTGTTGTAGCACATTCACGGGAGTTGTTCTTCTTAAATCTCCATTTTCTCAGCTTGGTATTGCAGGGTGTGATGGTAGTTCTTAAGTGGTGAAGCACCTGCCATGTCGGAAACAACAGATTATTCGCAGCAGCCAGTGGTTCTTCAGGCTTTATGAGCATCTGATCAGTACAGTTTTGCAATAAATTTTTCATCCTATTTCAGGAGGCTCGTTTACAGAATTAGTCCTTCGCATTAGACTCCACTGGGATATCAGTAGCCTGTGCTGTATTTGGTAACCGTATAAATGGTGCCGGTGATAATCGGACTGCAACTTACCTTCTGTTCATGGGTCGAGCTATGTCGAAAGTTAGCTAAATTTGCCGAACTAGCTTTGTTTTTAGGAGACAGACACTACGCGCTCTTTTTCATTGTTTGCCACCTCGGCATATGTGGCAACTGCAGAGTGGTACCAGGCATTTGTCGCATTCTCAGCTGCAGAGAAACATAAGACGAGAGTCGATGTTCTCAGAATTTGAGGATGAACTCCCCATTTCGTGCCGCTGAATTTTTGGATGATGTTATTATTCGTACACACTTTTCCCTTAACGTCCAAAATGTCACATTGTTGTTAAGTCGGATACCCAAATATTTCAGCGGTTCATCTGGTTCAGTTCTTGACACAGCCTCGCCACTTTAAATTGTGTATGTGCGCCTTTATTTGTAAAGTGAAAGTCACACATCAGAGTTGTACTGGGATTTGATGTGCGGAAGTATTCTCCATAGTATGTCTTTGAGAATTCACACCACAAACAATTTTCCTTGTGAGCCCATGGCAATATCGTCGATATATATATATATATATATATATATATATATATATATATATATATATATATATATGTGTGTGTGTGTGTGTGTGTGTGTGTGTGTGTGTGTGTGTAGACCAGCCGAAGTGGTCGAGCCGTTCTTCGCGCTACAGTTTGGAACCGAACGACTGCTACGGTCGCAGGTTCGAATCCTGCCTCGGGCATGGATGTGTGTGATGTCCTCAGGTTAGTTAGATTTAAGTTGTTGTAAGTTCTAGGGGACTGATGACCTCAGAAGCTAAGTCCCATAATGCTCAGAGCCATTTGAGCCAATTTTGTGTTTGTGTCATTTTTTCGCCTTCTCCTGTGCCTATTTCTTGTTTGTAGCGTCACATAAAAAGTCTATTTTGAAATAGACGTTCCCCTAATTTTGTCATTCGGAAGTCCTTGTTATAAAACTTAATGAGCAGCCGTTGGTGACTGACAGTATCATAGCCAGCCGAAAGATCTGTAAAAGCAAGTCCCATTATCTGTTCCTGTTGGAGGCCGTCCTCTATATGTTGAATGAGACTATTTTACCACAAACACCAGGCATAAATCCTACTGGTTCTGGTATGAATTTGGTCTCTAATGCTACAAAAAGTCTTTCAAAAAGTATTCTTTCAATGGCCCCATAGAGATGACACGAATGTGAGAAAGGCGAGAAGTTTGAGTATCTGTAGGGTTTTTAGCAGGGCTACCACTCTGGCTTTCCTCTAGAGTTTCGGAATGTGCATGCTAGTGATACAGCTATTCATTAACCGTACATTACATTTTAATGTTGTAGTACCAAAATGCTTTATTCCTATATTGCAGATATCATCCAGGCCATCAGGCCTGTGTTCCTCCATTTCTTGGTGTGGCAAAGACGTCTGTTTCATTATTCATATCTCGTTCGATTTTCAGTCTTTTTAATTTTGTGCTTTCCCGTTTAATTGAGGGCGGTAAGATGATCTGTAGGGAGTTGCTCTGGTTTGATCAGGTGCTGGAGTTGTAGGATGTCAGGATGTAGTTCCGCCTTAGCGTCGCCTCGCATTGAAGACACTCCCGCAGCACTCCCGGAACATCCGTCGAGTCGTGCAGTTTCTGAAATGCTCGTGCCGAGCCTCTGGGCCATCACAATCCGCCCTTGGAGGAACTCAGATGGGCTGCGTGCCTTCCCATTCTACACACAGACAGCTCGCCCACTGATACCACATGGTGTGTGTGTGTGTGACTAGCACACGTCCCTTGCCAGGTAAAGGTGCTACAGTCTGGACGGTTACGTATCGATAGTAATTTGGTGGTCACAGTGCTTTGGTTGACCAGTGCGCTGACCCTGTCCAAACCCAAATAAAATAAAGATCATAGCGTTACATCTGCACAATAAAGAGGTTCGCAGCAAGTTCCAGATGCTACTAGATTAAATAAAAGTCTCCTTTAACTGCTTCCCGCAACACCTACTGTAGGTGTCTTCTTTTATCTATCTGTGTCATTTGTGCTGCACTTAATGAACCTGACAAAGTTTGGCACAACAGTAAACCAATTTTCTGGAAACGACTGGGGATTAAATGCAAATATGCTACGCAATGCCACAGCATGAAAATGTAGTGACGACTATGCACAGTGAGGGCTTGAGAACCGTTAATGGCACTGCCAGATCAAGTGCCACTCAATGGTTGCCTGTCCTATCCCACATTGCTCCTGCTTACCTGATATGTAAAGTGACCGAGGTGCAAATTTTTGAAGCCCTGTATGAACTCAGTTCTAAATACCGTATTCCATAAATCCACTGACTGCACACCTGAAGAAAGTCACACACGCCACTTTGTGTTTATTTGCGTATTTATCTTCGATGTCACCGAGATGTAGAAAGAATGTGGGAATGAACATCCACCCAAAAGGCGCATCTTATTCAGAAACCAATGGTGAAGCGTGCAGAGTCTGATCTTCGTTGTGGTGAATGCTCATGACTCATCTGCACCCGAATGGCGCAAGGGAGATATGGCCACCTCTTGATGAAGTGGTGGCTTTATAGTGAAAGTGTTGCATGTGGCTGTGCTGTGCAGGAACAGACACTTGTAGAGAACTGTCAAGGCATGTTTCGAATCTTAGCCTGAAAGACTTGCGTCAAGTGCTATGATCTCATTATGAAATTTGAACATTCACCAATCAACATAATGTATATGTTTGTATGTTCTATAAGGAGTACGTTAGTAATGATCTATCTGTACTAGAGTTTGTACTTGTTCTATTATAGTATTGGATGAATTTGTGCACAAGTATTCTTGTATTTCAACAAAGACCGCTCACTTTACCATAACGTGTCAACAGACTCGCATACCATTCACAATTCACGCTGGAATAACTCAGTCTAATGTCTTGATTCATACCTAACGACCTGGATGTCAGTGTCGAAGGGCGACATAAAAACTTGAGAAGTGGCTGCCTGAGTTTGGTTTCATTGTTCTGTTCAAGAAAAGACGGTCTAGTACCAAAATGTCACTTGTTACATCAGGTGACCGCATTTTATTGTTTAAGGTTGGATAACATGGAATGGAACCTAAAGACACTGCAAACGGATCGGCTGAGGGGTGCGACCCTCACCAAGTTACTGCACGCTGTACAGCAGATCACAAGAGCCATAAAGCACAGGAATCGCCTTGTCTTGGATTATAATTGGGAATTTCTTCATAATGACCACAACATCAGCGGAACTGGTGAGTATCTCCTTTGACAGTTTGTTATCTTCTCTATATATTAAGGGCAATGTCCTGGGTGACTCACTCGTCACGACCCAGCCTTAACCACCAAGGATACAAATTCGAAATTTGGAGAGGGCTAAAGAAACAGTGTTTCAGCACTTTTGGGAATTGAACTCCTGTGGGGGGGGGGGGGGGGGAGAGAAACAGTGTGTGACTGTCTTTTTAAAAAAACAAATCGTTAATAAAGAACTATTGAAGTAATTATTGAAGCTACATCTATGTTAGTTGAATTTTTGCTTAGAAATAAAAAGAAATACGGTTTTCAACGTATTTGGAAATTCAACGCCTAAGGGGGTGAAACAGACGATGTAAATTTTTATGAAAGTATTTCATTAAGTAATCCTTTTTGAAGCTAAGTTTAAGAAAATTTGTATTTGCGTTCTTGGTTGGAAATTAAAAAAAAAATGTGTTTCGGTGTTTCTGGAAATTCAGCCGATAAGGAGGCGAAATTGGGAATAAAAATGGTTCTGGAAATATTTGATTACGAAGGAATTTTTCAAATAAAATGTCTCAAAATTTGTATTTGGCTTCTTGGTTAGACGTAAAGAAATTCATGTTTAAACGTTTTCTGGAAATGCAACCTCTAAGGGGGTGAAATAAGGGACGAAAGTTTTATAAAAAAATTCTTTATATTAAAACATATTTCAAGTTTAATCTATAAAATTGGTATTTGACTTGTAAGGCAATATGCGTTAGGCAATGAAAGTTTTGATGAAAGTAAATGTCACCACAAGAACTCACAATGGTGGATTAACGAGGATCTCTGACTCCAGCTACCAGAATTGATTTCTGGTCGGAAGTGCATTCGGAAAAGACCATACTTCTACGGCCTTAATTAGCGTGAAAATTTTAGAAGATGTAGCGATTTCTGAACGACGTAAGAATTCGATAAAGAAATAATCTGTTTAGACCATACACTCCACACAAGAGAAGCAGTGGGTGCTAAGATAATTGTTAAATGAAGCGGAATGTACCCTTTAAGTTATGTTAGGAAGTAAATCTTGTCTAAGACAGAGAACACATAGATTATGGGGCTGTGTTTACCGCACACTCCTCGAAGAGACACAAATGGCACACTAGTCCCTTGCCTACATGTGGGTGCTTCTATACCCGCGTCAGAGTCATGCTACACTGCAGATATCCTGTAGCAAGAGCTTTCAGGTGGAAACTTTTTGATCGTCCCTTATATAACTGAGACATTACTTCTGGTTGTACTTGTCCTTTATTTGTCTCTACCACTTCTTGCCGCACTGCAGTTATCTGCGTTTTCCTGAGTCATTTCCGAGAAAACTTCTCCCTACTGCCCCAAACCTCTTTTTCTCCTCAATATACACGACGTTTTATACTCTTTTTATCCAGTATATCTCCATACTTCATCATTATACTGACCCCTTTCAACGTATAGGGGCGTCTACTTCATGCCACATCTTCAGTTCTTTTAAGTAATACCTAATAACTACACTTAGTGGCATCTTCAGGCTTTTACTAGCGTCATCTTCAATGCAACGAACATAGATCTGATTTAATATAGGTCTCTGCCTCCATACACGTCATATTCTCTACTATCTACATAAGATATAAATGTATATCTGAGGTGCGACAATAAAGTAATGAGACTGATTTTCTTTGCAAGATGTGGCAACCCTGCAGTACCTTTGACTTTGATCTATGTTTCTAGTCCAAGTGGCACATCGATGCAGCTGCTCAGTCGTGAGTTGTGCTGTAATAAGTTAACACGTGTTTGCGTCTCTCGTCACGGAAATGGAACCAGATAATATTGCGCAACGGTATGTCATTTCTTTTTGCATGAAATTGGGTGGGAACGCGTCGACAACTTATGGTAAGCTTCAGAAGGCTTTTAGAGAGGAGGTTATGTCAAGCGCTCAAGTTTTTCGTTGGCAAAAAATGTTGAGTGAAGGCAGAACCAATGTTGAAGATGAAGACTGCAATGGACGACCATCAACCTCAAGGACGTGTGTCAACTTGGCCAAGGTGCGTGAACTCGTACGATCTGATCAAAGATTATCTGTGAAAATGATTGCAGAAGAACTGAACATCAATCGAGAAACGGTTCGTCTAGTAATAACTGAAGATCTTGGTATGAGAAAAATTCCTGCAAAATTGGTCCCCAAAAATCTCACACCACAACACCGAGAAACACGGAAAAATGTGGCAGCCGATCTGTTAGAGCAAACAAAAATGAATCCAGAATTGTTGGGCCGTGTTATCACTGGTGACGAAAGTTGGTTTTTTCAGTACGATCCAGAGACAAAAGGCCAAAGTTCGCAATGGTGCTCAAAGGGATCACTCAGACCAAAAAAGCTCGCATGTCAAAGTCAAAAGTGAAATGCACGCTTGTGTGCTTCTTTGATTCCAAGGGAACTGTTCATAAAGAGTGAGTGCTTCCTGGACAAACAGTTAACCGATATTACTACAAAGAGATTTTAGAAAGACTTTGCAAAAGAGTTGTTCGTGTCCGTGCCAACATTGCTGATAATTGGGTTCTGCATCACGATAATGCGCCATCGCATACTGCTCTGTCGGTGCAGCAGTTTTTTACCTCAAAACAAATTTCAGTACTACCACAGACACCTTATTCACCAGATATCGCTCCGTGCGACTTTTTTCTATTTCCAAGAGTCAAAACGGCGGTCGAGGTACACCATTTTCAAACAAAACAAGACGTCAAAAAGCTGTGATGAGGGTCTTGGAGAATATTACAGAAGATGAGTTCCAGAAATGTTACCATCAATGGCAGAAGCGCTGGAAAAAGTGTGTGCAATCAGATAGGAACTACTTTGAAGGAGACAACACTAAACTTGACTAAAACGGTAAGCAACATTTTTTTCACACCAGTAACATTACTTTATTGTTGCAACATGTATATTTGTTTACGTAGTTCTCAGATGCAAACTCTCTTTTCAGATTTCTGTCTTGATTCAGAGTGGTCAGTATCAGGTAACTGTTTCAGCTGCGCCATTCTAATCAATATAGTCAAAAATGAAGACAAATAACACGTAATTATCAAGAACGAAAGATGAATGGAAGTATGAAACTTGAATTTGAAAATAAAGTTCCATCTATATCAGATCTCACTGGTCGCCAAACTGGTAACTACCATGCAGAAACACCTTCCCAAAAAACTCTTAGTTACAGTTACTTATAATTTTTTCAGGGCTATAATGTTCCTGAGTTTCAATTCCTTCCAAATTTTCTGATATTCGAGAGACATTCATGTGGGGTTTCGTACAGTTCTGAATGGTTGCTGATATACCTGCATATCCATTTTAGTTTGTGCCATTCTGCGTTTTTCATTACTAGTACCAGTTATCCCACTTTGAAACTAGAGGTAGGTGATAGATTTTACATCATATCACCATTTCGCATCTAACACTCTTTCCCCTATATTTACTCTTTCTTGTGCTTGATTGTTGCCTAATGAGATATCGAATAAAACAAGAAAAGTCAGTCAGCTCTGGTTCATGGTTACATATTAATTTGCATTCACATCTACATCTACATCCATACTCCGCAAGCCACCTGACGGTGTGAGGCGGAGGCTACCTTGAGTACCTCTATCGGTTCTCCCTTCTGTTCCAGTCTCGTATTGCTCGTGGAAAGAAGGATTGTCGGTATGCCTCTGTGCGGGCTCTAATCTCTCTGATTTTATCCTCATGGTCTCTTCGCGAGACATATGTAGGAGGGAGCAATATACTGCTTGACTCCTCGGTGAAGGTATGTCCTCGAAACTTCCAAAAAAGCCCGTACCGAGCTACTGAGCGTCTCTCCTGCAGAGTCTTCCACTGGAGTCTATCTATCATCTCCGTAACGCTTTCGCGATTGCTAAATGATCCTGTAACGAAGCGCGCTGCTCTCCATTGGATCTTCTCTATCTCTTCTATCAACCCCATCTGGTACGGATCCCACACTGCTGAGCAGTATTCAAACAGTGGGCGAACAAGCGTACTGTAACCTACTTCCTTTGTTTTCGGATTGCACTTCCTTAGGATTCTTCCAATGAATCTCAGTCTGGCATCTGCTTTACCGACGATCAACTTTATATGATCATTCCTTTTTAAATCACTCGTAAAGCGTACTCCCAGATAATTTATGGAATTAACTGCTATATTGTAGCTAAATGATATGGGATCTTTCTTTCTATGTATACGCAGCACATTACACTTATCTAGATTGAGATTCAATTGCCATTCCCTGCACCATGCGTCAATTCGCGTGGTGCAAATACTGTTGCATCATGCTTGTGGTTGTTAAGGATGCCTTCTAAATACCTAATATTATTACGCCATGTGGAATGTTTCCTCTACATCTCCTGCAAAGTCCCCTGTAACCCTACCGCTCATATTTATCCAAAGGAAACCCCTAAGTAATTATGTATCGTGTCCCGACAACATTTCATAAATATTTTAGCATGAAATTGTTTACCATTATTCAACACAATACTCTCAGGCATGCCTAAAACAACAAAATTGTTGTTACCCAGCTTTTCTGTAGGTGTTGT
Source organism: Schistocerca americana (assembly GCF_021461395.2). NCBI lineage: Eukaryota > Metazoa > Arthropoda > Insecta > Orthoptera > Acrididae > Schistocerca > Schistocerca americana. The sequence continues at coordinate 184,642,581 of NC_060129.1, read as the reverse complement.
GGCATTAGCTCTTCTGTCTGGAAATAGCTTAATGTATTTACTGAATCCCCTGACGTAGACCAAAACACGCTCCCCTAGAACTACGTGTAGGTCGAAAATGATCTAATGCTAATAATTCCACTGTGTTAAAGGGATTGCATATTCCTTTGCACAATGCTACTTACTAGTCTCTAACTCAAAACGCATATTTTCAAAAGTTACTGTGTCACTGAAGTTTGCAATACACTTCTTAGTCCCTTAATGCTCTTACTGTAAATACACATAGTCTATTAAAAGCGCAGATTTTTGGAGGGGCAGCATAGTAGCCGGTCTGGCAAATCCATGTTCGTTCTCCTGAACCAAATTCCTTGATGGATGTAATATTGTGTTACCATGAGATAATTAGGGTCTCGCAAATGACATTTTTTAATCTCCGATGATCACCCTATTCTGTTCTCTTTCAGAGTACTGACATATTTTCTTCAAAGCATTTTCCACCTTGATTTAATTTATAGCTAAAGTGAGTACCGAATCGTTTTCAGTTAATGTAATTTCAGACGCCTTATATAGCTCAACATTTCTAGGCAACCTGTTGGACGCCAAAGTACACTTCCTTCATATGTTTTTAATTTCATGATCGAACTGTTGCAGGAACATTGCTCACCTTGCATGTTTCAACTTACAAGTTTACAAAAATGTTAATGCTTTAAGACCATTGCATATTATTACTTGGTGACTCAACAAAGAATGCTCAAATTTCTGCATTCCAAATACGATGGCCACTGCGTCTAGATCTGATACCCGTTATTATGCTCCACTGATTGTCCTGATTAAGTCTTAAAAACAATCATCTTATGCACTTCAATATCCCCTTCTTTTTTATTTTAAACACCTACACTCTTATACCATATGCATCAGAGCTCACTAAAATAAAAGAAGTCTTCTCAAAATCTGAGTGATTCAGCAGCGGGTTATTTAAGAAACAATTTATGAGCTTTCGAAATGTGGGCTGATATTCTTCAGTCTGAACCCAGGAGCTATCCTCTTTTAACAACTGATGTGTGTAAGGAGCGTAGAATGACTCCTTCCACAAAACGCCGATCAGACATAAACAGGCCAAACATGGCTTTACGTTGTTGCTTTTTCTTTGACGTTTCAAACAGCTCAGTCACTGAGAACCTGGATGGTTTCGCTAAAATACGTTCTCTGCTAAACACATGGAGCAAGAAATTCAATTGATTCTTAGTGCATGCCATACTTTCTTAATTCAGTTTTGTGCCACCTTTTCCTACTTCATCTCATACGTTGTCCAGAAAACTAAAATACTCTTCCCAAGTAGGGCATGCAACTTCATGTTGTCTACGTAAAATGTCACTTGCCCTAATGCTTCCTGCCCCTGTAACAGCGCCATATCTCTTAAAATTGCAAAGACCGATATATTAAAGACAGACGGAAATACTCCATACCCACGAGAAAATCCATTATATATACGGAACACGTATTTTCTTCAGTCTTTTGCCAACGGAAAATTCGAAAATCCATTATATATACGGAACACGTATTTTCTTCAGTCTTTTGCCAATGGAAAATTCGAGTAACCACAAATTATATCGAACCATTCATGTGAAACAAGTAGCTTCTCTGAATTATTGCAATAACTTTGTATATTTTGTTCGCTGACCCTCATTAAATTTTGTTTAAAGTATGAGCATCTAGTACGAGCCTTACAATTCTATAACAATTCAGTGCTACCGCCAGCGGATTTTTAAAAATATGTATTGCGTGTTACAATATCCCCCAATCTAACGTTCGTTGAATCGTTTCTTAATAGGTTCTTGGCAACTGGTGATCATTGGATATGGTTTCTTGAAAAATATTTCCAAAGTCTTACATTTAAAATGCGTTAGTAATATGTTTCCATACATTTGAAAACGCAGTGTTATGCTTGAGTAACACTTGCCTAAGCTTTTCTCTCTGTTTACATGAAACTAGATGTACAGATTGAGTTTTTATGTTCAGTACACAAGGGCTCCTAATATTTTTAATTCTATTATAGGGTGGCTCAACTTATTATGAAGTACACTGAAGCGCCAAAGAAACTGGTATAGGCACACGTATTCAAAAATGGTTCAAATGGCTCTGAGCACTATGGGACTTAACTGCTGAGGTCATCAGTCCCCTAGAACTTAGAACTACTTAAACCTAACAAACCTAAGGACATCACACACATCCATGCCCGAGGCAGGATTCGAACCTGCGACCGTACCGGTCGCTCGGCTCCAGACTGTAGCGCCCAGAACCGCACGGCTACTCCGGCCGGCTAGCGCCTAGAACCGCTCGGCCACCCCGGCCGGCACACGTATTCAAATGCAGAGATATGTACACAAGCATATGTAAACGGCAGGTCTGTACTTGAAACTATGAAGTACATTGTGTTTTGTAACGGGTTATTTTCACTTTCTTAAGCTGGTTTTAATAATGAAACTAATACAATATTTAAAAATGTGGTCTCCGCCTCTTTTTGTTATACTCAAGCGACTGAGACGAAATCTTGGATGGACGAATCTTTTATTTGCTTTGAAAAATTTTGAAGTTCGAAATGGTTTCCATGTTTGTTTAGGACGTAATACACTTTAATCATGCACATACCCTCGATAGTGCATATGTTAATATCATATATGTTTTTGTACTAGGTAATAACAAAACAAGTTTTAATCTGGGCTTGAATTCGAAAGCTGTAGAAGTTTAAAAAGCTAATGAATAAGAGTGACGGAAAAAATTGCAACACAAAAACCTATTTAATGTAGAATAACTAATCCAAATGTAAAATGCTGGTACATTAATAAACGTGTAACTGCCGGAATTTAGAATGCAGGCATGCAAAACGAGCATCCATTGTGTTGTAGAGGTGCCAGATTTCAGTTTGGCGGATGGAGTTTCGTGCCTGTTGCACGTGCTCACTGAATGCAGGGATGGTTAAAGCTTGGTAAGGATGACGCTGGAATCGTGGTGTGATGATGTCTCATACGTGCTCGATCGGAAATCTGATGGTCGAACAGCCCAAGGCAACATGTCGACACTATGTAGAGCATGTTGGGGCCACTACAGCGAGCGTTATCCTGTTGGAAAACACTCCTTAGGACGCTGTTCGTGAATGGCAGCTCAATAGGTCGAGTCATCAGACTGACGTACAAATTTGCGTCAGAGGCATGTGATAACCACGAGGGTGTTCCTGCTACTATAGGAAATCGCACCTCCTACCATAACTCCAGATGTAGGCTGAATGTGTGTAGCACACAGACAAGCTGGCTGCAGGCCTCTGGGCTCCTCCTGACTGACACATGGCCGTCACTGGCACCGCGGCAGAACCAACTCTCATCAGAAAACACGACAGATCTCCACCCTGCCCCCAGCGAGCTCTCTCTTGACAGCACTGAAGTCGCAAATGGCGGTGGTTTGGGGTGAGGAGAATGCACACAGTACAGGGAGTTTTGCTCGGAGCTGTCCTTGAAGTAACCAGTTTGTAACAGGTCATTGAGTTTCCGTTGTTCCAACTGCTGCTCACATTCCTTCAGCCATCTGCTGAACACGATGGTTTTCCCTCTCCATAGAGCCATGTGGTCGTCTGGAGCCCAGTCTTCTTGCGACCGTGCATTCTCGTGCCCACCGTGGCCAGCAGTCATGTACAGTGGCTACCTACCTACCTGTCAAGTCTTTCTGCAATATCACAACGGAACATCCAGGTTCCCATAGCCCTATTACAAACGCTGTGAGGTGTTGATAATAGCGTGTCTGTCGCCTTAAAGATATTCTTGACTAACGTCAATGTGCCACATCCAGTATCAAAGGTAACTGACCATCATAACAGTTACAGTGTGTATTTAAATAAATGTAATTTGTATCGTCATACGCGACTGGCGCGAAATTGGAATAGGCGTCATCATTAAGATATAGAAACACTCCTACTTTCGTTTATGTCACACAATTCTTTCTTGGCATTGCGTTTTCTTTCCCCGTCAGTTTATGTGGTCTGAGACCTTACCAATCCTCCAAAAAATGATTTTACCTTCCAATTTTTTTACTTTCTTCAAGGAGATCTCCCATTTAGAGTCTTTTATGATGTAAGCCTACCTATTTGGTCCCCCTCCCCCCCCCCCCCCCCTGGAATTTAGTGCTGGTGACGCCAGTGTTTAAAATGCTAAAAGTAAGCTGACATAGAGATGACATTTCCATCAACATACGATACAGGCACAGATATACTACTCGTGTACCGCTTCGGTCCGAAAAAGGTGTCCATACTGTAGTGTGACTGTAGTCTGACAGTGTATACATATTTAGTAAATTCTACCTTCATACCCTCTTTATCCTTGTGAATGCAGAAAGTGAATGTTGTGCTCGCATAGAAATCTGATTCACTGACCTCTTCACCACTTTGTCGTCTGTCGTCTGTCTTCTTGTCCAGAATTGCGGGCCGAGATACCGGTCTTCCTGGAGCACCTCTCTGACTACTGGCGGGACTCGGCGCAGCTGCTCTCACTGGGTGTCAAACATTTCTCTCAGCTGCTCGTCCCCCTCGCTTTCGAGCAAATGGTAAGTGGAGATTCTTTTCGTGTTTTATGTTATAAGTACGCGGGATGAGAAAGTGATACACACAGCCACGAGTACGTGGTCAGACCTCTTGGTCTGTTTACTGGCTTACGTGGCTCACACTGTCGCTGTTTCCGCCGCTCTGACTGCAATGTTAACTCACTGCAAGAGATCTGACCCCCTCTACCTTGTGCGGTTATTAGGCAAAGCAAGCACAGTCAGAACGGTTAAGGATAGGAAAGAAAATCATCCGTACCTTTCTTGTTCGTAGTTTCTCGTAACTTCCTAAACCAGCAGGAAAACTTCCTGTCAGATCCTACAGTACAAGCCTAAGCCTGGTGGCCACATATTTCTTAAGTAATGGTCCAGATGTTACTAAACCGTCCTTTATCTCACTATCTGAGAATCTGCTTATTTGGAGTCTATTACTCTGTAGGTAATACGCGGGAGAGGCGGGTCAGGGATTACGGTCTGCAATAAAGATCACCTTCCGTAATAGAATTTGTCAGCCTATGGCGGTTTTTTAAAGGCTTCATCGTTCAGAAATAACTTGGAGAATGTCTATCCACACATGAAGAATTTAATGGGCGCAAACTTAAGCTTATGCACCGTGGACATCATGACCAACCACTACCTACCTCACACTCCAGTATTCCTGCTCCTTCTGCGAAATTACACTGAGATGACAACGCACGGGGTAACGATGTGCTCACTTACTGACGGTGGTAATGTCGCGTGCACAAGGCGTGGAAGGGCAGAGCATTGGCGCAGCTGCCAACTGTACTCGGGTGATTCGTGTCTGACGTGGTTATGATCGCACCACGGCAGTTAACAGGCTTTGTACGCGGAATAGTAGTTAGAGCTAGATTCATGGGCAATTCCATTTCAGAAATCGTCAGAGAATTCAGTATCCTGCTGCCTACAGTATAAAGACTGTGCCGAGAATAGCAAATTTCAGGGATTTCCTCTCACCACGGACAATGCAGTGGCTGACACCCTTCACTTGACGATCGAGAGCAGCGGCGTTTGACTACAGCTGTCACTGCTAACAGACAACCAGCACTGCGTGAAATAACGGCAGAAAGCAGTGCGGGGCGTATGACGAACGTATCCATTAGATCCATTTATAATCTGTTTAGGGAGAGTTTATCTATAACTACCCATACACGTCCATAGCTAGCATGTGTTAACGTCGAATGTAGGTGGTGGTCACATTAATTCGACTCCATTGTGTACAAATAAATGCAACTCTCTGAACTGACTTTGTAGCTTGAGAATCGTGTGTTTGATAAGACATCAATACAACCCACTTTGCATTAATGTTATAATATGTTGTACAAAACTGAATATTTAGTCATAAGCTGGCATTAACTTAAGCATTATGCAATAGTCGCACCTACACGTGTAACTTAAAGTTGGCTGCTAATTGTGAATATTGTAAGTAATTTGAACCACCTTCTGTGTGTCTCAGCGTATCCACTCAAATGATCTGCAACGCCATGAATGGATTAACAGCATGAAACATCTGAGAGACATGCTGCACACGAGATTAAGCGGCTGGGTTCATGATGTGCAATCCGTCAGCGAGCAGATGGCGTACTACAAAGTGGAAGAACACAAGAACAGGCCTGGGACTTACATACTTAGGTAAAAGCGAGTGTACTTTGTAACTTTTGTCGAACTCATTACGATTCATGAATTTTTATTCCATTCCTTCCCCTCGTACGTATTTTTTACAGTTACGTAAACAGCTGCGATAATTTAATTCAGGACTGAGCAGAAAATGTGACTAGTGGACAACAGTCAAATACCGTTGCTGCCAGATACTACATAAGTTTACATAATTTATGGAAACAGTGAGAACCTCTGAAAATTTGTGGTACTTGACACACAAACCTAGTATAGAGGTCAAACAGGGCTAAAACAATTTGTCTAATCGAGGAAAGTCATGCTAATAACGTGTATTTCCACGTCTAGCCTAGATGATGGCACCAATTAGGGAAGGAAGAGCGTACAAAAGTTATATTAATCTAAGGGCTAACCAGCGATAACGATTAAACAAAAGATGAAGAGGTGTCGATACGAGGGTGTGGGGTGGTAATTGGTCATACTTTTCATGTCTTACACTGTGACGTGCGGTTTTAAATCCGCTCATAGCACAGTGCATAAATACTGGAAGATAGAAGTGAGAGGTACAACGTATATGCCTCTCCACCACTGGGCATGTGGGGTCACGGAGTGGCCAGCTCGGGATTGTCGAGGATGGTGAGTGTGTCTTGGAGGTGCAGGGCGAAAAGTTTTACTATACTTACGACGACCCCTTTGAGTGCGAGGTGGCAAAAGGCCAATGATGTTTATGACATTAGACTCCTCACATATTGTCTATCATGCAACCACAATATTGACTGCCAATGGCAACAGGGGTGGGACTGGAGGTCTCCAGCTGCGAGCACAACAAGAGGCTATGGAACATAACTGAACTGCTTAGTCAACGAGTAACTCGCAATAGTGTTACAATGCTAGTGGTGCTGATATGAAGCAGAGCAATGGCAACAATAAAGAAACAAACATTGCAATATATCTACAACAACACTTCACGAAGTTGATAATTCGTCAGAAAGAAACACAGTGATTTTTGCAGAGTGAGAAAGAAGTGGCAGACGAAATATTAAGACTTCTGCAAGATGATTCAGTGGGATGTGTGGCATCGTATATGTTTGACTGTACAGCTGGTATAAATAACGAGCGGAATGATGATAATATGTGCTTAACAAGTGAAACTGTTACTGAAACAAGTCCTAGCTACGTAGTTCATCATACTTGTAGGGCAGGGAGCCAGAAATCTTGGCTCCATTGAAACGTAGTAAAGACCAATCGTTGTCCAAGGAGCGGGTATTAAACATAATTACATACATGGAAGATCATCCGGAGCGTAGGAATAACGCAACTGTGAATAGATTTCGAATAATTCCACAGCAGTATGACCTGCATAAGAAAAAGGACAAATATTCAGGGGAGAACAAGAAGCACTTTTTACAAAAACTGATGTCCGCGCGTTTCAAGGATTCTTAATAAGATTTATGGGATGTCCATAATAGTTACCTACTACGTCATGCAAATCAAATTGTGTCTGACGTAGATTACAGTGATTTCAAGGGAAGTAGTAGACGGTAGCATAACTTGAAACAGTGCTATAGAATTGGAAGACATAAGAAACGACATTTCAAACGAAGTGTCCACTTGATATGCACAGCAAACTGTGGAATCGACCTAAAAATTTGTAGATTATTCTATCCTTCAGTAAGGAATTTGTTTGGACAAGAAATGCATTTAAAAGGAATTCAGGAAATTAGAGGTACTAAGAGAGTTGTGTCAAAGTCGAGTAAAATCAATGCCTCAATACATTAGTATACAATTATACCGATTGTTTAACTTGATGGTAAATCGGCTATAAAGTTATTTATTGTGCTGCGACAAGCTGAAGGTGCTCTGCTCCCTACGACTCTTTCTCGTGTGTGTGATCTTGCAAGGGCAGTAGGATATATTTATGTCACAGAAAGCAAGAATGGCATAGCTGCGTAAGAAAACAACAGCTATGGTAAGAGCAGTGGTTTGCGCCAATCGCTGGTCCATTTAACTTGCTTTTGCTTGATTCCTCGTCTCCAGATAAAAATCACGCTCCTTTAGAGCAAACTATTCCTCCCAAAAAATGTGTGACATTGCATTTCACACCACTGTGTAAATTCAACCTCTGGACGTTTGCTTTTTGCACGCCTATAAACCATATTATAGCACTTTCTGGAGCTATGTCTTCAAGGATTTCAGTTCCACAATAAGCTCTTCGGCGAGCTGTTCTGCATTAGGCTGGATGAATCACATTCCATCTGTTTTCACCACCCTATTACACCAATATGATTCTGTATGCTTTAAGAGTGGATATGCAGTTGGACGTCCTTTTCGGTTTGTAACCCCAAATAAGTTCGCCTTGGATCTTGATGGTTGGCACCTCTTTGACGACTATGACGCACTATTTTTCATTTGGTGATCATAGTGCAATTTCATGGTTTGCTTTTAACATGTCTTGAATATCGACGATGTCTGTCTGTGAAGTATAATGCATATGTGCCATAGAAGTATGATCTGTGCACCTCCTGGACCCTCCTGATGCACATGGTTGTTAACACAACGCTTTCAAATTAGCTTTACTAAAGACTGAAGTTGTGATCTTGGACTCAAGAGGGTCCTTGTTAGACTGTCAGTCAGGGGTTGATTGTTGAGAAAGAGACGGTAATGTTGAGTAGATCATGGCTAGTAAGTCAATAGAAAGCTTGCCAGTACTTCAGTTTATAGTTGGTATACTCAGAGCTTGTCTGTCATCAGTCCAGGCGTCTTTTTGTATGAAGTATATTGCTGTGGCATCTCTCTAATTCCCAGTGGCGAGTTAGTGTGTTCAAGACATTGGTGAGGAAGAAGGAACAGTAGTACCCATGAGATTCTTTGAATATTTCAAGAGGTCAAGGAGTATGGAGAATTCAAATGGGACTGATAGCTGGGATGAGTGTGTGTGTATGTGTGTGTGTGTGTGTGTGTGTGTGTGTGTGTGTGTGTGTAAGTGTGTGTGTGTGTTTGTGTGATAGTGGCTTTGGTTGAACTTTGCTGCAGGATGGAATTAGTATCGGATATACCTTCGGGATATGGAGAGTGGCAAGGTATCTTCTGATTTGAGTCCGTACAAGCTTCCAGTAAACGTCCTAGATTTTATGGTACTGTTCTAGAATTATTTTACGTGGGCTATTGTGGGGTGGATATGACATGGAATGAGAATAAGGGTTGACTTTTGCATGAACTCGTGATCACTTTCAATGAGATGAAGGATATGTGCAGTTATAAGTCTGAGGAGGTAGACAGACGAATCATTTCAGTGATAGGAGAGTTGAGACCTGAAAGAAAGTAGATCATTTGTCCTCAGTTACGTTCAACATGGTAACTGCTGTGGATATACAGGTCCACAACGATAATGTAGGTGTAGAAGGGTTAATCAAAGTGAGCAAGGAAATAGTGTACGACAACTCAGAAAGATATAGGCAGTGATTGTTGGGTAGGGTAAATCACATGACTAAAGAGAAAGTACTGAACAGTATTGGGGAGAAGAGGAGTTTGTGGCACAACTTGACTAGAAGAAGGGATCGGTTGGCAGGACATGTTCTGAGGCATAAAGGGATCACCAATTTAGTACTGGAAGGAAGCGTGGTGGATAAAAATCATAGAGGGAGACCAAGGGATGAATTCAGCAAGCAGATTCAGAGCGGTGTAGGTTGCAGTAGTTACTCGGGCATGAAGAGGCTTGCAAAGAATAGATTAACATGGAGAGATGCATCAAACCAGTCTTCAGACTGAAGACCACAGCAACACCAACATGGGGAATGACTCCTCCTACCCAATATCCTCTCACTAACTTGGGAGGTGGCGAGGCTTACCTGAACACCTACAAAATGAATTCGTTTTAAACAAGTGCCAGTTGTCTATATTATTGGATATTCTCTCACTTCCTTCCCCTTCACATATCTTATTAATCTGTAATACACTGCAAGTTGTTAACGCTATTTAGTGTTCTGTTACTTTCGACTCCTTTATACACTTTAATGATCTGAACTGCCTGCTCCAGCTGGTTTCCTCCGAAGTCCTACATTTTTGACTTATTAACGCAGATGTCTACTATCCTTATAGTGTTATTCACTTATCTGTTCTTTGCCTTTTACCTTCTAATCCTTATTCTTTCGCGTTTATTTCTGTATACTCATCAAACTTTAGTGTCAATTACGTCTCCATAGGGTAGTAGTGATTTCTTAGGTGCTGCGTCGTTGTTACTACAGAATATATTTTGTGTGTTTCTAAGTACATCTTATCCACCCATGTGACTTTACATTTTCACATCTATGCACCTATCAAAGACTAACGTGTCTCTTGATCTATTTTATATTCATGATTTCTATGACTTCCGTCTGTTTAGCATATTTGTTATTAGGTATAGTTAACAGAATTTAGGTTTATGCTTTAAAGATTGACACGATATTTGAAGAACGCATTGTCATACAAAAAACCTAAATGGAGAGATTACCAAACATGAACTTAAGCCCTTATGCTCCTTATCCGCATGTTCTGTATAGCTGCACAGCAACAGAGATTTTGTTTAATGCTGGGACTCAATCTACCTCGTTTTTCTTTCGTTGACATTGTCTTTTGCTCCATAATTGAGTGTCACATTTAGTTCTACTTCAGTCCCCTTAAATCCACGATTAAAGAGTACTCTTGATAGGAGAGTTGGCAGTAGTGCAGAATTGTGATATAAACTAGATAGCACCACCGTAGCTATGGGCCCTATAATGGCGAATTTCATAGCTGCAGAACAGTTGTGCGTCCCCTGAGGTTACTTAGTATAAGCTACAGCGATGAGTTTAAATTTTGTACTCATCTCTAGTTTCTAATAAGTACATTTTCTCGTCAAATGTATCCATTTTCTCTTCATCAGGTATCAGATCGCTGTAACTTCGATTTTACTTTTGTTTCTCGTTTGTCCTTTCTTTATAATCTGATTTATACTTCTCCCTTCTCTCATAAATATCATTTTCTGAATAGCAAATGTTTAGCGACTTATCTGTCAGTGGATTCATTCTTGGCTTGTTGAAATATACCTCTTTTGCAACACAGTCACATGAGACATTACTTGCGTCCTCCCTGTATTTAGCAGACTCCTTTATCCAATCGCCATACACGTACACTGCTGGAAATGGAAAAAAGAACACATTGACACCGGTGTGTCAGACCCACCATACTTGCTCCGGACACTGCGAGAGGGCTGTACAAGCAATGATCACACGCACGGCACAGCGGACACACCAGGAACCGCGGTGTTGGCCGTCGAATGGCGCTAGCTGCGCAGCATTTGTGCACCGCCGCCGTCAGTGTCAGCCAGTTTGCCGTGGCATACGGAGCTCCATCGCAGTCTTTAACACTGGTAGCATGCCGCGACAGCGTGGACGTGAACCGTATGTGCAGTTGACGGACTTTGAGCGAGGGCGTATAGTGGGCATGCGGGAGGCCGGGTGGACGTACCGCCGAATTGCTCAACACGTGGGGCGTGAGGTCTCCACAGTACATCGATGTTGTCGCCAGTGGTCGGCGGAAGGTGCACGTGCCCGTCGACCTGGGACCGGACCGCAGCGACGCACGGATGCACGCCAAGACCGTAGGATCCTACGCAGTGCCGTAGGGGACCGCACCGCCACTTCCCAGCAAATTATGGACACTGTTGCTCCTGGGGTATCGGCGAGGACCATTCGCAACCGTCTCCATGAAGCTGGGCTACGGTCCCGCACACCGTTAGGCCGTCTTCCGCTCACGCCCCAACATCGTGCAGCCCGCCTCCAGTGGTGTCGCGACAGGCGTGAATGGAGGGACGAATGGAGACGTGTCGTCTTCAGCGATGAGAGTCGCTTCTGCCTTGGTGCCAATGATGGTCGTATGCGTGTTTGGCGCCGTGCAGGTGAGCGCCACAATCAGGACTGCATACGACCGAGGCACACAGGGCCAACACCCGGCATCATGGTGTGGGGAGCGATCTCCTACACTGGCCGTACACCACTGGTGATCGTCGAGGGGACACTGAATAGTGCACGGTACATCCAAACTGTCACCGAACCCATCGTTCTACCATTCCTAGACCGGCAAGGGAACTTGCTGTTCCAACAGGACAATGCACGTCCGCATGTATCCCGTGCCACCCAACGTGCTCTAGAAGGTGTAAGTCAACTACCCTGGCCAGCAAGATCTCCGGATCTGTCCCCCATTGAGCATGTTTGGGACTGGATGAAGCGTCGTCTCACGCGGCCTGCACGTCCAGCACGAACGCTGATCCAACTGAGGCGCCAGGTGGAAATGGCATGGCAAGCCGTTCCACAGGACTACATCCAGCATCTCTACGATCGTCTCCATGGGAGAATAGCAGCCTGCATTGCTGCGAAAGGTGGATATACACTGTACTAGTGCCGACATTGTGCATGCTCTGTTGCCTGTGTCTATGTGCCTGTGGTTCTGTCAGTGTGATCATGTGATGTATCTGACCCCAGGAATGTGTCAATAAAGTTTCCCCTTCCTGGGACAATGAATTCACGGTGTTCTTATTTCAATTTCCAGGAGTGTATTTACGATGTCTATGTTCTCTTCACATGGGTGATTGGTTTCATTTCCATATGTGTTAACCCATACTGTTTTCTTGGGCCGTTTCTGTTTTACTCTCCTTGGTACCTTCAAGAATTTTACTTTGTGCAATCCCTTTGTCGTTAATGTACATGATCGGACTTCATACGAACCTGATACGTCACCCATCACCCTCCTGTCTCCATTTGTATTTCCATGTGGTGTGACGTGTGTAATTTTTGAGTGAGTCAGGTAAATTTAATTTCCGGTAATTGTACGTTATTCCATAAGTGCAGAATGCTTCGCTTTTCAGGGTGCCTTAGATAGCTACCTAACGATGGCTGGCGAAAATAGCTAGCAAATCCATATGTTCAACTTATCTAATCTCTATTTCACCGCAATCTCAGATCAAAAGACAGTTCGCCTGCAACCTCATTACATTTGATTTTAAATAGGTCTCTTATACTAGAAAGAGATTTGCATACACTTTATCCAGTGAATCACTGCAGCTTATGTGAAATGTGACAATTCTCATTTTTCATTTGTTTTTTAATTAACTGAACGTCATTAACTTCTAAAGCCACCAGTTTTTGGTCATTTCCTATGAAATGCTGATGCAGTGTCTACAAGACAAACTGAAATTTCTAAGTGATCTTCATTCGGTAACGACACCACATTACATTTAAACAAGCTATTGTAGGCTTGTATGCCTCAAACACACTCTGATCTTACATAATATTTCGGGCATGTCGCACTGTCCTACTGGATTTGTTCAAGTCTGTCAGAATGCACAATGGACATGAATGGACACAGGTGAACAGACAAGCTACTCATGTATGTGTCACCCGTCACAGTCATATCTAGACTCATCAGGGATCCCACATCACTCCAACTGCACATGCCCCACACCATTACAGAGCCCCCACCAGCTTGAACAGCCCTTGCTCACATATAGGGTCCATGGATTCATTAGGTTGTCTCAGTAGTTCCTTTCACGTTTTTTTAAATCGAAGATTTCCGCCTCCATTCAATAAAGTATTCCCTCTTTAATCTACATTCACTTTAATCGATATTTACTAGCAAGAAGAACAACGAGTACTCAACCAGCGACTCCCACGCCGCCTTGGTGCGTTCTAACAGCTACTGCCATGCACCACCGCCACTCCTTCAGTAATGGTTATTCTTCCTATCTTACTGGCCCTGCTAATTCATACCGATAAAACGTATGCCTCAACAGGTGCCCCAATCGGCGCATAAAACCCCTAAACTAAAATTATTTTGAATGTAAATGAAAATAAAAAGATCCTTGGTGAAGTCACTGGGCTTCTCATGATTGATGTGACAATCAGCTACTTCGGTCCTCTCCTAAATGAACACTGTTACTGCCACCTTACTGCAAAACATTCCATGCATTATGGGTATAATTTGAAGGGTGTGTTGATAATGGTAAATTTTTGCATTGGCGTTTGTACTCTGAAGAGACAAAAGTCACGGGATACCTCGTAATATCGTGTCAGGTCTCCATTTGCCTGGAGTAGTGCAGCAACTACATGCGGCATTGATTCATTGGAAATCCCCTGCAGAAATATTGAATCATGCTGCCTCTGTAACCATCTATAATAGCGAAAGTGTTTCCAGTGCACGATTTTGTGCACAAACAGACCTCACAATTATGTTAAATTAGTGTTCCATGGCACTCATGTCCTTGATTGTCCAGAATGTCCTTTGAACCAGTTGCAGATAATTATTGCCTGGTGACATTAGTGGGACAATGGGGATGCGGGGCCATTTTGTTACTGCGGGTTGCCTCCATCAGCGGCAGGTATGCACTCAGAGGCAATCCTATTGTTCTCCTTTGATTGACACATACTTAACCTATTGTCCCATTAAGTGGTTTTCCATGTCACTGCAGATAACCTATTGTCCCCCCCCCCACCCACTCCAACTCCCCTACCCCTTTCACTGCTACAGGTACACTTTGAAGTCTGAGTTACTGGAATAGAAACTGCCACTACTATTTCACATGAGGACACAAGTACAATTAGACCTGTGATGCCACAGATAGACTGATTGACCTCCCATCGCAAATCCAAGATGGCGGCCGTGATGGCGCAAGTATCGTTACCCAAGATAGCGGTGGTGGGAAATTCAAAAAGTGCCGTGCCCCCTCACAGGTGGAAAATTGAAATTTTGTCAGTTTTTCGCGAGGGCCATGCTCACCTGGACGTGGAATGAGTTTTTGTGAGTGCCATACCCACCTGGACTTTGAAGGAAATAGTTAAAGCCTCCACCACAATCTTCAACCGACCACCACATCCCCTTACCATGTTGGTGGTCTAACGTGTACTAACGTGCACTAACGTGTACTAACGTGCACAGTGCATAGAGTCATCTAAGATGGCGGCTGTGACATCAGTTGATGATGCAAGTGCCACACCCCACTGGCAGGAAGTTGAAATTTTGGCGGGAAGATAGGTCAACTGGGCTACCTCCCCTAACTTAACCCCCCTCCCCTCACTCCAGAAAAATGGCAGAAAGCTCAAATTCCAACAGGATAATGCATCACACCTAAGTAAATGGCAGAGCTCTGCATATTTCTTACACCTTGAGCACAGTGCTTAATTTATGTTCTATCTCTCTGCCTATGAGAGTCACAGAGCATGCTCTAAAGTATTGTTCTAGAGTCTAGGATGAGTACCCAGAAGGTATTGGTAAGAGAGAACATAGACACATGCACTTCTAGGGCTACAACGTTCTGCACTTAAAACGGGCTATAATGTTAGGTCGCCTGCATTTCCAACCTATTAGATGTATGGAATGTAGCACTGTTAATATTCCAATGTAAGAAATATATTTCAAGCACGGGACATAAATTGTTCTTCTCGGATTCTCTATGACAAACTATGTTATCGGACCATAAAACGAAAAAACTACTTCCTTAAAACATTGGCTCTGTGTGATTCGGGTACTATATAGCTTTCAGGTGATGTATAGCACCCACTGTACACATCCGATCATGGTTCCAAAATTATACTATGCCTGCATCAGCGCCGGCCGCGGTGGCCGTGCGGTTCTGGCGCTGCAGTCCGAAACCACGAGGCTGCTACGGTCGCAGGTTCGAATCCTGCCTTGGGCATGGGTGTGTGTGATGTCCTTAGGTTAGTTAGGTTTAAGTAGTTCTAAGTTCTAGGGGACTTATGACGTAAGATGTTGAGTCCCATAGTGCTCAGAGCCATTTGAACCATTTTGAACCTGCATCAGCCCTATATAAAATGATTGTTAGTAACTCCGAATACCTCTTACAAGGAAACAGATAAACGTACAGCAGCAGCGACTGACATGTGAAAATTACCAGTCATTCCATCACTAACTGCCGTTTCGAATCCTGCCTCAGGCATGGATGTGTGTGCTGTCCTTAGGTTAGTTAGGTTTAAGTAGTTCTTAGTCTAGGGGACTGATGACCTTAGATGTTAAGTCCATCTGTCACTAACTCTGTAAACAGCACTCCTGTCGGGCAAATATGTACACTGGGAATGCAGTATCACTAATTTAGTTATGACGCTGAAGTCTAGATTTTACACCCAAGATGTGGCAGGAGGATGGAGTACATCACATAAATCAAAGTTCGTTTAGTGGGATGTGTCACGTCTCATCACACATGAGATGGAAGTCCTCTGATGACAGACAGGTTTACTGTTGACGATCGGAAATGTTATGCTGCTGCTTGAACGTGGCTTATGTTCTGACATACGTTTGTGGGAAGTGATCAAACTACTATTCACGTAAAAACAAAAAAGACTGCGTATGTCTAGTCATAACAGAACGATGGATTGAAAATGGTGAATTGTGATTTCAATGCATCGAAAAGTATATCCGAACATACGTGGTGATAGATTCATTTCATAAGCAGCTGCACAATATAGCAATGCAAGTGTTCATCTGGAGCTGCTATAGTGCACAAACAGGACAGTCAATACAGCTGTTACAATACGTCCCCTCATCGGCACCCCGTATGGGTACCCTAGTATTTTCCTTGTTGTCTGTCAGAGGTGATATTGATTCAGTACGCCAACCCGCGTCTGTGACGCCTTTCTTAGCATTACATCCGCGGATGGGGTAATCATTACCACACAGTGCCAGGCGCCTGCCCTTCATAACACTTGTTTGAAGAATCTCGGCAGGGTGCAGCACCTTCCAGAAGTGATGATTCGACGACTTTGTCGGGTAATTTCCCAGGACTGAGGAGAATCGAGACATATAGCCAGTGTGGGTGTGGGCCTTTCTTTGGGTGCTGTGCAGATACAAACGATAACTGCACTGTTTGTGCAAAATGTGTATATACTGCATTGTAAAGTTACTGTGGTTTATGGTGTGGCATGACTAGAGAAGATGACTGTGTGTCCTATCGTGAGGGACGTAAATATTAGGGACATCGATAACCACAAGCGATTTTTTACATGGGAAATTATGTGCACTGTAGATAATGAGATTCGTTCCAGAGGAAAAATTAGCTGCACATCTATCGATGTCAGACTGCAGTTGCAATCGTAATATTTAATTGTAGTTAGACTGTTAAATATTCTTTTGAGTCTTGTATGTATTTGATGATCTGTAGACAATTTTTGCAGGGTTAACTGCCAGTGCAATGTAGCGATCCGTGCAAAATAATTTTGTCTCTGAAAGTCTTGTCTGCAGGAAACAATGGCAGATGGTGCTCCCAGACCAGCAGTTTGACGGGTAAGTTCACTGGTGGACAGGATCTCCTGTTAGGAATGTGCCCTGGGAAGCATTGCAACATCTCTAGGTGGTGGACCAAACTGCAGCTATGTGTCATCACACCAGCAATGGTGCCTAGGTGAAC
The DNA here is from genome assembly GCF_021461395.2 of Schistocerca americana. Taxonomy (NCBI): domain Eukaryota; kingdom Metazoa; phylum Arthropoda; class Insecta; order Orthoptera; family Acrididae; genus Schistocerca; species Schistocerca americana. The sequence goes on along the minus strand of NC_060129.1, from coordinate 184,624,958 downwards.
ACGTATTTCGATAGGAATTTCTCAAGTGTAAAGTATGAAAGAGATGACAGCGTCTCACACTCACAGAGCCCAAACTATTGCGTCATAGCTTCGCTGGGAGTGCCAGTGCAGCGTCAGGTGTCAGGTGGTGGGATGTGTTTTTTATTATTAGCAATCTTTTACTTAAACTGTAGTCCATCTAAATATATACTCTGCTAGCCACCAACCGGTGTGTGGTGGAGGGCACTATTCACACCAAAGTTATATTTCCCTACTTCTGTTGCACTCTCAGTTCGTGTGTGGGAAAAACGTCTGTCTGATCACCTCAGTATGAGCTCCAATTCCCCTTATCTTTGAATGGTGATCATTGTTCGATATGAAAGTTGGTGGTAATAATATATGCTCTGCATCCTCGGCAAAGATAGAATTTTGAATTTAGTGTGCAGCCCTTCCATTTAGTGCATAGTCTATCTGCAAGTGTGCTCCACTTCAAATATTTCAATCAGATTTGTAACACTCTCTTGATGCTTAAAGGTACCAGTCACGAATCTTGCTGTTCTTCTCTGAACCTTCTCAATCTCTTGAATCAGACCCAACTGGTAAGAACCCCCATACATACAAATAATACTCAAAGACCAATAGGATGCCACAAATTAAAAACAACTACACCATACATGTGAAGAATATCGATTTAATTAATTTGCATAAATTTTTTATGTCAGTGTGGTATTAACGGTACAATAGTCAAGGGGCGGGGTGACATGGAGCAGAACAGCAGGTTAACTGCAGAACACTAAGTTAATTTGAATAATTTTTATGTGAAATGCAGTTCAATAGTTTAAGGGGATGGGGATGACAATGAAAACCATTTAACAGAACAACAGGTTAAGTGCTGACAAAGGGCGAAAAATTAGGTTAAACAACCAGAGTACAGTGCTGAACATCACGTTACACAACATGTTTTCCCCATGTAATTGATTATTGCAAGACCTAGATGTTTCCAAAGAGCAGAGAATGATGAGCCAGAGAAATCCAACCCCCACAAACTGAATTTCTTATAAATAAACAATATACCTTTTCCATATATTACATAGATTTTCTTAATTGTTTAAACAATATTCCATACAGAGCAATCAAATACGCTCCAAATGATCGATCAACTGAGTCTTTTTCCTACCAATTCCTGGAAAGAGGTGTTGGTTGGGTGACTTAGGTCAGTGAAGGTGCTCTTTTTTCCTGCTATTTTCTTAGGTATGTTGCATTATCCTGTTGGAATTTGAACTTCCCACCATTTTTTTGTGGGAAGAGGAGGGGTGTTAGGTTAGCAGAGGTAGCCCAATTGACCTATCTTCCCGCTGAAATTCCAACTTCCCACCAGGGGGTGTGTGGCACTTCCATCATCAACTGATATCACAGACGCCATCTTAGATGACATCACGCACTGTGTACATTAGTACATGTTAGTGCACGTTAGTACCTGTTAGCCTGCTAACATGGGTTGGTAAGGGGATGTGGCAGGTGGATGAGGTGCGTAGTGGAGACTTTAGCTATTCCCTTCCAAGTTCAGGTGGGCGTGGCGCTCACAAAAACTCATTCCAAGTCCAGGTGAGCGTGGCCCTCGCGAGAAACTGACAAAATTTGAATTTCCCACCTGCAAGGGGGGAATGGCACTTTTTGAATTTCCCGCCGCCGCCATCTTCGGTAACGGTACGTGTGCCATCATGGCCCCCCATCATGAATTTGCGATGGGAGCTCCATCAGTATGTCTGTGACGTCACAGGTCTAATGGTACTTGCGTCATCATGTGAAATAGTAGTGACAGGGGCTATTCCAATAACTCAGACCTCAAAGTGTACCTGTAGCAGTGAGGGGGCAGGAGAGTTGGAGTGGGTGGGGTGGGGGGGACAATAGGTTAACTGCAGTGACTTGGAAAACCACTTAACAGGACAATAGGTGAAGTACCTGTCAATCAAAGGAGAACAATAGGATCGCCTCTGAATGCATACTGCCCCCGTCGTAGGTAACCTGCACTAACAAAATGCGACAGCATCCCCTTCGTGAGGGGGGAGGGGAGTGGGAGGGGCTGGAAGGGACAATAGGTTATGTGCCGCAACATGGTAAAGCATTTAGCAGAATAATATGTTAAGTACCTGTCAAACAAAGGAGAACAATAGGATTCCCCTGAGTGCATAACTGCCTCTGATGTAGACAACCTGTCTACCTCTCAGTCCCACTACTGACATGATGCATGGTCCTCTATAAAATTTCCAACTTTGTTTGGGAACATTACTGCATGAAGAACTGCAAATGGTCTCCAAATAGCCGAACGAGACCGTTTAAAATCATTTATCAGTCCAGATGGACCAGAGGACCCTGTTCACTCCATTATGGAGCCACCATCCGCTTGCACACTGCCGTGTTGGGAACTTGGGTTCACGGCTTTATGGTGTGTGGTCTACACTCGGACCCTACCATCAGGTCCTACACAATGAAATCGGGAAACATCTGAAAAGGCCACAGTTTCCCTTACTCTAGGGCGCAACCAATACGGTCACTAGCACAGGAGCAGTAGCAGCATCTCCTACTATCATTCCCCATTGACAACAAATTGCATTGCACTTTCCTAACGGATTCGCTCGTCTTACGTCCAACACTGATTTCTGTGGTTGTTTCACACAGAATTGCTTGCCTGTTAGCACTGACAACTCTACGCAAACAGTGCTGCTCTCGGTGGTTGAGACCATCGGCCACTGTGTTGTTCGTAATGAGAAGTAATGCCGGATATTTGGTATTTTTGGCACACTCTCTTGGAACTGTCAATCTCGGAATATTGAATTCTCTAACGATTTCCAAAATGCCTATGCGTCCAGATCCAACTAGCATTCCGTGTTCAGAGTCTGGTGATACCTGTCATGCGATCGTAATCGCGTAGAAACCCTTTTCACGTGAACTGCCTGATTACAAATGACAGCTCCACCAAAGCACTCCCCTTTTAAACTTCGTGTACGTGATACTGTTTGCCGTTTGTGCATGTGCATATCGCTACCCCCAGACTTTTGTCACCTCCATGTATAACACTGTAATTCATCGTAATTCATCACAATAAACGATTTTTATTTGAGCAAAATGTTCTAATGACAGACCGACACACAATTTTAATTTGCCGTGAAGTTTCATACCAGTGCACCCTCCAGTGCTGAAAGTAAATACTTTGCGGATACCTCTACATCACACGTGAGCTGCACATGATCTGGCACGCTGAATTAACTTGTTTTTAACTTTTAACGTCGCAACTTTTTTTTGTTACAGACGACCTCTGTTGAATCATGACCTACTGTCCTACCACGAGCGGTTCCTCTCCTTCAGGGACGACTTTACTGCGCTGTGCGTCGCTCGACATCGACGGGCGTCACAAATGTTTGGTCTCGCCGACGCACTGTATTCCTTCTATTATTACAACTGGTTCTTCGACCTACAGTTTGTAGGTGACATCGAGAGTTTAGGTAAGAATAATTTTCTCAGTCAGCCACTTCATTTTTGTGCACTGGTGACTCCCTACTGTATTCCAGGTCGAGGACTGAGCCTCGTAAACAGCTAATGATGTGTGGTTTCACATTTTCCGTAATTTCCCATGTGACCTGCGTTAACTACTAGTGTGCTTTTCATTGCTGGTTCCTCGACTGGTTGGCAACTCTCCCCCTAGTTCTATTGCAAGCTGATTACTCCAGTTCGACGTATCTATAGACTCCTGCCCAATAGGATGTAAAAACCTACATATAGCAAATATTACAGTGTTTGAAAGAGATAAAAAGAATTACTTTAAATGTTACAGAAACGTCACTGGAGCGTCGGTTCCCCACTAGGCATCCGTGAATTTCGCGACGCTGGTGATATTCACAGACGTTGTTAACACTGCTGCGTGACTAGTATGGTTGTAGAGACGTTGCTGAAAACGTCGCGCTATTACATTTACCCATTGCTGCCATCGCCATAGCAATGCCCAATTCCATCAAAACAACCAACTGACTCGTGTTCACTAATGCGCCAAAGGAACTGGCATAGGTATGTGTATTCAAATGCAGAGATATGTAAACAGGCAGAATACGGCGCTGCGGTCAGCAACGCCTATATAAGACTACAAGTGTCTGGTGAAGTTGTTAGATCGGTTACTTGTGCTGCAATGACAGATTATCAAGATGTAAGTGAGTTTTAAAGTGGTGTTACAGTCGGAACAATGGACACAGCATTTCCAAGGTAGGGCTCAAGAGGGGATTTTCCGATACGAGCATTTCAGTGTACCGTGAATATTAGGAATCTTGTAAAACATCAAATCTCCGACATAGCTGCGGCCCAAAAAGATCCTGCAAGAACGTACCAACATCGACTGAAGACATTCGTTCAACGTGACGGAAGTGCAACCCTTCCGCAATTTGCTACATATTTCAATGCTGGGCCATCACCAAGTGCCAGCGTGCGTACCATTCAATGAAACCTCATCGATACCGGCTTTCAGAGCTGAGGCCCCACTCATGTACCCTTGATGAATGCACGACACAAAGCTTTATGCCTTGCCTGGGCCTGGCTATACCGACATTTGAGTCTTGATGACTGCAAATATGTCGCCTGGTCAGACGAGCGGGTGGACGTGTACGGGTATGGTGAGAACCTCATGAATCGGTGGACACTGCATGGTCGTAGCGGTCTGTTGAAGCTGGTGTAGGCTCTGTAATTGTGTGGAGCGTGTGCAGTTGGACTGATGTGGGACCCCTGATACGTCTAGATTCTTTAACCAAATGAAAAATCAACTCTTCTGGAGTGTCTATCGTTGCCCCATACACCGAAGGCTTCATGTCCCTCAGTACGAGATCAGCAGCATCCTGAAAACAATATTCATCACACAGCCATCTGAACATGGTCTCTGAACACAGATTACGTCAAAACTTCACGGACAGCTAGCGGGATAACGGTACGTCTGTGAGAGTTCTGTCACATGAGAGAAACTTTTCTTATCATCTTCGCTGAACAGTGTAAAGCTTTGCATACACAGTTCTTTTGAGACCGAACAAAAGGCCGGTTTTAAATATGTTTGTTTTCTGTAGCTCAACAGCTACAGATATAAATTTTTTGCTAAGCACTGAACTGCTGTGGACGAGCTAAATCGTCGTGTTCCGCTGCACCACAGTTACTGAGTGTGGAGTCTTGTACCGCAAGGAAGCAAGGGAGCAGACGTTGTTATGGATGGTTGGTATCCTCCTTCTACACTACAAATGCACACGTGGACTAATATGGTTCTTTATTTACATGAACAGACTTTTACTTAATTTCAATAGAGTTCATGTGTTTTGGTACAAGTTCATCAGTAATAGTCCTCTTGCACGCAATGTCGGTAACCTTGATATTACAAACTTTAGTGTCATTGCTAGTCCCATTATAGTTAACAATCTGGTCACAATGTACTGTCATAGGCTGTGATGTGCTCTGCAAACGTACTGACAGATGCCAAACAGGAGTTTGAGTTCGTGAGTGAGGCCTAGAGGGCGTTGGCGACATCTTGCTTGTGGGTGTGTCTCTGGCCTCTCTCGTGACAGGCGCGCTTGATTCAGCGTGTGGGCATTCTCAATAAAAATGTGATGATGTGAATGGATGGCCCTCAACTGTGTACCCTACGACAGAGTTGCAATATGAAAAGTTTTGGCTGGTTTCGTTGTCTAGGGGCTGGGATACGTAGTTGTCGCATTACAGGCCAAATACAGCTGAGTCTACAGTATACAATATGGATGTACACATGAATCGAATGGTCGAAGCTTCCTATGACTCAACAATTGCGAATTTAGGACGTAAAAAAAACGTTTATAAATGAAGCATTGCAATTAAATAAATCTGCAGATTATCTTAACGACTTTAAATGATGAGTACGACAGTAGAAGTACTTTTGACAGTGTGGTATATATTTCTGGAGAACACTTATTGGTGTCGATGGTCCAATAATAAAATAAAATATAAGTTGAATAACAGGAAAACAATAGATTCCTACTGCACGTAATTAGTTATGAACGACAACATAGCTCGCGAGATATTCACTTCTACAGGCACACTACGTCTTCACTGTAGAAGCCACGGAAATCTCACAAGTGCAAACGTCGGCATTCCGAAGTATTTCTATCTGTGGCGACCAGGAGCAAACCGCTGCCCACTCTCCAAGTCTCTGCCTCGACTGCCGCGTCAAGCACCTCCCCCGTGTCCTCTCCCGTACCCCTCTCCCACTTCCATCGAGTCTCCCCATTCACGAGCGCTGTGATTGGCTAGAGCGCTCCCGCCATGTCTTCAAGCCAAAGTACGCTCACAAACATCAAACACTCTCGAAATACTGGATTTACATCTAAATAACTTGAAATTAAATAAATATTCCTACGGCTGGACTATAAACAAGCTCTAACATCCATTATTAAATACATCAACAAATTATATAAACATATATCAAAGGAATAGCGAGCCAAAGTAACCCAGTAGCCTAGTGTCTCCGTGCTTTCTAAAACACGGTAAATAATTGACCATTTTCTTCACGAATAGCATATATCGGATTTAAACAAAGACACAGATGAATAAATATATTTATAAGCATGCTGTGGAGTACTTATGGCCTGACGCTATCTATAGTAATCGGCTATTTTCACCTCCAATAACTCCTGTACTATTGACGTTAGATGCCTGTAATTCATACCACTTTAGGTTTAATCTAATAGCTTTCCAAAGACACGTCGATCGACGAAATCGAATGAAGTGTTTAAATTTTGGAAATTCACTGCTGGGTGTTACTTGTACAATTTACCCGCAGATACTAAACTTTAAACTAATAAAGATATTGAAAATCTGATTACAGCATCAGAATCGTCGTGCAAATGATAGTAATTTACATGTTTCTTTTTGAGGTATCATGATTCTTCTGGCTAGTATTAACATCTATACAAACTGCGAAATGTCTGCCACGATAGTTTCACAAAGTCCGCCACCTTTGGCACTCTCGGCGTGCAAGCCTCTTTCACTGACACAGCCTCACCGTGGAACTGCCAGCCTCGTGGCCGGGCTGCAGCCCTCTTGCTTCGGCCAACGTCCGGCACCACGTGGTCGGCCTGCCGAGCGGTCCACGCGACCATGACAACTCCGAACTTGGAATACTTTCAGGGCGCCACAATCCGCCTTTTAGAGGCGTCTACTACTGAACTTTGCATATCATCTTTGCCAACTGCTGTGCTGGCGACAGCTTACACCAGCACACTGAGGGCACGTGCAAGTGCGCTCCCTGGGATTTCCTAAAGCACTGTTGACGTATTTATGTGTCCCACTCTGCCGACCTCTCCCTGCTCCATAGCAGCTACTTCATCTCGATTAACAGAAAAGTTTCGATTATTCATCATACAAACAATGTACGTCTTTGAGTGCTGTCATTTGCGTAAACCTTGTTTCACTATCTCGAACGGTTTATGAAATATTATGTTGATTACGATCACATCACTATGATGCACAGGGACGGAAATGAACGCATTTCACGGAAGTGTCCAACAGATATAAAAATCAATAACTGGAGGACGGAATGAGATAATGATCTGTTCTAAGTTTGAAATCAAATTTCCATATTTTATCTACATTTCCTATAATGCAACGAATGAAGTAAAATTAAACATACACACGGTTAATGCAATGTGTTATTAGTTATGGAAACTCTTCCATATTTTGTGCAATGTTTTACTTAATTTGACGTAGTGAAATATGACAAGAAGGAAATGAAATTCTGTACCTTATGGAGATAAGATGTCAGACAGTAGTACGTGCAAAGACGAAACTTCTTCACGCAATACTTTTCCAAAGATCGGATGATAAGTATTTCATGACAGCACAGGTATAATAATTTGGCCAGCAGTATCCACATTACACCCAGCACGTCTGAGACAGTGAAAGTGTTAGTATTGTAAATGCTGCAGTTATTTTAACGTTTCGTACATGATCTAAGTATAATATTTCTTATAATTTTCTATTTTTCATTAATGATTAATATTTTTATTTAAAATTGAATAGTTAATTATGGAATAAAAATTGTTAATAATTTTCTTATAAATGTTGATTCTGTGAATCCTAATAATACTGAGAAAACTTTGTATGAATGATGTGTATAAACAGTAGTGTTGGTTGAAAAAATCATTTTAAAAGGTCAGTGTTACTGCATTCTGCGCAAGGAAAGTACTGAATTGTACAGTATGATATGTTCATGATGAAAGAGGTGTTATGGTCGTTCTGACCGTTAGAAACTTAGTACCAGACAAGGGTTGCATGTATAACTAACTGATCCCTGGCCTAAGGAGGAAGTGCCGTCGGATGTAGGTATGCCAATTCATACATGACTAGCTGCAAACTTTGCTGTGACATTCTGCTAATGCAGCACCTGCATAGTACCTCTAGGACAGTGATAAACATGAGTAATCATCAATATTAATATTGATATAATATACCTACAAAATATGTATAAGCCAATATTACCACCTAACTAGTGTATACGAAATCATATCAAAAGTTCTATCCTGACAGGGACACAAAATAAGACATAACTATTACTTTCACTTTACTGGAAATGAGATTTCTTGACAGGATCCAACTGTCTATCAAAAGATTCTGGCAGTGTCAATTAAATAAAATGTAAGGACTTACTGGAGACAGACCTGAGTGCCTGCCAAAACGTTGTACCAAGGTTTATCAAATAAAACGTAACCATTGAACTGAATGACTCGGTTTATGAACTATGACAATAAGAGATTTTCGAGTATCATCAGTTATATCCAACAGGCTAGTTGTGGTGGTTCAAATGCAAGTTCACTAGCATTGTAATGGGACACCATTAATGAGATTAATGCTCAATGGATTTAAAAGTGGCAATGGGAAACAATTTACCCACTGACTTCTTGTAGATAAGTGTAATCAAATTGAGTGCCTTTGGTCGCCACTGGCCAATACCAGCTGAAGTAATATTCTTTTCAAACAACGCATAGGAATTAGGATCAGTATTTAAAGTAAAATCTTGATACTGATAGCTGTAGGAGTAGATTTCTAAGGAATTTCACACAAGATTTATTAAACCATAGATGAGTGGGTAACGTTAAACAAAAAAGCATAGATAATTATGTGATTCAGGTTCGTCCTCACATGGAATGAATTAATTAACTGTTCATTAGTACTCAGTGCTTCCACCTATTAGTTATGCTAAATTATTCAGAGCACCACACAGCATCATGGATTTTAGGATAGGCATGTGGTAACCTATGATATTGACGGACAGCAGAACAAGACTCACATGTGTGTACTATCTACAAACACAGCTAAAAATGAGTTTCCCTTCCGAAAATCAGCGTTAGAATAACACTACAGTGTTCTTGGCATAGTAGGTGGATTGCATTAGCAGACAGGTGCCAAGCCATGAGAGGTTTCATTAACTGGATAATCAAGGACTTGAACTGAACTGAGTAGTGATTTATTATTTATTATTTACTATTATTTGGTTATTATTTATCTTCACAGATCATGCACTCCCACAATGTGTGTTCTGGTGTGCCTGCACTGTCCCAGGAACAGCTATCATGTATCTATCTTCTAATTTTGTATAGATACTTAGCATGAGGGCCATAACAGTCAGGTAATGAATCAGTCCACTCGACGGGTTAAGAAATCTCGTTTTTACTCCCTCCCACTCGTTTTGCCACAGTTGTAATATGTAATCTTTTATTTATTACTTTTTCGGATTGGCCTCAGTTCCAGGCACCCTTCATACTTTCATTTGATTGCCTTTCTGTAGCCAGTAAAAGACCAGTTTTTTTTTATTTTCCAACTATAGTGAGCATATTCCTAGAATTACTGACAAAGCATCCTATGGGGCAGTTCAATAGACACCCATTAATTTTGGCAGCACTCCTGACTGAACTCTCCTCACTAATGCAGCTGCCTTAACTAGCTCCAACCTATGAGCCCAAAGTCTCACACGATATCCTGTAATTGATGTTAATATAGATTGGTGGTAAACTCTGATTGTTGTTGCCTGTTAGCTACGGTTATAACTTTATTCATCACATTTATACCTTTTCTGCCAGTTTTCTCTATTTGTAGTTCAAAGTTACGATGTTCGTCCAGAAGCATACTCACCTATAGGGATAGATTTATTTAGAATAAGGAGTGATTTATTTATCGCTATCATGGGGGCCTCCAATGGACACTTGAATCGATATGGCCAAACTGTGAAAACAATGCTAGTTCCATCTACCATATTTAGGAGGACAACGGTTCCATCCCGTGTCCGCCCATCCTGATTTAGGTTTTCCATGATTTCCCTGAATCGCATCAGGCAAATGCCAGGATGGTTCCTTTGAAAGGGCACGGCCGACTTCCTTCCCCATCCTTCCCTAATCTGATGACACCGATGACCTTGCGGTTTGGTCTCTTCCCCCAAAATCAACCCAATCCTGTTCGTTCCCCTCAGTCCCTGATCTGACTCCCATATACCATAACTGATTAAAAATTGGCCAAGTTTACAGAGTAGATTCAGGAGGTTGAAACCTATTTCTTTAGCAAGGTATTTGCAGCCTACGTTAACTTTGGTGCACATGTGGGAGGGTATGACACTAACAGCCTACACATGTGGTATCTATTTACCAAATTTGGTTTACTATGCACTATGCCCCAATTGAACAAATTGTCCTGTCATGGGAAAAGTCATGTGTAACACTATACTGCACCATTTAGTATATAGATATAATATTTATAGCCAATTTTGGTATGTAGATGCAGTATAATGTGAGAATTTTTGCAAAATTTAACCATCAAATGCCTAGAGCATTTTGCTTATTGGAGCCGGCTGCGGTGGTCTAGCGGTTCTAGGCGCTCAATCCGGAACCGCGGGACTGCTACGGTCGCAGGTTCGAATCCTGCCTCGGGCATGGATGTGTGTGATGTCCTTAGGTTAGTTAGGTTTCAGTAGTTCTAAGTTCTAGGGGACTGATGACCACAGCAGTTAAGTCCCATAGTGCTCAGAGCTATTTGAACCATTTTTTGAACCATTTGAACCATTTTTTGCTTATTGGACTTGAAATGAAAGATACATAAAAACACAGAAAGTGTCAGATCCAATTTAGATAAAGTTTTAATTACTCAAACGTACTCAAATGGAATAGAATACGGTCGCCAGACTAATTAGGCATAGAAATGCGAAACATTTCTTTTAAAGAAAAAGTAGCCAGTTTTAGTGGAAAAACTCAGTCTATACTTGTTTCCTACGAAAATGCAGTGAAACCAATCACAAGCAAAAAAGTGGTAAAGTGGATACTAGCAGTTATTGTAAAACATGATTGGCCTCTGAAACACAAAAGACATTGTTACACTCATCAATTTTAAATACTTTGTCAAACCTGAGTAACTTAATCAGCACAACAATTGCAAGCCTACACTAACTGGAGATTGGACACAGGTCTAGTTTCATTTTGTGATATTTTCAACACAGCACGAATTCAATTAAATTTCACTTGCATTAAGATTCACTCTATTCTTTGAAAGCAAAAAAGTAACTGTTTTCATGGATAATGGCATTCATAGTAACTTTACCTTCAGTCAGAATAAAACAGCAAATGGGTGCTCATAAACTGAAATTGGACCTTTTAACACACAATGTGCACAAAATTCAACATAAATTTCAAAAGCCGTTAGAACTTACTACTATCATGTAACTTTGTGCATTTTGTGCAACTTTCAATGGGGAATCCCCTAATCTTTACTACTACAATAAAACAAACTATCCCACTTTCATGAATAATTTAAAGAATGCCAACTTTTGGAATTCTCTTTTTGAAATATTGATTCACCTTTTATGCATTTTTATAACTGATTTTACAGTGAATATTTTTACTAGGTACTGGTTTTCAAACCATTCATTAAGAACATTAACTTTAAAGTGACCACAAAATGGCTTGTTTTCTGTTATCATCTCAGTTGTCTACATTTGAAACCAGAAGTTAAGCAAGTAATTTAAGAGATCACAAAACTTTAGATTGAAGAAGTTCAATTACTGGGAGGTTTTCACAAAGCTACACTTACATCCTCTTCAACTTTACCAAAATCTACATTACTTTTAGATAACCTATTTCACTCAATTTTGAACAAATTTAACCAGTTAATCGTCTTTCTTTTTTTTATAATCATTTCTAACAATCTGGACACTCAGAGATCATTGTTCAAGATATTGAGAGATATTTAGGTGAGGAACAGAATCAAGTTATGTACATAAATTTTGGTATGAGTTAACTTGTATTTGCACATACTAATTGTGCTGATCCATCACATCATAATTCCTCCTCTCTGTTAATGTGATTGCACAATATTGGTGGCGAGTATATGATGGCAGAGGGACTTGCCATTCGAATCGAATACTCTGTTATTTCTTCATGGAGGTCATCACGTTATATAATACTTACAGGCCTTTAGAGGGGAACCACTCCATATTTTACCATAACATGAACCAAGAGAGCTAAATTTGGATCAGCAGTTACAAGTATCAAGTTGTAGTGTACTCTTCTCCTCGGGGTTCTGCCATGAAAAATATAAAATAGAAAATCTGATTGGGTTTGGAATTTTGGTGGTTTTAGTTACAGATAAGGCGGACTTCGTATTATTGATTGAGATCGTGCTGTAATTTGACCGTGCATGGCAGACCGGGTTGGCAACACTACAAAAAGAGACTGTACGGAAATAGCATCAGAAAATAATTGAAATTTATCTTATAATCTTGTTAGGTACGCAGTATTAATTACAATGTAGTCTTCATGGCTGTCCTCCTAATTTCTCTTGTAGGATGACCCGTCTTTCACTTTTCTCCGTCTGTTGAAAACTTCTTCAAGTTGTCGCTGTCATGATCAATTTACATATTTGATGATAACCACCTCGAGTCACTATTGAAACAACCTCGCTTTGTAATGTAATTTTAATTTCCACCCAAAAGCACATTCAACACATCGCCGAAAAATACACGTCTTTAGTATGAAGACAAGAGAGAGAGTCTAATCAATTAGTTGTTAAAAACAAAATCCTACGCAAAAGTAAAAAAAAAAAAAACGAACAAAATTATTTATAAATATCGGTCGCTGGCGCAGCGCTCTTCTATGTGCGCGATCGTAAATTATATCTTTGTATTGGCGGAGGCGCGGTAGTCAAAGTACCATTACAAAGTAAACATTTTTAAGTAAACATTGCATTTACCCGTATTAACAAATCAATACAAAATTACTTAACCAAAATCATCCATTTCCAAATACAACCAAAGCTATTAGTCAATGAAGAGAAAACATAGTACAACATATCAAGAGCACATACTAAAGAAAATACACTTTATGTAAAGCATAATAATCAGAAGAACAACAATACATAAGATCTTACTATGGTGTTACACATGCCCCATGGTTCAGTGAGGTTTCCCAAACATCTATAACACTCAAGTAGTACTGGCTGAAAAAAAATTATTCCATCCAACTTTCGTTGGGTCAGAGAAAACATGTTACATACATACAGTAAATACACTAAGAAGAATCATACATTTCTTCCAAAAGATTGTTCAAAAAGAAGCATATGTATCATTTACTTTATGAATAACAGGTTTATCGTAAAACAGGACATCATTACCCATTATCATCTCATACACAGACTGTCCAAATATTTTCTTTACTACAGAGAAAGTCATTTTAACATTTTTATAAACAGAAAAAAAAATCCATCGTTAAACAGGACATCCTTAATCATCTTCATCTCATACATATATTATCCATTAACAGACAACCAGTTCATAAAACAACCTACACATTTATAAAACAAGTATAGCATTCTGTAGAAAAGCAAATATACATAAACTAAGACATACATTAACCAAACACAAAAGCATCCTACATTGCACATTTAATTAATAGCAATTCAAAACTTTTGTTCTAGAGAAGCACATAAACACTTTAATATATTTATTTAGAACCTAGCTTTAATTTCCACTGCCCTCGTGTTACAACCAGACAGTCCATTTTTGGTTGATTGCACAGACATACCTATAGTTACATCAGATTTAATATTGTTTTTCACTGACTTCTATAGAAATAGTCAGTCCATTTTTGCAACTCATAATTAAAACATACACAACATTAATCCAGAAAATTCAGCTTATTTTGTTGCCTGCAATAGCACTCTGCAAACCATGTCTGTAAACATTTAGGTACACAGAAACATGTACAAATTTTCTTTAAAAAGGAAATATTTTAACTGTATTCTTGCCCTGGTTGGCAAGTCTTTGTTATTGCCTGCTGCAATTGGCAGTCCTGTCATTAACTCTATTGTATTCTCTTTACTATTTTGGTTTGTTGCCCAACAACACATTTTTAGCATTTTATTTTATTTTATACTGCAGAAATTTTATCCTTGCAGTCCCTATTACATCATCTCCAGTAAATATTACACATTTGGTTCAATTATCTTTTTATGTTATACAGAATGTGAAACTGAAACACATATATTAGACACTGGTAACAAAAAACATTTCTTTTCAAATGACTACATCATAAACCTGTGAATTTAAATGTCATATGCAGGATTAAGTCAAGAATGAGATTTTTTCTATTCATTTGTCATTGCTTTTTCACACGCTTCTAGGTCATTACACATATCAACTCAGGAAATCATCTTATATTTTATTGCAAGTGATTTCCGTCAACTCCTGTGGTTTAGAAAAAGGAACATCTCACTTCTAACTCATACACATATAGTAGGTACTTTTCCCTTGTTTTTGACAAACTTTTCCATCACCATTTTCATACAAAAACTTTTAGACATACTAGAGTATCCATTGAAACTCTACTTTTACTTATTCTTGAACACCTTTCTTCCAAGAACTTTAGTCATTCATTTGCATTGCGTGCTTCTACTTCTTATTACAGTACCCACTTTACTTACAACATGTTTAGTCATTTTCTAGTGCACGTGTATTACTTATTTACTTCTTTATCCACAAACAATTACTGTATTTTGCATTTATTTATCACATCCCTTTAGCATACACACATCTATTTATTCTGATATCTATTCTGATAGGGAAGAAGGAAAGATGATAGTAGAAGTTCTGAATGCTAGAAGAGGAAGATTGACAACAGGAAAAGAAAAGGAAATAGTATTGTCAATAACTTGAGTACCTGGTGTTTGCCAGACACCTAGCATCGCATAGAGTGCAGTGCCCTCTGAGGGTTTTGATTTCATTCATTATTTGTTTCTGTGGACATACTATTTTAGGTTAACAATGTTTGTAACTCCCAAAGGTTTTCTTGATCTAGGGTATAGAAGAAAATAAGCACTGGCATGTGGAGCTCCTTGCACTTCAAATGGTTCATTGTAAATGTATTTAAATTTAGAAATTTCATCATTAATTTCACTAGATTTTTCATGTGCTTTCACCAGAACGTAGTCACCAAGTTTAAATTTAGTTGTTTTGAGGCACTTATTATGCCTTTTCGATCTAACAGCCACTTTCATTTCATTCTCCTCCTAACTAGTTCTTTTTGCTCATGCAAGTTAATCCCTAAAACAGGTGGAAATTTCAAGATCTCTTCAATAACACTTTTGCTTTTATGGTTCAACAGAATTTATTTGGGTGTAAACCCCATTGTCTCATGGTAGAGAGTGCTCATGGCGTTTTCAAAATCTGTCACAAATCTGCCCCAGGCCTTGTGATTATGGTGGCAATAGGTTCTACCTAATCTTCCTAATGCCCACACATACCTTTCGACAGGGTTACTTGCAGGGTGGTAGGTAAAAATATATTTCACTTGTATACCATGTTGTCTCATACCTTCTTTCCATATTTTAGAATTAAACTGAGGTCCATTATCAGATAGGACTGCTCTGGGTTTACCAATGGTGTTAAAATATTCATTCATTTTACTAAAGATTGCTTTTGCAGTAGCTTTTCTGATAGGGTAAAACTTAATAAATTTAGAGAAAACTCCTAAAAATACCACAATATAAGACCTACTTCCTTATGTTTTAGGGAGAGGACCATACAAATCTACTGATAACAATTCCAAGATGTCTTTTGGCACTGTGTTTTGCATATACCCTGGTTGGTATGGTTAGCAACTTGTGCCCTATGACACACATCACAAGATTTAATTCTGTCAGCAATTTGCTCAGTGGCACCCACATTAAATCACAATTACGTCAGTTAATTTCTCAATACACTTTTTAGACCACAGTGCCCTAAGGCAAAATGGAAATAATCAATAACTTCATTTTCAAACTGCATAGGCCAATAAACTTTCCATTCCTGAGTACTTGCATCTTCCTCCTATACAATATTCCATTAAATATCTTATAAAATTTACTGATTTGTGGGAAGTTGGGGTTAATGAAACTTGTTTTAACAGATTTCCAGACCGCATACTCTTACAAATCTGTTGAGTTCTTTTTCTACCTGGAACGTCTTTGATACATCTCATGTGAAACTTACCACCTTTATTACATTCTTTCAGTAGGTTATTCATATCCTCTGGCAATGGAGATGAAGCATCGGCCACACGACTTTCACTGCCTTTGATATACAAAATTTCATAATCAAACTGTTGTAAGTACAGAGCTCATTAACTTAAACTGCCAGTAAACAATCGACAGTCTTTCAAAAAAGTTAAGGCTCTATGGTCAGTATGAATAATAGTTTTGTGCCCCATAAGTAATTTCTAAATTTCTGTAAGCCCCAAATTATGGTTAAAACTTCTTTCTTTGAAATAGTGTTATTTTTCTCATATTTAGTTAGATCTCTACTAGCAAAAGCTATAGTTCTATGTTTTGCTTCCGCAAATTCTGTGCTTTCTTGAAAGATTTCAATACTAATCCCCTATGCGCTACTGTCTGTCATCATGTGGAATGGTTCACTTAAAATAGGATGATGTAAAATAGTTTCTCTTATTAACTCAGTTT
The DNA here is from genome assembly GCF_021461395.2 of Schistocerca americana. Lineage (NCBI taxonomy): Eukaryota > Metazoa > Arthropoda > Insecta > Orthoptera > Acrididae > Schistocerca > Schistocerca americana. The sequence continues at coordinate 184,607,957 of NC_060129.1, read as the reverse complement.
TCAAGTCTCTGAAGTCTTTCTGACATTCTGACGTCCAAATATATGCACTGTTTTTCTTTAGCAAACTGTTCAAATATGGGCTATTAAAAGCTTACCCCTTCGCAAATTTGCGATAAAAACCACAAAGACCAAGAAATGCTTTCAGTTGTTTTCTGTTCTTAGGTGGAGAACACTTTTCAATTGCATTTAGCTTCTCTGGGTCCTTGCCAATCCCAGCTGTAGTTACGACGTGTCCTAAAAACTTAATCTCCTGTTTTACAAATTCACATTTCTTCAATTTCAAAGTCATTCCTCCTGCTTGAAGAGCAACGAGAGTTTTGTTCAATAGTTCACAATGTTCTTCCCAACTTTCAGTAGCAATCAACAAATCATCTATACAAACAGTTAATCTGGCACAAAGTTCTTTTCCTAACACAGTATCTAATGCTCTTATAAAAACTGAAACAGAAGTATTTAAACCAAAAGGTACAACTTTATACTGATAGCATTTCCCTGCAAACACGAATGCTGTATGTTTCTGGGAATCTTTGTGTAATGATTATTTGCCAATATCCCGCAGTGAGGTCAAGACTAGTTATGTACATTACATTATGGAATTTTTGCAACAGATCACCCACATTTTCTGGCCTGTCTACCTCTCTCCTGACAATCTTGTTCAGTGTTCATGCATGAATAACAACTTGCATGCCACTGTATTCCTTATTTACTATAATAAGTGGACTATTATATTTACTGTTGCTTCTTTCAATCACTCCCCATTCTAACATTCTGTGAATTTCGGCCTGTACCACTTCTTTCTCAGCTATTGGCACTGGATAGGGTCTTACACAGAATGGTTCATGTTCAGCTGCATCGATATGGTATTCAAAGTTCGTGACAACACCTGGATTATCAGAGAGCACTTCCCTGTTGTTATTTAAAACAGCAAATAGTTCATCTTTCTGTTCACACAAGAGTTCTTGGATAGCATCAACAATTTCCTTAAAATTGTCAATTTTTTATTCATTCAGTATTAAATTTTTCACATGGTAGATTTCATATAAGTGAGACAAACCATCATTTTCAGATTCTATCTCTAGCATTATGGATTCTACATTAGCGCCATGTACAGTGTCATCTTCTGTAAATTTAATTTCTAATGTATTAGGCTCCCTATTAATTTTAACAATTCCATTACGACAATCTAAAAACACTTTTTCTTTGTCCAGTCAATCAATACCCGAAATCATCTCAGCACTTAATTCAGGTACCATAAAATGTCATGTTCAAATTTCTGTCCTTGCATTTTAAATTCAATCAGTACATTTTTCCAAATGGGTTTACTGGACTTGCCAGTAGCTCCTACAATCTTCACTCCACTCACAGACATTATTACTAACCCTGGCTTACTTGAAATATGTTCAAAAAATGATTCTGATACAGCACTAATTTGTGATCCTATACCCAAAAATACTTGCAACTCAATATTATAAACGTTACTGGGGATAATGGTTTTGTTTAACAGTTCTAGAGTCTTTCACCTCCTGTTCTTCCCACAATAAATTATGTTCAACCATTATGTCCTTCCAGGAAATGTTACCTGCTTATTTCTGTTGTATACTGGGTGGCTTTTTAGGTTTCTTGATCTCTATATCTCTAGCGATCTTTAACAGTTCTCGTCCCTCTATGATTTCATCAGGTAGTTCTTCTGGTTCCTGCAATTCAAATTCTTTCATGAGATTAATTAAAGCATGCCCCAGCATAGTATCACCAGTGGCTCTTTCGGTTTTGCTTCACATTCTGGATTTTGTTTGGAAAGATTGTCACTCATTCTTTTGTATCGTCTTTCGGTAAATGTGTACTCACTTTCCTCTACCTCCGAGAATTCATTCTCATCTAAATCTATTCATTTCTAGTTTCTTGTCCATTTTAGTTAATATTATATTCAGATATCTTTCACTTTCAATCTTAGATAACTTTCTGCTATTTACTCTTTCAAATTGGCTGCAAGTTCGTGCAGCTGGACGTTTTATGCTCACTTTACTTTTGTAAAACACGTAATACTGCAAAGCTGTAAAATCAACAACGTCCTGTCACTGGAGGCCACATATAACATTAACTGCCTACTCGTGTGCTATCTACTTACTAAATTTGGTTTACTATACCCTATCCATTTGCACACTGAGACTGTCACAGACCTTATGAAAGAGCCCTTCCAATCATTCTTCCTACTTGGAGACTTTAATGTCCTAAATATCTTGTGCAGATCAATCTCTACTTGTCCTCACCGTCGCGTTTCGGAGAGCTTTCTGATGTCTCACGAGCTGCATATCCTCAACACAGGCACTCCCACTCCTTTCTGTGCTGCCACTGGGTCACTGTGAGCCAGCTACCTCTCTTTCTGCTCTCCAGGCTTCGCAGACCAGGTTCAGTGGGCAGTCACTGATGATCTTCACTCAGTGACCACGTCACAGTCTGTATTCATCTACTGGATGGAGCATTACCTGCACAGAAGCCACCAAAATTGTTGGTCAGTAGGGCTAACTGGATGCTTTTCGTCCATCTGGCTGTGTCTGAAGACTGCAACAGTGTCAACGAATGGGTGGACCACATCACACGATAGATCCATCACACCACTGACTTATCAATCCCAAGGTCCTGTTGCTTGTTGGACTGGTGTGTGTCGCTCAGCAATCCAGGACAGGCGTACAGTTAGCTCTTCAACTATTTAAGTACAGCCCAGCAACACACAATCTCACAGCCTTTCAGGTCACGAGAGCCAATACTTGACACATCATTAAGGAGAGCAAGAAAACGGCGTACCAAGCGTTTCTGGACTTTGTCAACCATTCCACTTCTTCTACAAAAGTACTGGAACCCATTATGAGGGTTTCTGGCAAACACAGTCGTCTACCAATAACACCAGTGCTGAAACAGAAGTGTCTCCAAACTACACCCAGAAACATCACTCAAACTCTGGCAGATCATTTTGCAGCGACTACTGCTGATACCAGCCTTCACAAGCTGTGAAGGGAAGACCCTCGAGCGAATAGTTAACCGTCGTTTGGTCTGGCTGTTAGAAACCAGGCAACTGCTTAACCACTCTCAGTGTGGATTCTGGAGGTTTCGATCCACTGTTGTCAACCTGACTCTACTAGAGGTGGCTATTCAGCAGGCCTTACTATGTAGACAGCACTAGCACTGTCTTGGCATATTCTCTGATATCGGTAAGGTGTACAACGCTATGTTTCCGGGCTTCAGTTTTAACTCCAAATTTTCGTGGTTGCCACACCTGTGAGACCTGAAAGCCAGAAACCAGAAGGCACAGTATTCTCGTGCAACTCCACGAATGGGGCTTTCATGGTCATCTCACCATCTTCATATGGTCCCTCATGTCTAAGCGCTTTTTTAGGTCTTGATTTCGTAACACGCTGTTGGAATGTTTTGAGCAAGGGAATGGTGTTCCTAGAGGAATGTTTTGAGTTTTAACCTCTTTTTTTTAGCGATAAACAGTATCACATATACAGAAAGGAGCCTTGTACAGTGCTTCTTAACTGTGGACGATTTTGCTGTTTCATGTTCCTCCTCCAGAAGTGCTACGGCGACCCACCAGTTGCACTTAGAGTGCGGAAGTTAGGGAGGTGGGCTGCAAAGACAGGTTTTCAGTTTTCTGCAGATAAGAATTTTAATTATTCTCATTGTAATTTTAATTTACCTGACTTGCATGTGAGGGATACAAGTCGACATTTTTAAGACTCAATCAAGTTTCTGGGCCTCAGTTTGAACTCCAAATTTTCGTGGTTGCCACACCTGTGAGACCTGAAAGCCAGAACCCAGAAGGCACTGAATACTGTAAAGTGCTTTGACCTAAGGTCTAGGGGATGAGACAGGGTGTGTCTGCTCCAGTTTTATAGGGCTCTTGTGTGTTCGTGGCTAGACTATGGATGCACAGTGCACAGGTCAACGAGGTCTTTTTACCTCAAGATTATTGACGCATAAGGATATTAGGATGCGCTTACAGAACCAGCCCCATACCCAGTCTCTGTGCTGAGGTTGGGAAACCGCCATTCACCATCTAGCGACACCTCCTCATGGTGAATCAGGCATGTAAGTTTCTTGTAGCTCCAACTTCACCTGCACACCATACCATTGCTCCTCCACCTCTGGAATGCCATTTCTCCATGAGCAACATGGACATCTGGACACTAGGTAGGGCATGTGCTGGAGTCACTTGGTGTGGAGCAAGTGCAACACCAAATCCAGCGTTTTAACAGTCTGCTACCCTGATTAGAGGCCCAGAGTAACTTTGATTTAGTGCAGTATAGCAGATGTAGCAGTCCAACATATATTTTCGTACATTATTAAAGGACTTTTTTAATGGTCACCAAACCTTTAGAACTGTCTTTACGGATGGGTCGAAACAGGGGGACTCTGTTGGTTGCACTATTGTTTTCTCTGATTGTATACTCAATGTCTGACTGCCTTGCAAGTTTTTAGTCTTTGATGCAGATTGACATGCGACCTTGCAGGCACTGTAGCAGAGGAAATGTGCTTAAAGTGCTAAATTCCTTGTCTGCTCTGATTCCCAGAGTGTTCTTCACTCTCTACAACGTTTGTACCCAGTAGCTAAAGTAGTGCACAATATCCAGGACGTCCTCCTCCAGCTACAACGGCAGGGGAAGGAGAAGTCTGTCTGCTGAGTGCCAGGGCATGTGGATGTTGCTGGAAACGAAAGGGCAGGTCTAGCAAGCAGGGAGGCGTGCCGCGCTGCTGAGTTAGCGCGGTGTGCCATCCACCTGCCTGCTGTCTCCTCGCTTTTGGGTCGGTGGGAGGATGAGCGGCTCCCCAGTCGTCTTCACACAGGCCACAGCCCTGTGACACGTGGCTTCTTGCTCCGGTGAGGACTCTGTCCATTGTGTAGTACTTGTGGCATACAGATCATGGTGCGCCAGATTTTATCAGACTGTGTTTTATTCTCCGACCAGTGGGCAGCGACTGGTTTGCTGATAGATCTGCCCTCCGTTTTAATTAACGTTCAAACGAATGTGATGAGAGTCTTATGGTTTTGTAATTTGTCCACTATGTTTCCGAAAATTTTAGGGAGATGATTTTAACGTATTAATTGTGTGCCCAGCTAACCCATCTTTTTCGTATGTGGTCAGCCAATCAGATTTCTTAGAGTCTCTTTTTTTAGCTCACCTGTCCTTTTATTTCCGTTTTAATCCCAGATATAGCACCTTTCACCCTTTATCCGTTGTCTTAACTGGTGCGAGACAGAGTGCTTGTGTGGTCAACGCGAGTGAGGTGGGAGAGAGAGGATGAGCGTCACTTTAAAGGTTTCCTCCTCACTGTGTGATACCATTTTCTTAGTTTTATCCACATTTGTTTCTTTTAATGTGAGTAAGGGTGCTGATAATCTCGCTGTTGACCGACTGTAAGCTCCAGACACACACACACACACACACACACACACACACACACACACACACACACACAGACACACACACACGCACACCTGCAGCAGTTACTGAGATTAGCGTTCACATGTAGACAGGTAAACGTGCCATGGTAATCGCATGGTTTTCACTCAGGCAAGGACTTTAATTTATCAAAGCTCAGGAAGTTTGCACTAAAAATTTACAGATGATATACAAAAACCTATTTCGTGAACCTGTCTCTCTGTTAGTGGAAATTGCGCCAAAATCTCTACAGTAGAGCCTGAGATTAGGCTTCGCTTCAGACTCCAAAATACGGCTAGAGACTATAAAAAATAATACTTGTTGTTAACACTCTTGGGCGAGACACGGCAGGTCGCAACTAGTCGCTCCAAGCAGCAGTCAGATTTTTAATTCATTAACTTCGGCCTAAATCCTTTCATTATCAAATATTTTTTAATGTGGTCATATGTTGGTGACCACAATGTTTGAATGTGAGCAACTCTTGCGAAAGGATTTCATTCCAGACTGCTCGGCCGGTTGAGGAAACACGCTTTCATTTGTATTTTTTACGTCCAGCACGCTACCAGCCTTCGATACATAACCAGCTTATTGCGCTCAAACAAGCAGAGCTGCTTTACGATTTGCACCATGGCAAATACTCTCATAATGTTTTTCGTTGTTTGCCCTCTCTGTGGACCTTCGTGCATTCATACACGCGCCACTAAACGCTCCTTTACAGTGTAACTGTTTCAACACGAATTCACAACTGCAATGGTGCTGTAGTGAAACAAAAGAGTATAGTAATTACACCAACGCTTTTCGTCAGCTTCAAAGGAGGGATACCAAGCAAACGAATGTATGTCCTCAATGATTGCACAAAGTCACCCACCATGTTAACCGAGAGCACAAATGCGCTGCTTCCTGGACTAGGGTAGGCGCGCCGGCCCCAGATTCAATCCGCCTGATGGATTACCGACGAGCGTCGGTGTGCCAGCCAGCCTGGATGTGGTTTTTAGGCGGTTTTCCACATCCCACTAGGTGAATACCGGGCGGTCCCCACGTCCCGCCTCCATTACACGACTCACAGACATATGAACACGTTCACACTATTCCATTGCTTTCACTAGACGCAGACAGCTGGGTCTACACTAATTCCATCTTGGGGGGGGGGGGGAGGTTATGGGGTGGGGATAGGAAGGGGATCTGGATGCCCTCTACACTAACAATGGCAAATCCATAGTAACAACGCCGACCCTGCGTTGACGTGGAAAAAAGGCGCAAGGAAATGATGAAGAGTTACTGTAGATAGTCAAGAGGGTTTGGGGGACTTCCTGGATACTCTGTAGATGAAAACGAATTGCGTACTCTTCTCTCGATTCAACTCTGGTATATATCTTTCCAAATACAAAAAATTTTGTTGACATTATTTATCATCGATGATGTAGTTAAAATACACCTGGTCTTGTGATCCAGAGGAGCCTCTGGGATCAGATGTGTACATCTGCTTCTACATACATTTGGTGTGTGAGCACCACTCAACTCGCAGTGATTCTTTTGCAGATGAGGAGTGGCAGAGGGAGGACAGAAGCAACGCCATGTTCTCCGTGGACACTGACTGCGTGCAGCTGTTGGCGAACGCCCTCGACCACCCCACGTGTCCGCTGGAAGACCTGCCACCGGAAACCAAAAACCTGCGCGAGCGGTGCCGCGAGCAGCTGTGGGACGACGTGGTGCAGAGGTCGCCCCACGTACCCGTCACCAGCTACCTGGCCTACACGCAGAGGATAAACGTCAACCTCTGCCTGCTGGCCTGGATGACAGCCAACTCGTTCGGCGTTTGTCAGGACGTCCCGTTTAGTATGCTACAGTCCGTACATGATGCTCGCTGCTATTTCGACAGCCCTGGCGATCAGTCCTGCCTGCAGTCGAACGCTACAGACGCCATCTGCTCTGTTTCCAGAGCAGTCCTGTTGCTCATGTGTGGCGATTTTTCTTTCCATAAGTCTTTCGATTTATGCGGCGTCAGTTTCTACACAAACGGATCGCACTTCACGACGTACAATTTAACGTGGGAAAGAGAGTTCTACAAAGGGTATGTGAGGCCAACAGAAAGGGCTCTTAAGTACAAAGACAGCTTGAACAGTGCCACCTTGAAATACAAAGATTTCAAAATCGACAGCTTAAAACCTTTAGAAATGTCATTTATAGCCTTAAATATTATTTTCCGCTTTTTGACCACTGTTGTATACATGTACCTGCCCCAGTTACGTAATGTCCCGGGAAAGATATTCTTGTCCATTCAGATCACGGGTATAACGCAGATCTTGTGTTCTGAGGTCATTTATCGTATGACAGGTGTCCCCGACCTATCTACGATGGTCCACATTGACAGTGCCCTCACTCTTCTAAGGTGTATCTGGCTAAACTTATTCTGCTACCAAATGTACGCTTGTGTCCGTCATCTTAGGCTCCCTGACGACCTGCCACCTGCTGAAGCCAGAAGGGTATTCCGTGGTCAAGCGCTGTACGCACTGATACCGTGGAGTGTGGTATGCATAGCAACTATTGCTTTCGAAAAGATGAGCAAATATTACCTGATGCACAGTCGGATAATATTCCTTGCGGGGATTTCTCTATCGATAACTTTCAATTTGGTTTGTCTTGGGTCGGTGGGATACATGTACTTACATGCTCGGAACTCCATGCGGCAACTCAAAATTTTTAGTAACGATAAATTTGCCTCTAAGAAACAATATGTTTTTATGTCAGTTAAGGGCGTTATTTTGAGCGGGATAGGTATAATTATTAGAATTGGGTTCCACCAGGCACAAGGCATAGCGCAGTTTGTGTACTACGTACACATAGCCACGATGGTGCAGGGACCACTGCAGTTCGTTTTCTTCATTTGTAATGGAACGACGCTGCCTCTGCTCAGGAACAGAGTGCTGTCGTGGTGGAATCCGGATATCATCCGCCCAGGACAGGAGCTCTGTTCAACAGCTGAGAGAAATCTGGAAAGGAGGAGAAATGAACGGTCTCTCCTTGCGCAATCCTCGTTGTAAGTTACATGGATATTGTTTCCAAAGGGCTGTCTCGACTGTAGGCAGGACTAAAGCCAGTGACCAGTCACAATGATTGAATCCAGCTGACAACACAAAATTAACTCCTACTGCTAACGCAAAACCAGTGTATTTTTCTCACTTGTTCTAAATTATTCTACATGTCTGTGTTTGTCTAGTTAATTTAATGAATTGACATTAAGTAACTACTATTAAAATGTAATTTACTACAAGATAATAAGAATTTCTTGCTCTATTTCTTCCAACCCACCCTGTGATAACATGTTAACTTGGTCTCCGAAATTTTCACAAAAACATTTTGTTACCCATAGCATATGATAAAAACGAAAATACTGAAGAATTTCTTGCATATGAAAAAAATATTTCAACCACTGGGCAGTGAAGGGAACATAATATACTCTTGCAATGTCTTTACAGGAATGTTTGCCTTTCCCATTTATTCCTACAAAGCTTCAAAAAGATGTCTACGTTTCCCTTCTTATCTTGCAAATAACTGCAGAACTGTGCTTCGTCTTTTGTCTCACACTAGATCGCTCAACCCAAAATTCTGTCTCCGACTAGTGCTAGGAATTTTTTAATGACAATTTACATGACTTTCACCTCTGGCAACGCATTGTGTATCTGAAAATTATTCCCTTGTACCATATTTAACTTCAGCTTGATACAGAATTTTTTTGCGAATTTATTTACTTATCTACATTGTTCCATGACAGTATTTATTTTTTGGAAATATGCAAGTCTTAAATAAGAATTGTATGTGTGTATTACGTGTATGTTCAGTACTGTGCCAAGAACAATTAGTATCAGTGTCAAACCAGAGGAGCAGGAAGATGGAGATAACTCAACTGTGTGGTAGAACATGTAATGGTGTTCGTAGCGCTGATTAGTGTTCTGATTGGTCAGAGGGGAACAAAATGTTATAGTATGAGACAGTAACAAACAAGTGTCGTTGTGACATGTTGTTTGAAGTGAATGCATAGTGTTAAAGGACAATTGCACAGGACACAGGAATAAGAGCAGTTGTTGTACAGGATGTTGACATACTGATTGAGAAATACAGTAAGGTATTAAAGAAAACGTTAAAAATTAATGTATATACGGCGTAGCACTTGTAAAGAAGAAACCATGTTGTTTAAAAGTGTATTTTTACAATTAATGTAGTGCAAGGGAAAAAAATGTGTCAGAAGTTAATGTGAAAGAACATATGTCTGGCAAGAGTTATACAGTAAGGGCGTAGTACCTCGAATTTAGTGTGATTTGTGATCAACAGATGATGGCCAATTTGTTCGAATAAAAACAGAGTGAGCGAACAGTGCAAATGAAACCGATCCCTGTGTGAATTTAATATACTCTCCTACTGAGCATCACTGCCATAGACGGTGTTACATAGAGCCATTTTTGCAGAGACTGTCAAGTTACAGCGAACCTTACGGTGAATTTAATGGAGGAAGGATTGCTATTTTGAAACTAGAGATTGCAGCATCCCTCGCCATCTTCGTATGACACGAGGTAGATGTGACGTGCAGCTCAGCCTACCTACATACCTATTTGATCACATACACACTCACTCACTCTCAAACACACACACACACACACACACACACACACACACACACACACACACACACACACGTGCGCGCGCGCGAGCACGCTGCAGAACCGAAACAAAGTGATGAACTCCTTCCGTCGTTTGTTCGGAACCCCCGCAGCGTCGCGAAAACACAATCGCGGTTTGCCCCGCGTCAGCCGGCCGGAGTGGCCGAGCGGTTCTAGGCGCTCCAGTCTAGAACCACGAGACCGCTACTGTCGCAGGTTCGAATCCTGCCTCGGGAATGGGTGTGTGTGATGTCCTTAGGTTAGTTAGGTTTAAGTAGTTCTAAGTTTTAGGGGAGTGATGACCTCAGATGTTAAGTCCCCGCGTCAAACACATCACGTGACGCTCTACTCCGCGTGTTTAGTCGCAAGCAGTTTACTGGCGGAACCGGATAAATTTCCTACACTAGTAAAACCGCTCTAAATTTGACGCCGTCATCTTCGCTTTGATCGGCGAGGCATGGTTAAGCTTCACCAATCTAAGTCCAGCACCGGCAATTACCAGCACTGTTAGTACACTGAGGAGCCAAAGAAACCTGTATACCTGCCTAACATCGTGTAGCGCCCCCGCGAGCACGCAGAAGTGCCGCAACACGACGTGGCATGGACTCGACTAATGTCTGGAGTAGTGCTGGAGGGAACTGACACCATGGATCATGCAGGGCTGTCCATAAATCCGTGAGAGTACGAGGGGTGGAGATCTCTTCTGAACAGCACGTTACATCCCAGATCTGCTCAATAATGTTCATATCTTGGGAGTTTGGTGGCCAGCGGAAGTGTTAGAAAAGTGTCTCTGGAGCCACTCTGTAGCAATTCTGGACGTGTGGGGTGTCACATTGTCCTGCTGGATTTACCAAAGTCCGTCGGAATGCACAATGGACATGGATGGATGCATGTGATCAGCCAGGATAGTTGCATACGTGTCAGCTGTCAGAGTCGTATCTAGATGTATCAGGGGTCCCGTATCACTCTAGCTGCACTCCATTACGGAGCCTCCACCAGCTTGAACAGTCCCCTGTTGACGTGCAGGGTCCATGGATTCATGAAGTTGTCTCGGTACCGATTCATCTTCAACCGCTCGATACAATATGAAACGAGACGCGTCGGACCAGACAAAATGTTTCCAGCCATCAGCAGCCCAATGTCGGTGCTGACGCCCAGGCGAGGCGTAAAGCTCTGTGTCGTGCAGTCATCAGGGGTACAGGGGTGGGCGTTCGGCTCAGAGAGCCCATATCGATTATGTTTCGTCGAATGGTTCACACACTGAAACTTGTTGATGGCGCAGCATTGAAATCTGCAGCAATTTGCGGAACGGTTGCACTTCTGTCACGTTGAACGATTCTCTTCAGTCGTCGTTGGTCCTGTTCTTGCAGGATCTTTTTCCGGCCGCTGCGGTGTCGGTGATTTGATGTTTCATCGGATTCCTGATATTCACAGTACACTCGCGAAATCGTCGTACGGGAAAGTCCCCAGTTCATCGTTACCTCGGAAATGCTGTTTTTTTTTTCTTGGCGTTTCAGTGTAGTAACGTTACTACTATCGAGTAAGGTTCCAAAGATGAGACCGCAGGACTGGGGAGATAACCATCTAAGTTGAATAAATGACCTTGAATTGGCTGCATGCAATATAAAATTCAAAGCCAGCAGGAAAACGGTGACTTGGAAAACATCACTGTCAGATCTGCACGGGAAAAGTTCAGTTTATATATGTGAATTCACCCTAGCCACGCCAGTCGCTTTCTACCTAACCGCTGGTTCCAGCTACCTAACATGTCCGAGTTTCCTCTCAGCTCACCGACAATAACGCTCCTGTCTACAGGAAACCATACAGGCTTCCAGAACACCTACAGCCAATAACGGAAGAATTCCTCCATCAGAAACTGTCTGAGGGGACTGTTGAACAAGTGTAGATGTTTTAACTGTTCCCAAAAATGTTGTCGGATGGCACAAGAATATACAGATTATGCTGTGACTACAGATACCTCAACACAAGGACTATCACTGGTGAACATCCAACATTGAATGCAAAAGAAATTTTGGACAACATGGGTCAGTGTAAATACATTTTTACGATGGGCTTAAGAGCGGTCCAGAACATTCACACAGGGAACAACAGGGCCGCGCGGGGTAGCCGCACGGTCTAGGGCTCCTTGCCACAATTCGCGCGGCTCCCCCCGTCAGAGGTTCGAGTCCTCCCCCGGACATGGGAGTGTTAGTTTAAGTTAGATGTCCTTAGGTTAGTTAGGTTTAAGTAGTTCTGAGTTCTAGGGGACTGATGACCTCAGATGTTCAGTCCCATAATGCTCAGAGCCCTTTGAGCGCACAGAACAAGTAACCACAGAGTCAACACACAACCAAGGACAACAAACATCACAAATATCGATAGTGACTATTAATCAGCAGGTGAGGTAGCACTAATTCTGTCCCTCTGGTTTTTGATGAGAGACAGAGCCGGATTCCAAGCAACTTTTAAACAGAATCCACCATCTCTGTTAATAAGGTTGCTTGATAGTCTGACTTCAACAGCTTCCTTAATAACACTATCCCAATAGCTGGACGTGCAAGCCAGAATCTCCGTGTTGTTGTATTCCATAGGATGGCCGGTGTCAAGGCAATGTTCTGCAATAGCGGATTTGCTCGGCTGTTGTAAGCGTGTGTGACGCTTATGTTCAGTACACCGGTCTTCCACAGTCCTGATTGTCTGACCAATATATGACATGCCACAAGTGCAAGGAATGCGATAGACACCAGCCTTACGCAAACCAAGATGATCTTCTACCGACGCCAACAGGACCTTAATCTTAGACGGTGGTCGGAAAACACATTTCACATCATATTTCCGCAAAATACGGCCAATCCTGTTGGAAATGCTTCCTGCATAGGCAAAAAGGCCGTAGACTTGGTTGCCACTTCGCTGCTATCGTCACTCACCCGTTGCACAGAAGGCTGATGGCGCAACGCAGGTTTGATCTGCCTCTCACTATAACCATTCTGACGAAAGGTGACTTCGAGATGTGACAGCTCAGCTGCCAAACTTTCAGGGTCTGAGATAAAGAGGGCCCTGTGAACCAAGGTTATTAAGGAAGCTGTTGAAATCAAACTATCAAGCAACCTTATGAACAGAGATGGTGGATTTTGTTTAAATGCTCCTTGGAATCCGGCTCTGTCTCTCATAAAAAAAAAAATATATATAAATAAAATTAAAAAAAAACAGAGTGACAGAATTAGTGCTACCTCACCTGTTGATTAATAGTCACTATCGATATTTCTGATGTTGGTTATCCTTGGTTATGTGTTGACTCTGCGGTTACTTGTTCTGTGTGTGTTATCTTCCTTGTTTCTACTCTGTGAACCAAGGTATTAAATTCCCTTGCAGATTGCTTCCTTCTTGCAGTTGTGCCTTGAGAATGGCAGGGTGTGCTCCTCTCGAAATATCGGCGGTGGTCGACGACGCCACCAGGCAGAAAACCCGTAAGTTATTTGCATGTCCCAGGCATGTTAGATAGGCTTCATTTCTGGATGACACGCTGGCCGCTCTAGTCGAGCGATGACGTGATGCCGGCCGCAGTGGCCGAGCGGTTCTAGGCGCTTCAGTTTGGAACCGCGCGACCGGTACGGTCGCAGGTTCGAATCCTGCCTCGGGCATGGAGGTGTGTGATGTCCTTAGGTTAGTTAGGTTTAAGTAGTTCTAAGTTCTAGGGGACTGATGACCTCAGATGTTAAGTCCCATAGTGCTCAGAGCCATTTGAACCTTTTTTTTTTATGATGTGATCCTGAAGGAAGTCATTCACAAGATCTGTACGATGGGGTCGCGGATGTAGTCCAGGAAGACGAATGCCTCGCCAATATGCTGCCAATATGTTTGCACTATCGGTTGGAGGATGACATTCACGTATCGTACAGACGTTACGGCGCCTTCCATGACCACCATCGGCGTACGTCGGCCCCACATAATGCCACCCCAAAACACCTGGGACCCTCCACCTTGATGCACTCTCTGGACAGCGTGTCAAAGGCGTTCAGCCTTACTGGGTTGCCTCCGAACACGTCTCCGACAATTGTCTGGTTGAAGGCATATGCGACACTCGTCAGCGAAGAAAACGTGATGCCATTCCCGAGCGGTCCATTCGGCGTCTTGTCGGGCCCATCTGTACCGCGCTACATGTTGTCTTGGTTGCAAAGATGTGCCTCGACATGGATGTCGAGAGTGAAGTTGCGCATCATCCAGCGTATTGCGCACAGCTTGAGTCATAACACGACGACCTGTGGCTGCACGAAAAACATTATTCAACATGGTGGCACGGCTGTCAGGGTTCCTCCGAGTCATAATCCGTAGGTATCTGTCATCCACTGCGGTAGTAGCTCTTGGGTGGCCTGAGCGAGGCATGTCATCGACAGTTCCTGTCTCACTGCATCTCCTAACAACATCGCTTTGGTTTACTCCGAGACGCCTTGACACTTCCCTTGGTTGAGAGTCCTTCCTGGCACAAAGTAACAATGCGGACGCGTTGGCCCCGCGGTGTTGACTGTCTAGGCACGGTTGAAAGACAACAAGGTGTCCTGGTGGAATGACTGTAACTGATCCGCTGTGGGACCCCCTCCGTCTGATACGCGCTGCTCATGCACGGTTGTTTACATCTTTGGGCGGGTTTAGTGATATCTCTGAACAGTCAAAGGGACTGTGTCTGTGATACAATATCCACAGTCAAGGTCTCACTTCAGGAGTTCTGGGAACCGGAGTGAAGCAATACTTTTTTTATGTGTGTATTAAAAACTTTCCTATTATACTGAACAAAACGAAACTATTTTAGGAGCGCTCTGGCAGAGAAAACACTTAACTGCTGTTATACTCTGTGGAAAAAGATTAGTGCACCCATTTAGAGGTTTCCAGTTCACTCACGATTTATTGCTGCCACTGTGCAAATGGAGTACATGAAATTGTTACGTTTACAGATCAGTAGCACCAGCGGTTCTGATGTAGCACGTATCGGCCCCTGCTGAAACACACGTATTAGTATATGGCGTAGCTTCCAGAGGTGGTAGTGCAGGCGCTGACTCTGGTATCCAGTCGATCGTACATATGTAGAATACTGCGATACATTATGCCATCGCTGCTCGACCGGTTCACACAGTTGTGTAAGAGTTGTTGGTTGTCGAGTCGCACAAGTCACTTCTCGTCCCATCGTATCCCACATTTGCTCGGTTGCAGACAATTCCAGGGACATTGCTCGCCAGGGAGTTTGCTGCACATCTTGCAGAGCACGTTGAGTTCCACAGGCAGCGTGTGGGGGAGGATTGTCCTGTTGGAACAACACATTACCTTCCTGTTACAAGAACGGCATTGAACAGGTCTAACAATATTCTGCACATATCAGGTGCATGTTAAAGTCCCGTCCAGAAGCAGCAAAAATGAAAGGGAGCTGTAGTGGGTGGGACCAGTGTGTCTTGTCTACGAGACAGCGCTTGCCAGGTCTGCGTCGTACGAGCAAACTACCATCACTTGCGTGGAGGCAGAATCTGCTTTCGTCGCTGAAGACCTCGGCACGCCAATCCAAGTGATCCTCTGATGACGCCAGTCGAGTGGTGCACGGCCATGCTGTGGCGTGAGGGGGACACAGGCTACAGCTTCGCCTGCCCACAGCATCACTCCTAATAACAGGTTCGCAAAAGTTCGCGTGGACGCGTCTGGGCTCAGAGTCCCTCTCACCTGTGCTGTGCTGGCTGTACAACCTACCAGTGCTGCCCCGACAATAGAAAGACATGGGCCGGTGTCTCTGCTACTTGGACGTCCAGAATCTCGTCTATGCTCTTGAGAATGTTCACGTGACCACTGGTACCAGCGTCATTGCACAACTGACGCAGCAGCGCCCTCTGGTGTGGCCGTTGTCCGAAAGGACCATCCCGCCACAGTTTTACCGTGGCATGGTTGCCTGCTTGCTTCAGACCTGAGCCTTCATGGCATATATCGTCGTCGGATCAAAATAGACGTCGTCTTTCCAGATGTAAAAGTTTTGTTTTGATAATGTTCCTATTGGGTCTTTAGCATATATTTCACTCAGAGAAACTTGCTGCCAACTGCATTGTGCGCATCATATGCCACTCTTGTTACGTGCAAGACTGTGTTGTTCATTGTCAGGACACTACAGATTAGGACAGTGATAGTTAGTGACGGGAAGTGAGGGCCACCGGCTCTTGGCTGCTGAGGTAAAGATGTAACTCAGGGCTGAGGGCACGGGTTCATGAGCAGGGCATGGGAAGTCTAGATTGTCCTGTTCCCAACACGCAACAACAACGTGCAACACACCAAAATGAGACAACAAACTACACTTGCAACAAAGCCGAGCAAGGCGAGAGGAAACTAACTAGCCAACAAGGCTGACAGAAATACTAAACGTACCCACAAACGTTACACCCGACATTCAAAATGGCCACACGTCTACATCCTGTGAAGCACCTTTAAGGGAACAGCTTTCCACGACTGACGCCTCTGACTCTCGTGATTGAGCAGCTTCTCATGTGGTTACATCCAGACCCAGGTCTCCAGCAAGCAAAGCATCTGACAGCATCCTAACAAACTTTGCAACAAACAACCATTAATCAACAATAATTACTGTATAAAATGTAGACATCAATGAAATCGCCAATGCACAATCCACTAAGATAAAGCAATCTACTTCATTTTGTTCTGGACTTAAAATTCCGAAAAAAAACAGTGCCAAGGTTAACACACACCACTCAGACAAAAAGATTGATACTACGTACTGACCTGAAGCAACTGCAACACCAAACAAACCGTGTGTCAGACTGCGAGCGGAAGAGGAACTGCGTGGATCCACTCTCATGGTTGACCGTTATATAGTTGTATGACTACTCATGTCAAAACTGTCATATCCCATAACCAAATACTAACAAATTGATGAATGTAGCAAATCTCAGTTAACTAAAAGGTAGAACCGAGAGCACTGCTATGACTAAGGTTACATCAGTGCTAGCCACATCTGATTACTGTATTTGTACAGGGTGTACATCAAGTCTGGGAACATTTTCAATTATTTATTGCACAAGAACCAAACATTGTACAGATCCCATATATACTGCATTTTGAAGAGAAACCCTGAAAGATTTCTCCTGTATACCGCCACAGCGTAGTTTGGTTGTTGTTATGGTCTTCAGTCCTGAGACTGGTTTGGTGCAGCTCTCCATGCTACTCTATCCTGTGCAAGCTTCTTCATCTCCCAGAACCTACTGCAACCTACATCCTTCTGAATCTGCTTAGTGTATTCATCTCTTGGCCTCCCTCTACGATTTTTACGCTCCATGCTGCCCTCCAATGCTAAATTGGTGATCCCTTGATGCCTCAGAACATGTCCTATCAACCGATCCCTTCTTCTAGTCAAGTTGTGCCACAAACTCCTCTTCTCCCCAATTCTGTTCAATACCTCCTCATTAGTTATGTGATCTACCCATCTAATCTTGAGCATTCTTCTGTAGCACCACATCTCAAAAGCTTCTATTCTCTTCTTGTCCAAACTATTTATCATCCATGTTTCACTTCCATACATGGCTACTCTTCATACAAATACTTTCAGAACCGACTTCCTGACACTTAAATCTATACTCGATGTTAACAAATTTCTCTTCTTCAGTAACGCTTTCCTTGCCATTGCCAGTCTACATTTTATATGTACTTCGATCATCATCATTTATTTTGCTCCCCAAACAGCAAAACTCCTTTACTACTTTGTGTGTCTCATTTCCTAATCTAATTCCCTCAGCATCACCCGACTTAATTCGACTACATTCCATTATCCTCGTTTTGTTTTTGTTGATGTTCATCTTATATCCTCCATTCAATACACTATCCATTCCGTTCAACTACTCTTCCAAGTCCTTTGCTGTCCCTGACAGAATTACAATGTCATCGGCGAACCTCAAAGTTTTTATTTCTTCTCCATGGATTTTAATACCTACTCCGAATTTTTCTTTTGTTTTCTTCACTGCTTGCTCAATATACAGATTGAACAACATCGGGGAGAGGCTGCAACCCTGTCTCACTCCCTTCCCAACCACTGCTTCCCTTTCATACCCCTCGACTCTTATAACTGCCATCTGGTTTCTGTACAAATTGTAAATAGCCTTTCGCTCCCTGTATTTTACTCCTGCCACCTTCAAAATTTGAAAGAGAGTGTTCCAGTCAACATTGTCAAATGCTTTCTCTAAGTCTACAAATGCTAGAAACGTAGGTTTGCCTTTCCTTAATCTATCTCCTAAGATAAGTCATACGGTCAGTATTGCCCCACGTGTTCCACTATTTCTACGGAATACAAACTGATCTTCCCCGAGGTTGGTTTCTACTAGTTTTTCCATTCGTCTGTAAAGAATTCGCGTTAATATTTTGCAGCCGTGACTTATTAAACTGATAGTTCGATAATTTTCGCATCTGTCAACACCTGCGTTCTTTGGGATTGGAATTATTATGTTCTTCTTGAAGTCTGAGGGTATTTCGCCTGTCTGATATATCTTGCTCACCAGATAGTAGAGTTTTGTCAGGACTGCCTCTCCCAAGGCTGTCAGTAGTTCTAATGGAATGTTGTCCACGCCTGGGGCCTTGTTTCGACTCAGGTCTTTCAGTACTCTGTCAAACTCTTCACGCAGTATCCTATTTGCCGATAGTCAGCGCTAGTCCCAAATATGGCGAGTTGAGGTGCCACTCCGTGTGAGTTTTTTCTGTGGGGACACATTAAAGATCTGGTGTGTCTACCGCCTCTACCACGTGATGTAGCAGAGCTCCGGGAGAGAATACGGGAACTGAATGCCACAGTCGGCGATGCCACGCATGCCAGCCATGGGACAGGTATGGCAAGTATTCGATTACCGTATTGACGTCTGTCGGGTCACTCACGGTTCACGTATCAAATGTTTGTAAAAAAAACTTTCAGAGGTTCTCTTCAAAAAGCTGAATCTATGACATGTGTACAATGTTTAGTTCTTGAGCAATAAATAACTGAAATTTTTCCCGGACTTTATGTGCGCCCTGTATATTAAATTCATCTTGTTGGCATCTGTATAATGTACTTGGGGATCTTACTGAATACAAGATAAGAAGAGCCCACCTCAGCAGGCGAGACAGCCAGCATTCACCCAATGAGAGTTACTGTATGTCTTCCGGAAGGCGAACCCTGCTAGGGGAAGAAGGAGAGCAGGTGGAATGTTCGGAACAGTACACTGAATGTCATTTGAACTTCGTAATATGGCTTCATCTATTCTGCGTCCTAAACGATGGTACGCTATTTCATCATGTCTTTGAAGTAGGCATTCGTTGGTGATGAAGAGATTGCATACAGTGTGGGAGATCAGTTTCATAGCGCTCTTGTCTCCGCAAGTATCCAGCTTTCTGGGGAACAACAGACCAGATGCTGTGCGCAGATACGATCTCTAAAGTGGGGCGAGATGGGAAGCTGTAGGGGACTTTTGGTTTAAGCGACGTGGGACCCCCAACCATAAGGTCGGTGCTTTCTTGTTGACTTTTTTGAGAAATAGAACAGCTACGATTGTTTAATATGAATGAAGTGTAAAGTAGGGAAAGAGAAATCGCTTTCTGTACATTGAGAAGAGAGCTTATTGGCTAAAACATTGAATAGGACAGATAGTGGGAGTTAAGAGTTGTCCGTTTCAGATTTCCGGCACCAAAAAGCCACGAAGCTGGTTAATTATCTTTAAATTGAGTATGGAAGGGAGATTGTTGCAACTTTATAATGGACTCATTGGGTACCTCTCAGAAGATTCACTACCATTATTCCGCATATTATCCACAGGGAAATTTTGCTTCTTGCTGGGACTGCTTCGCGGAATTTATTGCGATCCAAGACTCACCAGAGGACACTACAGACGAGAGGGGGACCTGGATTCTGGGCTCTGAGGGAGAACAGCCTCCGGTAGAAGTCAAATCACTTAGAATTTCCAGCCGCCACAGCTAACTTCTCGCAGGCATCAGTAACTCTAAGCATGGTGAGCGACTACAGTATTCACAGACGAAGTGATGGGAAGTACGTGAGAATTCCTTTCCTGTGCTCCTGTGCTAACCTCTTCATCTCAGAGTAGCACTTGCAACCTACGTCATCAATTATTTCCTTGACGTATTCCTATCTCTGTCTTCCTCTACAGTTTTTACCCTCTACAGCTCCCTCTAGTACCATGGAAGTCATTCCCTCATGTCTTAGTAGATGTCCTATCATCCTGTCCCTTCTCCTTATCAGTGTTTTCCACATATTCCTTTCCTCTCCGATTCTGCGTAGAACCTCCTCATTTCTTACCTTATCAGTCCACCTAATTTTCAACATTCGTCTATAGCACCACATCTCAAATGCTTCGATTCTCTTCTGTTCCGGTTTTCCCACAGTCCATGTTTCACTACCACACAATGCTGTACTCCAGACGTACATCCTCAGAAATTTCTTCCTCAAATTAAGGCCGGTATTTGATATTAGTAGACTTCTCTTGGCCAGAAATGCCTTTTTTGCCATAGCGAGTCTGCTTTCGATGTCCTCCTTGCTCCGTCCGTCATTGGTTATTTTACTGCCTAGGTAGCAGAATTCCTTAACTTCATTGACTTCGTGACCATCAATCCTGATGTTAAGTTTCTCGCTGTTCTCATTTCTACACTTCGCATTACCTTCGTCTTTCTCCGATTTACTCTCAAACCATACTGTGTACTCATTAGACTGTTCATTCCGTTCAGCAGATCATTTAATTCTTCTTCACTTTCACTCAGGATAGCAATGTCATCAGCGAATCGTATCATTGATATCCTTTCACCTTGTATTTTAATTCCACTCCTGAACCTTTCTTTTATTTCCGCCATTGCTTCCTCGATGTACAGATTGAAGAGCAGGGGCGAAAGGCTACAGCCTTGTCTTACACCCTTCTTAATACGAGCACTTCGTTCTTGATCGTCCACTCTTATTATTCCCTCTTGGTTGTTGTACATATTGTGTATGACCCGTCTCTCCCTATAGCTTACCCCTACTTTTTTCAGAATCTCGAACAGCTTGCACCATTTTATACTGTCGAACGCTTTTTCCAGGTCGACAAATCCTATGAAAGTGTCTTGATTTTTCTTTAGCCTTGCTTCCACTATTAGCCGTAACGTCAGAATTGCCTCTCTCGTCCCTTTACTTTTCATAAAGCCAAACTGATCGTCACCTAGCGCATCTCAATTTTCTTTTCCATTCTTCTGTATATCATTATTGTAAGCAGCTTCGATGTATGAGCTGTTAAGCTGATTGTGCGATATTTCTCGCACTTGTCAGCTCTTGCCGTCTTCAGAATTGTGTGGATGATGCTTTTCCGAAAGTCAGATGGTATATCGCCAGACTCATATATTCTACACACCAACGTGAATAGTCGTTTTGTTGCCACTTCCCCCAATGATTTTAGAAATTCTGATGGAATGTTATCTATCCCTTCTGCCTTATTTGACCGTAAGTCCTCCAAAGCTCTTTTAAATTCCGATTCTAATACTGGATCCCCTATCTCTTCTAAATCGACTCCTGTTTCTTCTTCTATCACATCAGACAAACCTTCACCCTCATAGAGGCTTTCAATGTATTCTTTCCACCTATCTGCTCTCTCCTCTGCATTTAACAGTGGAATTCCCGTTGCACTCTTAATGTTACCACCGTTGCTTTTAATGTCACCAAAGGTTGTTTTGACTTTCCTGTATGCTGAGTCTGTCCTTCCGACAATCATATCTTTTACGATGTCTTAACTTTTTTCCTGCAGAGATTTCGTCTTAGCTTCCTATTTGTTTCATTCCTCAGCGACTTGTATTTCTGTATTCCTGATTTTCCCGGAACATGTTTGTACTTCCTCCTTTCATCAGTCAACTGAAGTATTTCTTCTGTTAGCCATGGTTTCTTCGCAGCTACCTTCTTTGTACCTATGTTTTCCTTCCCAACTTCTGTGATGGCCCTTTTTAGAGATGTCCATTCCTCTTCAACTGTACTGCCTTCCTTATTGCTGTATCTATAGCGTTAGAGAACTTAACGTATCTTGTCATTCCTTAGTACTTCCCTATCCCACTTCTTTGCGTATTGATTCTTCATGACTAATGTCTTGAACTTCAGCCTACTCTTCATCACTACTATATTGTGATCTGAGTCTATATCTGCTCCTGGGTACGCCTTACAATCCAGTATCTGATTTCGGAATCTCTGTCTGACCATGATGTAATCTAATTGAAATCTTCCCATATCTCCCGGCCTTTTCCAAGTATACCTCCTCCTCTTGTGATTCTTGAACAGGGTATTCGCTATTACTAGCTGAAACTTGTTACAGAACTCAATTAGTCTTTCTCCTCTTTCATTCCTTGTCCCAAGCCCATATTCTCCTGTAACCTTTTCTTCTACTCCTTCCCCTACAACTACATTCCAGTCTCCCATGACTATTAGATTTTCGTCCCCCTTTACATACTGGATTACCCTTTCAATATCCTCATACACTTTCTCTATCTGTTCATCTTCAGCTTGCGACGTCGGCATGTATACCGAACTATCGTCGTCGGTGTTGGTCTGCTGTCGATTCTGGTTAGAACAACCCGGTCACTGAACTGTTCACAGTAACACACCCTCTGCCCTATCTTCCTATTCCTAACAAATCCTACACCTGTTATACCATTTTCTGCTGCTGTTGATATTACCCGATACTCATCTGACCAGAAATCCTTGTCTTCCTTCCACTTCACTTCACTGACCCCTACTATATCTAGATTGAGCCTTTGCATTTCCCTCTTCAGATTTTCTAGTTTCCCTACCACGTTCAAGCTTCTGACATTCCACACCCCCACTCGTAGAACGTTATCCTTTCGTTGATTATTCAATCTTTTTCTCATGGTAACCTGCCCCTTGGCAGTCCCCTCCCGGAGATCCGAATGGGGGACTATTCCGGAATCTTTTGCCAATGGAGAGATCATGATGACACTTCTTCAATTAAAGGCCACATGTCCTGTGGATACACGTTATGTGTCTTTAATGCAGTGGTTTCCATTGCCTTCTGCATCCTCATGTCGTTGATCATTGCTGATTCTTCCGCCTTTAGGGGAAATTTCCCACCCCTAGGACAAGAGAGTGCCCTGAACCTCTATCCGCTCCTCCGCCCTCTTTGACAAGGCCATTGGCTGAATGAGGCTGACTTCTTATGCCGGAAGTCTTCGGTCGCCAATGCAGATTATTTATCAAAATTTAGGCAGTGGCGGGGATCGAACCCGGGACCGAAGACGTTGTGATTATGAATCAAAGACGCTACCCCTCCCCCCCTTTTTTTTCTTAATCTCATTTTGTTCGCTTTTGTTCGTTTCGTCTGCTCGGGGCGGACGGCGTGAGACATCCTTCTAAGTTCGTTGATGATCGATTAACTCAGTTTCTTTTATTAGAGAGGGCACGTAACCCTCTGACCGAACACGCTGAGATACCGTGCCGGCTAAAATTCGTGACCCCGCCGGGAATCGAACCCGGGACCCCGTGCTCGGGAAGCGAGAACGCTACCGCGAGACCACGAGGGGCGGGACCCCTAGACCACAGGTACCCTCTGTGTTTAATAAATTAAATTCATGAAGACATGCAGGGTATCAGAATTACCATACGTCTGAACGTAATATCAAGTCTGAGACGTACATGTAGTGTTAATTAACGTAGTGAACATATGTCAAGGGTCCTGGAGCCATCGCTAGGGTTCTGAGGTCACCAAATGTTGTTTTTAGTAATCATTGTTTTACCATTAGAACTTTACGACCTGCTTTCTCTGTATAATGGGCACTTCACGTCCATACAACCCTTCTTCACCCGGAAATTATTCGAGAGTATCACCTGGTAGCGTAACTACTCTACAAATTTTTCTTTTATCATCAAATATTTTTTTAATTCAAATCAAACGTAGCATTTCTTGGTATACGGTAGGTGTAGCCTATGTAGGCACAAAACTTTGTGCATTTTTATGTAAAGTAGTGTTGGATGAGCGACGATTTTATGTTAACCTTATATTACACTTACTGATTTGTTGTTTACATGTCCCAAAGTATGTAAATGTGTTGGAGTACACAATAAGCTGTCAAAGCTTTGTGATGTGCAAAATTCGTTTTTATATAAATACCACACTTTCCTGTGCCAGAGAACAGAATATAATGACCGGGAAAATTCTCCTCTCAGGGTGCAAAGTAGCGAATATGTCCCTCTTTAAAAGACTCTGACAGAAATCTAGAGAACCAGCTCCCGCAACGCTCAGTCCGCCTTCCTCACCAGAAATTTTGGCGTGAGGACTACTCGCTCTCGCTTCTCCTTAACGAGGATGCAAGAGAGAGAATAACGGTGGAAGAGGGAGACGACAGTGCCAGTGAGAGAGAAAGAGAGAGGAAACATTGGTGGTGGAGAGGTAAAATGGCACGGAAAGAGGAAAAGTGATGGATTAATACAATAGCGGTTGGAGCCAAAGAGAGACAAGACATTGATGGTCAATGAGAGACAGTGGTTGTAAAAGAGGAAGGGATCAGAGAAGAGAGAGGGGTAGTGCAAATAAAAAAGATAAATGCGTGCAGAGCACACATGCTAAGTATTGGGTGTCTGGACACCTGCCTTCCAAACCCCCACCCCTCTCCCCTCTGAAACCGGCTTTGCCTACTTTTCCCCAGTCCCTATACATGTATGTTAAACTTTCCCAGCCTATAGGTCAAGCTTCCAAGGAAACGATACCCAAGGAGATGTGTAGAGGGAAAACAATAGTGGTTGCACAGACTGACAGCAGACTGTAAGCGAGAAATAAAGAGCCAACGGCAATGGAAGAGAAAAAGAATGGCAATGGGAGTGGTACCGAGAGAAAGTGGCAGAGAAGGAGAGAGTGGCAAGGAAGTGCGAGAGAAAGAGATGAAGACAGCGACAGTGAGAGAGACGGACAGCTGAAATTTCCAATGGGAGCATAGAAGGCAGTGGGAGAGAGATATAGATACTGGGTGTTTATCATTAAACTTCCCCTATTTAACATGTTATAACACAGATACTAGGTACTGTACAAGTACCAAACTTGGTAGCATTAATGTCAAGGACATGTGGAAGAGAAATAATGCAGAATCAGTTAAATTGAAACACTTTCAATGTGCTGCTACAGTATATCATACCATTACATACCGCTACCATTACTGCTACAAAAGGGGCTCTATATGGCGCCCATCAGTGTCCAGATAAATCTGGAAGCGCGAGATTGCATTCTCTACAGCAGAACGAATCATGTCTGTAGGTATACTTGCTACCTTTCTTGATACACTGCCCTTCAGATCAGCACATGTGTGAATGTTTCGCTGGTCCTGGTAAACCCTGTCCTTGAGGTAGCCCCACAACCAGAAACCACAGGGAGTGAGACCAGGTGATCGTTCCGGCCAAGCATTGGGAAACGATCAGCTGATAACTCGATGTAGTGTGGGGCCCCATCTTGCATGAAAACTGCCGAGTTCAATGCGTCTCTCTCGTGTAGAGCGGGTACGGCGTGTTGGTGAAGCATATCACAGTAGCGCTAGCCAGTCACACTGCACGTCTTTGGTCCCATGAGTGCCAACCTGTTCAAAAAAGAATGGGCCAATGATGAATATGGATGTAAGCCACACCATACGGTGACACGTTCACCATACAGAGGAACTTCATGCACAGTGACTGGAGCTGAAAATTCCCACACTCGGCAGTTCTGTGTGTTTACCTGTCAGAAGAAAATGAACTTTTTCTTTCCATAGGATGGTCCAGGGGCAGGCCTCACCAACTTCAGTTCCTGTGGAGAGCGAAGTCAGCACGTGGTTGTGTGTCCAGCGGTACAAGCTGCTGTGTGGTACAGGTCTTTTGCGGATACCATTTGAGAATGGTTCGAAGCACCTTCAGTACAGTGCGCGGGATGTTCAACTGTCGTGACACCGCACGTGCACCCCCTGACGATCGAAAATTGCGCACAGCGTTGTCTGCCATAGCAGCAGCGATTTCACGACCGGTCGTAGGCCTCTTCCCAGAGCGACTCACAGTTCTCCAGTTGATCCAAACTTCTTCATCATGCTCCGCACAGCAGGTGGAGAAAGAGGACCCTTCTGTAATCCTATCAGCCGGCGATATTCTCGAAGTGCAACTGCAGCATTACTGTTGTTTTGATAATAGAGCTTCGCCAATAATTCCTTGCTCCTTTCGTCCAAGCTAATGTTGACACGTCACCAAGTCACTGGGACTGGTCAGGTGTGTGAGACTATGAATCACGGCATCTGGTGGCCACAGCTGGAACTGGATGGTGGCACTGTGATGCTTGGAAATAATGCACCCCGTACTCCTGACATTAATGTTACCAAGTTTGGTACTTGTACAGTAATTAGTTTCTGCGTTATAACTTGTTAAATAGGGAGCATTTAATTATAAACGCCCGCTGAAAGGAAGATGCTGAGTATAAAGATTTTACTACAAAGATTGTCTAGATAAAGCTATTTATAATAATTTGTGTAAAAATAGCGCAAACACGTTTGCATGACAAAATATTTTGTGAGAAAGGTAGAAAGAGGAAGAGGCAGCTGGTTCCCCACTTTTCCGACAGAGAGGAGCATATTCGTCTATTTTTTGCCCCGAAACGAGTCTTTTTCAGATAGTAGAAAACACTTGTGTATTTAGAATCAATAGAATCCAAGACTGAATTTTAGGATGAGAATATATTATGGACCAACGCAGCCTCAAGTTTTGTGCACTAGCAGTGTTAAGTTAGAATCACTGGGCAACCATCTGCTTCGAACAGATTACGCGAGGTGTGTGATGGTGTACATATTTCTGTCATTGCTACCAGGCCCATAGCAGCGCCCTCGTGTGTCAGTTTTTGGCCTAGAGAGGAACACAATCCTGCAACATTTAACATATCGCCGTGATCTGGTCCCAGTCGGCTTCGTGCTCTAGCTCAGACTGAGATCTCTACTGGAGAGGGGGGCGGACTGTTCAAGGGAATGCAACGGACAGCGAGCGTGGACATCGTTTCAGTCAAAGGCAGTGGAAACGTGATGGAGGGCCTCTACGTCAGTGCTGTGAATGTGTTTCAATTGACCGAATGTGAGCTGAAAACTGATACTGCAGTACACGTCTCTAACACCACATTGTGTTTTATTTCGAAGTAACGTCAGAGCTTATTGAACCCGCTGTTTGCATACGTGGCGACAATCAATTAGTGCAAGAGGACGAAACGCATATTCTAGATTTTTGATTCGAAACGATGTACAATAAAACCTTCTATGTCGACGTCAAAATAGATCTAGAAGAATAGGCGCAAGTAACCAGGAATAAGGCACACAATGCCGAAACATCTTCAAGAAAGCTGTAGCGACCTTATGTGCCGCAGGCGTCGAGAAACGCTCAGTAGTTGGTAAAGAGTCAGCTGAGGGCCGCGGTTGACACACAAGTGATAAAAATCTGGCCTGATCGAAAAATAATAAATGGGGACAATTGTGCAAGTAGTTTTTAAATTAGTAATTTAAAAATGTATTCGTAGAATGTTTGACCACTGCACAGAATCAAAAAGGAGGGATATGGATATTAGCTCTGTTGTTAGTGAAAAACAATTGAGACCACCTAAAGTGAGCAATGCACCAGATGCTTACGGAACTGAAGTTAAGTTTTACATTAAATATACCACAAGATGAGGTCCTTCCCCGGTTCGTATTTAGGGAGAATGACTTGTACAACTGACAGTGCCGTACAACAAGAGGGGAGTTCAGCTCCGTCCTGGTTACAGATTCTCGAAGTGTAGAAGCGTTTAACAATCTTCTTTTCGTTTCACCGGTTTTAGGACGCGATGCAAGCCATTCTTTTCCACTTAGGCTTACTCTAAAAACTCCTCAATAACCGATAATTACGGTGTAACTGTAAACAATTGCCAGTGACTAATAAAATGGCTCTGAGCACTATGGGACTTAACTTCTGAGGTCATCAGTCCCCTAGAACTTAGCACAACTTAAACCTAAATAACCTAAGGACGTCACACACATCCATGCCCGAGGCAGGATTTGAACCTGCGACTATAGCGGTCGCGCGGTTCCAGACTGAAGCGCCTAGAACCGCTCGGCCACTCCGGCCGGCAGTCACTAATAAAAATTCACGTTGTCCTAACCAACGTTGTTTTTCGCCTGTGAGCGGCAATTACAACCAATAGTTCTGAAATGGACGGTATATAAAGAACAAAAGTATGGCATAATAAACACTAAAACTATATGCCATTTATTTTCTCCTTATAAAAACAAAAAATTAAAAAATTATCTTGTTGGATGTTTTCCCTTTTTTTTAACATTTGTACCATTTGTTAGGATAATATCTCAATATTTGTGTATGTATATTTCTTTGTCAAAGCAATTCTTGGAAATAATTCTTATTTGTTAGTGTAACAAATGAGTGTCTAGAAACAAAAACATTTTACTTGTACATGATATTTAGAAAATGTGTTAGGAATAGATTATACTTAATTACTACATTTATTAAAAAAATTTCTAAGAAAATCGATGTGAAAGACTCCTCACTTTCGATAACAAAGTCCTTAAAAAAACATTCACACTTAAATAAAGAAAGAAAAAAATTAAAAATTAATAATAACAATAATAATAGCATAAAATATTCTTCTCTTGTCAATATAAACATATTTTTGAGAATAATGTGGAAGAATATAAAGATATAAATTAGTAATACAAACTAGCATATAACGAGAATAACGTGGCTGAACAGTAGGCAACAAAATTTAGATAAAGGAATAATTTTTGACTGACTTAGACAACGATTCAATCATTGCCTAACTTCAGCGCAAAATTGAAGTTCGAAGGGTGGTGATATGTAAGGTGTCAGGCATGAAAACCCTGACATGATAAGCAAATCCAGCAGTATGTCACATAGCTCCGAATAAATCGTGACATTCAATTAACCAAAGTAATACGAGTAACGAGTGAGCAAATGGAATACCACAGACTAACACAAGAATGCCTAAATGCGTGTCATACCTTCCCACAGTGAGACAGACGCAGTTCCGAGGGGAGAAACGAGAACAGAAGCCGAGGGCAGAACCGTGTTAAGCTAGAAGGCCCGACGATAAGGGACGGACACCCACGTTTACAGCCAACCGCCAGGACCACCCCCCAGCCCATGTTGAAAGATAGAGCCCTCCAGAAGAACTGTATAGATCTTACGATAACACTAAAAGGGCCACACCAGCTGCAAGTTTTAACGTGAGACTTTTTCGCGTCTCTGTTACGTTGCAAACGTTAAAAACATTGCCCCACCACGAAAATTATAACGTTTCTCATTGGATAGACAGAATTTTTGTAGGCGGATCTTAAGGTTAACATTGAGACCCTGATTGGTCAGATGAAAACGCAGCCAGATAGTTTTTTTTAAACCAACTTCGGTAAATTGTAGTAAGGAGAAGTTAGGAGAGAGCTGCTTCCAATTAAAGCTGATGGTATTCACATTTGCTACGTAAGCTAAAATCTGAAACGCGATGATTTTTCTGTTATATAGTTATTGAGAAGCCACATCAGCCACTGTAATTAACGACTTGTTACATAAGTAATTAAAGATAATTGAGGGTCACTGTAGACCTTTTTGATAGTTTTCTCTTTTGTGAAACTTAATTTAAACCTAGATTATAGATGTGATATGGCATAGGTCATCCTTCGATCCATTGTAGAACTTGGAAACCCACTCAGGGAATATTCGTTCACATTTTTGTTGAACACAGTTGGTTTTTATCATCCTGTATTAAAATATTTCCTTTTATCAATAGTGTAATTTGTAAACAATGTTTTGTGAGTAGAATAAAATTTCCAGACAGCCTGCACCGCAAAAAACACGTTTCGAAATTCTTGATGAACAAACGGCACCACAAACACATGTGGAACCACAAATGTATGTTTCAAGACAGTCTGGATCGTGCAATGAAGCGGCAAGGTTAGCCAGACAAGATACCGAACCAATACCTGACAATGGAAAGCCAGGTCGCGAAGATTCAAATGTTTCAAAAGGCTCTGAGCACTATGGGACTCAACTTCTGAGGTCATTAGTCCCCTAGAACTTAGTACTAATTAAACCTAACTAACCTAAGGACATCACACACATCCACGCCCGAAGCAGGATTCGAACCTGCGATCGTAGCTGTCTCGCAGTTCCAGACTGCAGCGCCTAGAACCGCACGGCCACTTCGGCCGGCCAGGTCGCGAAGAGTACAGTGCAGTGCATTCAGCTACACGTTCACAACCGATGGAAGAAAATTATTGCGTACCACTCCAACGATGCTACGCAAGGGTAGGCGAAAGTTACAGTGGACAGTATCCAATGGATCTATAACAACCGGAAAGAACGACTGGAGAAATGATCAGAAACAAAAGTGGCGAAGAATCGCGAATTTCATATGGAACTATGACGAAGTACAACAACGATCATTTCCTCGCAGTCATAAAATTACAACACTTTCGAGAAGGAAACTCATTACATCCACGAACTTTTATTGATCAGTTCCGAGTAGGATTACCAGAACACAAATTAGACTTTATATGTGCACACATGTCAGGAACAGTCGCAGAAACCATGCAGAATATTGCAGCGACATGCCGATCGTACGAAGATTTCAGAGAGAAGCTTCTCTCACGATATTGGTCCAGCGAAGCACAGAACAGAGTGAAGTACGAATTATTACAGAACCCATATTTTGAAAATTCAGGAGAGAAGAGTCCCGTGAAACTTTTCGAAGTAATGGCAAAGAAAAATCAATGCTTAGATGTACCATATAGTGACGGAGAGTTGATTAAATTATGCGCGATCAAGTTACCATTAAAATACCAGCAATCATTAGTAGGTCGCGGAGGCAATGACGTCGAAGCATTTAAAGGTATTCTAAGGGAACTAGAGTTCATATTTTCGGAAGATGACGCAAAAAAAGACGAAGCGCACGTGAAAACGAAAGCAAAAAGCAGTGGAATCCACAAGACACAGTACGAAGAAACAATAATTACGAACCACGTGATAACTTCGCACCACGAAACGACAACAGATTTCAACAAAGAAACGGTTATGGATCTAGAAGAGAATATGGCAATAACTATAATTCACCCAGGAACGGCAACAACTATTACAGAGGGAATAACAACAACTGGAACGGGTATTGGAGAACCAATAGACCGACAAATTATCAACAAAGAAACCAATATCAACTAGCTGAACAAGAAAAGAGAATACAGATAGAAGAGGTGGAGGTAAGACCACCAAACCCCGAAAAACGTTCGAATTGACAGCTAAACGCCCATGCCAAAGAAAATGACGCAGGACAATTGCAGCACCTTGAACAGAGAAGTAAATACGTTATCACGAGAAGAGAAGAAGGAAGAAACAAATCCGCAGGGACCAGATGAAAACGAAGACAGGAAAATAATAATATCGTGTTGGGACGAAATTAATTGGGAGAATACTGACGAGGAAGATGAATTACGAGAGGCATGCACAACGAATGTAGGAGGACAGGACGAAGTAATGAGTATTGCAGAGCTATTTGAGATGGAAACCAGGGAAAGCGAATTCAAGGAGGATAATGCGCAGTCGACAGAAGTTGAAAATAAGTTATTAGTGGGCACACAACCCAACGTATATAATTAAGGAAGTTATGAAGCGATAATTAGAGCATTTAGATGCGATTATGTGGAAGTAGTGACGAAGAAGGAGAAGATAGACGAGGATGAGGAAAAAGTAGAGGATGTTGAAGAAAGCGTAAATGAAGGAAGAAATAGAGAAGAGGAAATAAAAGAGAGAGAAGTAGCAGTCGAAGCCTATCCTACAGAAAGTTCGAATTCACAGGGGAAAGTCCTGAAAAGACTCATGTATGATTCAGTGGAGGATTCGTTGATGCAAGAAGAAGAAGAACAGAACCAACCCTTTCAAATTCAACCAATTTTGAAGGCCATGGTAAAGCATATCCCAGTCAATATTGTAATTGATAGCGGAAGTGAACTGACCGCGATCTCAGAAAATTTATTCATGCAGTGTAATGCCAATGAGGAATTGCCAGTTCTGAAAACACGTAAGATTAAAGTAAGAGGTCCTATTAGAAACAATGCTGCGGAAGTTACGAGACTAACAAGGTTAACTCTTTCGTGTCAAGGTCAAAAGATCGAAGCCAACTTCGTGATTATACCTAAACTAACTGTAGATTTGATTATAGATGCAGATTTTTTAAGTGAGAGACGAGCGATGATAGATATGGGGAAAGGTAGCGTAACATTCGGGAATGTCACACTTCTCTTTGAGCAAAAGCTAAAATTAGAATGATGCGAGATAAAGAGGATGAAGAATTAGAATGGTATGCACAAAAGGGGGAATCGCCTCAACTCATGTTAGAAGTCCATAAAGAAATCGACGAAAAATTGCAAAAAGTTCAAGGTATTTCGGGACACAGTAAAAGAGAATTAGAGGGTATTTTACGAGATAAAGCAGAGGTATTTTTACCTAAGACTGGCAGTATTAAACACTTTCAGTACAAGTCTGAAGTAAAACAGCACAAACCATTTAGAGTGCCACCCTATACAATCCCATTAAGCTACAGGAATAAAGTATTCTAGGAGATATCTAGATGATGATATTATTGAACAGCTACCTCCACATATAACAGCCCACTCCATATTGTACAAAAACGAGATGGGAGCATCAGGTTAGTGCTTGATTCCAAACAGATCAACGCAATCATTATCACTGAGACAGATCGCCCACAAAAATTAGAGGTACTGATACAAAACTTCCACGGTACTAAGATATTTTCATCAATTGATTTACGGAGTAGTTTCTGGCAAATAGAATTGGCCCCAGAATGTAGAAAATTTACAGCGTTTATCGTATTCGGTAGATGTTACCAATTTAAACGATTGCCATTTGGTTTAAACATATCATCAGCAGCGGTTATTAGGGGATTTGATACTATACTCAGTCCTGAAATTTTACAAAAAATTACTTGTTATGTTGATGATGTAATTATAGCAGAACCCTCTTGGGAACATCACAACGACACATTAAATCAGTTTTTACAGATCATGAAAGAGCATGGGGTCACAGTAAATATAACGAAATCCTAATTCGGAAGGCGAGAGGTCAAATTTCTAGGACATCTATTTTCAGAGAAAGGGGTAACGCCCAACCCAGAAAAACTAACAGCAAGCAACGAATTCTGTACTCCATATGATAAGAAAACTCTCAGAGGATTTCTAGGTCTCACTGGATTCTATAAAAAATTTATTTGGATCGACTCTCTCGCAACACCACGGCTATGTGCGTCGACTGGAAAAAACACGCCATGGGTATGGGACCAACAAGCCAATGAAGAATTTTTAAAAGTGAAAAACGCACTAACAGCAGCACCAATTTTAGCACATCCTGATCTAACACAAATTTTTGTATGGCCACTGATGGCGCGAAAACAGGAGGACACGAGGCAACTCGGACCGCCGAGTCGCTCGCAGCTGGTCGCCCCGCCTGCGCAGCCGCAGCAGCCTGACAGCCCGGGGAGTGGTGGGGCGGGCAGCTGGCGGCGGCGGCGGCGGCGGCGGCTGCGAGTGCGGAGGGCCTGAGCTGTTGTTCAGCACTGTGTCGAGCAGAGCGTCGTGTCGCACAGTCTGCGAATTCCCAGATGCCAGAGTTGCAGGAGCGACGCGTCTGCATTACATTTTGCGTGAAGCTCAAGAACACCTTTACGGAGACACGCCGAATGATGCAGGAAGCCTACGGTGATGAGTGCTTGAAGCCGTACTCGGTGTTACGGAGGGTTCACAAGGTTTAAAAATGGCCGGGCGGAAGTTAAAGATGACCACAGTTCAGGATGCCCTTCGACGACGCAAGTGTCAGGAACGCCAGCGAAATTGCACGTGCCAATCGAAGACCGACTGTCCCAGAGAGACTGCAAAAGAATGTAACATTTCAGTCGGATCACGTCACGAAATCCTGACACGGCATCTCGCAATGCATCGTGTCACCGCCAAGTTCGTCCCACTGCTGGTGAGTGAAGACCGGAAAGATTTCTGCCTCACAATCTGCGAAGAGCTTTCGCATCGCGCAGATGAGAACTAGATGCTGCTTAAGAGACTCATAAATGCTGATAAGACGTGGGTCTACAGTTATGATGTTGAGACCAAGGGTCAATCTTGACAGCCGGTCGGGGAAGGTTCTCCAAAAAGGGCTCGTCAGGTCGGATTAAGTGCCAAAGCCGTGCTGAAAGGTTTCTTTGACTTTGATGGTTTAGTTCGTCACGAATTCGTGCCACAAGAACAAACTGTTGATCGGTGGTACTATCGGGACGCATTGCGGCTTCTGTGAGGAAATGCAACATGGAAACGGCCCGAAATGTGGCGAGACAGTTCGTGGCTCTTGCGTCACAATAACGCACCCGTACGTGCATCCCTGTCGGTGCGTGACTGTCGCTCGAAAAACGAAATCACTGCGCTGCCGCATCTTCCGCACTCTCCATACCTGGCCCATAGGGAGTTTTTTTATTCCCAGAGTTGAAAACCGTGTTCAGAGGATGACGAACTGCAACGATAGACGAGATAAAATAAATTTGGCACAGGCGGCTCTTCGCGCGACCCAGCAAGAGGCGTACCGAGTCTGCTCCCGAAAGTGGAAATAGCATTGGGAGCAGTGTATCAGTTGTGGAGGAGAGTATTTGGAAGGATACCACGCACAATAAGTAAAAGAAAAGCTCCGGAATTTGTTGAACAGACATCTCTGTTTTGAACATCGTTTCGATTTAGTTCAGCAGGACAGCTGTTATTGTATAATACGAGTAGAGATTTTGTTTGGACAGTTCAGGGTGTTCCTACTTTCATCCAACCGTCTACCAGACGCACAGCAAATCTTGACAGTATTGTTAGTAAACGTATTCCTTCTAACAGTGAAACGAGATAGAACTTGTAACCTCCCCACCGCAATTTTTAAAGAAAATAAAGCAATACTTAATAGAAATGGGAGCCAAGTGTAACCTCCCCACAAAAATTTGAAAGAAAGAAATATGACAATATTTAATTATGAATGCTAATGGACATTGCGCAAATTGTAACCTCGCCCA
The DNA here is from genome assembly GCF_021461395.2 of Schistocerca americana. NCBI lineage: Eukaryota > Metazoa > Arthropoda > Insecta > Orthoptera > Acrididae > Schistocerca > Schistocerca americana. The sequence continues at coordinate 184,572,746 of NC_060129.1, read as the reverse complement.
CAATGTGAGGTATTGAAAATGGCAACAAAAATGTGAAATTCGCAATCTGACTCAAATATAAATTCTTCACAAAATTAAAGTCCATTCAGTGACAAGAAAATTCAATTAAACCGAAATATCGGTCTTTGGCCCTGTGTAAAACAATCAGAATTAAAGTCTTACCTCGGAATAAATGGATGTCACATATCTGCTCTTGTTGTTGCGCACCGCTTGGAGGAACTGCATTGCAAATAATAATATTCTGTTTTTTTTTTTTTTGATTCTAGTGAAATTTTTCTTCAAAAGAAGTGGAATGAAATGGGAAGTGCAACGAGATCTTTAGTTCAATAAAAAATTAAATTTTTGAAAAAATGCTTTTGAAATAAAAATTATTATTGGGGAACTTGTTGGAGAATAATTACAATAAATAAATTTTTACATTATCTAATGATTATATTAATTAATGGTATACCTTATTCACCATCTTGACCAGTGTTGCCGACCGCCTACATCACACAACCGCACTGGGCTGCTACTACTGACCGACCGCTCTGCATGACGACTACAGACTGAGTACTGCTCTCAACTAGACAGAGCTACAGACTCGCAACGACTACTGACAGACTCGCAACGACTGACTGCTACTGACTCGCAACGACAGACTAACTGCTACTGGCCTACAGCTACTAACAGACTGAGCAACGACTACTGTACTGACTCTACTAACACACTGAGAACCGCTCGCAACACTCGCGCGGTCAAGCGCATACTCTCTGGTCACAGATGCTACAATGCCTCGCCATCGCTGCTATGTTACATACGTGTTTCATAACCCTCCACTGGGGGGGCAAAAATTTGGCAGCGATGGTGAGTCATTTGGACTTGCCAAGCGCGGCAAAATTTTTCTTTAATTAACAAAATTCTACAACTTACAGAATATTTAAATGTTGTGCACACGCACTAAGTACAAAATATACCAGACAAAGACAAAATGTGAATACAAAACATAGTAGCAAATCAGAAAAACATGTAGATACAAATTATTTGACAGATAATAAAGTGCACAGGCACTGAAAAAATTCTTTAGCATATGCAGAACAAATAAACAGACTGGCAAGAATAATTAGATGTAGTACATAAAGTAAATGTTGTGCACACGCACTAAGTACAAAATATATCAGACAAAGACAAAATGTGAGTACAAAACATAGTAGCAAATCAGAAAAGTATATACAAATTATGTGACAGATAACAAAGTGCACAGGCACTGAAAATTCTTTAGCATACTCAGAACAAATGAACAGACTGGCAAAAAAAATATTATGTTGACAAGTGACATAAGTGTACTCGCATTGGAGTTTAGCGAATCGAAAAATGTATAACCTATGAACATAAATGATGTTACCAAAAAATTTTTTCTTTATGTGACAAGAATCAGGATAGGGAAGGGAAGGATTGCATCATGGTTGTAGCACTTTAGATTGCACACAGCTGCTCTGAAAGTCCATATCTTTCCACAGAAGTACAACACCAAGTGACACAACTTGAAGTTCTTTTCCCATCAGAATTTATCAGTGTAGCCAAGACACTGAACTGTCGTAGTAATGTTCCATGTTTTCATTTTGGCAGTACATTACGTACACCAAACAGTGGGACCATAATAATGTCTTCATCGCTCATGGTGGTGGACAGCATGTCGTGTCAACACCACACTCTTACAAGGCACACCAACGTAGAATTAGTGCAAAACCAAAGATAGTGCTCCATGATCACTAGGATAAACAGGACAAATGGACATTGCAGTAATTCAGGGTAGTCAGCTTATGAGGTGAAGGACATCAAGTCACATAATATTGACAATTACAGACTTAATTAGTAGTTTGTGGCATTCATAGCCCAGTTATTGAACATTTCTGTACCAAGTATGTAGTATTACAGAAAAATGTTCATTAATTGTTGTACATAGAATCAGTAGCCTTCTTTTCCTGGTTACAAAGCATTATGAAATAATCGCATTCTTTTCAGTTACAGAGTATAATTAAGAATCATTAACCTTCTCCTAATTACAGTTAATTAATCATTTGTCATTCCAATAATCATTAGCCTTTGCCTAATTACAGTTAATTAATCATTTGTCGTTAATTAATCATTTGTCTAATTACAGTTAATTAATCATTTGTCTAATTACCGTTAATTAATCATTTGTCGTTAATTAATCATTTGTCTAATTACAGTTAATTAATTGATCATTTGTCATTTCAATATAGTAAGAATTATTAGCCTTAATTAATTACAAAGCATTATTAAACAGTACCATAGTTAATTAATTATGTGTCATTCCAATCTATTAAGAATCATTAGTCTTTTCCTAATTACAAAGCATTATGAAACAGTCACATTCATTTCCAATAACAAAGTATGGCATCGTTAATTAATCATTTGAAATTCCAATATATTAAGAATTATTAGCCTTCTCCTAATTACAAAGCATTATTAAACAGTCACATTCATTTCAAATTACAAAGTATCAACATTGGAAACAAGAGCTAATCAATGGCATAATTAATAACAATTCGTGGAGTGACATTAATTATTGGCACTCAGTGGTCAGCAAGTATTGAATAAAATCATCATTCAGTATTATTCAGATTATTACGAAGTCATTATTAAAAATCAGTTAATTACAGTCATAGCATTAATAATCATGGGCATTACAAGTACTCATTACAATAAACAGTGTTCCTCATTCAGTAGTATTCAGATCATTACAAAGGCATTATTAAAATCAGTTAATTACAGTCAAATCATTAGTAATCACAAGCATTATAAGTGGTAACATTACAATAAACAGTGTTCCTCCTTCAGTAGTATTCAGACCATTACAAAGTCATTATTAAAATCAGTTAATTACAGGCAAATCATTAATAATCACAGGCATTATAAGTGGTATCATTACAATAAACAGTGGCAGTTATTAGCTAGTGACAAAGCATCATTTTGAATATAGTCTCATTAAGAGGTCATTAATCAAGTGACATGCTATTCAGAGTTGATCAGTATTATTCAGAATTATCATAAACTAGTGACATTATGTGGGACTGGTAATACATGTTTTTTGTTAGCAATGCATTGCGTTGGGATCGATAATTAATTGCTGAGGCATAATACTTTTTGCTTTTGACCTATTGCTGCAAATGAGGATAGGTAACGTCATTCGTCAGGAGTCAGCTGTAGCAAGATTATGTAACAAGGCAGTACATGTGATCACATTTATAAACGATAGACACAAATGGGTAAAAATATAAAAATGCAAGTACTAGAACAGGTATAATAAGTAACAGGTTTAGTAAGTATCATGAAAAAACTTCTCCTGGAAAAAATTACAAAAACAGATTATTGACCTGAAAGAAGAAACGCACACTATGCTGAAAAGTAGTGAACTTCGAATTAACAGGTAGTGAAATGTGTATAAAAATGTGTTTCATAGCTGTCCTTTCCAAAACTTTCCGTCATCCTACTATGCAATGTAACACCTGCTGTCAAAACAAACTGCAACAAATACTTAAATAACTACGTAGCATAAATACATAACTTCAACACTATCCTCATCTGTAAAGAAAAAAACTTCATTATCCATATCATCATAACTTCACCATTATCATCACCTGTAAAGAAAAACTTCATTATTCATAATACCATATCCTTCATCATTATTCATCAGTATTCATTATCATCTGCAAAAAATCACTTCATTACTCATTACATAACTATTCCTTATCTCTAGCATATTTCATCACTAAAACTAAGATGTGTAGTTCTCTCTGACAGCCTGCATCAATCACCTTGTATTCTGAAAGAAAAAAATTAGTTAAGACTGCTATTCTGTGATGAGTATAGTATATTCTTGTTAATGTTTGTTAATCCTGATCCATTTACTCTTCCTCATAAAGTTATTGCATCTCCTTTCGTTTATTCCGTAGGTGAAATTCCCATTTATGTTAAATTTATTTCTTACACGCACCATTTCTTACTGAAATTGATGAACAAAGATTAATGTCCTGCATTTAAATCATATACCCACTAAATAATGACTGGTTTATGGTGACACAATTAAGCATACAGCATAACATGACAGAAAACGTAATATGTCAAAAACATTGACAGTGTTCAAAAACAAAGATATACACAGAATAATACAATGCAGCAGCAAAAAAAAATGTGAAACAGTCACGATGTTGAGATGTCATAAGGCAAAAAAATGTCAAAGTCGACTGGTGTGTGTTATATCTTAACTATTTCATAGTGCATACAAACAAAACTGGAGTACAGTCATATACACAAAAAAAATGGAAAATGTGCACGGTCTGATGTGTAACGACAAGAAAAGCGACCTGCTAACCTTACCTTGCCGGGCACTTGCCAAGAAAAAATACGATAATCATCAGTAATTAGTCAGGTGAATTAATTGCATTAGTAAATGACATCATAGTGTGTTGAATCATACAGTGGTTTCACTCAATAAACGGTTTAATGTTTGAGATATGGTGATTGCCTTTCGATTTTCTGGTTCTCAAAGTTTCGACGTGTACAACATTGGGGTGAGGGATGCTGCGAATCCGATACGGACCTGCGTATAGAAGTTCAAATTTACTGCACTTACCTTTTAATTTGCTGGATAAATAGTGTGTACGCACTAATATTTTCTGTCCAACGTGAAAGTCTCGGCGTTTACAAACCTGTTTTTGCTGTCTTCTCCGGCGCTCTGCGGCACGTTTGATGTTCTTCAGCGCAATGTCAATTATTTCGTGGTGTCGTAGGCGACGACTTTTGGGAAATTCTATCAATTCTTTAATTTTGTTCGGTGGTTCAACGTTTTTCAGTATAACAGTCGGAGATAGCATAGTGGATTCATTTGGAATGGAATTAATTACATCTTGGAATGAGAGTATGTGTGTATCCCAATCAATATGTCTTTTGTGGCAGTATATTCGGCACAGCTTACCAATTTCTTTCATTAATCTTTCACAGGGGTTCGAAGAAGCGTGGTACTTGGATATATAAATCGGAGAAATGTTTCTAGCTCGTAACATGCGTGTCCATACGCTACTACGAAATTGAGATCCATTGTCGGAAATTACTTTCATTACATGCCCTACATGAGATAGAAAATGTTTTACAAATGCTTTTGAAACAGTTTTAGCAGTAGCTTTGCGTAATGGAGTGAAAGTAACAAATTTTGAAGTGAGCTCAACAGCGACAAATATGTAGCAAAAACCTCTGTTAGTTCTGGGAATCGGACCAAAAATGTCTACAGCGGCCATGTGTCTTAATTTAACAGGTATAATGGGATATAAAGGAGGAATATGTGAAGTGGTGTCTGATTTAGCTTTCTGGCAAATTTTACAAGACGCTAGAACTCGTCGTATACGTTTTTCCATGTTAGTAAAATAACAGTTCTGTCTCAGTATAAGAAAACATTTTCGTGCTCCGTAATGTGCGTAACTTAAATGAGTGTACCAAATTAGTTTGTTAACCAGTTCGTCAGGAATGCATAATACCCAAATGTTGCTGTCAGGATGAGAGCGGCGAAACAGAATGTCATTGCGTACAGTGTAGTGGTTTCTAATCGTAACATTATTCTTATCTTGCCAAAGCTGTTTAATTTCTTTCCACACATTGTCTTTGTTTTGTTCTTGTGCTATGTCCTGTAATGACGATGAAATAAGATTTTCAAATGCAACTTGCTGAATGTACATGACACTGAAATTTGTTTTGCAGAAGTTGGTTGCTACGTCTTGCTGATTGTTGCCGAGAGAACGCGATAGTGCGTCTGCTATAACATTTTGTGTGCCGGGAATGTGAACTATTGTAAAATTAAATTCTTGTAAATAAAGTTTCCATCTGCTTAATCTGTCATGAGTAAATTTAGCTGAAAGTAAAAATTGTATAGCTCTATGGTCTGTGTAAACGGTGGTATGTCTGCCATAAAGAAAGTGCCGAAATCTCGTAAAAGCCCATACAACACACAATGTTTCTAATTCTGTAACGGAGTAATTTCGCTCAGCAGGTGACAAAATGCGGCTTGCAAATGCGATGTTTTTAATTACTGTAGAACCATCTTCTTCAATTTCCTGGAAAATATGTACGCCTAAAGCGGTGTTGGAACTGTCGGTGGCAATGGAAAAATTTCTAGTAAGATCTGGGTGCGATAAAAGTGGAGCATTCAACAAAGCATGTTTCAGGTTCATGAATTCAAAGTGTGCTTGCTTATCCCAAGACCAAATAGTGTTTTTACCCGTTAATTGACATAATCTGGGTGTGTCTAAAGCAGAATGGTGAATAAATTTACGAAAAAAGTTAATTAACCCCAAAAAACTGCGTAATTGTTTCTTCGTCGTAGGAACACTAATGTCACGTAGAGCCTGAAGTTTTTCTGGATCAGGCGCAATGCCTTCTGCTGAAATCACGTGTCCAAGAAATTTTATAGAAGTTTTGCCAAAGTGCGATTTACTAAGATTAACTGTAAGTCCTTGTGCATAAAAAGTTTGTAACAGTTGTTCAAGAATCAGATTGTGTTCAGACCAGTTAGCTTCTGCGATAAGAATATCGTCTACGTACGTCGTAATTCTGTCCTTAAGTTCTGTCGGAAGTATTGTGTTCAAACCGCGAATAAAAGCTGCAGAAGAAATAGTTAAGCCGAATGGTAATTTGCAAAATTGATAACAGTCGCCGAAACAGAGAAAAGCTGTATATTTTCTACAATTCGGATGAAGTTGAATTTGCCAAAATCCCGATTTCAAATCTAATGTGGAATAAATAGCAGTACCGTGAAATTTCTGTAAAAGTTCCTCTAATGTCTGTGGTCGATCTGTTTCATTAATAATAATGTCATTAATGTGACGTGAATCAAGTACAAGGCGAAGTGAGCCATCTTTTTTCTTAACGATATGCAGCGGGTTTATGTACGTGAACAAAATTCTGCGTGTCAAAAGTAATGTTTGCGTTACTGTAATATGCAATCTGTGCTGTATCTGGTTAAAATTTATCGTACGTGTTATTATTTACGGGAGAATGTTGTGGCATATCCACTATACGAACTGTTCTTTTATTTCTTATTGACGTGTTACGCTATGGATGACACCTATTGTCTGTTTCATTCATCATAATATGTTGTTGCCAAGGTTGTTGCTGCTGAAAAGATCGATTGTTATTAAATGTACGCTGAAAATTGTGCTCGTTATTTTTACGTCTGTCAAGATAGTAATTTCTATACGGCGTATTGCGATACGAATTGAAATGGTGTGTTGCCTGTACGTAGTTATTTCTTTGCTGCCATGCGTTACTATTTGTTGGGGGTGGGACTATACGTGCACGCGGCGAAACATTAAAGTTTGGTTGACCTTGTAGACTGCATTGTTGGTTAGGTATGCTAAGCGGCTGACTTTCATGCTATTGTAGTGGAAAACATCTATTGTTACCAAAATGTAGTTCCTGTTACTAATAATTTTACACACACTGATGACTACGATTTTATCTGTTATTAAAATTACGGCGGTAGTTGTCATTACGGGAGTGCCTACGGAAAATTGTCACATTCGGTAAAAGTTTTGTCATATCGGGTTTTCATTACAAATTCTTAATTCTAGGTAGAGCAATAGTTAAAGAGCTATTTTGATAGATATAAAGGATAGTAGAAGAAAAGGCAGCAGTGCAGAAAACTAAAGATGAAACAGCACTACTACAGCTCGGGGCCCTATGCTCGCTACGGCACATATTCATTAAAGCGTAATGAATCCCCTGAGGTCTATTACGCACTGCAAATAAATTTTAGCTTTTGCGTTGCATGCAATAGCGGTAAAAATTCAAAAGCAAATTGTTGTATTCTTGTTAATTCAAGTTTCCTCATTACAGGCAATGCTGATGAAAATACTATAGCTAATTGTCGCCTCAGGTTCAAAGCTAGTTTCTGCATTTCAGGTAATAGCGGTGAATGTACAAAGGTAAATTGTCGTATACAGTGCAAAGCGTGCACCTGTGTTCTGTCATTATTAAATTCTTTACATTTTCTTGCGGATAAAAATTGCTCATAATCTATGTTCTCGTCACCGAATTTGAGAACACGTTCAGGTTTGTATGTGAATCTGTTCGTCTGTGTCATTTCGTACTTCAAGTTACGTAGCTTTTCAGATTTTAAGTCGCGTGGCTTTTCGGATTTTACGTCTCGTAGTCTCTGTAAATTGCTCACATGATATGCGCTGCGTGACTCTGACAAATGCTCGCAAAGTGGCGGATTCTGTGACGTATTGGTGACTGAAATAGTTTTCAACTCTGTTACTTCTTGTTGTAAATTTGATAACTTCCGACGTAACGTGTTGTTAGATGAATCGATCTCATTAATTGTCTGCTGTAAATTTTGAAATTCAGGCGTTTGGATAAATGAAACCGGTGCAGTATCGTCTGATTTATTGTCATTAGTATTTTCGATAGCATCAATACGACTGGCCAATTCATCACATTTTTCAGTCAGTATTTTAACCTGATCATCGGTTTTAGAATCAGACGCATTAATCTGTTTTTGCAACTTGCGCGTAGTTTCGCTCAGTTTTTTAACATCACCTTTGATAACATCACAATCCTGTGTTAGATCTAATTGTTCGAATCTATCTGTCACTGTTTGAATATTTACTGTGTGTGTATCTGTTTTTGATTTAAGGTCAGAAATTTCATCCCGTAATTCCGCGTTCAATTGTTCTATGGTATTAATTTTGTCAGACACTGTAGTAATATTATTGTCTACATACGTCTTCGCTTTCGCGAATATTTTACGTTTGTCCTCTTGTCTTTGTGCAGTGATTGTTTCCATGACTTGTCGTTTTACTTTGTTTTGATCTTGAATAAATCTGCGGAAACGCGTATCACTGTTCTGTATGTGCTGATTAAAGCGCTCGTTAATCTGAGTGTTTTGCTGTTCGAATTTCGCGTCTATCTTTGCGTCCATTGTGCGCGAAAGTTCTACCGTCATTGCTTTAAACTCGTCCCGTAATTGTGCAGCTTTTTCAGAGCACTGTTTAGCGACTCCGCTAATTTCGTCTCTGAGTGTTTCTGTTGCGGCTGTCTGCATTTCCCTTAATTCTTGCACAACAGTCTTAATTTCTTCGCTATTTTTTTGAGAACAAGCCTCAATTTCCACGCGCAACTGTTCCTTAGTGTCATGGCACTGCGCGGCAACGTCTCTAATTTGCTCACTAAGCTGTCTGTTCTGTTCCCTAAGTTGTTTGAAATTTTCGTCATTATTGTCAAGTTTTTCATTTAAGTGTTTGAAATTTTCGTCATTTTTGTTCTTAGACTGTAGCATTATTGTCATAAATTGTTCCAAAGTAACATTACCTACTTTATTCTCACTACTGTTTGATGGTGTATCTACAATTGTCGCGTTTTGTGTGACCATTTGGTCATTCTGTAATTTACAAAAACGTTTATCAGTCGGATGTACATTGTCAGACACTGTTCCGGAATTAAATAAATCCGTCGTACTTTGTGTATCCTGATCACTTTCTTTAGACAAATTTGCCTGTACGTTACTTGAATTTTCCAAATCGGGTGTGTTAAGCTCTGCAGCGCTCATTACCATAGAGCATTCTGCGTCATCAATTGTCGTCAAGTTAACAGACGAGACAATTGAGTTCGTTTGTTCATCATTAAGGTGAAAGTCATCACTAGTGGTTGGAATGCACTGATTGTTAGTGAACGCCGGATTGTCATCATTACACTGCATGTCACATGTCCTATCGGTAAAGTCGTTTGAGCCGGTAATTTCGCTCGTAATACTTCGCGATACACTATTCACAGTCTTTCGCGGCATTTTAACAGTAGTCAAAATTATTCACAAAATAAATAAGCACAATGCAAAAGCAACACACAAATACAACAAAGCAGCAAATTGCCGTTGACCTGTAGAAAGAAAGTCACAATATTATTAAAAGCGTTGCGCCAAATCCTAATTATACTTAAGCAAATAAGAGCAGATATCTGACTGTTGCTCAAAAGACTCTCAACGAAATACGATCCTGGACTGGGTGTCGCCAAGTGTAACCTCCCCACAAAATTTTTAAAGAAAAGGACGATACTAATTAGAAATGCTGATGGACATGGCTCTATGCGTAACCTGCCCACAATGAAATGTATTGACAATGGTAACAAAAATGTGAAATTCGCAATCTGACTCAAATATAAATTCTTCACAAAATTAAAGTCCATTCAGTGACAAGAAAATTCAATTAAACCGAAATATCGGTCTTTGGCCCTGTGTAAAACAATCAGAATTAAAGTGTTACCTCGGAATAAATGGATGTCACATATCTGCTCTTGTTGTTGCGCACCGCTTGGAGGAACTGCATTGCAAATAATAATATTCTGTTTTTTTTTTTTTTGATTCTAGTGAAATTTTTCTTCAAAAGAAGTGGAATGAAATGGGAAGTGCAACGAGATCTTTAGTTCAATAAAAAATTAAATTTTTGAAAAAATGCTTTTGAAATAAAAATTATTATTGGGGAACTTGTTGGAGAATAATTACAATAAATAAATTTTTACATTATCTAATGATTATATTAATTAATGGTATACCTTATTCACCATCTTGACCAGTGTTGCCGACCGCCTACATCACACAACCGCACTGGGCTGCTACTACTGACCGACCGCTCTGCATGACGACTACAGACTGAGTACTGCTCTCAACTAGACAGAGCTACAGACTCGCAACGACTACTGACAGACTCGCAACGACTGACTGCTACTGACTCGCAACGACAGACTAACTGCTACTGGCCTACAGCTACTAACAGACTGAGCAACGACTACTGTACTGACTCTACTAACACACTGAGAACCGCTCGCAACACTCGCGCGGTCAAGCGCATACTCTCTGGTCACAGATGCTACAATGCCTCGCCATCGCTGCTATGTTACATACGTGTTTCAAACTCTAACGCCAAAATAATGTCAGCTAATCCCGAAAATCGTCCCAGGCTAATTTAGGTTTTACATGACATAATTCGGAGTCCAGACTCTAGCGCAAGGACTACAAGAGAGGTCTATGGTAAATCCCCTCGCTTCTAAACTGGTACTGTTACTACTCAGCTTAGCCGCGAGTCCGTAGAGGGTGGTATATGTGACGTACAGTATGACTGGTCAGCATTGCCGCCAGGAATCTGCGAGTGTAAGTCGCACCTTCCTCGATCCGCCTCGGTGGGTCGTGTCGTCGGATTTCCTCCTACCTGTGCGCGGTGCAGCTCTCGTAAATGTCGTCCCGTGCAGATTCTTCATTGGCGCATTGGATGTCTCTGTCGGTGGAAGCTAATGATCTGAAATTGCTGTCGATCAACTTTGGGGCATCTACTTACTCGAAACTAACATTCAGAATTACGTAATATCACTTTTATTCCTATTACATCAATAATGAAACACTCGTGTCACAAACTACTCGTAACCGAGAGCACAGCTACCATCGAACAAGACAGGAAGAGCTCTTAACGCCGACTGCCGACTTTGGCGCGCGGCTCTTACTAGGCTCGTCACAGTTCGTGGATTTCCGATCGTGGTCGTACTTACTAAGATAAGCACTTGTTAATGAACGGGTGTGAATTTTAACGAGGCAGAATCATGATAAATAGTTTTAAAATCCAGAGGCTCCTCCTAGTATTCATGTTGTCATAAATGACTTTAATTATTAAATATAAATAAACAAAATCGGTGAGTTTGGCGCCAAGATGGCGGTACTTCCCGTCACGTATATTTCCCAGGCTGACGCCTGTTTCTACGGTCCAGCGCCGAGGCCCACCCCACTACAAGCGACATACGGTCGCGTCGTCACCTAGCCAGCCAGCGGCTACGGACTACAGCACTTCCTAACTATCGTGAATACATCAGTAAGAGACAATAATTTATTAAAACTGGTAAAAATGTCTTCCTCACGTAAGAGGCATCTTACACATTCCCCCTGTTGCTTCTTTCCAAAACTGTGCGTTTTTCGTGAGGCAAAATCGCAATTTTGAAATAACAAAATCGCGGTATTGCAAAATTCTAGGAGTAGCCTTTACATTTTGGTATTTGCTTTCTATTGAGATCTTTAACTTTCCCTTTAACTCAGTATTTCTTTTTTCTTGTAATTGGACGTAAACAATTTTTTTTTAAATTTTCATTACAAAATTACTAATCGTTCTGTCTTATTGCTCTTCTATGTCACCATATTATTAGAATATTAATTCCCATGCTCTGGTTATGAACATCTATACTTTCAGATAAAGCACAACATATAAATGAATAATTGAAATAGTGAAAGAGTATAAACATTTCCCAGATAACACCAATACAAAATGAATAACGAAGATACAAGACAATTTGTTATACAATTCAGTTTACAGAACATTAGATATACATTTTATTTAGATACGTTTTCAATAATTCGTGACGCCTGTCGAAGAATACGTCACCTCATCACTAAACAAGACGCGCGACTTTCGTATCGGCTCTATCGCCGTTTTTCAAAAAGTTACCAAGAGCGTCCTTTCTTTCGTTCAAACAGACCACTACATACATTGATGATGAACTATACCTTCAGCACACTTAGGCCAGGGCCACACGCGCGGAACAGCTGCGGAACGTCGGACGCGCGGCAAATGACCGCACCGCTGTGGCGCATGGGGCAGACGCAGACGCAGCAGTCCACACGGGGCGGAACGTCTGCGGCTGCGGAATTCTGCCGCTTGCCAGCCGCATCGCCCATAGCGAGGCGGAAAACCCGCTGCGGCACTCGCAGCGCTGTGGGTCACGAGAATCAATTAGGCGTTTCACACGGGCGGTGCGACAGGTGTGCGGAGAAGGGCCAGCTGACAGCAGTCAGTGCTGGGAGCGGAGTAGAGGGCCATTTGCAGCAGGCGGTTGCGTGCTCCGTTCCGTGTGACTACAAAGTGACTTCCACGATGTGCCCACTAGACATTGAGAAAATAGATATGGAGATATAATGGAAGTGGAAAAAAGGCCTTGTATTTGGGATGTAAGGACCGAGGAATACAAGGACAGAAATAAGAAGGATGCAGCATGGCATGAAATCTGCTCTGCACTATTCGATGATTTCGCAGATCATTCGAGCACAGAGAAAAAAATCCCTTGCTAAGTTTTTCGTCCACTATTAGAATAATACAATTGGTTAAAAGATCCCTCTGAATTGCGATATAGTTAGCGAATTAGTTTTCTGGAACTCGTTAAGTATTTTTGTTCAGAGGTTGCTGAAGAATGATAAGTGTTGAGAAAGCCCTGAATTTCTATTATTGTTGACTTGTTACACATTGATAATGTAACAGCAATGCACAAATATAACAATAGAAAAGAACAGTGTATTTGGACAATAATATGTAAGAATTGGCAATAATGGTATCGATTCTTTTGCATGGCACGAATTAAGGCACATGATCGCCTTGGGCAATTACAATATTGGATAGAGTGATAAATCACTAAAAATAGAACACTAAACAAACCAGGTTCAGTAAGCACTGCCCTCAAACGAGTTTCTGGATAGTATCTGAAAGAATCAACAATAGCTGATTAGTTACTTTTATTAAGTCTCAGGTGAATTTACAGGTGTAATTACCGATAATAACAAGCTAGAACAATAAAATTAATAAAACTGCAAATATTAAGGAAAATGCATAAAAAAGTTCATTTTCTGCTCTATGTAACACCTCAGATTTTGCTGTTCTACCAAGGCACTTTACCAGCCTCACTTACAAAATAATTTCCCATTACATCTCCGTTTCTTATTGCTGACACACTTGTTCTTCTTTCAACCAAGTTGGTTGCAGTCTCAAATCCATTCACAATAAATGTGTCTTCAGTTTGGTGCCCATCTCTCTCGCGCACATAATTATGCAGAACACAACATGCTTTTGTTATGTCAACAGCAAAATCCAATTTCACATTCATGGCTCGCTGGAACACGCGCCATTTGTTCGACAGTATGCCGAAGGAACATTTGACGTACCTACGAGCCAGTGACAAACGGTAGTTGAAAATTCTCTTCTTGTGTGTAACATTTTACCATCATATGGTCGTAGTACGTGTTCTGAGAGTCTAAATGCTTCGTTACCAACAAACACATACTGTCCCAGTGGCATTTGGTAAGCCAGAGGGCTCTGGTATACACAATGTATTTCCGTTCAGACGTTTCCACAGGGTAGATTTTTTAAAATTTGTGCTGTCTGAATCTTTTCCAAACGAGCCAATGTCAACAAAAACGAATCTATAATCTGAGTCTGCCACTGCTAAAAGAACAATGGAAAAGAAGTCCTTATAATTATAAAACAGTGAACCACTCGTCTTAGGTCTGACCAACCGATTGCCCCTATGCAATTTGGGAAGTTTGCACGGATTTGGAATCCATTGGCAATATTCTTCCACTCCTCCTCTGTCGGCTCAGGCAGACACTTGTCACGCAGGCAGCCCCAAATCGCACAGCACACATTCCTCACTATGTCACTGGCTGTCGACTTGCCTATTCTGTATGTATAATGCAGATCAACTAAGTGACAACCAGTAGCCAAATACCTAAAACCAGAGATATAAATGTACAAAAATTACGTTCAATATTTAGTCATTATTTAATGATGTTAAAGATTTTAAAGTTACGTTAAATTTCCGTTTCTTTTTTTCTCCTTTGTAGGCCACAAGGCACAACAAATGTGGCGTAACATTAGGGACTATTATCGGAAATATGTAAGGAAAGTGAAGAAATCTGGTTGAGAAGCAGTAAGAATATTAAAATACGTGTACGCTGACCAGCTGGGGTTCTTGGCACCTGTTTTAGAAACAAGAGATTCAGTTTCAAGTCTACAGGAAGACGAAATTCAGCATTCGGAACATCCTTTGAAATTTTCCCTGGCAGAAGACGACACCAGCAATCCAGTAACATAAGTTGACGCCTCAAAACCTGAGCAGATTTCAGTAGGCTCATCAGTTCCACAAAAGAAAACGAAAGTGAGAAGAGTGACAACAGATTTTGAAGCTAAATTATGCAAATTTCTGGATAGTCCTCCAATTCGTTCTCCGTTCTCCGTCCGCTGAGGACGAAGACAAATCTTTTTTGATTCCTTGTTGCCCACTCTGCGTAAGTTTGATTTAGATCAAAAACTAGAATTCCGTATGGAAATTTTACGCCTACTTCAGCGCATCCGAAACGCAAAATCGCAACCATTTCATGGCTGTTATGCGGCGTGTCAGCAACCTATGCGACATGCACCAACGCATGCAGTAAGCCCAGGACATTTCCAAACATTACATACACAAGGAAATATGTACAACCAGCGTGCAGCTCCTCAATTAGTGCAGATGCAGTCAACAGTATCGAGCTGAAAGAATTCTGACGTCTAGAGAACAATCGCCTTCTACTTCACCAGAGTTTATTGATTCTGACTCTTAAGTAGAGGGTTTTCGCAGAAAAGTGAATTAAAAGGAGTTACTTTCCTTTTTTGCATGTCCATTCTGTTAATTTCATTTACTGTTAATTGTTGTTTCTTATCCTCAAAAGACAGATTTACATGTAACATTTCATTCAATATCAATAAAGAAAAGAGAATTGAACTTGTTCGTTTATTGACCTAATCATTATCTTTTTTTGTTAATTGAAATGAAAGTGTTGTTAAAACTAGTGATAGACATTACTCGATTTCTTTAATTGTAGCTGAGATAATTTTTGGCTGAGACAGGATACTTACACATTAGAATTCACTTACCTTAAAGTTATAGCCAGCATTTCCCTTGAAGGTATAGCGAGTCTCATGTTATTGTCTTGCTTCTGTAAAGCGTTTCTAAGCGTGTGATGTAATTCATCGAAGCTTGAGAAAGACATTCGGAAGAAGTTGAAAATTTTCATTTCATCCTCTCATAGCTCGTTAAATAAAAAGTAAAACGCTCCTTGCAACAACCGACTACTCACCATTGGATGCACCCAGTACTTTCGGTGTATTTTTTTCTTTTTCAGTGTTTTTAACCCTACGTATGCCACTGCTGCAGAGTGTCGAGCATCCATCGCGACTACCAGCTTAAAAAAAAATGAAGGAGAGAACAATTCAGTCTATTTGCTTGGCCTCCTCGCGGCTACGAATCGAACTATCTTCAATCTAAGAACATTTAGCGCTGTACTAGAATGAAAAGTGTATTTTTTTCTCATCTCTACTGTCATTTAATCGCAAGGTAAACAGTTACCAGGTCGACTTTACTTACTTTCTTAAAAATTGTGTTGATAATAGTTATTTAATATTTCGTGAATGAAACAGTGTAGACAAGAAAAAATGACACATACAGCAAATAGCTAACTCTGCACTTGAATCTGCAAATGTCTCTTTCTACTTTTAAAATGATGAACCTCTTAAAGATGCAACGTTAACATAAAGTGTGACTGTAAATGCCTTCACGGTCGACATGCGGAAAATAAACGAGGCACAACTCTGCATTGTGAGCGAGAATAGCCTCGAGCGTGGCGCGCCATAGGGAGCTGCGGCCAAGCGCCTATATATATCACTCGATTACTCGAGACTGGAAAGAAATATGGCTCTCCTTCCAGTGTCAAAAACAATTTCGATATCTTAGCTACAAATCGTACGCAGCATTATACGACCTCTAATGCACCAAATGCAAAGTAGCCAGCGACGACATTTTTTACTGCAAACTTTTCAAAATATGCGCTGCATTTTACTTAATTATGAAGTGTCACGATAACCAGGGGCAGCAGCGAAAAGAAAACCAGTTCATTATCAAGCTGTGATATCAGGCTATAACATGCGTAAAAATAAATTTTTTTCGTCGAATAGTTTCCTCACAATCGAATGAGAGAGATTGCGTAGTGCAGAACACAGACGAATTCAAAAACAGTGGTTTTTAATTTTTTATACGAAAAGTATAAGTTGTAATGAGAAACTAACTACATGGAGGAATGTAGCTTTCCTTCATTTAGATGAAACAAATTTTTTCGAGACAAAATAGATGACTAGATATTTGGATCTCCGCACGAACATTCGGCAGCTAGCCGCATGTCCACTACACCACTGAACACTGATGCCTCAAGACAGTTTTATTTATTTCTTTTTTCGCGCGCCACTGACAACACTTTCTTTCGAACCAGTATCCACTGTAATCCCGAAGTTAGGGTTCTTCAGTTTGCTGGTTCCGCTGGGATCCGGAGGCAACAGCCATTATCAGTTTTCCCTTTTAATTGATATTGCTTTGGATAGGTTTCCCATATTCCTTGGACTGCTTACAAGGGCGTCCACATTACATCTCATCATTCATCAGCTACTTTACAATGGTACATGAAACAGAAAAAGACTACTTTAGACAGAAGAATACAATCATATTTTAAAAACAGTTCCTGGGAAATCAAATAACAAAGCTATAAAACAATAATAATACTAAGTTTTAGTACCACGTTTCATTGCCGGCCGGTGTGGCCGTGCGGTTAAAGGCGCTTCAGTCTGGAACCGCGTGACCGCTACGGTCGCAGGTTCGAATCCTCCCTCGGGCATGGATGTGTGTGATGTCCTTAGGTTGGTTAGGTTTAATTAGTTCGAAGTTCTAGGCGACTGATGACCTAAGAAGTTGAGTCGCATAGTGCTCAGAGCCATTGGAACCACCACATTTCATTACAGTTCGTCCTGCTAAACACCACTGTGTCAGTATGTAAGCCTTCGTTTGAACACAAAGTCGTAGACACACCCTCATGACGTCACTCTCAGACGCTAGGGTACCGACCCGTCAGCTGGGCCGGTCAGGGAAAAGCTCATTAAGACCAACCGGTGCCTCGCGTGACGTAACACCCCGCCCCTCATTCATCGACACTGGGTCATTCACCTACAGACCTACTCATAAAGTAAATATTATCATTTCCTCATTCCCCTTATGTTTATTACAGATTCTTTCCATATTATGATGTCTTTCTATATTTAATACACAAAGAAGTTAGTTGATACGTCGGATTAGAGTGTTTTTTCATTTTTTTTTTACGCTAAAGAGATATCTTCCTGGCAGCTACTATTCATGCTCGTCAACATAAGAGGCTTCCCCGTAACTACCACGATATCGTTTTACATCCACTACATTTTCAATTCCTCTGACTACTTTCGACTCAGGGTGAGCCACTTCCACGACATTAGGGTGTGGTACCCTACTAACCACATAAGAACCTTCAAAAATCTCAAAAAAGTTCATCATTTCAGCGTCAATTTTGGACGATTTCCTGTGGGCTCTAAACAGTACTACGTCTCCGGCTACACATTCCTTGGGTATAATATTCCTATCATGCCTTGCCTTCCGATAAGACCCTTTTGCTTTCGTCCTGCTTAACACCAATTCCCGTTTTTCTTCTACAGTCACGTCTGATCTCTTTGGGAATTTCATCACATTCTCAATCAAATTTCTGGGCTTTCTGTCCGTTAGCAACTCATATGGAGACACCCCAGTTGTCGAATGTGGCAGTTCGTTCAGTATCTCCTCAAACTCTTTAATATACATTCCCCATGCAGTGTGATGGTCATGGCAGTAAGCCCTGCAGAGCCGTCCCTGCTCTTTCATCACTCTCTCTACCAGGTTCGAAGCTGGGTCAAACCTTGTTATATATATGGCTTTGGTGTCTAGCTTCTCCAACATCTTCTCCCATACTCTGGATACGAATTGAGACCCATTATAACTGAGCATTTTTTTTGTGGTTTATCCAAGGTGCGAACGTAATCTTTTTTTTTAACTTATTTGTCATTACTTTCCTTGTACATCTCTCTCAAAAATTTCGAAAATACATCCATTATCACAAAAACGTATATAAACCGCCCTCTTGAGGCCGGTAGTGGCCCGAATACATGCGCCGATGCCATCTCTCCTATTTCTTCCGGTATAATACAATACATCCGACCCTTGCTACTAGTTGTAGGTGTCTTCGTTTTCTGACACTTCTCGCATCTTTCCAGTACCTTTCTAGCCCTCTTCACCATATTACTGAAGATACATGTTTCTGCCAATTTTTCAGAACACTTTTTAGGTCCGAAATGTCCATAGCTCATGTGAATATACCAGAGAGATTCATTTATGGTATGTTCAGGCAAACACAACTTCCAGTTTTCCCATACCAGGTTAGTCCTGCGATATAGTATTCCCTTTTCTACTAGGTAATATTGCCTCACTTGTGGTTCTTGATTTTCTTCCCATTTCTCCTTTGCCCTACGCAACCTTTCGTCCTTCTCTTGTTCCTGTAATATATTCCGCAGATACCCTTTAATCTTATGCTCATATTCCACCCCTTTCATATATAACAAATGGATTTCTCGAAAATCCGCCAAATCTTGATTCTCCTGGTTCATCCCCAATGGCAATCTGGACAGCGCGTCCGCTACTACGTTGTCTTTACCAGGTCTGCAATGTATCTCATATTGGTATTCCTGAAGAGCTATAGTCCAACGAGTGAGTCTGCCATGTGTTAATCTGCAGCTTTTCATAAAAGATAAAGCCTTGTGGTCCATTAAATAGTATCTGCACTTTTTGAAGGCCCATACTATGGCCATTGCCTCCTTTTCATTAACGTTATAGTTACGCTCGCATTTTGTCAACAATCTACTCGCGAATCCGATAGTACGATGTTCTACCCCCTCTTCCGTCTCTATTTGTAATCGGTGGGCACCAATTCCAAAGTCCGAACTATCTGCTGACAAACAAAATTCTGTGTCCAGTTTAGGGTGGTAGAGTATTCCTCCTTTACATAGAGCTTCTTTTATGTCATCGGACTATTTCTCACACTGCTCTGTCCACACCCAAGGTACATACTTTCCGGTTAAATTATGCAGTCACTTTGCATTTAATACCTGTTTATCAGTAAATTTTCGGTAAAATCTACACAAACCGAAAAACGACTTTATTTGTTTCTTGTTTCTTGGCTGTGGGAATTCTTTGATAGACTTCCATTTCTTAGGATTCGGCTTAATACCCTCTGCTGATATAATATGTCCTAAAAATTGTATTTCGCTCTTTCCGAATTCGGACTTAGTTAAATTCACGGGCCGGCCATTGTGGCCAAGCGGTTCTAGGCGCTTCAGTCCGGAACCGCGGGACTGCTACGGTCGCAGGTTCGAATCCTGCCTCGGGCATGGATGTGTGTGCTATCCTTAGGTTAGTTTGGTTTAATTAGTTCTCAGTTCTAGGGGACTGATGACCTCAGATGTTAAGTCCCATAGTGGTCAGAGCCATTTTTTTAAATTCACGGTAACATTGCCCTCTTGAAACGCTTTCAACACGTCTTCCAGTATCCTATTGTGGTCTTGCCAATCACTGTCAGCAGTCAGGACGTCGTCCACATAAACGGTCATTCTAGACAATAATTCTTATCCCAGTATGTTATCCAACACCCTTATGAACGCTGCTACCGATATATTCAATCCGAATGGGAGAACTTTGAAATGATAACATCTGCCTCTATATACAAAAGCTGTGTACTGTTTACATTTTTCAGCCAATTTTATTTACCAGTACCTGGCAGTCATATCGAGAATAGATAATTTACTGGCCCCTTCGAAGTTTTGCAATAATTCTTTAAGAGATTCTGGCCTATCATTCTGAGTCTCTATTATCTTATTCAATATCCTAGCATCCAGCATCCAAGGTTACTCTCACTCAACCATCTCTCTTTGTCACATATACTAACGGATTGCAATATTGACTCGTCCATCTTTCGATAATTTGCAATTTTATCATCCTTTGTAACTCTTTTTCTACTGCCTCCCTTCTTGCCAAAGGTATCACATTGGGTCACAGTTTGAATGGTTGGCGCGGTTTGACTTTACACTCATAAGATTCTCCTTTCATTAACCCAGGTCTATTTGAAAATACTTTCTGATACTTTACCAGCAACTCTCCTAGTTCTTTTATTGCACCTTGGTCCATATCATCGATATTATTTAATTTAGCTTTGATATCTTCTACTGACCATTTTGCCTCGACTGGCTCTCGTCTCTCTTTCCTACAGTCACTCCCCTTCGAATCTGCTTCCCTCTGGAAACTCTCACGCATTGTTTTCAGGTAGAATTTTCCCTGCGCCTTCTCTTTAGCTTCAATGGCCCAGCCAAACTTAAATTCGTTTCTAGTACCATTTACCGTCAGGATCACACTACCCCTCTCTAAATCTACAACAGCTGCATGGTCTACCAATAAATGCATCCCTAATATAAGCCCTACCCAAAGGCCAGGTACCACTATAGCATTAACTTCTAATACAATTCCTTGAAATCTCACTTCCAATAAAGCTTGGTTTTTTATTAACTTGCTTTTTCCTCCTACTGCACCCACGACTCTAACTCCTTGTAGCGGTAACATAGGTACCTGTTCCTGGTCTCTAATTTGGTCAGAAAGCCTCTCTGCTTTGGCGCATAACTCACTACCCGTGTCCATGACTGCTACTGCTTCGATACCATTAATATCCACATCTATTATCGGTTGAAACTCTTCCTTATTCACCATTTCATCCTCCTCTAAAAGAGGTTCTTTTCTCCCTCTTTTTCAAAGCATGTTTCTGAAGACTGACTGCTCTTCAATATTCTTCAGAAAATTTTTTTAAATTGCACGAAGTGGTCTACTAATCCGTAACCTGAAGCTTCCGTTAATAGAGATGAAATCATTGACAAATACATTGGAAATCCATTCATTTCAAAATAAAAAGAGGTGTACTTCGAGGTATTGGACAAATACGTAACACAGGCAGATACAAGGTTTTCGCATCGTGATAAACTTCTCTTCCTTAATTTAAGGAATGGTGCTCAATTCGCCAAATATGCTCAGCACTTCAGTGTACACGGTGTGGATTCACTGTAGTGAATCCTTCAATCATTCGGTCTTATATGTACAACTGGAGACTGTATTTTCTTCCCAGCATAAAGAAACGTGGCGAGACGTTATCAAAAGAATGACTGAGAATGAAACGGACCAAATTCATTCAGAAGCTTTCAAACTATTTTGTCTAAATGCCACCATTACTGCTACACATGTTTCAGTTGAAAGGAGTTTTTTTCTTACACGCATAAAAAAGTATTTGAGAAACAGTATGGTCTAGTATCGCTCATCAGCTCTTGCTTGGATCTCAGTTGAAAAACCACCGCTCCGAATACTTGAAGGCCGAGACACAGTATAGAAACACAGTATGACTATGTCAACGAAAGATCTAGGGCTTCTATGCAGTCACTTGTTGAGCGGTCTGTTACGGCTGTTGATAACAAAAGGAGAGCCAAACTTGTAAATATCACGTTCAAGCAATCGTTCAAGCAGGAGAATCGTACAAACATACCGTCGTTTGATCATCCAACATACTCCCATATGGACGACATAGTAAACATCCCTGGCGTAGAGAAAGAACTGAAAGAGTTAAAAGCAAATAAGACACCAGGTGCGAATGGAATCCCAATTCGATTTCACAAAGAGCGCTCTACAGCACTGGATCCTTGCCTAGCTTTAAGTATCTGGGCGTAGCGTTGCAAAGCGATATGAGGCGGAACGATCATGAGAGAACTGTGGTAGGGAAGGCGAATGGCCGACTTCGGTTTATTGGCGGAATTTCAGGAAAGAGTGGCTCACCTGTGAAGGAGGCCGCTTGTAGAACACTGGTATGACCTATTCTTGAGTACTGCTCTAGTGTTTGGGATCCATACCAGGTCAGACTGAAGGAAGACATGGAAGCACTTCAGAGGTGGGCTGCTATATTTGTTACTGCTAGGTTCGCACAACACGCAAGTGTTGCGGACATGCTTCGGGAACCAATATGGGGATCACTGGAGGTAAGTCAATTTTATTTTCGAGAAACACTATTAAGAAAACTTAGAAATTCGGCATTTGCAGCTGACCGCAGAACGATCCAACATACATTGCACTCAAGTACGACGAAGATAAGATACGAGAAATTAGGGCTCATACGGAGGGGTACAGACAGTCAATTTCCCTCACCCTGTTTGCGTGTGGAGCAGGAAAGGAATGGCTATTAGTGGGACAGGGCACCCTACGCCACGCGCCGTAAGGTGGATTGCTGAGTACTGTACTTTACGGACTACAAGACGCACTTTTTTCTTCGAAAAGCTGCTTTCGAAATTCGGATGTGTCTTATACTGGAAATAAAAATAAAAATGTCCAGTGTTTCATTTAAAATTTCCGCCAGTCTTAAAAATTGCCATACAAAACTATCTCTACCTGGGAACATTCGATTCAGCTGGCAGCAACAGTGCACCGATGCGACGGACGCGAGTTGCGAGGGTTCACAAGCCTGCTAACACAAACCCAGAACACACTGTCTGGCCTATGATGTGTCAATGCAGTCTACGGTGCCAATGAACTTGACTTGAAAGTGATTTGTGTTATCGGTAAAAGTACATTATTCTTGGTTATAGCTAGTTTCGTAATGGAAAAAATAAAAGGTATTCATATGGAGCGAGCTATAAATAGCATATGCAGAAGAACACGGAAACAGAACAGCTGAGCGGCACTTGGGCCCACCAGCAACAGAAAAAGCCATTCGCGATGGGCGGGCTAGTAAAAAAGTTGAAATAAATGAAGAAGACTAAATGTGCAAAAGAGGACTGAGTGCAAAATAGACAAAACTAGAAAATGACGTATTGAAATGGATTCAAGAACACAGTCAAAATGGTATGGGACTTAATGCAAAAATGATTCAAATACACGCTCGTAAGCTAGCGCTACAGTGTAACTTAACAGATGTTATGTTGGTTGGTGCTACAGGTTTATGAAGCGTCATGGACTTAGCATGCGAACCAAACCAAACTACCTCAGAAATTGCCACAAGAGTATGAGGAGAAAATATTATCTTTTCACCGTTTTATTATTCAGCATTCAAAGAAAAACAGTATGGAACTAAACTACATAGCGAATATGGACGAAACTCCTCTGGCATTCGATGTGCCGAGTAACAGAACTGTTCACATGAAAGGTGCTAACACCGTGATTATAAAAACAAGTGGACAAGAAAATATGTGCTACACTGGTGTCCTTTCATGTTGTGCTGACGGTACTAAACTTAATCCAATGGTCATTTTCGAGCGCAAAACATTGCCAAAATGTTGTTAAATGCAGCCAGGTGGTGTTGATCAAGTACATGACAAGGGTTGGATGGACGAGAGTGGTATGAAGTTATGGATTAACAGAGTGTGGGAGACAAGGAAAAATGCTTTTTTGAAGAAGAGTTCTCTTCTTGTGCTAGGTCAGTTTACTAGTCATTTGAAAGATTCTGTGGCAGGGTTCAGATGGTTCAAATGCTTTAAAGCGACCTACAATCAAACAAGTGTGCCAGTGGATAAAACAGGCATGGTCTAGAGTGAGAGAAGACATTATTGTTAAATCTCCCAAGAAGTGCGACATAAGAAACAGTCTCTGGCAGTGAAGGCCGTCTTATATATGAAGAGGACAACGATGACGATGAAGAGGAAGAAGAAGAAGACGAAAAAGAAAGATCAGATGACGATTTTCCGGTATTTTAAAAGACTGTGCGGTTTTATAAACTAAGAATCTTTCTCAGCACTGCTTTGCAATACAATAACAAAAATGGTAAAAAAATTCTTCCTTTAAGAAATTGATTAAAAATTAAGGTACATCTTATAGTCCGTTATATACGGAATCTATGTAGAAGTAGGTGGATGTGAAAGATTCCAGAAGGACCATCGAGGTAACTTGTTTCACAACTACCAACGTTCAGGTGCCCACTCTGTAGCAGTTCGTTTGCAAATAAAAGTGCACGTCATTGTTGTTATTATTAGCTCCAGCAATAGCAGCAGTAGTTGCTGTCACCTTAACAAGGGAAGCTCCCGTTCGTAACCCCCGCCCCCCCCCCCTCCCCGGCCCACAGATTCAGTGGCAAAAAGCCCCAGTGGATGGCCTGTCAGAAACTGCACACAGATCAAGTATGAAAACAGGAACAACTTATACTGGAATATTAAAAAAGAAGAAGAAGCCAAAAAAAAGCAAAATTGAAACAGTGAACGGTCAAAGAACAAGAACTACGATACAGAGCAGCCAAAACGAAAAATGGCGTCGTGGTTAAGTGGTTACGGTGTTCAAATCTCTCTCGTGCTTTCATTTCTTTCAGTGCTTCGCTTTATTCAAATTTGTGCCTGTGTCGTTGTGTAACGTCCGTTTGCAACAGCGAGTTGTAAGATAGGGACCTATAATGACAGATGATTCTGCACAACCTTACTATTAGCAGCCGAAAGGAAGCGGCTTTCCAATGGGAACCGCAGACCTTTGATGACAAGGCGACATGTCAGCCGAATCCTCCACCGGAAAACATGTCCGCTGTGTCACACACGGCGTTAGTGACAGTATGTGCGTCATATGAGAGGCGTCTCTTACCGACGCACCTAGTTTGTACGACCGGTAACTAAATGACATACGCCTGCTTGCCCTATGTAGGTGTTCCTAAGAATGTGAACGTGATCACTCCCAAGGAAATGATGAAGGCAACAGTTTCATAATCACACAATTTCTCTGTGCTCAGTCGAAACTATTTTTTTAACTTTTTTGAATTTGCGTTTCTTTTTGGAAGCTTTGACTTTTGAATTCCTTTCTTCTAACATAGTTCACTCCCGTTTATTTGTTGTTTTCCTTTCTGTGAGACTATAACCCCCCTACCACTCCAGCTAATTATCATTTCCCATATGACCCTGCACCTAAAGACCCTAATATTTGGAGAAAAGGCAATTAATCCGAAGTAAAATCAAAACGGAGTAAAGTAGGTGAAATGATAACCGAATCGCCACTGCTAAGTACTTTACCAATGACAAAGAAACAAAGTTCCCATATCTGAGATTTTCCATTACACTTGAACCCATGCTACCAACCGATTCCTTCTTTTATTTAAGCTGTGACCCACATTTCTCTTCTCCCATACTTGCGTTTATCCAATATTTCCGTTTTTTCCCATATTTGCGTTTTTCCCATATTTGCGTTTTTCCCATATTTGTGTTTTTCCCATATTTGCGTTTTTCCCATATTTGCGTTTCTCCCATATTTTCGTTTTTCCCATATTTGGGTTTTTCCCATATTTGCGTTTTTCCCATATTTGCGTTTTTCCAATATTTGCGTTTTTGCCATATTTGCGTTTTTCCCATATTTGCGTTTTTCACATATTTGCGTTTTTCCTGTACTTGCGTTTTTCCCATATTTGCGTTTTTCTCGTACCAGCGTTTTTCCCTTACTTGCATTTTACCCGTACTTTCCTTTTACTTGCGCTTGTCTTTTAGCCGTACTTGCGTTTCAGTCGTTTTGGTGCTTTTTTTGTACTTGTGTTTTACCCGTACTTGCGTTTTACCTGTACTTGCGTTTTCGTCGTACTTGCATTTTAGTCGTACTTGCGTTTTACCTGTACTTAAGTTTAAACCGTACTTGTGTTTAACCCGTACAAGCGTTTTACCCGTACTTGCGTTTTACCCATACTTGCATTTTACCCGTACTTGCGTTTTACCCGTACTTGCGTTTATCCCATACTTGCGTTTTTCCCGTACTTGCGTTTTTTCCAAACTTGTGTTTTGCACGTACTTACGTTTTTCACATATTTGCTTTCTTCACAAATTTACGTTTTTCCCATATTTGCGTTTTTCCCCATATTTGCGTTTTTTCCATTACTCATGAACCCATACTACCAACCGATTCCTTCTTTTAGTCAAGTTGCGCCCCACATTTCTCTTCTCCCATATTTGCGTTTTTCCCATATTTGCGGTTTTCCCATTTTTTGCGTTTTTCCCATAATTTCGTTTTTCTCATAATTGCGTTTTTCCCATATTTGCGTTTTTCCCATACTTGCGTTGTTCACAAATTTGGGTCGCTTCCCATATTTGCGCTATTCCCATATTTGCGTTATTCCCATATTTGCGTTGTTCCCATATTTGCGTTGTTTGCAAATTTTCATTTTCCCATATTTGCGTTTTCCCATATTTGCGTTTTTCCCATACTTTTGTTTTTCCCATATTTGCATTTTTCCCATATTTGCGTTTTTCCCATATTTGCGTTTTTCCCAAATTTGCGTTGTTACCATATTTGCGTTTCTCCCATATTTGCATTTCTCTCATATTTACGTTTCTCCCATATTTGCGTTTTTCGCATATTTGCGTTTTTCGCATATTTGCGTTTTTCCCATGTTTGCGTTTTTCCCATATTTGCGTTTTACCCATATTTGCATTTGTCCCATATTTGCGTTTGTCCAATATTTTCATGTGTCCCATATTTGCGATTGTCCCATAGTTGTGTTTGTTCCATAGTTACGTTGTCCCATATGCGTTTGTCCAATATTTGCTTTTCCCCCATATGCGTTTTTACCATTTGCGTTTTTCCCATACTTGCGTTTTACCCGTATTTTCGTTTTACCCGTACTTGTGTTTTACCCGTACTTGCGATTTACCCGTACTTGTGTTTTACCCGTACTAGCAGTTTACCTGTACTTGCGTTTTTCCTGTATTTATGTTTTTCCCATATTTGCAATTTTCCCGTATTTGCGTCTATCCCGTATTTGCGTTTTTCCCATATTTGCGTTTTTGCCATATTTGCGTTTTTCCCATATTTGCGTTTTTCCCATATTTGCGTTTATCCCATATTTGCATTCTTCACATATCTACGTTTTTCCCATTACTAATGAACTCATCCTACCAACTGTCACCTTCTTCTAGTCAAGTTGTGCCCCCAAATTTATCTTCTCCCATATTTGTGTCTGTCCAGTATTTGCGTTTGTCTCATATTTGCGTTTCTCCCATTTTAGCGTTTTTCCCATATTTCCGTTTTTCCAATATTTGCGTTTTTCCCATAATTGCGTTTTTCACATATTTACGTTTTTCCTGTACTTGCGTTTCCCCCCTATTTGCGTTTTTCTCTTACTTGCGTTTTACCCGTACTTTCCTTTTAGTTGCGCTTGTCTTTTAGCTGTACTTGCGTTTCAGTCGTTTTTGTGCTTTTTTTCGTACTTGCGTTTTACCCATACTTGCGTTTTAGTCGTAATTGCGTTTTAGTCGTACTTGCGTTTTACCCGTACTTAAGTTTATCCCGTACTTGTGTTTAAACCGTACTTGCGTTTTATCTGTACTTGCATTTTACCCATACCTGCGTTTTACCCGTACTAGCGTTTCACCCGTACTTGCGTTTTACCCATACTTGCGTCTTCCCCGTACTTGCGGTTTTCCCATACTTGTGTTTTTCACGTACTTACGTTTTTCACATATTTACTTACTTCCCATATTTGCGTTTCTCCTGTACCTGCGTTTTTCTCATACTTACCTTTTCCACATATTTGCTTTCTTCACAAATTTATGTTTTTCCCATATTTGTGTTTTCCCATATTTGCGTTTTTCCCATACTTTTGTTTTTCCCATATTTATGTTTTTCCCATATTTGCGATTCTCCCATATTTGCGTTTTTCCCATATTTGCGTTTTTCCCGTATTTGCGTTTTTCCCATACCTCATGAACCTATCCTACCAACCGTTTCCTTCTTATAGTCAAGGTGTGCCACTAAATCCTCTTCTCCCATACTTGAGTTTTTCCATTACACATGAACCAATGCTACCAACCGATTCCTTCTTTTATTTAAGTTGTGCCCCACATTTCTCTTCTCCCATACTTGCGTTTTTCCCATAATTGCGATTTTCCCATATTTCCGTTTTCCCCATATTTGCATTTTTCCAATATTTGCATTTTTCCAATATTTGCGTTTCTTCCCATATTTGCGTTTTTCCCTTATTTGCATTTCTCCCATATTTTCGTTTCTCCCATATTTGCGTTTCTCGCATATTTGCATTTTTCCCATATTTGCGTTTTACCCATATTTGCGTTTGTCCCATATTTGCATTTGTCCCATATTTGCATTTGTCCCATATTTGCTTTTGTCCCATATTTGCGTTTGTCCCATAGTTACGTTGTCCCATATGCATTTGTCCCATATTAGCTCTTACCCCATATGCGTTTTTCCCATTTGCGTTTTTCCCATACTTGCATTTTCCCCGTACTTGCGTTTTCCCCATACTTGCCTTTTCCCCGTGATTGCGTTTTCCCCATACTTCCGTTTTACCCGTACTTGCGTTTCACCCGTACTTGTGTTTTAAATGTACTTGCACTTTATATGTACTTGCGTTTTTCCCGTATTTATGTTTTTCCCGTATTTGGGTTTTCCCGTATTTACGACTTTCCCGTATTTGCGTTTTTCCCGTATTTGTGTTTTTCCCATATTCGCGTTTTCCCTACCAACCTTACCTTCTTCTAGTCAAGTTGTGCCCCCCAAATTTCTCTTCTCCCACAATTGTGTTTATCCCATATTTGCGTTTGTCCAATATTTGCATTTGTGTCATATTTGCGCTTTTCCCATATTTGCGTTTTTCCCATATTTGCGTTTTTCCCATATTTGCGTTTTTCCCATATTTGTGTTCTTGCCATACTTGCGTTTCTCCCATTTTCGCATTTTTCCCATATTTGCATTTTCCCCATATTTGCGTTTTTCCCATGTTTGCGTATTTTCCCATATTTGTGTTTTTCCCATATTTCCAATATTTGCGTTTCTCCCATATTTGCGTTTTTCCCATATTTGCGTTTTTCCCATATTTGAGTTTTTGCCATATTTGCGTTTTTCCCATATTTGCGTTTTTCCCATGTTTGCGTATTTGCCATATATGCGCATTAACCCATATTTGCAATTTTCCCCAAATTTGCGTTTTTCCCATATTTGCACTTTTCCCATATTTGCGATTTTCCCATATTTGCGTTTCCCCAAATTTGCGTTTTTCCCATATTTGCGCTTTTCCCATATTTGCGATTTTCCCATATTTGCATTTTCCCATATTTGCGTTTTTCCCATATTTGCGTTTGTCCCATATTTGCGTTTGTCCCATATTTTCGTTTGTCCCATAGTTGCATTTTTCCCATTGTTGCGTTTTTCCTATATTTGCGTTTTTCCCATATTCGTTTTTCCAATTTGCGTTTTTCCACGTACTTGTGTTTTCCCTCTACTTGAGTTTTCCCCGTACTTGTGTTTTCCTCGTACTTGCGTTTTCCCTGTACTTGCGCTTTACCGTTACTGGCGTTTTTCCCGTATTTGCGTTTTTATTGAAGTTTGCGTTTTATCCATATTTGCGTTTTTCCCATATTTGCGTTTACACCCATATTTCCGTTTCTCACATATTTGCGTTTCTCCCATATTTGTGTTTCTCACATATTTGCGTTTTTCCCACATTTGCTTTTTTGCCTTTTTTTCGTTTTTCCCATATTTGCGTTCTTCCCATTACTAAGGAACGTATCCTACCAACTGTTTCCTTCTTCTAGTCGATGTGTGCCACTAAATCCTCTTCTGCCATATTTGAATTTTTCCATTGCTTATGAACACGTGCTACCAACTGATACCTTCTTTTATTTAAGCTGTGCCCCACATTTCTCTTCTCCCAAATTTGCGTTTTTCCCATATTTTCGTTTTTCCCATATTTGCGTTCTCCCCATATTTGCGTTCACCCCATATTTGTGTTTGTGCCATATTTGCGTTTGTCCCATATTTGCATTTCTCCCATATTTGCTTTTGTCCCATAGTTGTGTTTGTCCCATAGTTACATTGTCCCATATGCGTTTTTCCTGTATTTGCATTTTTCCTATATTTGCGTTTTTCCGATATTCGCGTTTTTCCCATATTTGGTTTTTGCCATTGCGTTATTCTCATATTTGCGTTTTCCCATATATGCGTTTTTCCGATTACTAATAAACGCATCCTAAGAACCGTAATCTTCTTCTAGTCAAATTGTGCCCCCAAATTTCTCTTCTCCCATATTTAGGTTTTTCCCATGTTTGCGTTTTTCCCATATTTGCGTATTTCCCATATTTGCGTTTTTCCCATATTGCGTTTTTGCCACATTTGCGATTTTCCCATATTTGCATTTGTCCCATATTTGCGTTTGTCCCATAGTTGGGTTTTTCACATATTTGCGTTTTTCCCATATGCGTTTTTCCCCGTACTTGCATTTTCCTCGTACATGCATTTTCCCCATACTTGCGTTTTCCCCGTACTTGCGTTTTCCCCGTACTTGCGTTTTCCCCGTAATTGCGTTTTCCCCGTTCTTCCGTTTTACCCGTACTTGCTTTTTACCAGTTCCTGCGTTTTACCCATACTTGTGTTTTACTAGTACTTGCGCTTTACGTGTACTTGGGTTTTTCTCGTATTTACGTTTTTCCCGTATTTGCGTTTTCCCGTATTTTCGTCTTTCTCGTATTTGCGTTCTTCCCGTATTTGCGGTTTTCCCATATTTGCGTTTTTCCAATATTTGCGTTTTTCCCATATTTGCATTTTTCCCATATTTGCGTTTTCCCCATATTTGCGTTTTTCCCAAATTTACGTTTTTCCCATTACTTACAAACTCATCCCACCAACCGTTTTCTTCTTCTAGTCAAGTTGTGCCCCCAAATTTCTCTTCTCCCATATTTGCGTTTATCCCATATATGCATTTCTCCAATATTTGCGTTTGTTTCATATTTCCGTTTTTCCCATATTTGTGTTTTTCCCATATTTGCGTTTTTCCAATATTTGCGTTTTTCCCATATATGCGTTTTTTCCATATTTGCGTTTTTCACATATTTGTGTGTTTCCTGTACTTGCGTTTCTCCCATATTTGCGTCTTTTTTGTACTAGTATTTTTCCCCTACTTGCGTTTTACCCGTGCTTTCCTTTTACTTGCACTTGCGTTTTAGCCGTACTTGCGTTTTAGTCGTTTTTGTGCTTTTTTCGCACTTGCATTTTACCCGTACTGGCGTTTTACCTGTACTTGCATTTTAGTCATACTGGCATTTTAGTCATACTTGCATTTCACCCGTACTTAAGTTTTACCCATACTTGCGTCTAACCAGTACTTGCAATTTACCTGTACTTGCGTTTTTCCCATACTTGTGTTTTTCACGTACTTACATTTTTCTTATATTTGCTTTCTTCCCATATTTGCGTTTTACCAGTACTTGCATTTTTCCAATATTTACGTTTTCCACATATTTGCTTTCTTCACAAAGTTACGTTTTTCCCATATTAGTGTTTTTCCCATATTTGCGTTTTCCCCATTACTCATGAACCCATGCTACCAACTGATACCTGCTTTTAGTCAAGTTGTGCCCCACATTTCTCTTCTCCCATATTTGCGTATTTCCCATATTTGCGTTTTTCCCATATTTGCGTTTTTCCCATAATTGCGTTGTTCTCATATTTGCGTTTTTCCCATATTTCCGTTTTTCCCATATTTGCGTTTTTCCCATATTTGCGTTTTTCCAATATTTGCGTTTTTCACATATTTGTGTGTTTCCTGTACTTGCGTTTCTCCCATATTTGCGTCTTTTTCGTACTAGTATTTTTCCCTTACTTGCGTTTTACCCGTACTTTCCTTTTACTTGCACTTGCGTTTTAGCCGTACTTGCGTTTTAGTCGTTTTTGTGCCTTTTTCGCACTTGCATTTTACCTGTACTTGCGTTTTACCTGTACTTGCATTTTAGTCATACTGGCATTTTAGTCGTACTTGCGTTTCACCCGTACTTAAGTTTGACCCATACTTGCGTCTAACCAGTACTTGCAATTTACCTGTACTTGCGTTTTTCCCATACTTGTGTTTTTCACGTACTTACGTTTTTCTTATATTTGCTTTCTTCCCATATTTGCGTTTTACCAGTACTTGCATTTTTCCAATACTTACGTTTTTCACATATTTGCTTTCTTCACAAATTTACGTTTTTCCCATATTAGTGTTTTTCCCATACTTGCGGTTTTCCCATTACTCATGAACCCATGCTACCAACTGATACCTGCTTTTAGTCAAGTTGTGCCCCACATTTCTCGTCTCCCATATTTGTGTTGCTCCCATATTTGCGTTTTTCCCATATTTGCGTTTTTCCCATAATTGCGTTGTTCTCATATTTGCGTTCCTCCCATATTTCAGTTTTTCCCATATTTGCGTTTTTCCCATATTTGCGTTTTTCCAATATTTGCGTTTTTCCCATATATGCGTTTTTCCATATTTGCGTTTTTCCAATATTTGCGTTTTTCACATATTTGTGTGTTTCCTGTACTTGCGTTTCTCCCATATTTGCGTCTTTTTCGTACTAGTATTTTTCCCTTACTTGCGTTTTACCCGTACTTTCCTTTTACTTGCACTTGCGTTTTAGCCGTACTTGCGTTTTAGTCGTTTTTGTGCTTTTTTCGCACTTGCATTTTACCTGTACTTGCGTTTTACCTGTACTTGCATTTTAGTCATACTGGCATTTTAGTCGTACTTGCGTTTCACCCGTACTTAAGTTTTACCCATACTTGCGTCTAACCAGTACTTGCAATTTACCTGTACTTGCGTTTTTCCCATACTTGTGTTTTTCACGTACTTACGTTTTTCTTATATTTGCTTTCTTCCCATATTTGCGTTTTACCAGTACTTGCATTTTTCCAATACTTACGTTTTTCACATATTTGCTTTCTTCACAAATTTACGTTTTTCCCATATTAGTGTTTTTCCCATACTTGCGGTTTTCCCATTACTCATGAACCCATGCTACCAACAGATACCTGCTTTTAGTCAAGTTGTGCCCCACATTTCTCTTCTCCCATATTTGCGTATTTCCCATATTTGCGTTTTCCCCATATTTGCGTTTTTCCCATAATTGCGTTGTTCTCATATTTGCGTTTTTCCTATATTTGCGTTTTTCCCATTTATGCGTTGTACCCAAATTTGCGTCATTTCCCATATTTGCATTATTCCCATATTTGCGTTGTTCCCATATTTGCGTTGCTCCCATATCTGGGTTTTTCCCATTTTTGCGTTATCCATATATACGGTTTTCCCATTCTGTTGTTTTTCCCATATTTGCGTTTTTTACATATTTGCGTTTCTTCCATATTTGCGATTTTCCCATTTTTGCTTTTTTCCCATATTTGCGTTTTTCCCATATTTGCGTTTTTTCCATAATTGCGTTGTTCACATATTTGCGTTTTTCCCATATTTCCGTTTTTTCCATATTTGCGTTTTTCCCATATTTCCGTTTGTCCCATATTTGCGTTTTTTCCATATTTGCGTATTTCCAATATTTGCGTTTTTCCCATATATGCGTTTTTTCCATATTTGCGTTTTTCACATATTTGTGTGTTTCCTGTACTTGCGTTTCTCCCATATTTGCGTCTTTTTCGTACTAGTATTTTTCCCTTACTTGCGTTTTACCCGTACTTTCCTTTTACTTGCAGTTGCATTTTAGCCGTACTTGCGTTTTAGTCGTTTTTGTGCTTTTTTCGCACTTGCATTTTACCCGTACTTGCGTTTTACCTGTACTTGCATTTTAGTCATACTGGCATTTTAGTCGTACTTGCGTTTCACCCGTACTTAAGGTTTACCCATACTTGCGTCTAACCAGTACTTGCAATTTACCTGTACTTGCGTTTTTCCCATACTTGTGTTTTTCACGTACTTACGTTTTTCTTATATTTGCTTTCTTCCCATATTTGCGTTTTACCAGTACTTGCATTTTTCCAATATTTACGTTTTCCACATATTTGCTTTCTTCACAAATTTACGTTTTTCCCATATTAGTGTTTTTCCCATATTTGCGTTTTTCCCATTACTCATGAACCCATGCTACCAACTAATACCTGCTTTTAGTCAAGTTGTGCCCCACATTTCTCGTCTCCCATATTTGCGTTTTTCCCATATTTGCGTTTTTCCCATATTTGCGTTTTTCCCATAATTGCGTTGTTCTCATATTTGCGTTTTTCCCATATTTCCGTTTTTCCCATATTTGCGTTTTTCCAATATTTGCGTTGTTCCCATATATGCGTTTTTTCCATATTTGCGTTTTTCACATATTTGCGTGTTTCCTGTACTTGCGTTTCTCCCATTTTTGCGTCTTTTTCGTACTAGTATTTTTCCCTTACTTGCGTTTTACCTGTACTTTCCTTTTACTTGCAGTTGCATTTTAGCCGTACTTGCGTTTTAGTCGTTTTTGTGCTTTTTTCGCACTTGCATTTTACCCGTACTTGCGTTTTACCTGTACTTGCATTTTAGTCATACTGGCATTTTAGTCGTACTTGCGTTTCACCCGTGCTTAAGTTTTACCCATACTTGCATCTAACCAGTACTTGCAATTTACCCGTACTTGCGTTTATCCCATACTTGTGTTTTTCACGTACTTACGTTTCTCTTATATTTGCTTTCTTCCCATATTTGCGTTTTACCAGTACTTGCATTTTTCCAATACTTACGTTTTTCACATATTTGCTTTCTTCTCAAATTTACGTTTTTCCCATATTAGTGTTTTTCCCATATTTGCGTTTTTCCCATTACTCATGAACCCATGCTACCAACTGATACCTGCTTTTAGTCAAGTTGTGCCCCACATTTCTCTTCTCCCATATTTGCGTATTTCCCATATTTGCGTTTTTCCCATATTTGCGTTTTTCCCATAATTGCGTTGTTCTCATATTTGCGTTTTTCCTATATTTGCGTTTTTCCCATTTATGCGTTGTACCCAAATTTGCGTCATTTCCCATATTTGCATTATTCCCATATTTGCGTTGTTCCCATATTTGCGTTGCTCCCATATCTGGGTTTTTCCCATTTTTGCGTTATCCATATATACTGTTTTCCCATTCTGTTGTTTTTCCCATATTTGCGTTTCTTCCATATTTGCGATTTTCCCATTTTTGCTTTTTTCCCATATTTGCGTTTTTCCCATATTTGCGTTTTTTCCATAATTGCGTTGTTCACATATTTGCGTTTTTCCCATATTTCCGTTTTTCCCATATTTGCGTTTTTCCCATATTTCCGTTTTTCCCATATTTGCGTTTTTCCCATATTTGCGTATTTCCAATATTTGCGTTTTTCCCATATATGCGTTTTTTCCATATTTGCGTTTTTCACATATTTGCGTGTTTCCTGTACTTGCGTTTCTCCCATATTTGCATCTTTTTCGTACTAGTATTTTTCCCTTACTTGCGTTTTACCCGTACTTTCCTTTTACTTGCACTTGCGTTTTAGCTGTACTTGCGTTTTAATCGTTTTTGTTCTTTTTTCGCACTTGCATTTTACCCGTACTTGCGTTTTACCTGTACTTGCATTTTAGTCATACTGGCATTTTAGTCGTACTTGCGTTTCACCCGTACTTAAGTTTTACCCATACTTGCATCTAACCAGTACTTGCAATTTACCCGTACTTGCGTTTATCCCATACTTGTGTTTTTCACGTACTTACGTTTCTCTTATATTTGCTTTCTTCCCATATTTGCGTTTTACCAGTACTTGCATTTTTCCAATACTTACGTTTTTCACATATTTGCTTTCTTCTCAAATTTACGTTTTTCCCATATTAGTGTTTTTCCCATATTTGCGTTTTTCCCATTACTCATGAACCCATGCTACCAACTGATACCTGCTTTTAGTCAAGTTGTGCCCCACATTTCTCTTCTCCCATATTTGCGTTTTTCCGATTTTTGCGTTTTTCCCATATTTGCGGTTTTCCCATAATTGCGTTGTTCTCATATTTGCGTTTTTCCTATATTTGCGTTTTTGCCATATTTGCGTTGTACCCAAATTTGCGTCATTTCCCATATTTGTGTTATTTCCATGTTTGCATTATTCCCATATTTGCGTTGTTCCCATATTTGCGTTGTTCCCATATCTGCGTTTCTCCCATTTTTGCGTTATCCATATATACGGTTTTCCCATTCTGTTGTTTTTCCCATTTTTGCGATTTTTACATATTTGCGTTTCTTCCATATTTACGATTTTCCCATTTTTGCTTTTTTCCCATATTTCTCGTTTTTCCCATATTTGCGTTTTTCCCATAATTGCGTTGTTCTCATATTTGCGTTTTTCCCATATTTCCGTTTTCCCGTATTTGCGTTTTTCCCATATTTGCGTTTTTCCAATATTTGCATTTTTCCCATATATTCGTTTTTCCCATATTTGCGTTTTTCACATATCTGCGTGTTTCCTGTACTTGCGTTTCTCCCATATTTGCGTCTTTTTCGTACTAGTATTTTTCCCTTACTTGCGTTTTACCCGTACTTTCCTTTTACTTGCACTTGCGTTTTAGCCGTACTTGCGTTTTAGTCGTTTTTGTGCTTTTTTCGCACTTGCATTTTACCCGTACTTGCGTTTTATCTGTACTTGCATTTTAGTCATACTGGCATTTTAGTCGTACTTGCGTTTCACCCGTACTTAAGTTTTACCCATACTTGTGTCTAACCAGTACTTGCAATTTACCTGTACTTGCGTTTTTCCCATACTTGTGTTTTTCACGTACTTACGTTTTTCTTATATTTGCTTTCTTACCATATTTGCGTTTTACCAGTACTTGCATTTTTCCAATATTTACGTTTTCCACATATTTGCTTTCTTCACAAAGTTACGTTTTTCCCATATTAGTGTTTTTCCCATATTTGCGTTTTCCCCATTACTCATGAACCCATGCTACCAACAGATACCTGCTTTTAGTCAAGTTGTGCCCCACATTTCTCTTCTCCCATATTTGCGTTTTTCCCATATTTGAGTTTTTCCCATATTTGCGTTTTTCCAATAATTGCGTTGTTCTCATATTTGCGTTTTTCCTACATTTGCGTTTTTCCCATATTTGCGTTGTACACAAAAATTTGCGTCATTTCCCGTATTTGCGTTATTCCCATATTTGCATTATTCCCATATTTGCGTTGTTCCCATATTTGCGTTGTTCCCATATCTGCGTTTTTCCCATTTTTGCGTTATCCATATATACGGTTTTCCCATTCTGTTGTTTTTCCCATATTTGCGTTTTTTACTTATTTGCGTTTCTTCCATATTTGCGTTGTTCCCATTTTTGCTTTTTTCCCATATTTGCGTTTCTCCTATATTTGCGATTTTCCCATATTTTCGTTTTTCCCATTGCTCATGAACCCTTGCTACCAATCGATTCCTTCTTTTAGTAAAATTGTGTCCCCAAATCTTTCTTCTCCCATATTTGTGTTTGTCCCATATTAACGTTTCTCCCATATTTGTGGATGTCCCATATTTGTGTTTGTCCCATATTTGCGTTTGACCCATATTTGCATTTGTCCCATATTTGCGTTTGTCGAGTATTTGCGTTTGTCCCATATTTGCGTTCTTCCCATATTTGCGGTTTTCCCATATTTGCGTTTTTCCCATATTTGCGTTTTTCCATATTTGTGTTTTCCCCATATTTGCGTTTTCCCCGTATTTGTGTTTTCCCCATATTAGTGATTTCCCCATATTTGCGTTTTCCCCATATTTGCGTTTTCCCCATATTTGGGTTTTCCCCATATTTGCGTTTTCCCCATATTTGCGTTTTCCCCATATTTGCGTTTTCCCCATATTTACGTTTTCCCCTTATTTGCGTCTTCCCCATATTTGCGTTTTCTCCATATTTGCGTTTTCCCCATATTTGCGTTTTTCCCATATTTGCGTTTTCCTCGTATTTGCGTTTTTCCCGTATTTGCGTTTTCCCCGTATTTGTGTTTTTCCCGTATTTGCGTTTTCCCATAAATTCGTTTTTCCCATTGCTCATGAACCCTTGCTACCAATCGATTCCTTCTTTTAGTCAAATTGTGTCCCCAAATTTCTCTTCTCCCATATTTGCGTTTGTCCCATATTTACATTTGTTCCATATTTACATTTGTCCCATATCTGCGTTTGTCCCATATATGCATTTGTCCCATATTTGCATTTGTCAGATATTTGCTTTTGTCCCATATTTGCATTTGTCCCATATTTTCGTTTGTCCCATATTTGTGTTTGTCCCATATTTGCATTTGTCCCATATTTGCGTTTGTCCCATATTTGCGTTTGTCCCATATTTGCGTTTGTCCCATATTAGCATTTGTCCCATATTTTCGTTTGTCCCATATTTGCGTTTGTCCCATATTAGCGTTTGTCACATATTTGCGTTTGTCCCATATTTGCGTTTTTCCTATATTTGCGTTTTTCCTATATTTGCGTTTGTCCCATATTTGTGTTTGTCCCATATTTGCGTTTGTCCCATATTTGCGTTTGTCCCATATTTGCGTTTTTCCCATATTTGCGTTTTTTCCGTATTTTCGTTTTTTTTTACTCAAAAACCCAGCCTACCAATGGAGTCCTTCTTCTACTCAACTTGTGCCAAAAGATTCTCTACTCCCATTTTAGTGATTTTTCCGATATATCCAGTATTTCGAACTTTGCAATTTTCCGATATTTTCAATTTTCACATACGCGTTTTTCCCATGTATGCGTGTTTCCCATATATGCGCTTTTCCCATATATACGTTTTTCCCATATATGCGTTTTCTCCGTGTATGCGTTTTTCACCGATATGCGTTTTTCCCATGTTTGCTTTCTTCCCATGTTTGCTTTCTTCCCATATTTGCTTTCTTCCCATATTTACGTTTTTCCCATATTTACGTTTTTCCCATATTTGCGTTTGTCTTATATTCGCGTTTGTCTCATACTTGCGTTTTTACTATATTTGCATTTCTCCCATATTTCCATTTCTCCCATATTTGCGTTTCTCCCATATTTGCGTTTCTCCCATATTTGCGTTTTTTCCGTATTTGCGTTTTTCCAATATTTGCGTTTTTCCAATATTTGCGTTTTTCCAATATTTGCGTTTTTCCCATATTTGCGTTTTTCCCATATTTGCGTCTTTCCCATATTTGCGTCTTTCCCATATTTGCGTCTTTCTCATATTTGCGTCTCTCCCATATTTGCGTTTTTCCCATATTTGCGTTTTTCCCATATTTGCGTTTTTCCCATATTTGCGTTTTTCCCATTTTTGCTTTTTTCTCATTACTAATGAACCCATCCTAACAACCATTACCTTCTTCTAGTCATGTTGTGTCCCCAAATTTCTCTTCTCCATATTTGCGTTTGTCCCATATTTGCGTTTGTCCCATATTTGCGTTTGTCCCATATTTGCATTTTTCCCATATTAGTGTTTTTCCCATATTTGCGTTTTTCCCATTACTCATGAACCCGTGCTACCAACTGATACCTGCTTTTAGGCAAGTTGTGCCCCACATTTCTCTTCTCCCATATTTGCGTTTTTCCCATATTTGCGTTTTTCCCATATTTGCGTTTTTCCCATAATTGCGTTGTTCTCATATTTGCGTTTTTCCTATATTTGCGTTTTTCCCATATTTGCGTTGTACACAAATTTGCGTCATTTCCCGTATTTGCGTTATTCCCATGTTTGCATTATTCCCATATTTGCGTTGTTCCCATATTTGCGTTGTTCCCATATCTGCGTTTTTCCCATTTTTGCGTTATCCATATATACGGTTTTCCCATTCTGTTGTTTTTCCCACATTTGCGTTTTTTACATATTTGCGTTTCTTCCATATTTGCGTTTTTCCCATTTTTGCTTTTTTCTCATATTTGCGTTTCTCCTATATTTCTGATTTTCCCATATTTTCGTTTTTCCCATTGCTCATGAACCCTTGCTACCAATCGATTCCTTCTTTTAGTCAAATTGTGTCCCCAAATCTTTCTTCTCCCATATTTAAGTTTGTCCCATATTAACGTTTGTCCCATATTTGTGGATGTCCCATATTTGCGTTTGTCCCATATTTGCGTTTGCCCCATATTTGCATTTGTCCCATATTTGCGTTTGTCGAGTATTTGCGTTTGTCCCATATTTGCGTTCTTCCCATATTTGCGATTTTCCCATATTTGCGTTTTTCCATAATTGTGTTTTCCCTATATTTGCGTTTTCCCCATATTTGTGTTTTCCCCATATTAGTGATTTCCACATATTTGTGTTTTCTCCATGTTTGTGTGTTTCCCATATTTGTGTATTACCCATATTCACGTTATCCACATATTTGCGCGCTCCCCGTATTTGCGTTTTCCCCATATTTGCGTATTTACCATATTTTCGATATTCCCATATTTGCGATTTTCCCATATGTGCGTTTTTCTTCTGTTTGCGTGTTTCCCATATTTGCGTGATTCCCATATTTGCGTTTTCCCCATATTTACGTTTTCCCCATATTTGCGTTTTCCCCATATTTGCGTTTTCCCTATATTTGCGTTTTCCCCATATTTGCGTTTTCCCCATATTTGCATATTCCCCATATTTGCGTTTTCCCCATATTTGCGTTTTCCCCATATTTGCGTCTTCTCCATGTTTGCGTTTTCCCCATATTTGCGTTTTCTCCATATTTGCGTTTTACCCATATTTGCGTTTTTCCCATATTTGCGTTTTCCCCGTATTTGCGTTTTTCCTGTATTTGCGTTTTCCCCGTATTTGTGTTTTTCCCGTATTTGCGTTTTCCCATAAATTCGTTTTTCCCATTGCTCATGAACCCTTGCTACCAATCGATTCCTTCTTTTAGTCAAATTGTGTCCCCAAATTTCTCTTCTCCCATATTTGCGTTTGTCCGATATTTACATTTGTCCCATATTTACATTTGTCCCATATCTGCGTTTGTCCCATATATGCATTTGTCCCATATTTGCATTTGTCAGATATTTGCTTTTGTCCCATATTTGCATTTGTCCCATATTTTCGTTTGTCCCATATTTGCGTTTGTCCCATATTTGCATTTGTCCCATATTTGCGTTTGTCCCATATTTGCGTTTGTCCCATATTTGCGTTTGTCCCATATTTGCATTTGTCCCATATTTTCGTTTGTCCCATATTTGCGTTTGTCCCATATTTGCGTTTGTCCCATATTAGCGTTTGTCACATATTTGCGTTTGTCCCATATTTGCGTTTTTCCCATATTGGCGTTTTTCCTATATTTGCGTTTGTCCCATATTTGTATTTGTCCCATATTTGCGTTTGTCCCATATTTGCGTTTGTCCCATATTTGCGTTTGTCCCATATTTGCGTTTTTCCCATATTTGCGTTTTTTCCGTATTTTCGTTTTTTTTTACTCAAAAACCCAGCCTACCAATGGAGTCCTTCTTCTACTCAACTTGTGCCAAAAAATTCTCTACTCCCATTTTAGTGATTTTCCGATATATCCAGTTTTTCGAACTTTGCAATTTTCCGATATTTTCAATTTTCACATATGCGTTTTTCCCATGTATGCGTATTTGCCATATATGCGCTTTTCCCATATATACGTTTTTCCCATATATGCGTTTTTTCCGTGTATGCGTTTTTCACCGATATGCGTTTTTCCCATGTTTGCTTTCTTCCCATGATTGCTTTCTTCCCATTTTTGCTTTCTTCCCATATTTGTTTCTTCCCATTTTTGTTTCTTCCCATATTTGCTTTCTTCCCATATTTACGTTTTTCCCATATTTACGTTTTTCCCATATTTGCGTTTCTCTTATATTCGCGTTTGTCTCATACTTGCGTTTTTACTATATTTGCATTTCTCCCATATTTCCATTTCTCCCATATTTGCGTTTCTCCCATATTTGCGTTTTTCCCATATTTGCGTCTTTCCCATATTTGCGTCTTTCTCATATTTGCGTCTTTCCCATATTTGCGTTTTTCCCATATTTGCGTTTTGCCCATATTTGCGTTTTTCCCATATTTGCGTTTTTCCCATTTTTGCGTTTTTCTCATTACTAATGAACCCATCCTAACAACCATTACCTTCTTCTAGTCATGTTGTGTCCCCAAATTTCTCTTCTCCATATTTGCGTTTGTCCCATATTTGCGTTTGTCCCATATTTGCGTTTGTCCCATATTTGCATTTTTCCCATATTTGTGTTTTTCCCATTGTTGCGTTTTTTCCATATTTTCGTTTTTTTACTCAAAAATCCAGCCTACAAATGGAGTCCTTATTCTACTCAACTTGTGCCAAAAAATTATCTACTCCCATTTTAGCGATTTTCCGATATTTGCGACATTCCTATATATCCAATTTTTCGAACTTTGCAATTTTCCGATATTTCCAATTTTCCCATATGCGTTTTACCCATATATGCGTTTTACACAAATATGCGTTTTTGCCATATAT
The DNA here is from genome assembly GCF_021461395.2 of Schistocerca americana. NCBI lineage: Eukaryota > Metazoa > Arthropoda > Insecta > Orthoptera > Acrididae > Schistocerca > Schistocerca americana. The sequence continues at coordinate 184,529,783 of NC_060129.1, read as the reverse complement.
GCGTTTTTGCCATATATGCGTTTTTGCTATATATGCGTTTTTGCCATAAATGCGTTTGTTCCGTATATGCGTTTTTCACCGATATGCGTTTTATCCCATGTTTGCTTTCTTCCCATGTTTGCTTTTTTCCCATGTTTGCTTTCTTCCCATGTTTGCTTTCTTCCCATGTTTGCTTCCTTCCCATGTTTGCTTTCTTCCCATGTTTGCTTTCTTCCCATGTTTGCTTTCATCCCATGTTTGCTTTCTTCCCATGTTTGCTTTCTTCCCATATTTGCTTTCTTCCCATATTTACGTTTTTCCCATATTTGCGTTTATTTTATATTCGCATTTGTCTCATATTTGCGTTTTTACTATATTTGCGTTTCTCCCATAATTGCGATTATCCAATATTTCCTTTTTTCCCATATTTGCGTTTTTCCCATATTTGCGTTTATCCCGCATTTGCGTTTTCCCCATATTTGTGTTTTCCCCATATTTGCGTTTTCCCCATATTTTACGTTTTCCCCATATTTACGTTTTCCCCATATTTGCGTTTTCCCCATATTTGCGTTTCCCCATGTTTACGTTTTCCCCATATTTGCGTTTTCCCCATATTTGCGTTTTCCCCATATTTACGTTTTCCCCATATTTGCGTTTTCCCCATATTTGCGTTTCCCCATGTTTACGTTTTCCCCATATTTGCGTTTTCCCCATATTTGCGTTTTCCCCATATTTGCGTTTTTCCAATATTTGCGTTTTTCCAATATTTGCGTTTTTCCAATATTTGCGTTTTTCCCATATTTGCGTTTTTCCCATATTTGCGTCTTTCCCATATTTGCGTCTTTCCCATATTTGCGTCTTTCTCATATTTGCGTCTCTCCCATATTTGCGTTTTTCCCATATTTGCGTTTTTCCCATATTTGCGTTTTTCCCATATTTGCGTTTTTCCTATTTTTGCTTTTTTCTCATTACTAATGAACCCATCCTAACAACCATTACCTTCTTCTAGTCATGTTGTGTCCCCAAATTTCTCTTCTCCATATTTGCGTTTGTCCCATATTTGCGTTTGTCCCATATTTGCGTTTGTCCCATATTTGCATTTTTCCCATATTAGTGTTTTTCCCATATTTGCGTTTTTCCCATTACTCATGAACCCGTGCTACCAACTGATACCTGCTTTTAGGCAAGTTGTGCCCCACATTTCTCTTCTCCCATATTTGCGTTTTTCCCATATTTGCGTTTTTCCCATATTTGCGTTTTTCCCATAATTGCGTTGTTCTCATATTTGCGTTTTTCCTATATTTGCGTTTTTCCCATATTTGCGTTGTACACAAATTTGCGTCATTTCCCGTATTTGCGTTATTCCCATATTTGCATTATTCCCATATTTGCGTTGTTCCCATATTTGCGTTGTTCCCATATCTGCGTTTTTCCCATTTTTGCGTTATCCATATATACGGTTTTCCCATTCTGTTGTTTTTCCCACATTTGCGTTTTTTACATATTTGCGTTTCTTCCATATTTGCGTTTTTCCCATTTTTGCTTTTTTCTCATATTTGCGTTTCTCCTATATTTCTGATTTTCCCATATTTTCGTTTTTCCCATTGCTCATGAACCCTTGCTACCAATCGATTCCTTCTTTTAGTCAAATTGTGTCCCCAAATCTTTCTTCTCCCATATTTAAGTTTGTCCCATATTAACGTTTGTCCCATATTTGTGGATGTCCCATATTTGCGTTTGTCCCATATTTGCGTTTGTCCCATATTTGCATTTGTCCCATATTTGCGTTTGTCGAGTATTTGCGTTTGTCCCATATTTGCGTTCTTCCCATATTTGCGATTTTCCCATATTTGCGTTTTTCCATAATTGTGTTTTCCCTATATTTGCGTTTTCCCCATATTTGTGTTTTCCCCATATTAGTGATTTCCACATATTTGTGTTTTCTCCATGTTTGTGTGTTTCCCATATTTGTGTATTACCCATATTCACGTTATCCACATATTTGCGCGCTCCCCGTATTTGCGTTTTCCCCATATTTGCGTATTTACCATATTTTCGATATTCCCATATTTGCGATTTTCCCATATGTGCGTTTTTCTTCTGTTTGCGTGTTTCCCATATTTGCGTGATTCCCATATTTGCGTTTTCCCCATATTTACGTTTTCCCCATATTTGCGTTTTCCCCATATTTGCGTTTTCCCTATATTTGCGTTTTCCCCATATTTGCGTTTTCCCCATATTTGCATATTCCCCATATTTGCGTTTTCCCCATATTTGCGTTTTCCCCATATTTGCGTCTTCTCCATATTTGCGTTTTCCCCATATTTGCGTTTTCTCCATATTTGCGTTTTACCCATATTTGCGTTTTTCCCATATTTGCGTTTTCCCCGTATTTGCGTTTTTCCTGTATTTGCGTTTTCCCCGTATTTGTGTTTTTCCCGTATTTGCGTTTTCCCATAAATTCGTTTTTCCCATTGCTCATGAATCCTTGCTACCAATCGATTCCTTCTTTTAGTCAAATTGTGTCCCCAAATTTCTCTTCTCCCATATTTGCGTTTGTCCGATATTTACATTTGTCCCATATTTACATTTGTCCCATATCTGCGTTTGTCCCATATATGCATTTGTCCCATATTTGCATTTGTCAGATATTTGCTTTTGTCCCATATTTGCATTTGTCCCATATTTTCGTTTGTCCCATATTTGCGTTTGTCCCATATTTGCATTTGTCCCATATTTGCGTTTGTCCCATATTTGCGTTTGTCCCATATTTGCGTTTGTCCCATATTTGCATTTGTCCCATATTTTCGTTTGTCCCATATTTGCGTTTGTCCCATATTTGCGTTTGTCCCATATTAGCGTTTGTCACATATTTGCGTTTGTCCCGTATTTGCGTTTTTCCCATATTGGCGTTTTTCCTATATTTGCGTTTGTCCCATATTTGTATTTGTCCCATATTTGCGTTTGTCCCATATTTGCGTTTGTCCCATATTTGCGTTTGTCCCATATTTGCGTTTTTCCCATATTTGCGTTTTTTCCGTATTTTCGTTTTTTTTTACTCAAAAACCCAGCCTACCAATGGAGTCCTTCTTCTACTCAACTTGTGCCAAAAAATTCTCTACTCCCATTTTAGTGATTTTCCGATATATCCAGTTTTTCGAACTTTGCAATTTTCCGATATTTTCAATTTTCACATATGCGTTTTTCCCATGTATGCGTATTTGCCATATATGCGCTTTTCCCATATATACGTTTTTCCCATATATGCGTTTTTTCCGTGTATGCGTTTTTCACCGATATGCGTTTTTCCCATGTTTGCTTTCTTCCCATGATTGCTTTCTTCCCATTTTTGCTTTCTTCCCATATTTGTTTCTTCCCATTTTTGTTTCTTCCCATATTTGCTTTCTTCCCATATTTACGTTTTTCCCATATTTACGTTTTTCCCATATTTGCGTTTCTCTTATATTCGCGTTTGTCTCATACTTGCGTTTTTACTATATTTGCATTTCTCCCATATTTCCATTTCTCCCATATTTGCGTTTCTCCCATATTTGCGTTTTTCCCATATTTGCGTCTTTCCCATATTTGCGTCTTTCTCATATTTGCGTCTTTCCCATATTTGCGTTTTTCCCATATTTGCGTTTTGCCCATATTTGCGTTTTTCCCATATTTGCGTTTTTCCCATTTTTGCGTTTTTCTCATTACTAATGAACCCATCCTAACAACCATTACCTTCTTCTAGTCATGTTGTGTCCCCAAATTTCTCTTCTCCATATTTGCGTTTGTCCCATATTTGCGTTTGTCCCATATTTGCGTTTGTCCCATATTTGCATTTTTCCCATATTTGTGTTTTTCCCATTGTTGCGTTTTTTCCATATTTTCGTTTTTTTACTCAAAAATCCAGCCTACAAATGGAGTCCTTATTCTACTCAACTTGTGCCAAAAAATTATCTACTCCCATTTTAGCGATTTTCCGATATTTGCGACATTCCTATATATCCAGTTTTTCGAACTTTGCAATTTTCCGATATTTCCAATTTTCCCATATGCGTTTTACCCATATATGCGTTTTACACAAATATGCGTTTTTGCCATATATGCGTTTTTGCCATATATGCGTTTTTGCTATATATGCGTTTTTGCCATAAATGCGTTTGTTCCGTATATGCGTTTTTCACCGATATGCGTTTTATCCCATGTTTGCTTTCTTCCCATGTTTGCTTTTTTCCCATGTTTGCTTTCTTCCCATGTTTGCTTTCTTCCCATGTTTGCTTCCTTCCCATGTTTGCTTTCTTCCCATGTTTGCTTTCTTCCCATGTTTGCTTTCATCCCATGTTTGCTTTCATCCCATGTTTGCTTTCTTCCCATATTTGCTTTCTTCCCATATTTACGTTTTTCCCATATTTGCGTTTATTTTATGTTCGCATTTGTCTCATATTTGCGTTTTTACTATATTTGCGTTTCTCCCATAATTGCGATTATCCAATATTTCCTTTTTTCCCATATTTGCGTTTTTCCCATATTTGCGTTTATCCCGCATTTGCGTTTTCCCCATATTTGTGTTTTCCCCATATTTGCGTTTTCCCCATATTTTACGTTTTCCCCATATTTACGTTTTCCCCATATTTGCGTTTTCCCCATATTTGCGTTTCCCCATGTTTACGTTTTCCCCATATTTGCGTTTTCCCCATATTTGCGTTTTCCCCATATTTACGTTTTCCCCATATTTGCGTTTTCCCCATATTTGCGTTTCCCCATGTTTACGTTTTCCCCATATTTGCGTTTTCCCCGTATTTGCGTTTTCCCCATATTTGCGTTTTTCCAATATTTGCGTTTTTCCAATATTTGCGTTTTTCCAATATTTGCGTTTTTCCCATATTTGCGTTTTTCCCATATTTGCGTCTTTCCCATATTTGCGTCTTTCCCATATTTGCGTCTTTCTCATATTTGCGTCTCTCCCATATTTGCGTTTTTCCCATATTTGCGTTTTTCCCATATTTGCGTTTTTCCCATATTTGCGTTTTTCCTATTTTTGCTTTTTTCTCATTACTAATGAACCCATCCTAACAACCATTACCTTCTTCTAGTCATGTTGTGTCCCCAAATTTCTCTTCTCCATATTTGCGTTTGTCCCATATTTGCGTTTGTCCCATATTTGCGTTTGTCCCATATTTGCATTTTTCCCATATTAGTGTTTTTCCCATATTTGCGTTTTTCCCATTACTCATGAACCCGTGCTACCAACTGATACCTGCTTTTAGGCAAGTTGTGCCCCACATTTCTCTTCTCCCATATTTGCGTTTTTCCCATATTTGCGTTTTTCCCATATTTGCGTTTTTCCCATAATTGCGTTGTTCTCATATTTGCGTTTTTCCTATATTTGCGTTTTCCCATATTTGCGTTGTACACAAATTTGCGTCATTTCCCGTATTTGCGTTATTCCCATATTTGCATTATTCCCATATTTGCGTTGTTCCCATATTTGCGTTGTTCCCATATCTGCGTTTTTCCCATTTTTGCGTTATCCATATATACGGTTTTCCCATTCTGTTGTTTTTCCCACATTTGCGTTTTTTACATATTTGCGTTTCTTCCATATTTGCGTTTTTCCCATTTTTGCTTTTTTCTCATATTTGCGTTTCTCCTATATTTCTGATTTTCCCATATTTTCGTTTTTCCCATTGCTCATGAACCCTTGCTACCAATCGATTCCTTCTTTTAGTCAAATTGTGTCCCCAAATCTTTCTTCTCCCATATTTAAGTTTGTCCCATATTAACGTTTGTCCCATATTTGTGGATGTCCCATATTTGCGTTTGTCCCATATTTGCGTTTGTCCCATATTTGCATTTGTCCCATATTTGCGTTTGTCGAGTATTTGCGTTTGTCCCATATTTGCGTTCTTCCCATATTTGCGATTTTCCCATATTTGCGTTTTTCCATAATTGTGTTTTCCCTATATTTGCGTTTTCCCCATATTTGTGTTTTCCCCATATTAGTGATTTCCACATATTTGTGTTTTCTCCATGTTTGTGTGTTTCCCATATTTGTGTATTACCCATATTCACGTTATCCACATATTTGCGCGCTCCCCGTATTTGCGTTTTCCCCATATTTGCGTATTTACCATATTTTCGATATTCCCATATTTGCGATTTTCCCATATGTGCGTTTTTCTTCTGTTTGCGTGTTTCCCATATTTGCGTGATTCCCATATTTGCGTTTTCCCCATATTTACGTTTTCCCCATATTTGCGTTTTCCCCATATTTGCGTTTTCCCTATATTTGCGTTTTCCCCATATTTGCGTTTTCCCCATATTTGCATATTCCCCATATTTGCGTTTTCCCCATATTTGCGTTTTCCCCATATTTGCGTCTTCTCCATATTTGCGTTTTCCCCATATTTGCGTTTTCTCCATATTTGCGTTTTACCCATATTTGCGTTTTTCCCATATTTGCGTTTTCCCCGTATTTGCGTTTTTCCTGTATTTGCGTTTTCCCCGTATTTGTGTTTTTCCCGTATTTGCGTTTTCCCATAAATTCGTTTTTCCCATTGCTCATGAACCCTTGCTACCAATCGATTCCTTCTTTTAGTCAAATTGTGTCCCCAAATTTCTCTTCTCCCATATTTGCGTTTGTCCGATATTTACATTTGTCCCATATTTACATTTGTCCCATATCTGCGTTTGTCCCATATATGCATTTGTCCCATATTTGCATTTGTCAGATATTTGCTTTTGTCCCATATTTGCATTTGTCCCATATTTTCGTTTGTCCCATATTTGCGTTTGTCCCATATTTGCATTTGTCCCATATTTGCGTTTGTCCCATATTTGCGTTTGTCCCATATTTGCGTTTGTCCCATATTTGCATTTGTCCCATATTTTCGTTTGTCCCATATTTGCGTTTGTCCCATATTTGCGTTTGTCCCATATTAGCGTTTGTCACATATTTGCGTTTGTCCCATATTTGCGTTTTTCCCATATTGGCGTTTTTCCTATATTTGCGTTTGTCCCATATTTGTATTTGTCCCATATTTGCGTTTGTCCCATATTTGCGTTTGTCCCATATTTGCGTTTGTCCCATATTTGCGTTTTTCCCATATTTGCGTTTTTTCCGTATTTTCGTTTTTTTTTACTCAAAAACCCAGCCTACCAATGGAGTCCTTCTTCTACTCAACTTGTGCCAAAAAATTCTCTACTCCCATTTTAGTGATTTTCCGATATATCCAGTTTTTCGAACTTTGCAATTTTCCGATATTTTCAATTTTCACATATGCGTTTTTCCCATGTATGCGTATTTGCCATATATGCGCTTTTCCCATATATACGTTTTTCCCATATATGCGTTTTTTCCGTGTATGCGTTTTTCACCGATATGCGTTTTTCCCATGTTTGCTTTCTTCCCATGATTGCTTTCTTCCCATTTTTGCTTTCTTCCCATATTTGTTTCTTCCCATTTTTGTTTCTTCCCATATTTGCTTTCTTCCCATATTTACGTTTTTCCCATATTTACGTTTTTCCCATATTTGCGTTTCTCTTATATTCGCGTTTGTCTCATACTTGCGTTTTTACTATATTTGCATTTCTCCCATATTTCCATTTCTCCCATATTTGCGTTTCTCCCATATTTGCGTTTTTCCCATATTTGCGTCTTTCCCATATTTGCGTCTTTCTCATATTTGCGTCTTTCCCATATTTGCGTTTTTCCCATATTTGCGTTTTGCCCATATTTGCGTTTTTCCCATATTTGCGTTTTTCCCATTTTTGCGTTTTTCTCATTACTAATGAACCCATCCTAACAACCATTACCTTCTTCTAGTCATGTTGTGTCCCCAAATTTCTCTTCTCCATATTTGCGTTTGTCCCATATTTGCGTTTGTCCCATATTTGCGTTTGTCCCATATTTGCATTTTTCCCATATTTGTGTTTTTCCCATTGTTGCGTTTTTTCCATATTTTCGTTTTTTTACTCAAAAATCCAGCCTACAAATGGAGTCCTTATTCTACTCAACTTGTGCCAAAAAATTATCTACTCCCATTTTAGCGATTTTCCGATATTTGCGACATTCCTATATATCCAGTTTTTCGAACTTTGCAATTTTCCGATATTTCCAATTTTCCCATATGCGTTTTACCCATATATGCGTTTTACACAAATATGCGTTTTTGCCATATATGCGTTTTTGCCATATATGCGTTTTTGCTATATATGCGTTTTTGCCATAAATGCGTTTGTTCCGTATATGCGTTTTTCACCGATATGCGTTTTATCCCATGTTTGCTTTCTTCCCATGTTTGCTTTTTTCCCATGTTTGCTTTCTTCCCATGTTTGCTTTCTTCCCATGTTTGCTTCCTTCCCATGTTTGCTTTCTTCCCATGTTTGCTTTCTTCCCATGTTTGCTTTCATCCCATGTTTGCTTTCATCCCATGTTTGCTTTCTTCCCATATTTGCTTTCTTCCCATATTTACGTTTTTCCCATATTTGCGTTTATTTTATATTCGCATTTGTCTCATATTTGCGTTTTTACTATATTTGCGTTTCTCCCATAATTGCGATTATCCAATATTTCCTTTTTTCCCATATTTGCGTTTTTCCCATATTTGCGTTTATCCCGCATTTGCGTTTTCCCCATATTTGTGTTTTCCCCATATTTGCGTTTTCCCCATATTTGCGTTTTCCCCATATTTACGTTTTCCCCATATTTGCGTTTTCCCCATATTTGCGTTTCCCCATGTTTACGTTTTCCCCATATTTGCGTTTTCCCCATATTTGCGTTTTCCCCATATTTACGTTTTCCCCATATTTGCGTTTTCCCCATATTTGCGTTTCCCCATGTTTACGTTTTCCCCATATTTGCGTTTTCCCCATATTTGCGTTTTCCCCATATTTGCGTTTTCCCCATATTTGCGTTTTCCCCATATTTGCGTTTTCCCCATATTTACGTTTTCCCCATATTTGAGTTTTTCCCGTACTTGCGTTTTCCCCATATTTGCGTTTTCCCCATATTTGAGTTTTTCCCATAGTCGCGTTTACCCATAAATTCGTTTTTCCCATTTCTCATGAACCCTTGGTACCAATCGATTCCTTCTTTTAGTCAAATTGTGTCCCCAAATTTCTCTTCACCCATATTTGTGTTTGTCCCATATTTACATTTGTCCCATATCTGCATTTGTCCCATATTTGCATTTGTCCCATATTTGCATTTGTCCCATTTTTGCATTTGTCCCATATTTGCATTTGTCCCATATTTGCATATGTCCCATATTTGCATTTGTCCCATATTTGCATTTGTGCCTAATTTGCATTTGTCCCATATTTGCATTTGTCCCATATTTGCGTTTTTCCCATATTTGCGTTTTTCCCATATTTGCGTTTTTCCCATATTGCTTTTTTCCCATATTTGCGTTTTTCCCATATTTGCGTTTTTCCCATAATTGCGTTTTTCCCATATTTGCGTTTTTCCCACATTTGCGTTTTTCCCATATTTGCGTTTTTCCCATATTTTCGTTTTTCCCATATTTGCGTTTGTCCCATATTTGCGTTTTTCCCATATTTCCGTTTTTCCCATATTTCCGTTTTTCCCATATTTGCGTTTTTCGCATATTTGCGTTTTTCTCATATTTGCCTTTTTCCCATATTTGCGTTTTTCCAATATTTGCGTTTTTCCAATATTTGAGTTTTTCCTATATTTGCGTTTTTCCAATATTTGCGATTTTCCAATATTTGCATTTTTCCAATATTTGCGTTTTTCCAATATTTGCGTTTTTCCAATATTTGAGTTTTTCCAATATTTGCGTTTTTCCAATATTTGCGTTTTTCCAATATTTGCGTTTTTCCAATATTTGCGTGTATCCAATATTTGCGTTTATCCAATATTCGCGTTTATCCAATATTTGCGTTTTTCCCATATTTGCCTTTTTGCCATATTTGCCTTTTTGCCATATTTGCGTTTTTTCCATATGTGCATTCTTCTTTAATTTGCGTGTTTCCTATATTTGCGTTCATCCCATGTTTGCGTTTTTCCCATTACTCATGAACCCATCCTACCAACCATTACCTTCTTCTAGTGAAGGTATGCACAAAATTCTCTTCTCCCATATTTGCGTTTCTCCCATTACTCATGAACCCATGCTTCCAACAGATTCCTTCTCTTAGTCGCTTTCCAAAATATATCTTCTCCCATATTTGTGACTGTCCCATATTTGCGATTGTTCCATATTTGCATTTGTCCCATACATGCTTTTGTCTGATATTTGGGTTTGTGCCATATTTGGGTTTGTCCCATATTTGCGTTTGTCCCATATTTACCTTTGTCCCATATTGATGTGTGTCCCATACGTGAGTTTGTTCCATATTTGCGTTTGTTCCATATTTGAGTTTGTTCCATATTTGCATTTGTTGCATATTAGCGTTTGTTCCAATTTTGAGTTTGTTCCATACTTGCGTTTGTTCCATACTTGCGTTTGCCCCATATTTGCGTTTGTCCCATATTTGCGTTTGTCCCATATTTGCGTTTGTCCCATATTTGCGTTTGTCCCATATTTGTGTTTGTCCCATATTTGCGTTTGTCCCATATTTGCATTTGTCCCATATTTGCATTTGTCCCATATTTACGATTGTCCCATATTTTCGTTTGTCTATTATTAGCGTTTTTCCCGTTTGCGTTTTCCCCATACTTGTGTTTTCCTCGTACTTGCGTTTTACCAGTACTTGCGTTTTACCCGTACTTGCGCATTACCCATACTTGCGTTTTTCCTGTATTTACATTTTTCCCGTACTTGCGTAGTTCCCGTATTAAAGTTTTTCCCATATTTGCGACTTTCCCGTATTTAAGTTTTTCCCATATTTGCGTCTTTCCCGTATTTTCGGTTTTCCCGTATTTGCGTTTTTCCCGTATTTGCGTTTTTCCCGTATTTGCGTTTTTCCCGTATTTGCGTTTTTCCCATATTTGCGTTTTTCTCATTACTCATGAACCCATGCTACCAAACTATTCCTGCTTTTACTCAAATTGTGCCCCCAAATTTCTCTTCTCCCATATTTACGTTTGTCCCATATTTCCGTTTGTTCCATATTTGCGTTTTTCCCATATTTGCGTTTGTCCCTTATTTGCATTTGTCCCATAGTTGCACTGTCCCACATTTGCGTTCGTTGCATACATGTTTTTCTCTTATATTTGCGTTTGTCCCATATTTGCGTTTGTCCCATATTTGCGTTTGTCCCATATTTGCTTTTGTCCCATATTTGCATTTGTCCCATATTTGCGTTTGTCCCAAATTTGCGATTGTCCCATATTTGCATTTGTCCCATATTTGCGTTTGTCCCATATTTGCGTTTGTCCCATATTTGCGTTTGTCCCATATTTGCGTTTGTCCCATATTTGCGTTTGTCCCATATTTGCGTTTGTCCCAAATTTGCGATTGTCCCATATTTGCGTTTGTCCCATATTTGCGTTTGTCCCATATTTGCGTTTGTCCCATATATGTATTTGTCCCATATTTGCGTTTGTCCCATATTTGCGTTTGTCCCTGTACTTGCGTTTGTCCCTGTACTTGCGTTTGTCCCTATACTTGCGTTTGTCACTGTACTTGCGTTTGTCCCTGTACTTGCGTTTGTCCCTGTACTTGCGTTTTTCCCTGTACTTGCGTTTTTCCCTGTACTTGCGTTTTTCCCTGTACTTGCGTTTTTCCCTGTACTTGCGGTTTTCCCTGTACTTGCGTTTTCCCTGTACTTGCGTTTTCCCTGTACTTGCGTTTTCGCTGTACTTGCGTTTTCCCTGTACTTGCGTTTTCCCTGTACTTGCGTTTTCCCTGTACTTGCATTTTATCCATACTTGCGTTTACACAGCTGCGTTTTTCCCATATTAGGGTTTTTCCCAATACTCATGAACCCATCCTACCAAATATGGGAAAAACACATATATGGGAAAAGGCAAATATGGGATAAACGCAAATATGGGATAAACGCAAATATGGGATAAACGCAAATATGGGAAAAACGCACATAGGCGAAAAAAGCATATATGGAGAAAACGCATGTATTGGAAAAATACAAATCTGGGAAAAATGCAAATCTGGGAAAAATGCAATTATGGGATGACTGCAAATATGGGAGAAACGCTAATGTGGGAGAAACGCTAATATGGGAAAAACGCGTATAGGTGGAAAACGCGTATAGGTGGAAAACGCGTATAGGTGGAAAACGCATTTATGGGAAAAACGCGTATATGGGAAAATTACAACATTCGAAGAACTGGAAATATCGGAATGTCGCAAATATCGGAAAATCACAAATATGGAGATGAGGATTTTTTGGCACAACTTGAGTAGAAGAAAGGCTCCTTTGGTAGGCTGGGTTTTTGATTAAAGCAAAAAAAAGGAAAATACGGCAAAAACGCAAATATGAAGAAAACGAAAATGTGGAAAACGCAAAAATGGGAAACACGCAAATATGGGAAACACGCAAATATGGGAAAAACGTAAATTTGTGAAAATAGCAAATTGGTGAAAAACGTAAGTATGGGAAAGACGCAAATATGGGTAAAACGCAAATATGGGTAAAACGCAAATATGGGAAGAAAGCAAATATGTGAAAAGCGCAAGTACGGGGGGAGCGCAAGTACGGGGGGAGCGCAAGTACGGGGGGAGCGAAAGTACGGGGGGAGCGCAAGTACGGGGGGGAGCGCAGGTACGGGGTGAGCGCAGGTACGGGGGGAGCGCAGGTACGGGGGGAGCGCAGGTACGGGGGGAGCGCAGGTACGGGGGGGAGCGCAGGTACGGGCGGCGCAGGTACGGGGTGGCGCAGGTACGGGGGAGCGCAGGTACGGGGGGGCCGCAAGTACTGGGGGGGTGCAGGTACGGGGGGGCGCAGGTACGGGAGGGCGCAGGTACGGGGTGGGTGCAGGTACAGGACAAATGCAAATATGGGACATTGACAAATATGGGAGAAGGTAAATTTTACGACAGAACTTGACTAAAAGATGGAATCAGTTGGTAGCATGGATTCATGAGTAATGGGAGATACGCAAATATGGGAGAAGAGACGTTTGTGGCAAACCTTCACTAGAAGAAGGTAACGGTTGGTAGGATGGGTTCACGAGTATTGGGAAAAACCCTAATATGGGAAAAACGCAGCTCTGTAAAACGCAAGTATGGGTAAAACGCAAGTATGGGTAAAACGCAAGTATGGCTAAAATGCAAATATGGGAAAAACGCAAATATGGGAAATCACAAATACTGGAAAAATGCAAATATGGGAAATACGCAAATATGGGAAAAACGCAAATATGGGAAAATCGCAAATATGGGGATAATGCAAATATGGGGAAAACGCAAATATAGGGAAATCACAAATATTGGGAAAATCCAAATATGGGGAAAACGCAAATATGAGGAAAACTCTAATGTGGGGAAAATGCAGACATGGGGAAAACGCCGATATGGGAAAACCGCAGATGTGGGAAAAAACGCATATATGGAGAAAATGCAAACATGGGAAAAGCGCAAATATTGGATAAATGCAAATATGGAAAAACGCCAATGTGGCAAAAACCAAATATGGGAAAAACGAAAATATGGGACAAACGCAAATATGGGAAAAACCAAATATGGGAAAAACGCATATAGGTGAAAAACGCATCACGGCAAAAACGCATATATGGAAAAAAGGCATGTACGGGAAAAACTCATATAGGTGAAAAATGCATATAGGTGAAAAACGCATCTAGGTGAAAAACGCTTATATGGAAAAACGCATATATGGTAAAAACCCAAATATGGGAAAAACGCAAATATGGAATAAACGCAAATATGGGAAAAACGCAAATATGGGACAACGCGTGTAGGAAAAACGCAAACATGGGAAAAACGCAAATTTGAGAAAAACGCATATAGGCGAAAAAAGCATATATGGGAAAAACGCATGTATTGGAAAAACGCAAATATGGCAAAAACGCAAATATGGGAAAAATGCAAATATGGGAAAAACGCAATTATGGGGAAAACGTAAATATGGGAAAAACACAAACATGGACAAAACCTAAGTATGGGAAAAACGCAAAAATGGGAAAAACGCAAATATAATAAATACACAAATATGGGAAACACGCAAATACGAGAAACACACAAATATGGGAAAAACGCAAATATGAAATAATGCAAATATGGGAAAAACGCAAATATGGGAAAAACGCATATATGGGAAAAACGCAAATATAAGAAAAACGCAAATACAGGAAAAACGCAAATATTGGAAAAACGCATATAGGTGAAAAACGCATATAGGTGAAAAACGCACGAAGGTGAAAAACGCTTATATGGCAAAAACGCAAATATGGGAAAAATGCAAATATGGGAAAAACGCAAATGTGGGAAAAACTCAAATATAGAAAAACTCAAATCTGTTAAAACGCAAGTATGGGACAAACGCAAATATGGGACAAATGCAAATATCGCGAAAACGCAAATATGAAAAAAACGCAAATACAGGAAAAATTCAAACATGGGAAAACCGCAAACATGGGAAAACCGCAAACATGGGAAAATCGCAAACATGGGAAAACCGCAAACATGGGAAAACCATAAACATGGGAAAACCGCAAACATGGGAAAACTGCAAACATGGGAAAACCGCAAACATGGGAAAATGCATGTAGGAAAAACGCAAATATGGGAAAAACGCATATAGGCCAAAAAAAGCATATATGGAAAAAACGCATGTATTGGAAAAATGCAAATATGGGAAAAACGCAATTATGGGGAAAACGCAAATACGGGAAAATACAAATATGGACAAAACTTAATATGGGATAAACGCAAATATGGGAAAAACGCAAATATGGCCTTAACCAAATATGGGAAAAACGCAAATATTGTAACGTCCCCTTAGAAACAATTTATACACGACTGTGCTTAAACTGACATACAGTATTTTTAGCGCAACGCATTCTGACTTTCAAAAATCCCTACAAAAGAACGGCCCTGACTAACTTTAACCTATACCTTTCACAAATCACTTACCTCACAAAAATCTTCATTACTCGAACTACTGCAATACAGCGAGCGCCACTACTGCCAGCTAAATAAAAGATTCAAACTACAGAAGGCACTAACTACTGATAGGGATAGTTAGCAAATGAAAGATATTAATAGAGAACAAACAGTGTATTTACCTTAATAGTCATAATATATATAGCAGTTCATGACAAATTAAAAAACTCCGCCATCTCTCTCCCCACATCCACCACTGCTGGCGGCTCACCTCCAACTGTGCAACGCTACGCGCTGTTCACATCCAGCTGCCGCTGCCCAACACTACAATGGCAGACAACAATGCAAACTAGCCACATACTGCACACAGCACAGCCAGTGATTTTCATACAGAGCGCTACATGGCATTACCAATAAGAAAACATAAACAGCCTACTTACATAGCCCCCATACTCTCCACAAAAATTTTACCAAATATTTTTGGGCAGTGGCCAATACAGATTTGAAAATTTTTTTCATAATTACAGTAAGAAAGATATCAAATGCACACACTTATTAATACAATGTTGATCAAAAGCTAAAATTTTCTCACAGTCCATAAAGATAGTCCTGATCATTCATCACAGTATTAATTACCATTTTATGCCCAAAGTCTGAGCAGTAAATGAAAATGCACACGGAAGTACTGGATTTCCATGCAGTATTGTAGAAGTAATGTTGTCCTTCCAACGGAAAGACAGTGCTGACTCTTGACATGCAGACAGGTAATGGGCCACAACAGAGCAAACCCACAGCAGAGTCAGGCGAAGTTTTGAAGAATATTGGTAGGCAGGTCATCACAGAGCAGACCCACTGTAGTCCTGGTAGAGAGTATTGTTATTGGTGGGCCACCAGAGGTGCAGACCCACTGTAGTCCTTCTAGAAATAATGGTACTGGTGAGTCAGCAAAGGTGTAGACCCACTGTAGTCCTTGTAGAAATGATGGTATTGGTGGGTCATCAAAGGTGTAGGCCCACTGTAGTCCTTGTAGAGATGGCCAGCAACCATCTGTTTGACTGTGCAGGTGCACAATCACCATTGAAGAGTCTTGCGGATAATATAGTAAGTCCATAACCACCACTTCTGCACTCACAAAGTTTTTGGAATTGTCCTTAGAACCAGCAATGCTGTTATCCAGTCCCTTGCTGAATTATGAACACACGTGCAAACACTAACAGTCCCTACTTCTCACATATTGTCCATTACTATGACCCACAGAAATGTGTGCAGTGAAATGAATGCTTACAAGTTACTTAATTTGATGAACTGGTGTCAATTACAATATTATAACATGAGAATACAATTACAAAGATACAAAATACATCATTAAAGAACATAACAATACAGATAACATTTGTAGTACAAGCTTTACAAAAGAATAGAAATAAACATATACATCAGGGTTACAGGAATTATGACATAAGTAAATACATAAAGATCAGAATAACTTTCGAAACATCAACTTCACACATGAGCATTAAAACAAAACAGAATAAATAATGTCTCAACATCTTTACAAAGTAAATAACATAGTATTAATGCCAATTATATTTGAGAAGAACAGTATTCCTCATCATAGTGAATGTAGCTTAGTATTAGAAAAATTATACAACATAAGTCTTATCAGATAAACATATAAAGACAGGAAGAACATAATTACACATGGGTACCCAAACACATAGTGGGATAACACAAAAGGAAAGGACAGGGTTTGTTTTACTGCAGTATTTTGCATGGAGATCTCCCTTGGTTCATCATTATTCCCAAAAGTCCTACCTATACCTGCTTTCTGTACTTTTTTCGTATAACTTCTCAATACATTTCGTCCAATTCATT